>NC_060066.1:163081028-163722528 GCF_922984935.1 Meles meles | reverse complement strand
CCTTCTTTGAAAGGCTCCTACAGCTATCAGTCAAGGTTATTGTCCTTTCTGTGCTTCCCAGAGCACAGAAAGTTCCGAAAATGGAACTTGGTAGTTCAGCAGCCCTAGTGGCAAGGACCAGCTGCTGTTTGTTGTAAACTACATCAGAGTCTCACGGCATTTGTTCCACGCCAGCTTCTGATCTTATACCAGGTCTGCTTCCAGAAGAAATAGTGGGATTCTTTTTTTAACCTTTTGCACCTGTCTTTGCATTTTAGCCGTGATTAAGAACAAGCAAACAAGTCAGAAATACTCCCCTCTCCCATTAGCTGTCATCCTAGTGGCTTTGTTAATGAACTCCGTTAGCAGTTTAAGCCGTGCTCTTCTGAGAGATCCTCAGGGATTTGCTTTTTAAATTATTGCCTCAAAAATGTGTCCGTGAACAATACCACATTTCACCATCACCCTGGGAATCCACACTGTGGGTGTGGTTTTTGTGTGCTAAGTGATAAATTGGGCAGGCTTCATTGGAAATGTTGAGGAAAACCCAGGGTTCTGATGATTTGCAAATCATCTTCCATAGGAAATTTAAACAAAGACCAAAAAAAGAGATTCAGGAAGTAAACCCCAACTGGTGTATGTGTCTCTCTCCTTTATGTCTTTTTCTTTCTAAACTGGGACTCCGCTGAAAAGTTGATTTACACTGTGAATCGCGGCTGAATGAAATCCAATTGGAACTCACTCGAACACTGTTTTGATGTAAGATTCAAAGCTTCTGCAAATTTATTTTATCTTCTACATTTGCTGATCTCCTGCTTGTAAATCCTGTTGAAGGAGAATAAAAATGACTGCAGCCTGATGGGAATTAAATGTCTGAAGTTCAAAGCAGTTTGCACATCAGAGCAAACGTCAATCAAATGAACATCTTGCAAGCCAGGCAGGGAGTGAATTTCTCCATGGGGAAGAGATCAAAGTGGGAGTCACAGTTCTGTTTTCTCCCTCGGGATGCAGTTTCGATCAGTTGTTCATGAAAGTAAATCCAGAAGGAAGTTCCCCCCCCCCCCCCCCCCCCCCCCCCCCCGCCAAACTTATGGACGTAGGAAAGATAGAGTTATTTGAAACTGAATTTCAGGCACTGGTTTTATCTTATGGAAATAAGTACAGAAAGCAGTCCTAATCCAGTATCTCCTTTTTTAAGAGAAGGGTCTATAGGAGATTTAGATAAGATCATTCTCTTCTTATAATTTCTTTTTTAAAAGCACATATATAAAGGTAAGTTGAATTGCCCTGCTCATTTTATATGACAGTTTATGATTTTACCAGTGCTTGACCTTTTCCGTAAACCTGGAATTACATAAATGTGACTGGCAGCTAATATACTTCTCAGTATAAGATTGAAAAAAATCTTTTAGGTAACTCCTAAGAGTGACTGACATTTTTTTTAAGGTTTTATTTATTTATTTGACAGACAGAGATCACAAGTAGTCAGAGAGGCAGGCAGAGAGAGGAAGGGAAGCCGGCTCCCTGCTGAGCAGAGAGCCTGATACAGGGCTCAGTCCCAGGACCCTGGGATCATGACCTGAGCCGAAGGCAGAGGCTTTAACCCACTGGGCCACCCAGGCGCCCCTCCTGACGTTTTTATAAAGTATTGTAAGCATGAACTTTACATTTCTCTGAGTCCCCAAATCGGGGTGAATAGTAGGTTTCTTTTTTTTTATAAATAGTATTTCGGAGAGGCACGTGCACCTATAATGCATTCCCGTCTTAGGCAAGGCAACCGTTTCTCTGGGGCTTGGAGGGGGCTCATGTCACGAGGACAGCTAAGCAAGTATTTCTCGTGTGTGTGGAGTCCAGTAGGAATCTGGAGACCAGAAGAGAAGCAGACATTAGTGAGTGTGGATGAGTGGAGGGTGGAGTGATAACCAGGGGGTTTTCCTCTTGTAGTTACATCTAGCTGGTTCACCTGCTTGGGACACACAACTCGCCTGTATCTCCAAGTCCCCCGTCAGCACCTGCTTTCTTACCTGACTGGCACATCCGTGCGTAGGCAGTGGCAGAAGCAGAGGGAGGTTTCTTTGTAGACATTGTGTGTTAACCCAGCTGGGGGTGCGTGTTCCCCATGGCTGAGGTTTGGCACCTCTGGAGGAACTCCAGACCACTGAGATTATTGTGAGACTGTTCCCACTTAGAGAATACCATCTGGCAGGAAGCAGGAGGAAGGTGAGTAGGTGACGGGGTCTCCTAACGTGGGGACTTGAGAGGAGTAAGTTAACTTAAACCACTTAAAACTTAAAAACTTAAAACCACCAGCATCCACTGCAAGTGTGTTACTCAGAGGAAGAATTAAATCAGATTTCGGGATGAGGTGACAATCTGTTTATCATTCACTAGTAAACTTTGGACCTCCCCCTGCCCCTACCATGTCCTTGAGCCAGCAAGACCGAGGGCAGCTTGCCCTCTGGCTAAGGTTCTCCTGGAAGGTGGATATTTCATTCTAAAACATCGGGATTGTCCTCTGGATTCCCTGAGAAGAAAACATTTCACGTATTTTTATTTTTGGATCAAGTTTGAGCCCTGGAAGCTTGTGTGTTTGTACCACCTCAGGCGGGGCTCTCCTGAGTGGTGTTTCAGTGTTACGCCTTGCCTGCCATTCCAGTAAAACCTGAGCTGTGGCCATTGTCTGGTATGTTCTGCATGCTGTGCTCGTTGCCCCATGTGAGAGGTTTCAGAATTTGGTATTGTCTTTCTTGGTATTGTCTTATTTCTATTATCTTTGTTGTACATAAGCCATTTTTACAAGGTTCTCAGGTTATCAGAATGCTGGGGACTTTCAGTGGAGAGCTTTGGTACCAGAAAGAGGAGAAAAGTGGTGTGAGCCGGCACCCTGTCTGCTGGGTCTCTTCTCTGCAGCGAATGCATGTGTGCACTCGTGCACTCTCCTATCCACCGGTTCCCCGAAACCCCTCGGATTTCAGTGCCGAATTTCAGGCTTTTCTAGAACGGAATAATAAAAAGTTTATTCTCTTAATGGCCAATTCCATAGCTATGCCACTAGTGAACATTTAAGTTCTCAGCCATTAATACAGAATACCTGCCTTTAGTATCTTCTTCCTCCACATACCGACCTTTGTCCATAGAGCTCTTTCTCTGTAGCTGTGCATCGTGAAGGCTTATGTTTAGCTACTGTCATTTTCTTTTCTTTTTTTTTTTTTTTAAGATTTTTATTTGAGGGAGAGAGAGTGAGAGAGAGAGAACATGAGAGCGAGTGAGGGGAGAGGCAGAGGGAAAAGCAGACGTCCCACTGAGCAGAGAGCCCAACATAGGGCTCGATCCCAGGACCCTGGAGTTATGACCTGAACTAAAGGCAGACGCTTAACTGACTGAGCCACCCAGGGACCCCAGCTGCTGTCATTTTCTGTTAACTGAAAAGCAAAGATTTCCCCTATGCCCTACAGTCTTTCAGAGCACTCTTCCTCTGAGAGAATTGAATTCTACCTCAGTTATCTTAGATAATGTTTAATGATAATTTGTTGATTTATTGAGATCCATTGTAGTGTATTCATTATGAACAAGAGCTGGAATATATGTTTACATCTTGGTTCTGTTTGCTTCCCAGCTGCGAACCTTGGGCTTCTTTATTTAGCATTTCTGTGCCTCAGTTTCCAGGCATTCAAATGGTAATAATAATAGTACTTTTCTCATGCTTTGTGAAGATTGGATGAGGTAATTCATGCAAAGCACTTGGAACATAGGATGAGCACGTAGTAGCTGGTAACTGTTACTAACACATCCAGTATTAGTTCTTACTACCTATTAAATGCCTACTGTGTACCAGGCTCTTCAGAACCATTTTCTGATTGAATTCTCAACACATCCTTATGAAATAGGTATATTATCACCATTTTATGGATGAGAAAAACAGAGGCTTAGAAATCCTAAGTTATGTGTAAGAGGTATACAGCAAAACGTAGTTTGGACCCAAACTGCAGTCCAGGTTCATATACCTCTCACTCCTGACCGTGACCTAATCGTGTTCTGCTCCATTGGCAGTGCTTTGGTCATCGTTTGACAGAGCATGTGCACAAGCAGGGAGAGAAAGAAGCAGGTCCCCCAACCCAGCAGAGAGCCCAATGCGGACTGGATCCCGGGATCATGACCTGAGCCAAAGGCAGATGCTTAACCAACAGAGCCACCAGGCAGCCCTCATTATAATTTATATTAAATTTTTGTCGACTGGTATATTGTTACTATAAATGGAATCTAAAACCACACATCACCTGTGATGACACTGTCTTAAGCCTCATTACAGAACAATGCTCAGTCAGTTGAGTGTCTGACCTTGATTTTGGCTGAGGTCATGATCTCAGGGTCATGAGAACAAGCCCCATGTTGGGTTCCATGCTGGGCATGGAGACTGCTTGGGATTCTCTCCCTCTCCCCTGGCTCATGGGTACACGTATGTGCTGTCTCTCTGTTAAAAAAAAAAAAAAAAAAAAAAAAAAAATTTTTTTTTTTTTTTTTAAATAAATTTTAAAAACTTGTATACAAGCATGGGATTAAGACACATTAGGCTTTGTTGAGTGCCCTGGACACTGGAAAACACCATGGTTGGGATCCAACAGTTAATGGACCAATCTGGTTAGAACTGTAGGGTGGGAGATATTGGGAAGAGAAGGTTGGGTGGATTATTGGTGACAAATACTACATTGTGAAACCTTTTTATAACTCACATGTTTACTGAGCACTTTTGTTAATGAATCACTTCTGTGTTTTATTGTTAGAAAAATATTTTCGTTAATGCTCTTCAAGATGATCTTTCCAGTACAGAAAGGAAGGCAACCTGTAAAAATAGTTTCCTCTCTCTGATCCCCAGGAGCAGCTTTTCATTTAACAAAGACCTGGGGAATCTATTTGAGTTTAGCACCAGGCTACAGACTTCACAAGGAATGAGCTGATAGTCTGGGTCCTGGCCATGGAGACTCCATCCAGGGGGACAGGGCTTCTCACCAAACTTACACGACTCCTGGAAGAAACCGTCAGTAACTCTTGAGTTGCTCCTTTCAGCAAGTTCTTCATTATGTGTCATGACACTAAGTTAAGCAGTGTGGTGGGTGGCTCATCCTTGGCTGCAATGTTGGGTGATGAGTCCAAGCCTCTATTCGTGGTGTCCCTTTTCTCAGCTGGGAAGTGAGTAGGTCTAAAATGGGTTTGTGGGACGCCTGGCTGGCTCATTCAGAAGATCCCATCACTCTTGATCTCCGGGTCAGGAGTTCGAGCCCTACGTTGGGTGTAGAGATAACTAAAATAAATAAAACCTCTAAAAAAATAAAAGGGGTTTGTAATTTGTGCAGCACAGTCCAGATGTGAGTTGTAGGCATACCTACAAATTACTCTGTTCTCTTGATTCAAATTGGAAGACCTTCTGACTTTGAGAATACTGTTTTTGAAGCATACTTTGATGTACCCGTGATTATACAGAAAACCACTCTACTGCTTTATTTCTAAAGGAATATACATGGCAGGATTGATAAGTTTCTTCTTTCTGGAGAGCCTGCCAAAGTCAGATTTCTGGGCCTTACCTCAGACTCATTCAATCAGACCCTTCTAGGGTAGATCCTAGGAATCTGCATTCCAACGTGCATCCCAGGTGATTCCGATACCATAGACTTTCAGGAATTAGGAACCACACATCTGAGTTCTGGTCCTCTTTTGCTTGGACCTCCAGAACTTTCTAGATAGAGGCCAGAACAGGGCTAGGCAGTGGCACCACGGAAGCTCATAGAACATCAGTGAATAGGAATGCTTGGTTTGACGAAAACAGTGCTGGGTGTTATATCTACATAGTGGTGCCTGCCCTCAAGGAGATCTTATCTGTTCATATAGTGATAAGAATTTACCCATGAAAAATACTCAAATGGAACCATAAATTAAAAATCATGACATGTGCTTTGAGAGAAGATGGAGGCATTTGATACAGAATGAGAAATCATTCACAATCAAGATAGGGCTTTTCTGGGAGAGTAATAAGTGAATAGAGAGATCTGAAGGCTGACTGGAAAAATAAGAGAAACATACAGAATTGTACTTGTCCAATATGGTAACCACTCTTCTGCTGTGATTTACAGTTAAGATAAAATTATACAAAATAGAAAATTTGGTAGGTTCACTGAAATTAAACACTTCTAAAAATTTAATGTCTAAGTTCCATTGCCTTAGATGCTCCGTAACCACATGTAGCTATCATTTCAGATGCTCCGTAACCACATATAGCTATCATATTAGACAGTGCAAAAGTAATCCTTTTTTTATCATTTCACAGAGTTCTCTTGGACTGCCCTGATCTGGGCCAGGGGTGGAGAAACAAGTCTGGCACTCTGCCGATTTTTGGAAGATTAACAATGGCAGAGCTTTTGCAGTTGGGGTAGAGCCTGGATAGCCAGCGCACAAAGCCTGAATATTCTATGGTCTTTCATTTAAAAAGCACATGAGGGAGTAGGTTTAATGTGGCTGTATAGTGCCACTCTTAGGACACAGATTTCAAATGCTGCAAGAGAGGAATAGTGAGATCACGTTGCTTTGCCTCCATGCACACAGGCAGCTGCTGATGTATGAATCTATTCTTTTCTCTCCATCTGTGGTTTTTGAGGCAGCGGTCTCTTGTCTAGACAAATTGGAGCAGGTCCAAGGAAGGGCAGCACGTTGGTGAAGCAACTGTGTCCTTGGAGGTACAGTTGACAGTGTTGATGGAATTCTGTCCTGGGTTGGAGGCCGAACTAAAGTTCTCTTAAAATCCAGTTACCTCTTCCTTTGAGATGATATGTATTCCAAACAAAGCTGTTTAACTTTCGTTTTGGAACCCAGTGCACCATGTAATGATCTAGTCCCCTTGCTTATGCAATCAGTTCAACGTTGTAATTCTAACGTATTATGAGATGTGATCAACAGACCATCAAAGTTCATGTGAATAATCCAGTGGATCTTGACTTTTAGGACTGTTTCTTCCAGGTCGTATAGCTTCTCTACCTGTGTAAATGGAGGTTCATCAAGGCTACTTTTTAGCTGAGGTGTATGTTTTAACACAAATTTTAAAAACCCTAATTTCAGATTGAGTTAATTTTGTGGGGAACTCTTAGAGATTTCAGGAGTCTTATCAGCATATGAAATTCTAAATGGGTTATTTAGAAATTTAAGATTTTTGGCTTTTGTTACTTCTAGATTAAGTTCACTTCAAAAGTCTGGTAAGAAAAAAAGTACTCATAGGGAATACATAAGGTTGAGATGGTACATTTTCCTCTAACTTTTTTTTGCAGCTTATTGTTTGCTCTAGCAAATGAGTCACTGATTACACTAGTATTTATTTATCAGCAACTAGTCTAAGAGTACTAGCATTGTTCTAGCTCTAGTCTTCGCCATTGTACTACCATTGGAAATCAGAAAGACCTTGACCTTATTTACATTACAATCCAGGCTGTGCAAACTCTGTGTTCTACACCACAAGAGGAACTTTTTTATTTGTCTTTTTTTTTTTAATTTCTTCCTTAGATAAGAAAGTTGAGGCTCAGAAAAATTGGAGTTTGTCTAGAGTCACATGTTTAATAGTGACAGAGCAGGGAATCAAGTCTAGATGTTTCCTACTCCACAAATATTCTTTTTCCTTCACTACTCACTATTTTTGTTCTTTTTCACGATTTTCAGATAAGATAAACTTGTTTCATATATACCATCAGAGCTTAAGTCTGAATTTTGTCAAATCTGTTTTCTGTATGATTTTACCTGACTCAGATTCATTACAGCGAGAATTGGATCAAAGAATGGTTATTTTTTTTTTTTATCTCCTTAGTACTGAACTTGATTTCTAAAGCCTTGTAGAACACATATTTTTTCCCATACTGTTCTGAAGTGATTTTTTCATCTTTTAAAATCTAAATCATAATTTACTGTTTATGAGCTTCCCTCATATGCAATATGAATTATCTTGTTTTTTTTAAATTTAATAACCACTAAATAAATATTGCTAATTCTCTTCTATTGTTTCAGATTTGATGGGAACTTTAATACCAATGTATCTAGAACAATTAGTTGCGATCGACTTTCTACCACTGTTAATAGCCGGGCCTTCAATCCAGGACGAGATTTAAATTCAGGTCAGTAATCTCTTGGTTTATAAAGGTGAACTGTAGTCCACCAAATTCAAATTGAATAAATGTATTGCTTTAGACATTTTCCTTTAAGATTTGAAGAGAAAATATCATCCATAAAATTGGATATTTCTGGAAAGTTGACACTCAAAAGAGGGAAAGGAAAAAGAAAAGAGCTGACCTGTATTGAGCATTTACTATATAGTGTACATATGGCTAGATTCTTCATGATCACATTTGTTCGGGGTTTTACATTTGTTATTTCAAAGATTATTTTGGAGACCCAGTTATCTTTGTAGTAAAAAGTATTATAATTTATATTCCCTACTTGTAATTTTCAGGTTGTTTTGGTATTTTGGGAAGAAGGATAAGGGAGCATTTCTACTAATAAACAGTGCCATGATGCTATATATTGAAGTTGAACTTTGTTCTCACTTTTGTCAAAACTTAGTAGTAATAACTACTAGAGCACCTGAATATATAGTTCTGTAGAGTTCCAAAGGGACATCCTATCTCTGCTTTCTTGTCCTGGTGTTCGTTTATATTTCTCACCCTTTTTGTCTTGTTATGTACATTTGTTGGTTGATGGGCTTCAGAACCAAGGTTTCCCCTCTTAGGAGCTAGAAATACCGTTAGAGATCACCTACCAGTTTCAGTCCTTAAATTTTACCAAGGAAAAATCTGAAACTCAGAAGGATCCTAAGGTTTTCTTTACTACTGCGGAGATAAAGGGTTATCTTAAACACGAAGGACTGTATTTCTCAAATTCCAGGTCTCTTGTAGGCATGTAAAACCCTAGAGAAGCTGAGGGAACAGAATATTGACTTTCAGAGCCCCATCAGTCATGGTCCATGGGGAGAATTGTAGCCTTTGGGAGTCGTATACACAAACCAGGTAATAAGTCGGAAGAAGGAACTGTAAGCTTTGTCGCTTAAGGATATTAAAACTCTAGCTGCTGGTTAAGTGGTCAACCTAAATATGTCAGGAACATATTGTATAGACCAATACATAATGGATTCTTTTTTTTTTTTTTTAAATTGGTTGGAGAATCTGGAGACCATCTGGAGCAGGTGGGATTAACTATGAGAAGTTCAATGAAAATATTTTTCATAAATAAGAGAGCATGGAAGGACATGGAATGGGCAGAGGAAATGAATTATGGACGATTGCATAGTTGGCACAGAACACAGGCTAGAACTTGAATTTTCTAGTTCCCCAATTCAGTGTTTACCTTTCCCTCAGTTACGCTCAGTGACACAAGACATGTTGGGTCTGAAGACTTGAGCTTGAAATAGCAATTTTTAAAAAAGATTTTATTTATTAGAGAGACAGCTTGTGCACGGGGTTGGAGGGGCAGAGGAGAGCATCCCAGGCACACTCCCTGCTGAGCACAGAGTGACACGGGACTCAAACCCATGAGATCATGACCTGAGCTGAAATCATGAGCCAGAGGCCCAACGGACTCAGCCACCCAGGCACCCCAAAATAACAGTCCTTGAATAGAATCAGATATAAATGTGCCCCAGAAATACACATACGTTAAATGAATTGATAAGGAAAAAATACAGTCTGTTACTACTTTGTATACATAAGATCTAGAAAGGCTCACACATAAACATTAATAGTTACCTTTTAGTGGTGGAATAGAGACATATTTTTCTTACCCATTTTCTTAGTTTTTTAAAGATTGTATTTATTTGAGAGAGGGGGAGACAGAAGCAGGCTCCCCACTGAGCAGGGAGCCTGACCCAAGCCCAGTTTCTGGACCCTGGGATCATGACCTGAGCCAAAGGCAGATGCTTAACCACCTGAGCCACCCAGGTACCCTGATTTTCTTGATTTTAAACTAAGCTTGTGTTGCTTTTATAACCAAGGGGGGCATAAAGCAAGAAGGAAGTACGGACTACTTCCCAATGTATTTTCACTCCTTTCTGGTAGACAGCAGCTTTCATGAGACGTGTCTGATAGTTGATCGACCCTCGGTCAGGCGTCATAGTTCCAGACAAAGGTCCATTGCCCTGTGGCTGTGTGACTGGGACAGTAAGAAAGTGTGAGCTGGGGCCACACTGAGGGTGGTGCACGGTCCCTTGGGAGCCAGAGCAACACTGTCCTCCCAGGACCCCTTGCCCCAGTGGGCCAGATACTGGAGGATTTGGAAGCTGCTGCAGCCAGGGTTCCATCCTCACTGCCTTGTTTTATATCTGTTTGTTGTTCCTAGGGAGTGTATTGTTGAGATCACTCTCTGTCATTAATAGTCATGTTGTATACCTATTGAGCACCTTCTCTGGGGTAAATACTTTCCTTTGTTCTGGGTCAGCTAGAGGCAAAAGGACAAGTAAATATACATGTCACATGGTGATGAATGCTGTGGAGGAAAAGTAACACAGGGATGAGACATAGTGGTACTTTTGGCTCAGAACGGAAGCCAAGGGAGGGAGGAGGGAGAAGAAGGAGTCTTACTGCTTTATAAAAGGGCTCATCGGGAGCCTGGGTGGCTCAGTGGTTTTAAGCCTCTGCCTTCGGCTCAGGTCATAATCTCAGGGTCCTGGGATCGAGTCCCGCATCGGGCTCTCTGCTCAGCAGGGAGCCTGCTTCCTCCTCTCTCTCTCTGCCTGCCTCTCTGCCTACTTGTGATCTCTCTCTGTCAAATAAATAAATAAAATCTTTTTTAAAAAAAAGGGCTCATCAGTGAGATCTGAATTAAGTGGGATTGTAAAACCATTAAGAATAACTGAGGAGGGGCGCCTGGGTGGCTCAGAGGGTTAAAGCCTCTGCCTTTCGCTCAGGTCATGATCCCAGGGTCCTGGGATCGAGCCCCGCATCGGGCTCTCTGCTTGGCCGGGAGCCTGCTTCCTCCTCTCTCTCTCTCTGCCTGCTTCTCTCCCTACTTGTGATCTCTGTCAAATAAATAAATAAAAAATCTTAAAAAAAAAAAAAAAAAAAAAGAATAACTGAGGAAATGTATCCCAGGCAAAGGGTTTGAGTTAGTGTTTAGTGTGCTCAGTAACAGCAAGAAGGCCACTGTAACTGTGATTCAGTGAACAAGGATTGATCGTAGAAGAAGAGATCAGAGAGGCAGCTGGGGGCCAGATCACCAAGAGCCTTATTTTACTGGCCCTCATAAGGACTTTAGCTTTTGCTGTGAATGAGCCAGGAGATCATGGTGGAGGGACGGTGGGGCCAAGGAGCAAAATGGGCTTATGCAGAGTCACTTGACTAGACTTAGGTTGAAAGGCTTATGGACTGCCGTGGCAAGAAAAAGATTACAGCAGGGCCATGGTGGAAGCAGGGAGACCATTTAAGAGATTATTCCAAACTCCAGGTGGCAGGTGGCAGTGGCATTAATAGTGTACTAACAGTGGAGATGGTTGGATTCTGACTATGCTTTGCAGGTAGGACCGTTAGGATTTGCGGATGAGTTGGATGGGGGTGGAGAGTATATGTAAGAGTAAGAGAAGAGCTGGGAAGGACTTTCAAGATATTTGGCCTTATCAAAGAGAAGGACAGAGTTGACATTTACTATGACGGCAAATACTGGTGGCTGTCAGGGAGTCAACTTTTCAGATGTGGAAATGTGAAGTTGGAGATGCCTATTAGATACGCACGTGGAAAGGTCTCCTAGGCAGTTGGTTATATATGAGTCCAGAGTCTGAGGAATGGGTCAGACTAGAGATTGACATTTGAGATTCATTGTGTACAGGTAATACTTAAATCACGAGACCCAAAAAGATCACCTAGCAAGTGGCTGTGGGCAGAAAAGAGAAGAGGTTCAGAGCTAAGTCTTGGGACACTGTACCACTGAAAGGTCACCAAAATGAAGAGGAAGCAGTGAGGGAGTCTGAGAAGGAAGTCAGTCTGGTAGGAGAACCAAGAGAGTCGTCTTCTTGAATCCAAGTAAAATGCAAAAAAGTATTTTTTTTTGTATTTATTTGAAATACAAAAAAGTATTTCAAGAAGCCAGGAGAGATCAGCTGGATTAAGTAGGCCCTGTAAGACAAAGGCTAAGAAAACAGACATTGGATTTACGAACATGGAGGTCATTGATGAATTTGACAGAGTTGTTTGGTATAATAATAGAATGACGGGCTGATCCTGGTTAGTTCAGGCTCTTAAGAATGGACAAGAAGAACTGGAAACAGTAAGTACATGAACTCCCAGGGTTTGTTGAAAGGAAAGCTAGAGTGCTGTGTGGAGTCCAGAGTGTGTTTTTAAATTGAGAGAAATTACAGCAAGGTTATATGCCAAAGGGAATGGTCCAGTAGAGGAAAGCTAAAGACCCAAGAGCGAGAGGAGAGACCATTACTGGAGCCTTTTCCTCATCGGGCAAGAGATGGTGGGATTCCAGCGAGAGAGTCCAAAAGCACAGGGTTCATTCTTAAGAGGAGGGAAGGAAGAGCCAGGGTGCCGGGATGCCCATAATGACCAAAGTAGTGTCAGGAGCTCAGAGACATTCTGTTCTTGGTGATTTTGTTTCCTCAGAGACTGAGGAAGCAAGATCGTCAGCCAAGAGTGAGGCAGAGAAAGAGGCCTTGAAGACCTCTTAGTTACATGAAGTTTATCTTCTATAAATGAGGTTTGGGAGTAGAACTCAGCACACACGTAATTGGAAATCCTGACAAAATGCTGTTTTATTACAGTAGTTACTTGTGACGGGGGAGAGACGTTGAAAAATCAGGAGGAGGGGAGGAAGGAGATGGTGAGGGCAGAGGTATATGGTTAAAGATCAGATCTTGAATTTTGTTATTTCTGAAAGCACGTGTCAAGTATCACATCCTACGTAACAAGAGTTGTTCTCGGCACAGTCGACGTAGCTAGATTTACAAGCAGTTTTCGGCCACGTTCAGGTATTTGAGAACGGACTCGCTTGTATTTGAAGTCGTGTGACATTCCACCAAGCAGTGGCTGCATCCCAAAGTCCACATTCTTGAGCAGTCATTTGTAATATAAGAGGAGTGGTAGATGGTGGAGGGTGACCTCAGAGCTCCCCCGTTTCCTCCTCTCCAGCTCATGCCCCCTTTCAGAGCAGAATTAATGTACTTCGTGGGCTATCGCATGTCTGATATTCACATCTGTAAGACGTCCAGCCTCAGGCTGTTTCAGACTGTATATAATCCATCAATGGGTCCCTAATTGATAACACAGTTTCAGGTTGCCTTTCAGACTAGCTGGAAACAGACTCACATAAATTGTAAACCATTCTTAGCTTCACTTACCCAAAACTAGGTCATGTGTCCAACTGTCCAACACACATGTGTATTCTTTTTCTTTAACCCAACCCTGCTAGATCTCGACTTTCTAAATTGACTCCTTGTCCCTGATTCCATTCAAACTACTGGCGTTTGACAGTGCACATGTTACATTATGGTACTGGTAATGTTTTGCTCAGGTTCCTTCCTGCTTTTATCCCTAGTTTCTCTCCTCCCCCCCCCCCCACCCTCTCTCTGTCTCTCTCTTTTTTAATTCCTGCTGAGCTATTTTCTTGTGCATAGCCTGATCCCTAAAGAGAATGTATTTGAAGAGTCCAAGGAAAGTTGCCTCTTGCTCTCTTGAGTTATGCAATTGAGGTGTGAGTGGAATGGGAGTTAGTCTTTCTTGCCAAAAGAAAAAGTGCCTGGGCTTTCTTTATTGTGTTTGATTTAAAGACATCATTTGAAGTTGCAAACTTCGATCTTGGTAGCGTTGCAGTCTACACTGAGAACCAGGATTCACGGGGTGTACAGGGCATCTGCAAGTCCTGTTACAACGGTAAATGCTGCAGGAGGTGCAGGTGAGCACTGGAGGCTGGAGACGGCTGCTGCTTTCAGGGGCTTCATCACTTCCTTCTGTGAATACCAAAGATGGGCTCCGTGTTACAGGTTTTTCTCTCTGCTTTCAAATGCCATGAAAATGACCTGTTCTGTATGCTAATGCCAGTGCAGTGAAAAGCTGTGTTGTCCCTAAAAACCTAAAATAAAAGGAAAAAAATCAGCCAACCTAGGAATCTCTGGTTTGTTTTTATGCCTATTTGCCCCAGCTTCATGATTGCATTAGTGTCGTAAGAGATGTGGTGATTATTCATAGAACATCTAAAACCTATTCAGTCACTTAGAAATCTAGATTATTGAGGCTATGTGATTTGGTTTACATTTGTGTGTGTGTGTGTGTGTGTTTGTGTGTACACATGTATACACAAAATTAAGTATCCCTTCAAGTTCTGTTTCTATGAGCTACTTCAAAGTCTAGTCCTTTTTTTTTTTTTTTTTAAGATTTTTTTATTTATTTGACAGACACAGATCACAGGTAGGCAGAGCGGCAGGCGAGGGGGTGGGGGGGGAAGCAGGCTCCCCACTGAGCAGAGAGCCCGATGTGGGTCTCGATCGATCCCGGGACTCCGGGATCATGACCTGAGCTGAAGGTAGAGGCTTTAACCCACTGAACCACCCAGGCGCCCCTCGTCTTTTTTAATAGTTTGTCACAACAACCCTGTAATACTGATTTCAGAAGATTTTATTAGTCACATATAGTCTCTCATACATACATACTTTTTTCCTCATACTACATATTATAATGGATATAGCCTTGTTTTGTTTTCTGTTTTTGTAGGTAACAAAGGTATCCTGGACATTCCTTTGTATATATGTAAATAAATATGCGTCTAGATCGTGGGGGCAATGATTGTAGACGTCCTTGAATTAATCAGCCCACTCCAGTTCAACATTGAGATTGTCCCAATTTTTCACTCTACCATTGTCCTCTGGAAGGATTCCAAGTGACCCCTCCACAGTTTTCCTGACCCCCTGCGTAGTAGTTGACAGTAAACGTCTTTTTTGAAGCTCTGCCATCCTTTGGTGTCTGCAAAATTATTCTGTGCCATTTATCCTCTTACTTCTCTGCTCAGACCTTTTCATTTTTCTTCTTAAGCTCCTTTTGTCCTCAGATAGATGTCCCCACATGTCCTCTCTTAACCACCTTCCTCACTTCTAAACCTTATCCCCCGAAATGTTCTCAGTGTAGCCAGCACCTCAGCTCCTGCCACATGCTGCAGAATTCCAGATCTCTCTCTCCAGCTGTGGCCCATCTGAGTTTATTTATTGAGTAGCTAACTTGAAGACACACACGTCTCTGTGATGATTCTGTAGCTACCTCAAAAATTAAATAGGAAACAGAACTTTTCTCTAAACTTCTCCGCAGTCTGGGCTCACTATCCCCATGAACAGTACCTCCAACCTGGTCACACCGGGAATTCTTCCTCGCCTTTTTCCACCCATGGCTTCTCCAGGTTTTAGCAGATGTAACTTCCCTTAAGTCAGTGATCAAAGGAGAGTGTTGGTGAGTGAATATTTTACTACATGCAAGTTACCTCATTAGGCATTTACTGTGTGTGCTTCTTCCTGCTTGTCGTGCTGACTTGTGACATAGGTCTCATTGTCCCCTCTTCATTGAAGGGGAACTTGGCTCAGATTCCATAGTTCAGAGATGTCTTGAATCCCTTTTGTCTTCTCCACTACTAAGGCCATAAACTTAGACTTCATAGACCTTTCTAGAAGATGAGTCAATATGGAAACCTCCCAGAAGGTTTCTCTGATTTTATTCTCTTTTTAAGTATATCCTGTATACTGTAGGTATTTTGCAAATACCTGCTCTGTAACTCCATTTCTTAAAAACCTCTGTGGTCGGGCGCCTGGGTGGCTCAGTGGGTTAAAGCCTCTGCCTTCAGCTCAGGTCATGATCTCAGGGTCCTGGGATCGAGGCCCGCATCGGGTTCTCTGCTCAGCGGGGAGCCTGCTTCTCTCTCTCTCTCTGCCTGCCTGTGTACCTGTGATCTCTGTCTGTCAAATAAATAAATAAAATCTTTAAAAAAAAAACCAAAAAAACCTCTGTGGTCACCTGCAAGATGAATATGGAGGCCTTTCAACTCCATCTTCTCCTCCTCTTCCCTCTCTCCTCATGGGGTCACTTTCATTTCTTCAAATCCTCAATCTCTGTTACTCTCCATGCTTTTTTTTTTTTTTTTAAGATTTTTATTTATTTATTTGACAGAGGTCACAAGTAGGCAGAGAGGCAGGCAGAGAGAGAGGGGGAAGCAGATTCCGGCCTGAGCAGAGAGCCCGATGCGGGGCTCGATCCCAGGACCCTGAGACCATGACCTGAGCCGAAGGCAGAGGCTTTAACCCGCTGAGCCACCCAGGTGCCCCTCCTCCGTGCTTTTGCTCATGTTATTGTCTTATCCTAGAATATAGTGCCTGCCTCTTATGACTTGTAAAATATTGCTCATTCCTCAGGGCCCAGCGACTTTGTCATCTTTCCTGATTCTCACAGGTAGAATTCTTTGTCTGTTGTACTGGTTGGGTTTGCTAGGGGGCACACTTTGAGATGGAGACTGGCAGCCTGTGGGGAAAAGGAAGGCAGAAGGATTGAACAGTAGGAGAAGTCAGGCTGAGTTGGGGTCCTCAGCTACCTCTCTTTATTATTTTACTGCATAGTACATTCTTAAAAATTTAAGTTTTTATCTTGGGCATCTACTTGACCCCCTGTTCCTTTTATTTTTTGCATGTCAGGTTCCCAGTCTAGTGCCCATAGCAGGTATATAGCAAATACTTACTGATGAATGAATGAATTTTTTTCTTTATTTTTTAAAAAATTTTTGAAAAGATTTTATTTATTTGACAGAGAGAGAGATCACAGGTAGGCAGAGAGAGAGGGGGAAGCAGGCTCCCTGCTGAGCAGAGAGCACGATGTGGGGCTCCATCCCAAAACCCTGAGACCATGACCTGAGGCTAAGGCAGAGGCTTAATCCACTGAGCCACCCAGGTACCCTGAAACTAGAATTTTCTTGGTGCTTCTGTTTCATTTTTGTAATGGAAGAACCAAGGCTTTTGAAGGACCGTAGGAAAGAAAAGAATGTGGTTGTGATTTGCTTGCAAGTAGCCCTGGTTTCTGTGGCTTCATGGCAAATTGGCACACATAAATATCTCAGGTATACAGAGTGACACAGGCTGTGCATATGAATAGTACCATCCTGCGTTTGCATGAAACTGCTGAGTCCAGACACACAGTGTACACAGAATCAATCTGTTGCCTCTTAGCGCTTCATAAGCCATTTTATTCCTTTGTCTTCCGTGGATACCAGAGACAAGAGACAAGTATCCACTCTATTTGGTAGATGAGAAGCAGGCTCAGAGCACTTAACTGACAACAAATGGTGGGTATTGAGATGACGGAACGGTATGTCCCGATTCCCAGTCCAATGGGCCTCCTACTGTAGACTGCTGAGGACAAAGAGATGTCTCCATCCCTGAATCCTGCCTCCTGTTACTTCAGACTCTGTGTGTCTAAAATCAAATCCATAATCCTCGACACTTCCAACCCAGACCACCTCCTCCACTCATGTTGTATTCGTCAGTTAACAGCTTGATTTTGTACAGGGCAGACGCTTGAGACCCAGAACCAACTACAACTCCTTCCTTGTTCTCTCTCATAAAGAGCTTTTCTCACGCAACACCTATACGGTAGTTGCCGTGGCAGACACCAAGATAGTCAAGAAAGAGGCTTTACCCTCAGAGCTCACAACCTAACTGTATGTATGTATGGAGGGGAATTAATGGAAGGAGAAAATCAACAGACAACTACTGTTAGCATCTTAAGTGATGTGTGATGAAAGTAAGCGGGGATACTGGACCAGATTGTAAGGTTGCATCTTAAGAGACATTGGGAATTTCCAGGTGATGTGCCTGAGGTAAATACATTTCCCAGTTAGAAATCTATTAAAGTGCAGCCAGCCCAGTCCAGGATCCTTGTGGAAGAGGGCAGTAAATAACAGGAAACGAAGGTAGCACTAAGGCAGATTTTAAACACTTGTATTTGACGGACGAGTTTGGTTTTGGCTTGGTTTTTATTTTGATTTGTTTTTTTTTAGCTTGAAGTCAGCCCACTGACAGACTAAGCAGCGCAAGCAAGAGAGCTTTGTGGAAAATGGATGTAAGTGTAGTTGGCCTGAAAGAAGGAGAAAACCAGATAGACTATTAAATGTAATCCAAAAGTGAAATTAGGGAGAGGTGGCCATGGAATAGGCAAAATGGCTAGATGAGGGAGAAATGAGAGGACAAGAAGTGGTGAATCAGTGTGGACCATTCTTCCAAATTACTTGACCGAGAAAAAGGGGAAAGGTCCCTGATAACTCAAGAAGAGATGGGGTAAAGGAAGCATTTTATTGTTATTGCTAATCATTTTATAAGTCAGGGAAACTTGAAAATGATTATATGCTGAAGATAGAGAAACAGTCCAGGAAGAAAGTAAAACTAAGGAAATAGATGGACAATGGAGTTAAATGTCTTTGGCCAGTTGTCCCAAATTTGGATGATCATCAGAGTCATCTGGAGTGCTTTGTCAAAAAATACGTATTCTTTGACCCCCAACTCAGACTTGGCAACTCAGAATATTGGCTTGGTAAAGCTTGGGAAGCTATAGGTTTCAAAAGCTGATGGTGGGAGGAGAAAAAAGCTGATTGTGAGAGAACTCTGTTAAATTTCTCTTACCCCTTCCATGAATGTTTGAAGATCACGTGGTCCTTTGGGTCCTCTAGGAGTGGTCTATTAAAAGGGAGAGGCTAGAGTAGTAGATCCTGTACTGATTTTGGATTACCCCCAGAAGTTGATCCTGAATTCTTTGAGCCCATGACCAGGCTATCTTGACAGAATTGAGGACATAATGGAATGGTAATTTTTGCATTATGTGGATAACCTAGAATGGACATAAAGAGCTGTGAGCTTGGAGCAGAACCTGAGATTTGAGGAAGTTCTCTCCTTTGTATTGGACTGAAGTAAATAACAGTGGGATTAGCTGGGTCGGCTGTCATTAATCTAAGTTCGGCAATGGACTTGAGCTAGCATGGTCATTGTGGTGGAAGGATTACTGGGCTACATGGTCCCATTCAAGTGTCAGAGCTTAGGCCACTCTTCCCTTTCAGAGTCAGAATATGCTTAGTTCTACGATGAGAATAATCTCTCTTTGCTAAAGCTCCTCCTGTTTTGACTCTTGCTTAGCTGTCATACACTTGGGAAAATTAACCTCTATATGCCTTGGTTTCCTGAATAATAAATTAAACCTACCTAATTAAAAAAATTAACTGAGATAATGTATATAAAAAACATAGCACAGTGCCTTGTACATGGGCAAATACTCAGTACGCCTACCACACCTGAGAAGTACGCACAGTACCAGAGGGGGTCCTCTGGCTGTGGGCTGGGAGTAGGAATTAGAAGGTGCAGCATAGAGTATAACGCCGGAAATTTTGTCTGAAATCCTCCAAATGTTTATTCCCCTCCAAAATGATCGCTATTGCACAGAATATTACCGAAAGGCACTATGTAACTTCTGATCTTTTGAGGGAGTGTGTGTGTTTTTGTGTGTCTGCCATTCTGTGTATTTAGGACAGCTCTTGTATTTTATATTTGGCAAGCTGTGGGAGGTCGAGCGCTTTGTGTGTTTCGCTGAGTGGTGTTGGGCTGGGCGTCAGAAAGGCCAGAGTTCCTTGAGGTGGGAGGCGACAAGCTTTCTACTACAGAACATTTTTTTTTTTTTTAATGTGTTTCTGCCTTTAGTGGTTAATATGAGGCAAAACCAAAGCCCCAGCCCAGCTACAAGCAGTTTGCAGCCCATCTCTTTCTCAGCATAATGGTGTAAGCATTACAGAGGGCAGGCAAGGATGTCGGGTACGTGGTTTTGTTTTGACTAGAGAGGCTGATGATCTAAGAACTGGTCAGATGTAGATGGTGAAATTGGAAGGGAAATATTTGGGGGACAGGGGATCTGGGGCCCATATGTTAGAATTCTCCAAATGCACCATGCAGGTGAATCTCGAGACACAAATAAATGGGAAACAAAGAATACCCGTAAAGGGGGGGGGGGGAGGCACATTTTTTTTTTTTTTTAAGTAAACTCTACCCCCAACATGGAGCTCAAAGTCCTGACCCCCAAGATCAAGAGTTGCATGCTCTACCACCTCAGCCAGCTGGGCACCCCTGAAAGACACATTTTTAAATCTGCTTTTCCGGCTATAATGGTGTGTTGTGGCTGCAGAAAAATAAGCCAGTAGGTGTTGTGAAGTTTTTTGTCTTTGTCAGAATTAGCATAGGAACTGTAAGAGATAAAGAGTAATTTGCTGAAGTCTCACAGGAGACAGGGGAAACAGAGCTTGCCTTTAAAGGACAAGGAGTTGTCACAGGTACCTCCTCGTTAGTTAAAAGCCAATATGAAATTTTCTGTCATTCTCTCTAAACATTTCTTGGTACCATTTGTACATTATGTTTAGTCTTAGGTCAGTAATGATAATAATCTCCTAGTGCTGACCGACGAAGTTATTCTGAGTTACTAGGAAGTAAGAATACTCCTGCTTTTTCCCCTTTCTTGCACAAACTTGATCAAAGCCAGTTAGAAATTGGCTCTGTCTAGTTGCATATCTTTGTGCTTTCTTCCTTCCTATTGACCTCCATTCTTCAGCCTTCTTATTTCTCTTTGGTTTCTGAAGGGTCTTTGGAAATACCTTGTCCAAATTCATCACTCAGAGACTAGAGATGAGGAAATGGTAAAATCTCACAGGGGACAGAGGTGACGGGCCTTGGCTAACCGAAGTCACCATTCACTGGCTCGTCTGGCAGGCACTGACTCAGTGCATCCTAAAAACCAGGCATGCACCAGGCTTTGGGAATGTGGTGAATTTGGCTTTGAGTTTGGCTCCTGCCCTCATGGAGCTTGCAGCAAGTCTGCATGAGAGACGTGAGCCATGGCCACAGAAATCAGTACACTGACCATGACCAATTTTTGCTGTGACGGAAAATGCTGGGTGCTGTTAGGATAATAACCAAGGGTGGTCAGGGAAGGGGTCTCTGAGAAGTTGAACAGAATTATTTCAGGTCTAAGGAATCCCTTGCGTGGAGAGCCTGGCATGTTTGCAGAACTGAAAGAGGTTGCCCTTGACCTATACGTGGTGGGTTAAAGAGAGTCAAAGTGAGGTTGGAGCATAGGAGGGGCCAAATGGTGCCGGGCCTTATGGGGCTTGGATTTAATGCTAGCTGGGGTGCAGTGCGAAACCTTCGAAGGGTTTCAAGCAAAGCAGTGGTGGGATTTGATTTCTGTTTTAGAAAGATGCCTTCCGATGCTATATGGTGAGTCCATGTAAGGTCAAAGAGCTTGTCAGGCTTAGAAATGGGACCAAAACCCAGGCTTCCTATTCCCAGTCTATCCCAATTTATCAGGCTCTTCCTTCCAGTGCCAAAGTGCCAACCTGAATTAAATAGAAAGTGCAAAGCCACATTGGGCCTGTGTCCAACTGGCTTTCTTAATGTTTATTCACACGGACAGTGAACACTCCCTCCAATCTGTTAAACACCTCCAGACTAATTAAGGGGCCTCAGCTATATAGTTTCACAGTCACATAAAAACTCCTTCTATTATGTAAAATATGCTTCCTATGGTTCGGTCTCACTCAGTCATGAATGCTTTAATTAACTTGACTCTGTCGTCTGAGCTACAGTGTGTGCACCATTTTCCAGGTAAGCCAGCCTGTGGGGTGAGTGGTGAACCCCATGACATTGGACTGTCAGCTGGTGCCTGCCAGTAGTAGCAGTTCAGCCATTTGTTTTTTCTCACAAGATTAAATGCTCGCTTTAGCCTTTGCCTTAATTCAATTGCGATAGCCTTTCTTTCCGTCAAGTGTCCTCTTAATTGCATTTCTTTACATTGTGTCTTTACAAACTAATGCAAGCAAGCGATCATTTTGATTGAAATATGCAAATGTATATGTTTACTCTGCCTCTCAAGAAATAACTGGTGTGTTTTTTATCTGTTGATTGCTAATTCATTCAACGCATATTTAGCGACCTTGTGGAGGCCCTGTAGGGTTCTGGGTTCTGGAAAGAGCAAGGGCTTTGGAGGCAGACATACCTTGATCAAATCATGACTTGGGCCTTGAACAAGTTGAGTTTTGCATCTATTAAGTGGGTATAATAACAAACTCATGAGGTAATTATGAAAAGCCGGCATACCATGTATAGAACTAGTTTATATGGTGCTCAGTAAGTTTCACTGTTCTATCAAATCAGCCTTATTGAGGCGTAGTTGATAAGAAGTAAACTTCACATGTGTAACATATACAATTGATTTCGATATGGATAGTCCCCTAAAACCATCTGACAGGCAAGCCTTTCCTCTGTCCACTTACCTGTTCCTGTACCTGTTGTATTGGCAGTGGTGTTGAGAGAACGGAGTGTCTATCATTTTAAAACCTATTTTTTTTTAAAGATTTTATTTATTTATTTGACACAGAGAAATCACAAGTAGATAGAGAGGCAGACGGGGGGGGGGGGGGGCGGGGGAAGCAGGCTCCCTGCTGAGCAGAGAGCCCTGCGCGGGGCTCGATCCCAGGACCCTGAGATCATGACCTGAGCCGAAGTCAGAGGCTTAACCCTCTGAGCCACCCAGGCTCCCCTTAAAACCTATTTAGAATTATCATTGCTCTCTGGATGCCTCAGTGGCTCAGTCATTAAGCATCTGCCTTCGGCTCAGGTCCCAGTGTCCTAGGATTAAGTCCCACATGTGGTTCCCTGCTCAGCGGAGAGCCTGCTTCTCCCTCTCCCTCTGCCTGCCACTCCGCCTGCTTGTGAGCTCTCTTCTTTCTCGCTCGCTCTCTCTGACAAATTAAAAAAAATATTATCACTGGTCTATATTGAGTCACCATATTTATTTTTAATTGGATTTGGCATTAGAAGAGACTAAGATTTTATGATTTATTAAACACAAGTCTAATGGTTGAAAAAGAGTACTTCTGAGCAGACCCTCCCAGCCCGTGTGTCCCTGCAGCTCTCTCGGAGTCTGTGCCATGACCTGAAGAGAACGAAGTACCTCTGCCCAGGGCAGAGGGGTGACCCAAACCCAGATCTCACCCTCAAGGATCTCAGAGTCTAGGGATGGAAGAGGAAAAAGTTGCCCAGAACAACAACAACATTAACCAGAAGGTGGGAGGGGTTAAGATGCTGGAGGGTTTCAGAGGGTGTGGTGGCTTCCATCTTGGGGATGAGCTCCAGTGAAGAAGAAACCATTCATTGCCACCTTCACGTGTATCTGTCTGAGGTAGGTGTGTGGAGCAGGGGAGAGAAATACAGGCCCTACCCACTGATAGCCTAAAGCTTAATGCTATGCATCAGGGACTGACAGGTTGGACGTATGCCCAGCCTTTTCCTGGATGGCGTCCAGCATTGCTGAGGAGAGTAAGCATACAGGATCCCAGCCCAAGTTATCCTGTGGCCCGAACACCTCACTGACTCCTAGGACTGGGGGAAGCCACCTCTGGGTTGCCTGTGCCTGTGTGGAAAATAGGGCTGTCCTTCACCTCCACGTCTAGGTCAGAGAGGGGCCCACCCGGGGTACACACTGCCATGATAGATTGCTTCTGGGCCCTGGGGTCCTCATTACCATCGTATCCATCATCTTCTGCTAGTACCGAATGATGGATGAAATTTAATCAGATGCCAAAGGAGTTCTCAGCAGGAGAGTTTGAGGAACCTTGCCTGACACTTAAATGCTCTGGTGCTGGAATGATTATAAGGAACCAGAATGATCTTTTGTGGTGGGACTAAATGTATCACACACCGAATGAATTCTGATTTATTTTTAAAACATTCTTGCTCTCATAGGCTCCCCCTTTTAATAGTCTCACTGTAGCCTGTTTATTGTTACAGATGTTACTTCTAAATGAGGTCATTGAGCTTTACTTCCAAAGGCAGCGTTTGCCTGTTTCTCGCAGGCTTGGCAGGACTGGCTGCCTGAAGAGCAGTGCTAACACGACAGCAAGTTTAAGGCTTTGACCCCCGGAGAAAAAGCCACCTCCATGTTTACGTGCAAATCACATCAGCCAGAGGTCTCGGGAGGGTGTGGTCACCCTGGTCCAGGCGATGACCTTGATAAGGTTGCCTGGCGGAGTGGAGTGGGGACCCGCATCGCGGTCACACACGCTACATGCCTGACTGCCTTCCTGTCCACTGTGAAACCTCAGGGAGCTCAGAAAAGTTGGAGCCGGCTTCTGTGTCCATAACTCGGAAATGATGCTTTGTTACTCCTAGGATTTTTGTGAGGACAAAAATAGTCTACCCTTTCTCTGTGTGCGTCTGGCAGGGTAGCTGCTGGAGGCAGGAGGCACCGGACATGCTTCAGGTCCCCGTGTGGTGTATTTCACCCAGTGTGTTCAGAGGACGAACGCTCCTGTCGAAGGCCACTGACCAAATCCAGCTTGCTGCTGATGTTTGCAAATACACTGTCATTGACATACCCACACACCCACCGATGTCCGGGGCTGCTTTTGCACAGTAGCAGCAGAGTTGGGTGGGTCAAGACAGAGCCCGCATGGCCGGCAAGGCCAGGGTCCTTTCCTCAGCAACCCTGGCGGACATCAGCCGACCTCCGAACCAGACGCAAGGATGGCCTTGTGGCGTTCAGAGCTTTCTGTATGTTCTTATCAAATGCACCTCACACTTACCTTTTGCCTTCACTCGGACTTCTCCCCCAAATCGCTTTCTGTCCCATTTCCCACTCGGTAAGTCTTCTGGTGTATCGGTTACCACAATAAGGCTTGTCTTTTGCTCAGCTGTGTAGATCTTGCAGCGTGTAGAGCAGGACGCAACACACAGTGCATGGTTCATAACAGAGCACAGTGGGGAACAGAGTGGAAGGGCGTCAGAGAAGGGAGAGGACTCTGCCTGTGGGTGAGGGTAAGACTTCATGGAGGTTTGGGGACAGAATTGCTCCCAGGAAGGCGGCCGCCCCTCCCACCACAGCTCAGTGGCAGGGATACTGTGTATATGCCAGCGAGGCAATACTGCATGATGGTAAGAACCTAGGAACCAGCATAGCTGGGCTGGAATCCCAACTTGGTCATTTACTGATAAAACCTTAGACAAGTCACTTAAGCTCTGTTCGTGTATTTTCCAAACTCCAAAGTAGGGAACAATCATACCACCTTCATCCTATGGCTGTTTCATGGGTTAAATGAGCAACCACGAAGGAAAGCCTGTGTCCCACTGCTGGCACATTGGAATCATTGCAGGAGCTCTTGCTGAGTGATCATGGTTCTGCCTTTCAGATACCATCTATGCTGATTTCCTCATTGTGGAGTGAGCAAGGTCAAGGTCACAGGGCTAGTCCCTCTGGAGACCCGGCCTCTTAATGGCACTGTTCTCCGCAACTAGAGAATGTTCTCCAAGCCAGCAAGTGTAAACTGGTCCAGCGGGGACCATCCTCCTGAGGGGAGAGATGAGTGCAAATGAATCATTCGTGCTGGAAAAAAAAAATATTCCGGGACATAGAGTGTCACCATACAATGTTAAGAATAATAGCTTCTCTTGACTGAAACATTCATTATATTTTTCTATTCACGGGTGTCTTTTTAAGGGACAGAGAGAAAATGTTTAGTGGAAAATTTACAGCCTTCGATCTAGTGGGATTTCTTTGTACTACAAGCAGTTTATGCAAAACAGATGCCGAAGGAGCCAGGCCTGCCTGCACCTGTGGATTTGGTGGTTATGTTTCCTTTTCCCCACTCCTCCAGTTCTTGCAGACAACCTGAAATCCAACCCTGGAATTAAGTGGCAGTATTTCAGCTCGGAAGAAGGGATTTTCACCGTTTTTCCAGCACACAAGTTCCGGTGTAAGGGCAGCTATGAGCATCGTAGTAGGTATGTTGGCTTGCTCAAGTTTTAATTACTGCTTAACAGAGATCTGTATGAAACAGGGACTCCTTGTTTACACACATGGCTGTGCCTCCAAGTTGTGGTTTCTCAAATGTATTCAGGAACGATTTCACCATCTGGCATATGTGGATGCTAGGAAGGGCAAGTGGTAATGCCCAGAGTTTTTCTGTAGCTATCTAACGAGGGACCTACTAAAGAAATTAAGTTGTTGGAGACACCCAAGTGGTTTTGAGCTTCAGGCATCTTTGAGGAGACAGGAATGATAATACGGTCTCTTAAGCGGAGCCCGAAAAGACTCCTACACATCTCAGAGTGGACTTAGTGATTCCCAGCTTTCCTTTCTGTGATAACGCGCTTGGCCGTCTCTTTGAAATGTGCGTGCAGTCTCAGCTTCCAGAAGTTTTAAGGTTGCCCAGAACACAGTGGATCAAAGATGGTGAACATCCTGCTCTTCTCACGGAAATGACTGGAGTTTGTTCCGCTTAGCCAGAAGGGCAGTAATGGTGAGCTAATTTGTTTGACAAGACTCATCAATTTACAGAGCCCCTGAGGCAAAGAGACTTCCCTTTTGAATCCCTACAGCTTCCCTTTGCAGTGTCAGGTGTTCAGTGCCAGAAATCTGGAGCTAGTAGAGGGTGTTCCTTTTTCGTGCCATTTTCTTTTTTTGAAGTCCAGTGTAACCATCACTTTAGCCTCGCTTTATCATTACTTTAAATTATGTCTAAAGTTTTCCCCAAGGAAAATACTACTTCTGGCCTTTTCCTAGAAGGACCTTTGTGTCGTTGGTATGGTTTCTTCGGTTCCCTCCCTAGACATTCTGGTGAAGACTTAAGTGTCTTTAAAACTGGGCCAGAAGCCATGACCTTGGGTCTGGTCCGGCTTATCTCAGGAGAGGCCAAAGATGTCATGAACCGTCTAATTTGCATTTACTTCTAAGAAGACAGATTGGATGGCATGTGCCATTAATGAATCACTTGTGAGGGAAAGTCCAGAAAGACAAGCTGGACCTTGTCACAAATCAGCACTCACCTGCATTTGGAAGGTTTGGTGCACACCCACCCTGAGCCTGCATTAAACCAACCCTCAGCACTGTCTTCCCCTGGCTGAGTGACCCAGCTTCCTCCCCTCCTACATTGTTGTTCCCGTCTCTTTACTTGTCCTGAGTGCTTTCCTCAGAGGCCTTTACAGGTTTTCCACGTCCTTCAAAGTGAGGAATGGGTTTTCAGAGCCCATGAGAGAGAACTGGTGAATACCAGTCATGCTGTGGGGACCGACTCCCAGACTGTACACTTAATGTTACTGTTTTTGCGTCCCTCTAAAACAGTTTCTTAAGTTTACTGTGGCAGTGAGAAACACATCCTCTGCTTTCCATTGATGTGGGTTAAGTTGGAAAGGAGATATGCCTTTTTTTTTTTTTCTTAAATTCACCTTGCCTTGAGGACCTAGAAGGTTCAGTATTTGACATGGTTGTCAGTGTTGGGATCTTCAGATTGCATTCTTTTCCGTTCTGTCTTTCACTTCTGTAGCCATCTCTCCTGGATTCTTTCAATTACATTTCCCGACTGGCTTAATGGTATTGATTGGGGAAAATACAGTGGTACTTCAGTGTACCACTTTTCAAGCCAAAAGTCCTTGAGAATAAATGTGTCAACTTGGCCAGATTTCGAGAGTTTGGGTTTTTTCTGTTTTGTTTCTGGCTTTGGTGGTTTTGTTTTGTTTTGTTTTGTACTTTGCTTTTATTCCTTAATTCATGCCTAGGCTTTTTTTGAGTCAACTGGCATCTAACATTTCATAGAAAAATCTAGTGTTTTGGGGGTGTCAGTAAGGGAGAGAATTCTCTTGAGGCTGATTTGCCTTCTTAAGCTCCCCCTAATTTGTTCCAGCTTTAAAACTGTGAAGAGAGACCTCATTAAACCCCTTCTCACAAACCTTCCTGTTCGGCACATGAGCAGAAGGCTGCTTTTCATGGGAGGCATTTCTCCGTTGGACCTTCCCCACCCTCCCTCCACCCCTTTTTCTGAATGTTGGCAAACAAAAACCTGGCAAGAAGAGTGGCTATCACAGGCTTGGACAAATTTGATGGCATGGTTTTAAATGCTCCGATATGGGGCCTTTTGGTAGCTGACCTGCATGAATTGCTTCCGTACAGAAAGGAAAGGGCCCTCTTAAGGAGTAGCCTTTGTCTGGGGAGAGAGAAAGTAAACCTATTCAGAGCTGCTCAGCATGCTCGCAGATTACAGGCCGCCTCCGTTTTAGCAAAGCCCCACTCTGTATGTCTGCAGACCCAGCGCTGGCAAGTAGACCTTCCTCTCCCTCGTGTGCACTCTCTGCAGTCTGAGAGGCCACCAAGTTCTATGTTCTATAGCCGAATATCGGGCGACCTTGAGTGGCATTACCAGGCACAACTGCGAGCTTTGACTTTCAAGTGTGCCGAAAAGGCCAGCCTCCCAAAGGATTTGCTGCCCTTTTTTTTTTTTTTTTAAAGATTTTATTTTTTAAATAATCTCTATACCCAGTGTGGGGCTTGAACCCACAAGCCCCAAGATCGGGAGTCCCATGCTCCACCAGCTGAGCCAGCCAGGCACCCCCAAAAGGATTGGCTTCTTCTAACCTCCTCCGGGTTACTTTACTCTTTAGAAGACTGAGGTACCAATCCCTGTGCTATAGATACAAGCTGTTGTCTCGAGGTCGTGTATTCACTGTGCCAGTGTTCTTTTTCCTTGTCAGCTCCTCTCTCCATCCTTGGGCCATCCCTGGAAAAAGAGCTGGCCACCAGATGCCTGAACATCTGTAGTGTTCACAGCTGCATTGGGTTGAGGTCCTTTGACCTAAAGCAGGACTGACCCCAGAGAGCTTCTCCCCCTCCTCCATCCCCCCTTCTAGACCTATCTACGTCTCCACGGTCCGGCCGCAGTCCAAGCACATAGTGGTGATCCTGGACCACGGTGCCTCTGTCACAGACACCCAGCTTCAGATCGCCAAGGACGCTGCCCGGGTCATCCTCAGTGCCATCGACGAGCATGACAAGGTGACCGGTACCCTCAGGGACCCCCATGGCATTGGCTCTTCCTTGAATGTCTTTTGTGAAGTACCTTGTGTTTTATGGCGCAATAGTTTTAAATCCATGGTTAAAATGACTTTGGGGAAAAGAGAGTGGTTTCATTTTTATTCTAGCATTTGAGGAAGCAGCTGCCCACTCTGGCTCCAAATCTCTTTAAAAAACAAACAAACAAAAAAAAAACCACCCCCACCAAGCCGAATCTTGTCCTTCCTTCCTGGCTCCTGTGAAGGCTTCCAATTAGCTGTGACTTTCACAGTGGAAATTATGCTGAGGAGAGGGACAAGGGCATGGGGCCTGGTGGATGGCTGGACTTTATCTCAAGATTTATGAGAGGTGAGGGATAAGGGAAGGCTTCTCGAGGTTTGCTAATCTCTAGGACACTTCAGAAACAGGTGTGTTTACAGCTAATGATAATCTATTGCCTGTGGACATTTTCTGCTTCCTCATTTTGATTTTTCCAACTCCTGAGGTTTTTCTGACTGATGAGTTGCTTAAATCACACACCCTGTGCCTTTACCCTCATCCCCACCTCCAGATGGAAAACCAAGATGGTTAGCAGTCGTTAAGTTTTTTCTCTGTATGAGATAGTTATTCTTAATGTTATGGATACACACCATACTGCTGACTTCATCTGGGAACAGAATGACAAGCTCTAGGGCCCCTCCCCCTTATCAGTCCTTAACTAATCCTTTCCAAATTTGATAGATTTATGCCTCTAGGCATAAACTCTCAGAAACTGTTCAGTAGGCCATCTCAGTCCTTGGGCTCTCCAAGAGTATAAGAAAGGCTTCACCTGTTACGATAACAAGGTTTCTTTTTCTCTCCTCCAGATCTCCGTGCTGACGGTGGCCGACACAGTCAGGACGTGCTCACTTGACCAGTGCTACAAGACATTCCTCTCTCCAGCCACCAGTGAGACAAAAAGGAAGATGTCCACCTTCGTTAGCGGTGTCAAGTCTCTGGACAGCCCTACCCAGCATGCGGTGGGATTTCAAAAGGCATTTCAGCTGATTCGAAGCACAAACAATAACACAAAGTTCCAAGCGAGTAAGTTGCGCTCTCTCAGAGGACTTCTAGACCAATAGATAAAGGATGGCAATAGGCATACATTGTAAACTGATCATACAACTCTGCCTAGAGGAATTTTTTTAAATTGACCTGGGATAAAATTTTCATGTGTTGTCATCATGGTCATCTGGTTCTAGGAGCTTTTCCAGTCAAAAGTACTGAGCCCATATGATTTCTCCCCTCCCAGAGCCTCTCTTCCTGCCCCTTTATTACGAACATTGCCCCATTTATTTCCCAGGGGAACGGCCACATCCTTTTTAATGCAAATTGTCAGCCTTGCCTCCTCATTGACTTGAGAGCCCATGGTCTGCTGGTGCGCATGTGTACAGAACCGGGCTGCAGGATTCTTGCCTTGATCCTTCCTTCTTGTAACCAGCTGTCATTTAGATGAGCATGGCCCTTCAAATGTACAAAGGCCCTCTAATTTAATTTTCATGTATTAAAGAAAATCTGGAATTAGGATGCATGCTCAACTGAAGGAAAGGATATTTGAAATAAGACACCTGCTTTGAAACTACTGAAAGGAATCTCTGTCATTTTCCCTTTTATATTCGAATATCTATTTGTAGGATTTTTTTTTTTAATGAATGTATCCTATCAAGGAAAGCTTAAAGAATATATTTGCAACTTCTTCAGTGTGTCTCCATTAAAACTAAGGCAACACTGATGAATGCAAAACATAGTGACGGGCACATGGTGAGAGCCCTTGAAAGATGGGAGCTTCTGGAATTATTACAAGTAATGATGGCAGATGGTGTTTTTGAAGGTATTTGAACATAACAAATTACTACAAATTTAATAGCAGCTTAAAACAATGTACATTTATTACCAACAGACCCTTTCATGGGTCAGGAGTACAGGCATAGCTTGCCTGGGTTTTAGGTGAGGATTTAGGGTTGCATGAGACAGCAGTCTGCATGTCACCCAGGTTTGTGGTCTGCTCTGAGGTTTGGAGTCCTCTTGCAAGTTTAGTTATTGGCAGGATTCATTTCCTTGCCACTGTAAGACTCACATGCATTTGCTCCTTCAAAGCCAGCAGGGAGAGCATCCCTTCTTTGAGCTCCTGACTTCAGGGAAGGCTTGGACCCTCTTTTGAAGGGCTCATTTGTTCTTATCAGACCCATCCGCTTTCGAATTAATCAGATGTCTCTCCCATGGGATTAACTTACTAGAAACCTCAATTATATCTGCAAAATCCCTCCATCTTTGCTGTCCGTGTAACACAGTCACAGGAGTGATATCCATCACCTTTGCCATATCTGTTGGTTAGAAGCAAGTTACAGGCCCCTCAAGAGGAAAATCTTCTCGAAGGGTGTGGGTCATTGGAGTCATCTTAGAATTTTGCCTACCAGCCTTGGCCAGCATCAGCTATCCACAGACCAGTATTACAGGATGGCTGAGTGTCAACTTGTCCACGATTCAAGAAGGCCAGGGGACAAGGTTGACCTCTTGAGTCTTCAAGACAGATTGGCCGGTTGGTCAGTGCCATTTACCTGTCCGCGTTCTTCACCAGGACCGATTTTTCTACTTCATTTCTCAGTCATCAAACTACCTTTTCGAGTTCAAGTCCAATTTTGGTTATTATACTCTTCAAATCATGGAGAGAGGTGTTAGACTGGCTGTGACCTTGCCAGTGATTGTGAGTCAAGGGAGCCCAAAGGAAGTTAATGAGGATCATTTGGGGGAGCATGGTGAACTAGAGGGTGCATACTTCATGGAGAAGGCAACTCCTCTGTGCAGCCTGGGATGGCCATGTAGGAGGGCCTGCCCAGCGTTGCCAGATCTTCTATTTTAAGAGAAGCCAGAAATCTGGATTTTTATGTGAACCCTCTTGGTTTTCAAATGTTGACATTTGTCTCAGCTTTAAAACTCAGACCGCATTAAACCTCTTCTTACAAACTTTCCTGCGCTATACGTTACAGAAGCCTGCTTTGATGGGAGCTATTTCTCCTTGGGGTTTTTGTTTTGTTTTGGGTTTTCTTAATGTTGGCAAACAAAAATATGGCAAGAAGAGTGACCATCATAGATTTGGACACCTTCTGATGGCACTATTTTTTAAGTGCTCAGAGGAGTCCTTCTTAAGCCAAATGTAAAATATTCCTAAATTGTAGCTCAGGGGCCTTCACTTTATTGCTTCTACTGACCGTTCAGAGAAAAACTCAAATTAGATAAACACAGCAGAAATTAGCGTTGTCCACCTTATTAAGGAGAGGTTTGAGGTGCTCTCAAGCAATTTAGCATAGTGGTTAAGTATGTGGGTTTGGGACTTTTCCCATCGTGGGTTCAAATTCTCTACTCTGAAATTTTTCTAAACTTGTGAACTGTGTTAATTATTTGATCTCTCCAGGCCTGATTTCCTCTTCTGCAAACTGGGGGTGATAATAAGATCCAGGATTCCATCGTAAATATTAAATAAATACTAGCTGTGGTTGTTATGATATTCAGTCTCCTGTAAGACTTGTAGCTCTGGCTAAACTAGAAAGGATAGCTCGAAACATCTGAACTGACCTCAAGCCGAGATGACTGAGGACCACACTAGCCTTGGCTACAGTATAGTGAGGGGTCTGTGTACTCATCTTAGGAACTTGCACTCTATGTCCTTACTTCTCTTCACTCCCTAGATAATTACTTAGCATCTGCCATGTACCTAGTGCTGTTTTATTTTTTAAGATTTTATTTGTTTATTTATAGAGACATCGATAAAGGGAACACAAGCAGGGGGAGTGAAAGAGGGAGAAACAGGCTTCCCGCTGAGCAGGGAGCCTGGTGCAGGACTTGATCCCAGAACCCTGGGATCATGACCTGAGCTGAAGGCAGACACCCAACAAACTGAGACACACAGGCATTCCTTCTCCCCATCCCTACCCCGGTGCTATTTTAAAGTCATGTGGTGGAGTTATTTTAATAGGTAAGACCTACCCTGTAGGATTATTGTAAGGATTAGCCTGTGAATGAAGGGAAAGTATCTGCCCCAGGTTAGTAGCCCTATGGATAGAAGCTACACATCATTAATCATGTTAGCTTTGTACGAATTTGCTTTGCACTAAGGAAAATAGCTTAAAATTTTACCTAGCACTGGCTCATTTTTAATCCCATGGTAGGTCTATAACTGATACCATTGACATATTTGGGTTGCCTGTCCTGGGGGTGATTGGTTTGTAGATCATTTTAGAACAGAAGGAATAAGATGGCTAGGTAGGTGTAGGGATCTAATGGCATGGGAAAGCCCAAATTTCAGTTACTCTTTCCCCTTCGATATTAACCCTGAGACATACTAGTGGCTTAGACAGGGACTTATCAAATGGAACCTATTACATTTTCTTCCTGTTACATGCTATGTCTTCACTCTGCCCCAAGTCCCTCTAATTATTACTCATCCATAACATCACTAATCACTAATCAGGGTGTAGTTCCTCCAAGTGACTAGAGAGAGAACATCCTAATAAGTAAAAAATAATAATAATAAATCAGATTTGGCAGATCTGCTCTCTAAAAAGGATAGGGCAAAGATAGAGTCAGGCTGGCCAGAGACCACGAGGATGCCCCTGTAGGGTGCGTGCCTTCTTGCCGGGGCAGGAAGAAAAGGTCGCTGGCTGCTGTGGGAGGCTGCTGACTCTCAGCCCTCCGGTTTTCCATATACGGGCCTGTGCCTCGACACGAGCCATCTAGAGGCATGAAGCTAAGTAAGAAAACTCAAAGGTTCTCTTTCAGGTCAGTCTTACAGGTGTCCAGGCACTTACCACACAGGGTACCTTTGCCATGGGGTGACAGTTTATCTCCTATTTGATATCAGCCTCATGGTATATCTATATTCCCCTGACTACAATACTAGTAGTTTTGTTTGTTTTGTTTCTAGTTGGAAGCTTAAGTAAGATGTTTGGCATGCTAACAGCATAATGTACAGGACAGTATTTACATCATTGGAAAAATATTGACATCCAGCTTAAGATGGATATTTCTAAACTTACGGATTTTTTTTTTTGCATCAGCACTCACTTCTTAATTTCTGATAAATAGTGCAATTAAATTTACAGTTCAGATTAGAGAATTATTCAAGCATCAGATGGCTTTAAAACTTGTTCGTGTATTAAATTAGAGACTGCAACTTAGGTTGTATTTATTTCTTTGATTCAGTTTTATTAATCTCATTTCAGTTGTCTACAACATTGATACAACATAAGCTAACTGTTCAGTTTTATAAAGGATGCTTCAAAGTCGAAAATGGAAATTTACAAACTGTAGGAAACTCAATTACTGAATCCTTATCACAGCTAGGATATTTATTAAAAGGGTAACTAACTCTATTCATTATCTGTTACTGGGGAACAAATTTCCCAGCACTCAGTGGCTTAAAACATTAACCATTTACTGTCTCAGCGTTTATAGGTCTGGAATCTGGGTGCAGCATAGTGGCATGCTTCTGGCTAAAGGTGTCTCAGGAAATTGCAGTTCAACTGTTAGCAGAGTTGATATGCTCAGAGTTGGACTTGGGAAGGACCAACTTCCAAGGTCACTCAGGTGGTTGCTGGGGGAACTCAATTCTAAGGGACTCAGTGCCTGGCTTCTAGCTAGGGTGGCTCGCGGCATACTGTCTGGCTTCCTTCAGAGTGTGAGAGGAGGCACACTGCAAGCCGCTGGCTTTGTAGCACCTAACCTGTTTCTTGACACCCCATCCCTGTCATGCATTCTGTTCTCGAGAAACAAGTCGTGAACTCCAGTCCACACTGAGAGGGAGACAGCGACACAGGGCTGTGGATATCAGGGCGTAGGATCCCTAGGGGACCAACGAGGAGGTTGCCTACCACAGTAACTGTAAAGCAACCTCAACAAAATGACAGCAATAAGGACCTGAAGAAAGAAGCATATAACATATGAATATTTATTTCTCAATAGAAAGGTAAATGTCCATGTAGGATATATAAAAATATATAGTAATATGTATAATATATATAATATAGAATAATATATAGTTACCCAAAGAATCTCCGATTGGAAAGACAATCTGGAAGTCCAACTCGCTTCCTTCCCTCCCTCCATTACAGTAGTCATTCAGCCTCTGCTTTCATATCTCTGGTGGAAGGAAATTCACTACTTGGATTTTGTAGTAAATCCACGGGAAGGAAGTTCTTCACACTGAGCTAAAGTGACCTCCTCAGTCTCTGTGCTCATGAGCCCGGGTTGGGGAAGTGAATAGCTTCATCTTGAGTCATAGGTGCTACTTCAGAGCAATATGGGGCAGGGCGGGGGGAGCGGGGGGCAGCTGAGTGTGTTGAGCCTTCTTTCTCTTTTACTCCATCACCCTTGGACTCTTCAGTTAATCAGTTAGTCCTCACAGCAGCCCAACAAAGGTAAGTACTGTCATTATCCCCATTTTGTAGACAACAAAACATAGGCCTAGAGAAGTTAAGAGATCTGCCCAAAATTACCCAGACACGGCTTGAAAATAGCAGAGCTGGGATCTCAACACAGGCAACCTGGCTCCCATGTCTGTGTTTTTACTGTTCTTCTGCACTGATGACTTTTGTTTTTGTTTTTGTTTCAAGATTTTATTTGTCAGAGAGAGGGCGCACCCAAGCCGGAGTAGCAGGCAGAGGGAGAAGTAGGCTCCCCACCGAGCAGGAGGCCCGATGCAAGACTCCATCCTAGGAGACCTGAGCTAACGGCAGATGCTTAACTGACTGAGCCACGCAGGCATCCCTACACTGATGAGTTTTAAAAAAACAAAAAGTGTCTCTGGAGCTACTTAGCATAGGGACCCTTCATGTTTTAAGAGCCCATGGAAGAACCACCGTTTTAAAGTCTAGTCACCCCCCAAAATGTTGGCCTCTGATGGAACATCTCAGTCAGTGAGAAAAGGATAAATCAGGTCCTGAATCCTCTGTTTCAAGAGCACTCCATCTTGGATGGCTTAATTTACCACACCGTGAGTGCCTAAAGGAAATCTTTTATCTGGTAAATTTATTAGGAACATCTCTTCAGCTGACACTGGGTAAATGAGGCCTCATTGCCCACAAAGGCCAGGATGGAAGGGACGTAGAGGCAGGGAGATGAAAGCCGCAGCCTCAAATGGGAAGGAGTCCGAATGCCGGGCCAGGCAGGTCCTCAAGGCAGGAAAGTCCAAAGGAAATGAAAAGGAAACGGAACTGCTCCCTTTAGCCAGAATCCAACGTAACGTTCAATTTGTATGTTTTTGTTTAGATACAGACATGGTCATAATTTACCTGTCAGCTGGCATTACATCAAAGGACTCCTCGGAGGAAGATAAAAAGGCAACGCTCCGTGTCATCAATGAAGAAAATAGCTTTCTAAACAACTCCGTAATGATTCTCACCTATGCCCTCATGAATGGTAGGTAGTGTTTGGAGATTTTTCTTTCAGATGAAAGTTCTCTCTAAGTGCATGCTGCTTTCAGAAAAAAATGAAAAGGAACCCTAACAGTGCGTGCTTTGAAAAAGGGTGTACGAAGAGAGGCCACCAAGCAGCTTCCTTCCCAAGCCTTTCTCTCCCTGACGTTCGTATTCAGGGCATGTGTAGGTTGTCTCTCTTCATCTCTCTCTCCAGCCAGCTGCTCATTTCTAAACCTTCTCTGGTGAAGTGGGCTCGCAGAGGATTCTGTACTGCTCCATTCCCCCCCTCCCCTAAGTTCTTCATATTCTTGAATTTTGATACTACATGGAGGTTATTAACTGAACTCACTGATTTAAGCTTCAGGAAGCCAAAGTACTGACCTAGATTCTTCTGTATTCCCAAGCCAGTGAATATCCCATTTCTCTGCAGAATCACCACCTGAAGCCTCTTCTGCTGCTTTCTCCCCCTCAGCTTCCTTAACTGTATCATGGAGATAAGAATTACCTACGTGACAGGGCTTTCGCGAAGATTGGCCCCGATGTGCAGGAAACACCCAGGGTAGTGGGCATCACTCTCTAGGTACTCCTGAAGGCTGATTTTGTTGCTTTTAAATCAATATGTGAAAGGGTTTAGTAAATTGGCAAAGCGGTACTTTGGAAGTACTCAGATTTTTTCCTTCTGCTCTCCAGCGTGTCGTCCAGTCTGACTGTGGGCCCAGTGTTCTAGCTTTTCTGCCCTGTTCTGTCTCTTCACCTGCTAATGCATATCACTCTTCCCCTAGAGCGTCTCCTGCAGGCTCCCTACCCTCAGTGCTCAGGATGACCGTATTCTCTTGTTTTTAAGCGGCCGTGTGTTAACCCAGGAGCTCTTCCCACCTATGGTCTTTTGTGTGTCCCATGCAGACCCAAGTGGCTGGAGAGACAACGGTTCTCATTTTAATGTGCTAAGGATTACTTGGAGGTTATTTTTCAAATGCAGACTCCCAGGCACTACCATTGGATATTTATTCAGACCTGCTTAGGCGACGTCCAGGAATCTCTGGCTCAGCGCGATTCTCTTCCCAGGTGTTTTGTGGGCTCTCGGTGGAAGACCTCAGGTGAAGTTCTAGAGCTTCTGAGTTCCAGTCTCCATCAATGAGCTGTGTTACGTATGGCGAGTTATGGAGTCTCTTTAGGCTTCAGTTCTGTTTGTAAAAAGAAAATCATAAGACATACCTAGAGTTGCCGCAATACTAAATAAACGAGATAGAACATGTTAAAGGTTCCTGACACCATACCTCCTCAAGAACAGGTCCTCCCAGCCGATCAAAGGAGTGAAATTAAAGTGTGTGTGATTTCCTATCTCGGTATACCTCAAAGGCAGAGCTGCTGCTCTCTCGCTCTGGTCCGGGACCAGCTCTCTCTTCAGTATTTCAGGATTCTCTGGCCCCCAGAGTGTTCCTGCTTCTGTTAAGCATGTCTTCCCTGACACTGAGTGATGTGCTCACATATTGTTCTCCTTCTCCCTCCACTTTACATGCCTGAGCTTCCCAGACATGAACCGTGTCTTCGTTCTCTTTGTGTTCTGAGTATTGAGCCCCAGGGCTGAGCAAGGGTGGCCTCTTTACCAGGGGCTCGTACCTTGCAGTGTTACCCCTGGGTGCCATTTACACTTTTTCCCTATGGTTTAGCTTCTTTGACTCGGGAAGGAGACAGGAAGGGAAGAAAAATAAAGCTGGTCAGGTCTACAGTGTATAACAAAGAGTGCACTGAGGTCCTGTCCTCAAGAAGCTGTTGACTCCTTGAAAAAGATAGACAAGGTAGATGAATTGAGAGCAATAGTCCAGGTAAAGAAAACATAAAAGGAAGTGATCCCTTATTTTCCAAATTTAGATTTGAAGGTCTGCCCCCGCTGATACGGAGTAAAGAAGCTTCCCCACTGTCCGCCATCTCTCCAGTGGCCCCGAATCTTCACCCTAGAGAATCTTGTGCACCTGCTAAGCCCCTGATAATTGCAGTCTTTTAAAACTTCTGGTTCCTTCCCTCTGACCACCCTTATCTCTCTTTCCCTTTAATCTAGCTAGACACAACATCCTCACTGCCAGTTTCCCTCTCCAGATGCTTTCTGTGAGCATTATTCACTAAGGTTGACACATTCCTACTCTGTCTGTCAGGCTTCAGATAGGGAAGCAGAGCCGCTGTGAGAATTTTCGTGTCATGAATTTATTACCAGAATTAGAGTGTCCACAACTGAGGAGAAAATGGGAAGAGTAAAGATCCAGAAAGAGGAGTGTGTGTAAACGAATTTGAGTTTATGGGGATGTCTGAAAGCTAGGAACATTGAAGACCCCGTAGGAGGTCTGCATAGAAGTTCATTGGCTCTTCGTGGCTGCGGTACCCCTGTGGACTCTCACTGGAACATCTGCGATGAGCCTGTGGTTGCCCTTGCTCCACAAGGTAACCTGGCAACCCCAGGCTCATTGCAGATGTTCCAGTTGGAGCAAGGCAGCCAGCAGCTGAGAAAGGGAACTGAATGCCCATTGGGGAAGGGTAAGACAAACTGGAACATTCTGGTCCCTCCGTGTCTGTTTCACCCTCAAATCTGTAGTAGTTCCGTTTTGACCCCCTTCAAACTAGAAACAGAGAGGAAAAGCATTCTGGGAGATGGAGTCTCCAGAATGACTGTGCTGGTGATAGAACCACCTACCATACTTACCGTCTGCCGTCCCACTGTCTCCTTTGCCATTCCTGTCCTGATGTAGTACATAAAATACACAAGCTTTGATAACCCTCCGTCCCATGCTGTTCTTCTTTGCCTAGTTAGATGTTCCCATTTGTTACTTGTCTTTTACATTTGAGAGAGTCAAACAGTACCTGACAAAGAAAGGGAAAGTGTTCACTGCCTTGAGTTATCTCCTTTTATCATTCACTTCTGTGAGTTTCTCAGGGGCATAAGGCCCAGGATCCATCATGCCTTTTGTTTTTGGTGTGTCTGTGTTTGCTTTTGTTTTTGTTTTTTAACTCTGGACTATACCACTCCTCTCCTCTCCTTTTAACTCTGGAATCTCCCACTCTTCCTCTTAGCATCTTTGCTCCAGCAAAATCCAAGTTATCTAAATACAGTATGTAAGAAGGAAATTAAATCCATTAGATCCACACATGACTTTAGAAATGGACTTCCAAGGCTAGAAGTATATACACTCCTTAGTTAGGAATGATAGATTCAAACAAGGTGGGTGAACCATGAACTCTTCAGTTTTGTTTTGTCATTTTTTCTTTTTTGAAGACTATATAGTTAAAGAACATGAGGCAGAGCCTATTTAAAACTCATTGGTAAAATCTCAGTAGTGACTGAAATCATTTGAATTTGTTTACAATGGCACCCATATGGGATCAGTTACTAATCCTTTTGACTGTGTTCCAACAATAGTAAACCGAAATTTTTGAAAAGGTTTATTAAATTTATTTTTATGCTATAGATTACAGATGTTGTAGAACAATACATCCCAGTATGCTTAAATCTTTTACAAAGTTTTTAAAACCCCCTAAACGTAGAAAATACACATTAAATAAATCAAATCCAGTACTGTCCTAACAGTATGAAAAGCATGAAAGCATTTGTAATTAAAATGAGCTTAAAGACACAGGGTTTGGAGGCATCACTAAATGCAATACATAATTCTTCCATTTAGTTCCATGAGACTTTGGCAAGTGTTTAATAGGCGAAGAGGTAAGAAATGAAATGATAAACCTCTATCCTTTAAAACTCTTACAACTTCATCTAATTTAAATGCAGATTTCTTAATCACTACCTTTGCTTTCAAATATTAAATGCAGAAAAATTAAACTTTTAAGGGGAAAGCATATCGTTGCCAAATGGGGCTTCTTTATTTTTTACACGTGTGGTTTTCATCATTGCCTTTTGAAGAATCCCTTTGCCCTCTTGACTGTTTGAGGGAAGGCTATGCCTCATGCTTTGTTCCTCAGCAAAATCTGGTAGCTGTTTCCTGGGTCCAAGTTGACTCTGCAAGATCCCTTTGGCATTGCAAGATTTCCTTGCCCTTATTAAACCTAACTGGCCCGGTTATTGTGTAGACATATACCATTTTGGTTTACACTGTCTACCTTTGGCTTTCCATTTCAGATGGGGTGACTGGTTTGAAAGAGCTGGCTTTTCTGAGAGATCTGGCTGAACAGAACTCAGGGAAGTACGGTGTGCTGGATCGGACAGCCTTGCCTGTGATTAAGGGAAGCATGATGGTGCTGAACCAGCTGAGTAACCTGGAGACCACAGTCGGCAGGTTCTATACCAACCTTCCCAACCGGATGATTGATGAAGCGGTCTTTAGCCTTCCCTTCTCTGATGAGATGGGAGATGGTGAGTCTGGGGAAAACTTCCTACTAAAGTAAGGAGGAAAGAAATGGACATGAGTCCATCAAGGCAAGAACTTTTAAATGGTGTTCAGCACTTGGCCTATGAATGTTAGAGGGTCTGAACAAGCAAGAGGAACAGTGTCCCTCCCTACCACCTGCACCCCACCCCCCACCCCCACCCCCGGTCTCTGGTCAGATGGTGGCACAGCCCTCTGCCATCAGTCCATTAGGACTGTATTTTAGAACAGAAATCCCCAGCCCGATTTTTTTCCACATTGCCTTAGCCTCGGTCAACATAATGGGTTTGCTTGCTGTGAGGGCTTACTGAGGATTCCCCAATATCCAAAAGCTGTTGAACTGGAACAAAAGAGTGACTTTGCAGAGCAGACAGTAGATCTCAGAAGGGATTAAGTTTCATCCTGAACGCTAAAGCAGCATGGTGTGGTCGGACAGTACAGGTTTGACGTAAGAGGTTTTCAAGCCCCACTCTACCCCTTAAATTGTTGTCCTTGATCATTCATTTAATCTCATTCATTCATTCCTGTTTGGTCACCTGTTCAAAATGTAGTCATGTTTTTCATATAATATATCTTTCAGGTTATTAGGATTAGAAGACTTACTGGTCCCTGGCATCCCTCTCAGTAATAATTACAGCTCTTACTGATTGATGACCTTTACTTTTTATTATGACTGTCATCATCGTCACCATCCTGATGTCACAAGTGACTCATAATACGATGCTGGGTAAAGTGTTTTAACCTTCACATGATTATCTTTCCTGATCTATGAAATGGGAAGGACATTCCCGTGAAGGCAGTCGTGAAGAGAACATGCACTAATGTATGTGAAGCACCTAGAGTAACGGCTGGCCAGCCTGTACGCTCAGGAAAAGTATAGCCGCCTTCATTCCCTCCTCATCTTCTTGTTTATCCCTTCCCGACATGCTTCCCTTTCTTCTCTGACAGGATGGAAAGGAAGGTGCTGACTAGCCAGGTAGACACCATCACCACATGAGATCCTGTTTTTATATCCCAATAACTAGGAACTCTCACAAAGACAGACATCCTGAGCAAACTTACGTATAAAAAGTAACAGGCCTATAGAGTATGTTTTCTAGAGATTAGCATGGTTCCCCCCCCTCCCCCAAGGAAGAAATATGGTAACCTCTGCTACATGTCCATTTTTTTATCCTTCCAAATTCTGGCAGAGCCCACAGACAGGGATAGGATAGAAACTCCCACTTACAGATAAGGTTATTTCCTTTCATAGGGAAAGGGCGAGCTTGAAATGCAAGTGACCTTTTATGCATCTAGCCCACGGAATTGAGTGCCAGCCAAGCCTTGTGTCAGGCAGTGATGGGTAAGGCACACATCCCACCCTCAGCAAGCGTGTAAGTCTGATAAGAGAAAGACGGATCAATGAATCATGTTAATACTGTGTCAGAGGAACAAAGGCAGATGTGGAGACCAAATCCTGTACAAGCTTCGGGGGCTTATGCAGTCAAATCCTATTACTATTAGTGATATCAGGTAGAGTAGGACCTTCTCTAAAATTCACCTCTGCCACCCCGAGAGTCACCATAAAAGCTTTCAGTCAAATTGTGGGCAGATCTTTGGTTCCTCATTGGCTGATGCTTCCCAAAGTGTAGGCTTCCTCGGGGCCTGTTTTCTGAATCCTCTGCGGTGTATTTCAGTGACTGCTTTACTGGTCTGTCCCATTCCCCTACTAGAGTGTGCCTTTCATGTTTGTCTTCTCAGTCCCCGGAATGGGTGGATGGCATCTCCTCTAACTCCCCAGCATGGGGATCCTGAGCCTGGGGCACCCCATGTTTGCATGGCTCTCGTTCAGAACCCCCACAGATTAAAGTATTGGTGACTGGACGTACTTCTTTCAACAAGTGTATCTGTGTGCTTTGGGTTCAAGTAGCGAGGGCATTTAGGGATTTCATTAAGTGTAGCAAGAGCTTAGCATACTTTATTTGCCACAGTGAAATGAAGAGTCTTCTGTCCAAATTGATAATTGAGAAGTAAGATTGTGGGGTTTTTTTTCAGGCTTGTTCTCAACATAGCCAAAGAAATCTGACGTGAGCGTATGGTCTCAGAGTCTTTCTATTGTATTTCACTGCTCTATAAAAACGGCTTTAATCTTAGACACAAGGCCAGGGGAGCATGGCGTGTAGGTCATGACCTCTGTCTGTGTGCCAGCCCTCGAGCATTCCTCCCATCATTTATAACCCATTTGTCCAGGGATACCTGAGCAAAAACCTCCTTAAAGTACATTTCTGAAACCTTGTGTTGACTGCCTGAAGAATGCATTTGAAATTATAATAGAGAGCATACAACTTTTCTTATTTCCTGTTTCACTGATTTATAACTGACATAAAACACTGCATTCATTTTAGGTGTACAACATAATGACACGTATATATTGTGACGTGATCACCACAGTAAGCTTAGTTAACATTCATCACCTCACATAGTTCAAAAAAAAATTTTTTTTTTGTCATGAGAACTTTTTAAGAACTCTTAGCCACTTTCAAATATATGATACAGTGTTGCGAACTATGGTCATCACGCTGTATCTTACATCCCCAGAACTTATAACTGGGTATAACTGCTCACAGTTTTTCAGTGTTGTACACACTTCCTCCTGCCCAGTAGTACATTTCACTGGCCTTTGCAACCCCAGCACGTTCAGTAATACTGGAGTGGACCTCACATGCGTTTCTCTGTGGAAGTCTGTCCTTTGCAGGAATCTTCAAGTATCCCTGTCCCTTTCCTGGGAGTTGATAGAAGAATGGCTTTCTGATATGCCGCTAGGGTGTGAACCTGCCATTGAGAGCAGTAAAATACAAGTGTAAAATGGAGAGGAACCAACCATGTTTTTGTTTCTGGTTTTCTTTAGTACCATAGGATTGTGGCACTGGGGGGGGGGGGGGTGAGGTGCTAGAACTCTTTTTGTCTCTGACCCATGAAGAGAGTCATTCGGAGAGGCGGGGCCCCTTACCTCAGGAGGAGAGCCCAGTGGTCCGGACACGCAGGGCCACGCACTAACCCTCCTGCTCACGCTCTCTCCTCTTGTACATTTTCTTTGCCTTTGCTTTTGCCTGTCCTGATTATCTTACTGTTTTTGTATGGCCTGTGAGCTGAGAATGCCATTTATATTTTCAAAGCCTTTTTTTTTTTTTTTTTTTTTTTAAAGTGTGTGCAACTGAAACTGGCCCAGAAGCCTAAAGTATCTACTGTCTAGCCCTTTAGGTAAAAGTCAAGGACCTTATAACCCACGTGACTCAAAATATAGTGCTTTGGAAACTTAGTGTCTCCTTGAGCTGCTTGGAGTTGTAATCAATCAGATCTTATTAGATTCTCTACCTTCCCAGGTTTTTTCGCTTCATCTTGTCTTCTGGTAGATTATAATCATATTAGTGGAATAATCTCTTTTTGTCTATCTGGCCCTAAAAATCAGTAAAGCAGTTACCACTGTGTCCTTTAAGCAGATGTGGAAACCTGGGCTCCACAGTTATGCCCATGTCTTATGTACAGTACATAAAGGGGCACAGTGAGGCTAGAACCCAAGTTTTCAGCATCCTTGTCCCATGGTCTTTCACATTCTGTTGGGTCTTCCCCAGCTGAGGGAACAGAATCATGTAGTAAGTACTGCTGGTGTTTTGCACCGATCTGGAATGTCATGTCCTCTTAGGTGAAGAAATAGTGGAAAATGACTAAGTTGTTTCCAAGATTAACTGGGGTATCCAAAAGACTCCCCATGCCCTGCAGACTTGTTCACATAACTCTGTCTGCAGAGGCAGGGGTTGGCTCCTGGATCACACAGGTCATCTCTTCTAGGCAGAACTGAGATGGCCGATCATAGCCTTCATGACTCACTAGAGCACAGCTCCAGCCTTTGTCCAGTGCCTTCTCTGCTATCCTTCGGATTGTTTTGTTTTTTAACCCATAGGTTTGATAATGACTGTAAGTAAACCCTGTTATTTTGGAAACCTACTTCTGGGAATCGTAGGCGTGGACGTGAACTTGGCTTACATCCTTGAAGATGTGACGTATTACCAAGATTCTTTGGCTTCCTATACTTTTCTCATAGATGACAAAGGTAATCTGCTAACAATTAATCATGGGAAAGAATGACCTTTTTTGTAACCTGAAGAAAATAATCTGTAGATATTCTGATACTAACAAAGTTAGGAAAATTAGAATATTTATAGAAAATTACTGTGACTAGAACTGCTCCTGTGTAGTGGAAACCATAAAGATGGCAGAATGAATCTAAAAATGAGGCATTTGTTTCTAGGGGCACCTGGATGGCTCAGTTCATTCAACATCCGATTCTTGATTTGGGCTCAGGTCGTGATCTCAGGGTCCTGAGATGGAGCTCCACACAGGCAGGGAGCATGTTTAAGATTCCATCTCTCTAAAAAACAAACCAAAACACAACACCTTTGTTTCTGTTTTGTGCTAAGGAGTAGGTAACAGTTACTTCAACATCAAGATACTAGACTTGAGGAATGAATGACACAGAATGTGATCCTTTGGAGTTTGTTTTTCTATATCATTATCTTTATATCCACTGGCATTAGGTTTATGTAATAGATTAGAACATTATTACGAAACAAAACCCAATGACCAGTACCTCCAGGATATTCTTGGTTAGACAGTTGTTCCATGATTTAAGGCATCTTTCTACACTTCAAGAGTTTTATGCAAGAACACATAAAACAAGTTCCGTTCACCTAAAAAGGTGAGTTACTTCCTGCGATGTTGCATACAGAATATCCCGCGTTTCAAATGTATGATAGGCACTTACATGAGATATCTGTACTTCCTATGGCATGTTTCCCATAGCATGTGTTTTTGTTTTCTTATTTCAGGGTATACACTTATGCACCCATCTCTTACCAGGCCATATTTACTATCAGAACCCCCACTTCATACTGACATCATTCATTATGAAAATATCCCAAAATTTGAGTTGGTTCGGCAAAATATCCTAAGGTAAGGAAAAGGTGAAAGTTGTAGTATTTTGGGTTTTTTCCTGAAAAAAAAAAAAAAATAGGACCTTTTGAGGTAAAATATGAGTGTTTATTATATGATATAAAATACGTATATGAATTAGGGGCTCCTGGGTGGTTCAGTTGTTAAGCATCTACCTTCAGCTTGGGTCATGATCCCAGGGTCCTGGGTTCCAGTCCCACATTAGGCTCAGTGCTCATGAGGAAGCCTGCTTCTCCCTCTCCGACTCCCCCTGCTTGTGTTCCCTCTCTCACCTCTCTCTCTGTCAAATAAATAAATAAAATATTTTTTTAAAAAGTATATAAATTAACGTTATTAAAAGTACACTCAGGGGCGCCTGGGTGGCTCAGTGGGTTAAGGCCTCTGCCTTCAGCTCGGGTCATGATCTCAGGGTCCTGGGATTGAGCCCCGCATCGGGTTCTCTGCTCAACGGGGAGCCTGCTTCCCTTCCTCTCTCTCTGCCTGCCTCTCTACGTACTTGTGATCTCTGTCAAATAAATAAAATCTTAAAAAAAAAAAAAAGTATACTCGGTAAATTTTTCATAGAAACAGTAGCTAAAATTTTATTTACTTTGTATAACAACAGGAATGGTCTCAAAACTATTACTTAGGAAAAATGTCTTGTAAATCAGATTCTATGTTCACATTGTCATTAATTATAAAATCAGATATATATTACCTCATTTAAGAAAAACTCCAGTTGTACTAAATTGAAAAATGTTGGCAAAATAAAAGGTTAAGTTGAGGACCAGCTTTCGAGCGTGCCAAAAAATAGCTTGGCAAAATAGTGTCCATTCCACGTTGACAGCACAATCATATACAGCGTTTTCTTTTGAAACAAAAAACAGATTGGATTTTTTCCAACCGTGATACATTATTTTGGCAGATGGTAACCTATAGAGAAACGGGTCTTTGTGCTCATTGGTTGTAAATTAATGACAGTGATTCCAGAGAAGTTTGTCTCTGGAAAGAATTAGAATTTGGTGGGGGGTAGGGGAGCAGGGGAAGAGAGGAAGGAATATTTTAGTGCTGAGCTGATATCATGCTTTTACAAAATTGAAAATTTCACATTATCTCTTTTCAAAAGTGATGAGCTTCATTGCTTTTCAAAATCAGAAGGTGGTCATTGACTCACAGCTTCTTCCCTGCCTTTAATTAAGTGCTTAATTTTATCTTTTGCCTGAAGTATTTCATTCTGTTGCCAATGCAGCCTCCCTCTGGGCAGTCAGATCATCGCAGTCCCTGTGAACTCATCCCTGTCTTGGCATATAAATAAGCTGCGAGCCACCGGAAAGGAGGCCTACAATGTGAGCTATGCCTGGAAGATGGTGAGTTGCGGGACACGTCGCCTGAGGAACCGGGGAGTGCACTGCTGTCTGTGCGGGAATTCCGGGCCACTTGGGTCTGATCACGTTGCTACTCAGTGTTCAAGTGATAGGGAAAAGGAAGATGCCCTAGAATGCTTTTTTTCCTATTTTGTGGGTAAAACCAATCATCGTTTATGTGGCATAAGTGAAACTGTATAAAAAGATACCAAGGAAAAGGTAAACTTCACCCTTCCCTCTCTCCTACCCTTGACCTGCCATTCTCCAGAAGCTGCTGCTTTTATTACTTTCCAGAACATTCTTTGTTCCTACACAGGCAGCTCTAGTTGGGCTTCTGCATGCTCGTTTACTGGCTGGGTGGCGTGGCACTGCATTGATGGACCAAACTTCTCTGAACATATACCTTTAGATTATATCCAGTGAAGTGATCTTTTGTTGTCGTTGTGGTTTTTGTTTTTTGTTTCTTTCTTTTTTTTTTTTTTATCATTTTATACTCAGATTGTGGCAGTTAGGGGTTGAAAGGGAAATACAAAAGCATAAATGCCCTCTTTTGACATTCTCCAAGGCAAAGAGACTTTCAGATTAGAATCTGGATTATTCATATTCACCACCAGCAGATGGACAGTTAAGTGACCGCCTGTGGCCCCACTTCCTTTGGTGTCCTTTAATGAGTCTCTTTCAGATAGCAGGTGTCAAGGAGTCAGAGGTTCAAGCCCGCGCTGCCCACGTTATTCATGTTGCTGCCCTTCACACCCTCTTCCCAGCTAAAAAGAAATGCTGTTATGGGGCCCTGCATACTGTAATTGGCCAAAAGCAGAGCAGACTGATTTTTTTATCATCAATTTTAATTGCGAAATTTAAAATGCAGTCATATTAGAGGTTCCCTTACTTGGCCATATCTGGTGTTTAACCCATGGATTCCAAATGGATCTATATAGTCATCCCTTTAAGAATGACTTATTGACCATTCCCAGTGAGCTAAGAAGGATAAGGAGGAATGATACTTTCTCTGTCCCCAGAGAGCGTCCAGTCCAGTGGTGGATACGGACAGATCACTCAATCCAGTGTCTGTGTCTGGCAAAAAATGACAGGAATTGGAAGAAACCAACATGCCTATAGATAGGATTCTCCTCCGCCCTTCTTGTTCCATTCTTTTTTTTCTTTTTTAAGATTTATTTATTTATTTGACAGAGATCACAAGTAGGCAGAGAGAGGAGGAGGAAGCAGGCTCCCCGCTGAGCGGAGAGCCCGATGCGGGGCACGATCCCAGGGCCCTGAGGTCATGACCTGAGCCTAAGGCAGAGGCTTTAACCCACTGAGCCACCCAGGTGCCCCCTTATTGTTGCATTCTTAAAGCATTATAGCAACATTGATTTCTACAAGGGAAACAAGCAAACAAAATAATAAATGAAATCTTTTGAGAAATTCACAATCTACAAGCCTGAGTCTACTGATCTTTTTTTATTGTTTGGTAACACAGATTTGAAAGTGGTCAGTCTATTTTGAAACTCGTTCAGCTCATTTTCAGGATTTTTTTTAAAGATTTTATTTTTATACATTTTAACATAAAGATGAATTAATTTTCATATCAGAAAGGGCCAGCCACACTCCCAGAATATTTCATTGAAAAATACTTTTATATTTGAAATTGGAGGTTGTTTACCTCTAGTATGTTCTGATTGAAAGCAACTCAGTTGCATCCCAAGAAAGTATGTCCCTTAAGGATGGAGCACCTGACTGGCTCAGTACGTGGATGGAGCATGCAACTCTTGATCTCAGGGTTGTGAGTTCGAGCCCCACATGTGGAGAGTGCTTAAAAATAAAATCCTTAAGAAAATAAAGAGAAAGAAGGAGATACGGACACGTTTAGGACCGTTTTTGCACAGTGAATAAACCCAATGTTAACATTTTGGAAAGAAGTATCATCTTCTTAAGATCTTCATCAGTGGTATCAATAAATTCTGGCCATTCTGTGCAGCCAAATGGATATGATCATGTAGTTAGCCTTCTCAGAGTTCCCAGAGTTGTCAAGAACATCACTGGTAAGTGAAAAATTGAAGAGGTAATAAACAATGAGGTAGAAGTTACAGAGCCTTGCCTGGTTACCCAGCAAATATGAACACACCATGTTAAGTTGTTTTTTGTTACTTTTAGAAGTGGGAAAGCAGATACTCCTCTTGTCTTCAGGCATAAAACAGATTCTTCTACTAAATGTAATTCAAGGAGATTCAGCTTATGGAGAGAATGATTATTAAAACTGCTTAGCGTCCACAGATACAGCAGATACTGATGGATTATTTCACTGAATTAATTTAAATAGAATGTGAGAGATTATGTTGGCAGCGTTAAGAGATTACTACTCTGTCACTGTGCAGCCCCAGTCCATCTTTGAGCGTTTGAGGAGGCTGCACGCTGACACGGAAGAAAGGATTGACTTCAGAAGGTATTACCGTGTTCCTGTGTGACACAGTCAGGGCTCACTTCAAAACATGAATCCCATGGGCCATCAGTGGGGGGAGGGGACCACTCCCCAGTCATGGAGAGCCCTTCTAGAAATATTCTGGTTCCTTAATGCAAAGACGTCCCCCCCACCCCCCACAACTAAGAACATGATAAAAAGACCTGTATTGAAATCCGTTTTCCTTTCCAGTGAGGAACTATTTCTGAAGTACTGCTTTCAGATGCTTAGGGGACCTTTTAATTTTTCTCCTACAGAATAGACCCTGTTCTACAATTACATTCTGGTCACTCTGGCAAAGTTTTTTTCTCTTGGTTCCTAGGAACAAAGGGATTGGTTATGGGAGATGGGGAGAGGGGAAATCGTAAGTGCCACTACAGGATGCTAGCATTTTCTAATGGAGGAGAAGGCAGGTGGGGGAAAAGAACTAAATTTGCTAATCTAACTGAATATCCTTGGCAGCAGTCCTTGAAAGCAATCCCACAGAGATGCAAATTTCTCCTGTGTTGAAAAAGATTCTGCAACCATCTTCATAAATCCTAAATTATACTTAACTCTAACCTGCCTACTTAAAAATTTCTCCTTGATCATGAAGTAAATCCTTTGGGCTTCTTTAGTTCTCACTGTCCTTTAGTTTTAAGGTAGCTAGTTACCACACTTTCCCTTCATTGACCCACCATCTCTCTCTCTTTTTTTTTTTCTTTTTTTTTAAAGATTTTATTTATTTATTTGACAGAGAGAGATCACAAGTAGGCAGAGAGGCAGGCAGAGAGAGAGAGGAGGAAGCAGGCTCCTGCTAAGCAGAGAGCCCGATGCGGGGCTCGATCCCAGGACCCTGGGAACATGACCTGAGCGGAAGGCAGCGGCTTAATCCACTGAGCCACCCAGGCGCCCGACCCACCATCTCTTAAGTAGAATCTGCCCATCTCCTTATATAATGGACTTACAGAAGTTTGGCTGTATTGTATTTCTTTCTTTCTTTCTTTCTTTCTTTTTTAAGATTTTATTTATTTATTTGTCAGAGAGAGAGAAAGAGAGCACAAGCAGGGAGAGCGGCAGGCAGAGGGAGAAGCAGCCTCCCAGCAGCCCAATGCTGGACTCGATCCCAGGACTCTGGGGTTAGGACCTGAGCTGAAGGTGGACGTTTAACTGACTGAGCCACTCAGGTGTCCCTGCTATCTTGTATTTTTAATTTAAGGATCTAGAATCAAGTAGGTTGCCTTGTTTTTTGTTGTTGTTGTTTTGTTTTGTTTTAATTCTTTGGTGGACACTCTTCCCAATAAGTTCATTTAAGCATCTGTTTCTAAGAGCAAAGGGAACTTGGAAGTACTCCTGTTTGTACATATGAGTTTAATAAATTGGGCTGAGCTATAGCATGTTTGCCTACTGTGCTCTGAAATGACAACTCAGGCAGGCTTTGTGAGGGAGCCATGGGATTCATATTTTTCATGAGTCTGAGATCCTGTTCATCTCCAACCAGGAAGGGAGAAAGCATTAGTCAGGAATACATGAATAAACCAGATTCTGTGTGAGCTGCATGTGTATATTCATAATTGGCTTTCAAAACAGTCAGTTCTCGGAATACTCATTGCAAAACCAACTCTGTATTTTAAAATGCATTTCAAACCCAAGCAGAAGTAAGTGCTGTGTTCTGCCATGTTCCAGCTTGGATCTGTTCACCTAAGAAAGCAAAAGAGGTGTGGGGTTGCTGTTTCAAAGGGACTCCATTCTCATCCCTTCATTAGCTCCATGATTTTCTGTTACATACATTTATTTCCCTTAATCAGAAAGGAAAACAGAAAATAGACAGTGTAACCTTCTGCCAGAGATCGTTTGTCACCCCATCTTCGTGGCTTTCACTCCCTTGTCAAATGTATTTCTATGTGGGACAGAGATCAAGAGAGCAGAAAATAATGTAGGCAAAGTCACTGTCCCTAGGAACCTTTATTTTCTGTTGGAAAATTTTTATTGACTTTTCCAGGTCCAGGACACTTCCTTTATTCTCTGTATTGTGGTGATACAACCGGAAATACCTGTCAAACAACTGAAGAACCTCAACACTGTCCCCAGCAGCAAGCTGCTGTACCACCGGCTGGACCTCCTGGGCCAGCCTAGTGCTTGCCTTCACTTCAAACAGCTGGCCACTCTAGGTAAAGCCCCTGCTCTTTCCAGCATCCTTCGTGAGCTGACTCATAGCCCCTCATTGTAAATATCCGTTTGAATTAAAAAACCAACCTGAACCACACAAAAACCCAGATGCTGAACGGCAGCAGAGCCAGGTGGGGGCTACAGATGTGGAAACGATGGGAGGCCTTGCTGTGGATCCGGTTCTCCAGCAGATAACAAGAAGACGGGTTTGGGCGTTGATTTCTTCAGGATGGGCTCTAAGGAGAAACGAGGGAAGAAGGGAGGGAAATAGGATAGCCAAGGAGAAAGCAAGCAAAGCCTGGTCTTAGGTGAAGTTCTAGCCTCAGCCTGTTCCTGTAGGGGGCTTTGGAGTGTAAATGACACTGCAGAGGTTGCCCAGGCTCGAGAGAGGGAGCCGGACTTTCATATCCCTTTGTATCTGTCAGCTCTCTGCTAACGCTAGGCAGAGAGGTTTTAGGAGTATGACCCAGTATGACCCGTTAGAGGCAAGCACAGAGAGACGGAGATAAAGGGATACAGGGCTAGGGGGTAAAAGGTGGAGAAATAGTAAAGGGGGTCCAAGGGTAGCATTCCGATAGAACATATCTGTGTCTACCACAGGTCCCTGTCTTCAAAAAGGGCTTAGGAAATAGACAAATAATTCAAAGGAAGGAAAAGGGAATTGACATGCGTAGGTACCGTGTACTTTGCTTTCATCATTTGAGTTGACCTATTACAGATGAGGGTAGTAGCAAGGTTCCTCCCATGCCAAGGGGCCACCCTCTCTTATTGCATGCACCACGTGCCAGGCACATCCTGGGCATTTGTGTGGTACTCCTAGTACTACAAAACAGGCATTCTCTTTTTCACTGTTGAGAATCCTTCGGGTTCAAAAAACTAAGACTCATTAGACCACAGGGAAGCTGAGTAGAAAGGGCACAGTTGGGAAGAGGATCGAGGATGGCAGTTCCCAGTCCCTAGATTCCACACAGAGCCCTTGTGTTCGGGTTCCATCTTTTAAATTCCATCCTGTAGAGTTTCTGTCTGGTTTCGAGATCAGGAGAGCAGGCCAGACTGAGTCATCTCTCCTATGACACATTCCCGCAGTGTAGACAACTTGAGGAAGGCCGGAGAGGTCAGTCAGAAAAGGTTGGCTTTTACATTTTTTTTGTTTGTTTGTTTTCATTTAGGTTTTGAGGTTTTGACTTTTGCTTTTACACAAAAGAGCATGTGTACCCTTTAATTCATATTTTGAAGAAATACTCACCGAATAGCCAACAAGATTGGCATGATTATCTCAAATGCTGTGGGAGCAAGGTCAACACAAGCACTGACAAAAATGAGGTCACTGTTTTTGAAATTTGAGATCAAAAAGTGCAGTAATATTGCTGGATGAGAAGAAGGCTCAAGCTTAGATTTTTTTTTTTTTTAAATCTCCTTTGCACAATCCCTTCCCACTACACTGTTCTGTAATGGTAGCCGTTATTGTGGCTGTGGAGCCCTTGAAACATGGCTAGTCCAAGCTGAGATTTACTTCAAATGTAGAATACTTAATTTTTATGTGAAGTGATGTTTTGGTTATATTGGATTTCATAAAATACTCTAGGAAAATTAGTTTAACCTGTTTTTATTGAATGTGGCTCCTGGAAATTTTTATATTACACTTAAGGATTGCTTCATATTCTAGTTGGAGAGAGGCTCATAAAACGTAGAGTTTATCACACTGACAGACCGTAGGCTAGGGTTTGACGTCACCAGGCAATCCTTCCGCTATACCACCCAACTTCACCTTGGCAGGAGAACCTCCTCAGGACCCCTGAAGGGGTCGTCAAGGACAGTTTAGTACAGTTGGTGATGAAAACGAAGCAAGATACTTAAACTATAATGGAAAGGAAACGAAAAAGAAGGGAGACGATGACAAATAAGTGGTGTCCATCTAAGTTCATCGATGATGGGGATTTGGTGGTGAGGTGTTGACTCTTCGTCGGAGTGCCAGCAGGAGGGCTGAAGGAGGGACATTGTCTGTCTCGGTACACAAAGATGAGTTTTTTTAACTGTACATTGTCCAGTGCGGTTAAGTATACATGTATGAGTGTAGCTTTATGTGTCTACCTCCTAGACACAAAGCTTTGGGTCCTGCGTCTTGGTTCTTCTCTCCCTCAATCCAAGTCACTGCAGCAGCCTTTGCTCAAATGCCCAGTCTCTGTCGGTACAAGAAAAGCCCACTCCCAAAGTGCGTCTCCCCTGAACCTCTGGCCCTACTCCTTTGTCCCTGAAAGTATTATCGATTGCCTTTTGACATTTGTTACATTATTGTATTGTTCTTTTTTTGGTTATTTTCCTCTTTTTAAAAATTTCTAGTCTCCCAACTGGTTCCTAAACTCTTTGAAGGGAACAGTCCTCTCTGCCTGGTGCATCTCAGCCCAGAAGGCCCCATGAGCATATGCACATGAATCCATAGCATGCTGCTAGGCAACCAAACCTTTTTAAGCTTCTGGTTTTCTTCTCCATGATAGGACTATAATACTAATCTCCCCGGCTGTCCCACATGGTATCATGAGAATTAAATCAGACATAGCATCACTGGAAGCACTTTCTTCTGATAATAGCAGACTACGTAATTCTGACCTATCCTACTGAGGACAACTGAAAATGGATGGAAACGTGAAGAAAAAAATCTTTCTGAAAAGTAGCAAAACTAACGTGATAGCTAGGAACTAGACCAAAGTCCAGGAGACTCTAAGAAATGAGAGAAGAAAGACTGTATGTAAAGCCACGTTTGCAATGCACCTACTTACCAATCCAGAAGAAACAACTGGGAAATCAAACTGTTAAGTTAAACAGCTGGGAAATTAAGCTAGTAGCTCCTTAGGGCTAGGAGAAGAGGCAGGATTCAAATCCAAGGCCCCCCACAATGTGGAGGCTAACACACGAAAACCCTCCCTTTGACCCACCACACACACGTCTTTTAGCAGAGGTCCTAAAGAACTGCTGCCTTTGGGCTAAGTGTGTGATTGCAGCTGAAAAAGTCCTTCACTTGGGATGCCTGTTCACCCGAGTGGTCTAAGGGACCTCACACAGAAACTAGTCACGGACTAGTTGAATATCGAAGTCCCACAGTGCAGCACGGAGGCCGGCGTTCCATTGTCTCACTGAGAACAGCCTCCACCTTACCACCCTGCCTCATCCTGGGGTTTGGTGCCGGCAGAATCAAATAACAGTCCTTTCTAGAGGAGGGACTCCCCCCCCCATCCTATTAGGACCCTACTCTTTGTACAAATTCATTTTTAATTACAATGTCCTATATGGTCAGAGATAGCCAGTCCAACAGGAACTAAGGCACTATGAGTGAGAACTAACAAAGGAGTGAAAAATTACCTATAGATTTAAATGACATTAGACACAGGATCGTGGACTGTGCTTTCCAAAAGCTTTCGAAACTACAAAATTGGGTGGGGAAATTTCACAGACACAGATGGAGTGTTTTTGTTTCATAATGTAATTCATTGTGAGGATTTATGTCTTAGATAGAGAACTGGGCTTTCCTCTCAGATAGAGCCAGCAATCGAATTATATATACAGTAACTATTCTAGTCCTATAAATTTTTGTTTATGCCAAGTCTGGCTATTCCTGTCCGAAAGAATAATTTTTTTTAAATTTTTGCCTTGACTCCACCATTCCATTTTCCTTCTTTTGAAATATAAGTACCAATATGAGTAGTAGTAGTTACCACTCACAAGACATTTGTCATGTGCCAAACACTGCCCTACGTGCTTTCCATTTCTTGACTCATTGGCTTTGCATAAAGTAACTGATGTACTTCTCCCCGTAACTATGAGTTTGGTGCCGTAATTTCTGACTCTGCAGATGACAAAAGCATCATATGCATTTACAACTTTATCCAGCATCACGTGGACAGGAAACGGTGGAGCCCAGATTCAACCAGTGTGGCTCCCTGGCCCCGTGCCGCCTCCTTGACCCCAAGAAGTAGGAGATAACACATGTAGATCTAAAATATTTTAAGCACGTGAGTTTATTTGTACGTTTGTCTCTGTGGTTCACTCACGACTAGAAACTGCCCGAAGGGAGAGAACGAGGGTTGTTTCCTTCTTCGCGCCTGCTAGTGTCAAGTCTTTCGCTGTCCTTACGGAAGACTTTAAGCCACCAAGGCTAACAGAATGGCAGAGCCTTCGTGATGCCTTTTTTTGGGCCCGAGATGAAGTCTCGGCGTTCTCAGACCTGCTTTGTTCGCGTCTCTTCCAGAAAGTCCAACCGTCATGCTGTCCGCCGGCAGCTTTTCCTCTCCCTACGAACACCTCAGCCAGCCGGAGACAAAGCGCATGGTGGAGCACTACACAGCCTATCTCAGCGACAACACCCGTCTCATTGCTAACCCAGGGCTCAAAGTGAGTGCTGGCCCGGGGCCCCGCTTCTGGGGTGCCCCTCCGCAGGCCTGGGAGGGGGCGCTGGCGGGGAACCTTTGAAGTAGGAAGCCCAGCCCTGGGTCTGTGCCTCTCAGCTGGAGAGCCCGAAAGGCAGCATGTGGCCCCCAGGAGGCTGGTTGGCGCTGACCCTTCTGGCGGATTAAGAAGCCCCGTGGGCCAGATGAAGAATCTCTTTCAGGCCTCGGATGCACTAGGGGTTTTCTAGGTAGGGGGGTGTAACTCAGAGATCAGTGGAACTTTCCCAACCCCGTTTTTCCCAGGGGAAAGAAGTAAAGTGCCCCCATGGTCTGTTGAGAAAACATGATGAAGTTTAAGGAACAGAGATGTAGCAGGGTGCGTGTGCGTGCACACGTGTGTGTACATATGTGTGTGTAATGCTTCACTATAGGATCCTTCCTCTTAAACGCAGAAAGCCTCGCTAGGATGAGCAACTGAGTAAATCACACATCCCTGACTATGTTTCAGTAAGCCTTTGTTTTCACCAAGTTTGGCTGTATCCATCTGCTGTGGAAAGATTTTTGAGAAGTAATTGGGCTTGGCTTCTCTGCAAGAGAGCTTTGGGAAGCCCTGCCAGCAGCCCACTCTCTTTTCATGTGCGTCTTAAAGGATCCCTGCTATGTCTTCCTTTGTTTCCCAGTTCTCTGTCAGGAATGAAGTAATGGCCACCAGCCACGTCACAGATGAATGGATGACACAGATGGAAATGAGTAGCCTGAACACATACATTGTCCGCCGTTACATAGCAACGCCCAATGGCGTCCTTAGAATTTATCCTGGTTCCCTCATGGACAAAGCATTTGATCCCACAAGGAGACAATGGTGAGTTTTAGGGGCTTCCATTATCAAAGGTTCCCCCAAATCCTGGAGAGACATGATAAGTACATACAATAAAGCAACTTCAGGCAGACACAGTAAAGCAGATGCTTTCATGGCAGTGAAAACATATTTTGAGTTTTTTTTAAATGCAGTATTAACAACAGCTTTGTGGGTTTCCTCTGTCGACAACATTTTTATCTCTTCATTGAAATTTTGAGACTGAAATGTTTTGTTACTTGGCCATTTCAATTCCTAGCATTTTTGTGAGTCCTGCCTTGCGCGCAGTTTGCCTGTAGTGGGGATATTTAATGTCCCTGCACATGACGATGGCATCAAATTACAGCCCTTCTATGACCTATGAAGAGTAAACAAGTATAAATCCTTTTCTTTTCTTTTTTTTTTTTTAACCTCTGTGCATTATTTTTACTCAGATTTTCAAAAACAAAAGCAAGTCAGGGGGTCTAGAACGGGGGCAACTTGGGCATAAAAAGATTTTTGGTCTCATGCTGCTTAGTAACTGAGTCACTTGTGAGTTGGCTATCATTTGTACTGTCCGTACCAATCCAGGGGGCAGTTTCATGGGCCAAGTTCTATTTGTTTCTACTTCATTTATTGATTTCTTTTTATATTAGGCTCTAAAACGTCTATACTATAGATCTTATGAAGCTCAAATGTATAGTGAGTTGAGTATCTCTTACAGAAGAATTTCAGATTTTCTTGACCTCCTGTCCTGCTACAGTCAGAGAGAAGAGATTGGAATCCTTTTGAGCTCTAATGTAACGTAGGCACAATTCATGATAAATGCTTTTTAGAGTTAAAGGTTCACTTCTCCTTGACATTTACAGAGGAGTTTTTCATACCCTAAAACAACGTGACTTTCTCTTGTCTCCGTCAGGTATCTCCATGCAGTAGCTAATCCAGGTTTGATTTCTCTGACTGGCCCTTACTTAGATGTTGGAGGAGCCGGCTATGTGGTAACCATCAGTCACACAATCCATTCATCCAGGTAATAATTTCTTAGTCCTTTTTTAAACATATCAAGCATATCAAGGATATTTTGAGAATTTGAAAGTCCAGTAGACACTTAAGGATTAGTGGCATGACCTTTGATGGGAGGCAGTCTGGAGTCTGCATATCTTCTCTAGCTGTGTCATTTTGGATTCCCTGAGCTTCCTCCCTCCCATCCTCTGTGAAATGGGGATAATATCTACCTCACAAGGTTATCATGTGGTTGAGTAAATGAAAAGCTCTTGGCCTCTTCTCATGAAGAAGAAAAGAGATGTTAGATTCAGTAGGGCAGTTGTAGAAATACCACTCTTCACTAGTCGAGGAAACCCCAACAAGATCCTGACAGTTATTACCAGAGAGCATTTTCCTAAGCAGAGGAGCCTGTTCAGTGAAGAAAAAAACGGTATTGATTTCCCAGTGTTATTACCTCTTTTATTTTGGTCTAACTTTTTAGAATATCAGAGTTTGTAGTTATTGTCACTGTCCTTATACTGTCTCTTGAAAACTAAAAAGGCATTTTGCACATTGATTTTCCAAGAATGCTATTAAATGTCAGTATCACTGTAAATATATTTTGGGTGCTTTATATTTCAGGCCTTGGAGGTTTCAGTATTTAAGCAACAAATGGCAGTGAAATGTTGGGTAGAAAGGCAAGTCGCATACATTGTTTTAATGCCTTCATTATACAAAGAGGTGTTTCTCTCTGGCCACCAAGAAAGCCCATATTTTGTCTAGGACCTGTAATGATGCCTTAAAACTTACAGGAGACAGATTTTTTTCTTGCTTAACTTTATGCTTTTCACTGGTGCTCATTATATATCAAATGATTGACATTCAGGAGAATTCTTCTAATGCAAGTTCATTGGGGGCAAGAACTGGGAAGCAGTACTGTGTCGGAATTTCAATATCATGACCTGTGTCTCCAAATAGCGATTGCTTTGCAGGGCCTGGGATCTGTACGGCTCTGTCACATATAACAAGTAAATACTCATTTAGAACAGAACTTCGCAGTGTTCTCATTAACGGACCATCTGTCAGGCGTGCATCTCCTATGGTCTGCGTGGTGAGACTTGCCATCTCTCCCATGTAGTCTCATCGGTTGGGAAAAAGTAAACAAAGGTGGTTTCTTTGAGGAGAAGGTAGCCACCTTGGTCTTCGATGACAATGACAGTGGGCCAGCCCTGGGCTTCCGATCTTGGGGGTGCGGGGGGCAGGAAGAGAATGGTTGCCTGTGTGTCTTAACTTGGTATTGGCTCTGTCACGCTTGCCACCTGGCACTCGTTAGCAAGTGCTATTATCTTTTCCTTCCATATGGTACTTCTCATGGGGTGGGTTGGGGGGGGGTGCATGGGGAGGGCGTGGCCACAGGGAGGTGTGTAGATTTTATCGCGCTTTACATTTGTGTACATGTTGTTGTTAAAATTTGAATAGGCGGGAGAAGCTTCATTTAGCTGATTTATAAATATTTCTGGTGTCAGCCCAAAAGAAGCATGATGGCGATGTGGGATTTCAAGTTAGAAAAACCCTCCTTTCCTTTCCCTTCCCTTCCCTTCCTTTCTCTTCTGTGGCTGCTTTCTTCAGTGTGCTTCACCTGTACAGCTGTTTGACTTGAACAAGAGTGAAGATCGGCCGCTGCAGTCCCGGATTCTGTCCACCAGTTGCTGAGAGTATGTTCCGGGAATAAGGATCTGCTCTTGTCTTGATCAGTATGCAGTCCCATGGCCTCGTCATTTGAACATTGGCCTCAGAGCTGAGCATGATTTTATTATTGAGAGTTGTGGTTTTTTTTTTTGCTCAGCAGAGTTTAGAATGCAAGGCAGCCTCCCCTTCTGGTTGTCAACCAAAGCAACTGTGGCTTTAATGGATGCGTTGCTAGATGGCCAGTGCGGAGGTGCTTTTGTCAAGCACCTCCCAGTGATTTTGGTCTCATGCACCAACCTGAGAACCTGACCTCCTCCTAAGATGTGTTCCTACTCTGAAAAAGTATATTTGCCATTTGCTGCTTCTGTGACTGTGAACGAATTCTGTTTTGCCGTGGTTCCCTCACCTTTGAAGGAAGGATATTAGGGCCTGTCTCAATGATTAGGGATTACGTTACATAATACACGTGAAGCTCTTAGAGGGATGCCTGGTACATGGGAAGGGTTTGATAAATGTTAAATACCTGTATTAGGACTATGAGTTCTCAAAGCCTCATTTGTGAAACGAGGCGACGATGCCTGTGTTGCGCTGATACAATGAGAATTACAGATGATGCCTGTGCAGTGTTTAGCACTGTGCATGACAGTGTCAAGAGCCAAATAAGTGACCGTGACTTTTAATATCATGCTATTTCTGCTTTAAACCTCTGGCATTTTAGTAGGTCAGAAAAGAGAACTTAAGATAGTGTTCAGCAGGTCACGAAGCCCTCTCATTCCGCTTTGGTTTTCAGCAGTGATCGCTGATACCTTGGGGAGGGGCTTTTCTAACGAAGCATTCACTTATCCTAGTAACTGCCTTGGGATTCCTCCATGAGCATTATTAACAGCCTGAGAATCTAGGTGTGCACTGTTTGGAGAATGTTAATGCTCACAGAGACGATGAAGTATAATCAGTGATTAAGGGACTGGTCAGAGGAGTCTTGGGCAGCGAAAATCTCACAGAAGTGCTGCAAACAGCGAGGTCCTTTGTACCTCGAAATGTAGGCTTGGTTTGATTTTTCTGTGGTATTCTTTATGAGTTGCTATGGTAACTGTACATTTTCAAAATGCAGGTAAAAATATGAATGCTAGGCTTACATGGGGAATACGCATGCTTTTCCTTCAGCGTGTGGAGCACACTGGAGCAGATGGTAGTTGCACAGGGGAAGTTTAGAAACAAAATTAACTTGTCCCAGAAAAACCTGAGTTGCATTTTTCCCCGAGTCCACTCTCGTATTGTAGGAAGAGCCGGAACTGGTGTCTCGATCACAAGTAAAACGTGGTCAGTCTTGTTTAAGTCTTTTAGCCATTCTAAGCCTGAATTTCCCCTTATAAAATAGGAACTATAATTCCTTCCTGACGTTGTCACAGAAGTAGGTCATGTAAAATGGCTTGGAAACTCTTGAATGTCCTTCATCTTTAAGGAGGCAATAGACCATACTGGTTAGGAGCATAAGCTCTGAAGTTGAAGACCCTGAGCTTACGTTCTTGCTTCCACTAGTTAGTCACTGTGTGATTTTGGCCAAATACTTAATGTTTCCAAGCTTCAGTGTTCTGGAAATGATAATGCCTCATAAAGTTTTTGTGAGAAGCAGTTGAGATGATGTATTCAAATGCCCACCAGAGCACCTATAAATTGTGAACACTCGGTAAATATTATCATAATGGCGCCCGCTGTTTAGACGCCTCACTCTTTCCTGGACAAGTAAGAGAGGTTTAGACTTCTTTGGACTGATACTTCAGTAAAACATTATTTGCTACAAAACACAAATCCCATGTAGGGTAACCAAGTCTTTGATTTCTTCTGTGGTAGAATTTAAGTGGCTTCAGTAACAACAGAAGGCTTTTTTTTTTCTTTGTTTTCTTTTTTTTAATGTTCAGTTAGCCAGCATATAGTAGTGATGTAGTGGTCATCAATTCGTTAGTTGCATATAACACCCAGTACTCATCACATTCCATGCCCTCCTTAATGCCCATCACCCAGTTATCCCATCCCCCAATGCCCTTTCCTCCAGCAACCCTCAGTTTGTTTCCCCAAGTCCAGAGTCTCTCATGGTTTGTCTCCCTCTCTGCTTTCTTTCCATTCAGTTTTCCCTCCCTTCTCCTGTGGTCCTTCACGCTATTCCTTCTGTTCCACATATGCGTGAAACCATATGATAATTGTCTTTCCCTGCTTGGAATATTACTCAGCCATCAGAAGGGATGAATACCTACCACTTGCAAGGACGTGGATGGAACTAGAGGGGATTATGCTAAGTGAACTAAATCAAGCAGAACAATAGAAAGCTCTTATTGAGGAAATAACCTTTTAGAGATAATCCCACAACATGGTCCTCATTCATCTCCTGTAATAAAATTTTGACAGCAAAGCTCTGGCAGAAATTTCACTGTGGGTCAAGGTCCCTTCTAGTGGTTTTCAGGGGTTTTTTGTTGGGGGTTAGGGGGCGGGGAGTGAAGGTTGGGGATGATGTAAGTTAGTATCAATGTTGACAGTAACTAGAAGGGGACAATTGTCTACATAACGAAGCTAATTTCACTCCCAAGTTTTGGTTTTCCAAAAGATTATTTTCTTTTAGGAAGTTCCTTCTGAGCATCCCAATTACTATTTTTTTAAGATTTTTGTCTATAGTAGCCCCATTTTTCTGTTGGTACTTTATGAGAAATCAGGCAGGTGGATGATAGTAATGATGGACCCCTGTAATGTCCCATGTTGGGTAAATCCTGCACATTGCTAGCCACAAAGGTCCAGGAGCTCACTGGCCAAATAACCCAACCCTTTCCAAGTGCCCGTGATCGTAGATTAGAAGAAGCTAAGGTTCCAGGTGAGAAGCCCATGCTTCTGATGCATCTAGCCTTTCTCTGGAAGAACAGTAAGGTGACTCTCTGTCTGGGTCTGAGGTTTAAGCCCTGGCTGGTTTTCTTTAGAGTAACTTCTTTTTACTGGGTATTTTGGATAGGTTAGGTAGCTTGCTAAAGCCCTGTAAACACACTGGTTCATTTAAGATCGATGACAGCCTTGTGAGGTAGATACTACTCTCCCCATTTTCACATCAGAAAACTGGGTGTTGGGAGGGTTACATAGCCTCCCAGGAGCCACACACACGGAAACCAAGAGGAGCCAGGATTTGACCCCAGATCTGCTTGATTCTGCAGCTAAAAGGTTAGCAAGCACCATGTGGTACTACCCAACTTTGTCCTTTTTGGTGCTTCTCTTTCTGAAGGTAGCATTTTAGATTGGAGAAGAAACTGGCCTGTGAACCAGGTGAGTTTCGTTCTAGAATCTGAGCTGTGTTTTGAGTAGAGCCAACCTTAGTGTCCTAGAAAGAAGGTGAGACCTAGTTCTTCACTGAGTTTTGTATGAGGTTACACTAGTCAGTTAACCTATATGAGATCCCAGTGTCCTTATCAGTAAAATGAGGGCGATCATGAAAGGGATCACTCAGGCTCCCTGTTGTCTGGAGGTTCCTTGTTGGGAGGAACCAGAGTAGTCCTGTATCCAGTCTCCTGCTGATGCCTCTTCCTGCCACTCCCATAGTCTTGTCGAAGAATAGTCCAGCCACTGAACATGTAGAGTCAGGGTTAGTCCACAGCTGCCCATGTTTTGGGCTGGTCTTACTAGAAAATTCTACCTTTAACCTTAAGTTTTTCTCTCAGCAAATCTCCCTGTTGTGCTAAGTCAGTCATTTAGTTGATCATTTCTATAGGGGTGAAAAGTGTGGAGGAACGGTAGACATGTATTTCTAATGCTATACATAACTTTTACCTTTAACTAAGACGTGCTTCTTGTTCTCACTGATCTTTTTCACGTGAAGTACTCAGCTATCTTCCGGGCATACTGTGGCCGTGATGGGCATTGACTTCACACTTAGATACTTCTACAAGGTTCTTATGGACTTACTACCAGTTTGTAACCAAGATGGTGGCAACAAAATACGGTAAGCCCTTCAGGGACACCATTTTCCTGTCTAGTTGCAAAATACAAAGAAAATGATGTCCAGTATCTCTTGTTGAATGGCAACCACATTGTCATGGTCAAGACCAGAAATTCAGTCCATGGCCTGGGTGTTCAATTACGAAGGTTTTTGTTCTTTCATTTTCCTAAGATGCCTGGCGTTTATGATTGAGACAAACACACTTGTCTCATAATGCGAATAACTGTGGCACAGAATTCTCTGAAAGTTCTTGTTTCTCTCTGAGTCAGTAATTAGAGGTTTCCCAGATCTTGGGTGCTAGAAAGCCCAGAGGGTACTTTTTTGATGTTAACTTAGTTATTAAGCCAGAGTCTTCATGGGAATTTCAGGCACTGGGACTGTTCCCTTTTACATTTCCCCAGAAAGAGACTCATGGAACTAAAAAAGTCTTCACCTCCTGATTTCAAAAGAACGTTTCTGATCAAAGCCAGGGTATTTCCTGGATTTAATGCAGGCACTTTTTAAAACAGCTTTCTTCGCTCTCGTGGCCGCTGCTTCGTATCACTGCTAAATTTCATTGGCCCTTCATAGGGAAATGCAGGGTCCATAGCACAGTGTTTCGACCCTTGCTGAGTAAAATAGAGCAGCATATAGTCTTGGTTAGAGCAGTTCTGGCTTTGCTTATTTCGTGTTTCCATCAAATATATCTTTGTATGTCCCTGCAGGTTGTATTTTACATATATTTATCATCAAAAGAAGAAATTGTATGGCTTACTTAAATTTTTTGCCTATAAATGCCCAAGGGCACGTCCTTCAGAGTCTCCCTCCTCTGAAGGAAGAATAAACTAGCCACTTACATATCCTTGCAAAAGATTTTTGAGTCTACCTGCCTGGGACTAAGAGGACACATTCTGTAAGAGCTAAGTGGGAAGCCTCAGAGTCAAGTGTAACTTTGTTACCGTCAACTGTATGCCGGGTTATCTGTCAGCTCAAGAATAATGTGTCCGTTGGGGCACCTGGGTGGTTCAGTCCCTGAAGTGTCTGACTCTTGATCTCAGCTCAGGTCTTGATCTCAGGGTTATAAGTTCAAGCCCCACTCTGGGCTCCACACCCTGCATGGAGCCCATTAAAAAAAGTTAATAATGATAATGTATCTGTCTGCCTGCCTCCAGCCGACCTTCAGTGAATTTGTTTCAGTAACTTTTTACTGAGAGAAATGCAATTTGTTTCGGGACTAGCAAGACACATGCTCTCTGAGAGGGTCGAAAGTGTGTGTTCCTGAGGGATGTCCCTTGTTGTCGGCCACAGGTGCTTCATAATGGAGGACCGGGGTTATCTGGTGGCGCATCCAACCCTCATTGATCCCAAAGGACACGCCCCTGTGGAACAACAGCATATTACCCACAAGGTACTTGTTGCAAAGCCTAGAGCTCCATGCTCCCACGGCCTGTGGCTCATTAATTACATGGCTTGTGTCTTCTGTCTGCTCGACCTTGCTAGGAGCCCTTGGTAGCAAACGATATCCTGAACCACCCCAACTTTGTAAAGAAGAACCTGTGCAACAGCTTCAGTGACAGAACAGTCCAGAGGTTTTATAAATTCAACACGAGCCTTGTGGTAAGTTGATCCCTTGTGTTCTCACATCCCATCCCACTGCGGAATGGGAAACGGAGTCCTGGTTAGTATCTGAATAGGACTTCTGGCTGTTGCATTGCCTGAGAATTACCGAACATTAGGACTGGACCTCGGTCCAGCTCTCCAGGTTGACCAGTAGGGGGTATAAAGCACAGAGTGGAGAAGTGAATGTTTTAAGGTCTCGCACTTGGTGTTTTGTTTTGGTTTTGTTTGTTTAAAGACTCACCCAGCCGAAACGCTTTGAAATGTCTGCTGCACTCTGTTCCCACACTGTTATGTAAATATGTGTGGCTCCATGTGTTCCCTCTTCCTGTCTTCTCGAGATCCTGCAGCCTCCCTAAATTCCTAAGGCCAAATTAGGTCATTTCTTGGTCATCCACCCAGTTAGATGGGAACTCTCATGTAGATCATCTAAAAATAACTTCATTTTTGTAGTTTAGAGCACTCTAAGTATTTGATTTGAGATCACTGCGGACTTATCTAGGTATGGTTAAAGATCTTAAGAATATTCTTACTACTTCGCAGATAATCTTAACTGGGAAAGAACTAAAATGGATAAGACAGAACCAACATTCAAAAAGTTATTCACAAGAAGGAAGCTCCTTATTTAGAATATTTATATCATTAAATGTGTAATTAAAAAAATTAAAGATGCATTGGGTTGTTTGAAAATCCTTCTCTCAAAAAAGCAGTTTCAAAAACAATTTGAGAACAGGAGAGTTTAAAAAATGAACAGGTCGGGGCGCCTGGGTGGCTCAGTGGGTTGAAGCCTCTGCCTTCAGCTCGGGTCATGATCTCGGGGTTCTGGGATCAAGTCCCGCATCGGGCTCTCTGCTCGGCTGGGGGCCTGCTTCTTCCTCTCTCTCTGCCTACCTCTCTGCCTACTTGTGGTCTCTGTGACAAATGAATAAATAAAATCTTTAAAAAAAAAAAATGAACAGGTCAATGGGATGGTGCTTTCAGAGTAAAGGAACTCATGATGACTGTGTTTAGACTTCATCCCATTCTAAGGAACACGCTCCTTAAAGGAGATGTTGACACCCTTGAGTGTGATGAGAAGGGAGCTGCCAGGTAAGTAGTGGTTCTAAGAAAGTCTGATTTCCTCTGTGTATCTTCTACCATTGGTGCAGGGACTTCCTGAGCCTTCAGTAGACAAAGCCAGGCTACTCTGGGAGAAATTGTTCAGAAAGGCGAAATTTTAGTGGAAGATGAATTAGAGTAATTTCTTAACAGCTCAAGTTATTCCAAAATGGAACTGGAGCCTTTCTGGCTAGTGGAGCTAACAGGATGATAGGCCTGTATGATTGCTGATATAGTAGGGGCGGGCGTCTTCCAGGCAGGGGAAAATTCATCTAGACCTCTAAGAATCCATTCAGTGCCACAATTCTCCAAGTTCAGCTTAGCCTCACCGTGCACATAGAAGGGATAACTGGCATGGAAACGAGCATGGGATCACATAGTTGGCCTGCTACATTGGATACACATGCAGAAAAGGAGGGCCATACTCAGCCTCACAGTGCTGCTCTAGAATCTTTGGTTTTCTGTATGGTAGACTGATTTGGCATGTCAGGGAGCTGGCTATCACATTTTTCTTGTCATAGAATGAAGAAATGGATGCTTGTGTTAGTTATTTAACTATTCTGTTTAAGTATTATTTAATATCCTGGAGGCAGGAAACTGGACTGTTAACGAATCTGGTTTTTAAATTTTATTGTTCTAGAAGAACTGAGGTTTGTTATCCAAGGTGGAGCAGAGAATGCACGTTTTCTGATGGATTAGGTTTGCCCTTGAATGTTAAACTATTCCTTACCCAAAAGTTGTCTTTCATTGTTTCTTGCACTTATTTTCATGTTATGATACATTGTAATATGTTTTTAAAAATAGATTACAACAAGGAGACGAATAAATGAAACAAGATGGTTTTGGGAGGGAGACAAACCAAAAGTGACTCTTAATCTCACAAAACAAACTGAGGGTTGCTGGGGGGAGGGGGGGTTGGGAGAGGGGGAGGGGGGTTATGGACATTGGGGAGGGTATGTGCTATCGTGAGTGCTGTGAAGTGTATAAACCTGGCGATTCACAGACCTGTACCCCTGGGGATAAAAATACATTATATGTTTATAAAAAAAATAAGAAATAAATAAAAATTTTTAAAAAAATAGATCACAACACAGCTATAAAAATTGTATCCGTAGACACGTAGATAAAAGAATATATACACAACTGTTAAATGGGAATTGGGAATGATCTCTGGTATTAAGGAAAAATTGTATTTTTCCAACTTTTAGCTGTAACTCTCTATTACTTTTGTAGTCAGAAACAAAGTTTTATTTATTGTAAGCTATTTTCAGCAGGTGGTTGAAGGGTTGTTTTCACCACAGCAGGGCTGAATCTTTGCGTTGTTGTCTGTCACTTCTGACACCTCCATTGTCTCCAGGGAGATTTGACAAACCTCGTGCATGGCAGCCACTGTTCGAAGTACAGACTGGCGAGGATCCCAGGAACCAATGCGTTTGTTGGCATCGTCAATGAAACGTGCGACTCCCTCGCCTTCTGTGCTTGTAGCATGGTGGATCGGCTCTGTCTCAACTGTCACCGGTAAAAATGCAGTGGGGCTCTCTTTACTCGGCTGTTGACTATCTGAAGCAATGCCAGGTGTCTCATAGCAGCGTCTGCCAAATAAACAGTGCAGAGGTGTGTCCCAGAGAAGAAGAAGGTCTTGGTTATGGAGGTGTTTCCCACTGTGCGATTTGCCAAAGAGTCGTGGATTGAGGCCAATTATATGTTTAAACCTTTGGTCCTAAGTTCCCTTTAGCTGTCCCTTTTGACTGGCTCACAGTGTCTTCTGTTTTCCTTCTTCTGTACAGTATAAAGTTTGTCATTGACCCTTTGCATAATGATTTTCCTTTTGCCTTTCAGAATGGAGCAAAATGAATGTGAATGTCCCTGTGAGTGCCCTCTAGAGGTCAATGAGTGCACCGGCAACCTCACCAATGCAGAGAACCGGTAAAATACGCATATTGCATAAATACGTGTTTTATATCTATCTATATATATCATATACACACGTGTATAACACATGCACATGGGAGCCTCCTTTATAGATGTGTTCTGCGTTGTGGTATAAGAAGATGATTCATTCTAATGACTTAACTGTTCACTGAGTCAGAGTTCAAGTCTTAAAACGAAGTCCTCTTTCAGGTTTACATTTAAACACTGTGAAAATGTTTAAAATTATATGCGGTCCATAAAAAAAAACTGTCAGACTGTTACCAGCATTCACGTGCGTCAGATACGTTATGTACATTGAGTCACTTTGTTTTCAAATTAACCTTGTGATAGATCTGTAGGTACCTTTCATACACACACACGCACGCGCTTATGTCTAACTTAGCATTCTTCATCTTAGTGACAGATCTTATGGCCACAGTTAAATAAATTGGGATAAATCCCTTCTCTAGAGCTTAAATGAAGGAATCCTGTGTGCACTGATATACAGTTGTATGTTTAAGTGTAGAAAAAATGTCTAAAGGGACCCTCATTAAACTGTTAATAGCGATGACCTCAGAAAAGAAAGATGTAGAGTGGCAAGTCAGGGAGATAACTTTTACTTCTGATCATACACATTCCTATTTTGTGGGATTTTTACGACTTTATATGTATATATATTATTTGTATATATGTGTATATTTGTGTATATATGTGTGTGTATATAAAAATTATATATTACATATGTATATAAAAATTATTTCTGTTGTATATAAAGATGAACAAATGGATGCTCAGAGTGGTTAAGTGATTGGCCCACGGTTCCATCCAGTTAAGTGGCCAGGATTCAAGCCCAGATCTGTCTGACGCTATCCGGGGCCAGAGGCATGATGAGTTTGGAATGTGAGCACTATTGGTCCTAACCTACAGACTTGCCCCTGCCTAGAAATCCAAGCTGCGAGGTCCACCAGGAGCCAGTGACGTACACAGCTCTTGACCCTGGCCTGCAGGATGCCCTTCACCAGTGTGTCAACAGCAGGTGCAGCCAGAGGATGGAAAGTGGGTAAGCCTTGCCTGGTGCTTGCTTCTACATCAGCACAGTCGCTGCAGGAGTAGAACCGAGGAGGGAGGGGTGACCGGCAGCCTCACTGAGCTTTTCTTAAAGGTGTACTAGTTTTTCTGACCCAAGAGTGATTCCTGTAAGCCTTGTATCCAGCAGATTTAATGTTGTCCAGTGTCCACTTGTTGTAGCTGTGTAGCATTTGTACTGTATGTCAGTCACACCACCCGTGGATGGGAACGTCATTCTTGAAATGAAAGGAATGAGAGGGGACATGGCCCGAAGGAGCAGGGGCCAAGGGGCAGGTATGTGACACATTATAGCTCATTGAGTCTGCTGTCTTACAAAGCAGATAGGCTTCATGGTAGCTTCGAGAACCAGAAACGATGTGTCCCCTCCTCCCTGTCCCTCCCCTCTAGGATGTTTGGGACTAGCCATCCTGGGGATAGCTCCCAGGGTGGGAGCTGGCTGATTTGTTTCTTGCCACTGCAAGTTGCCATTTGATGAAACAGTCTGTGGGTCGAAGGGGCAGCCAGTTCTACTTTCAGTGGATGTTTTAGCAGAGGAACGGTTGGGCATCAGAGATGAATTTGGGATGTTAGGCAGTAACTCAAAATCAGTTAAATTGGAGAAACACTGCATACATTCTCTTAGAAAATCATAATTCACTTCACATATGAATAGTGCTAAGAAATTGGCAGTAAGAAAGCTGTTTAACTTAACCAGTATTTCCCCAGTTTATATGACCATTTTTCCTTCCGTCCTTTTTTTTTTTTTTTTCTTTTCCTTTTGAATGACCCTACGCTTGGGGTCAGGCCAAAGTCTAACAAACCTTGGGGCCATTTGGTCTTTTAAGAGGATTTGGGACAATGCTGCACAGATCTGTGATGTGTGGATTCTGTGGAATGATCCACAGGGAGAGCCGTTTTACTTCTCTCATTTCCTAGCTGTTGAGAGACATAAAACAGCTATCCCCTGGCAGACTGTTGCTATTCTCCTTTTATGCGGACAGGAAACTAAAGCTTGAGGACTTGCAGCATAGTAAGTAAGGGAGCTCTTGAGAGCGGTCTGATGGCCACGTTCATATGCTGTCCCCTGCCCGGCTCTGCTTCCTGGGACACTCAGTGTCATCTCTCTGGCAGGGACTGCTTTGGTGTACTGGACTGTGAGTGGTGCATGGTGGACAGCGATGGAAAGACCCACCTGGACAAATCCTACTGTGCGCCCCAGAAAGAGTGCTTTGGGGGAATCGTGGGAGCCAAGAGTCCTTATGTGGATGACATGGGAGCGATAGGTATGTTGGGAACCTGGAATATTTTGATTCTTGAATACATATTTTTTTTTTTTTTTGCCTCTACACTAGAACAAAACTCTTAAAAATGATCCTCTACCCGATTTTCCTGTTTTCTTTGCCAGTAGTTTTTAGTTACAAAACCAAGGCAGATAATTACCTTCAAAGTTGGCTAGATATTCTGTGCAGAGTAAGCAGCCATATTTCCTGCCAAATTTTACAAGCCTGGAATTCATTCCCATAAAGCTTGTTCTGAGAAATGTCAGGCCTGATTTCTGTGTGGCTGAGCTGTGGAGTTCGAATGTGAGTCCCAGCTGTCAGAAGGACAGGGCCAGCGGCGGGTGGAATGACCACGGCACGTCACTCTCCTGCTGCAGCCTTCCCTCGCGACATTTGCAAAGCAGAAGTCTGTGGCTCCAAATCAGCCCTTAAGGTATTGGGGCCAACAGAAACCGGAGCTATCTAATGTGGTCTGGGTGGATTAGGATGGGGGGACGGGGGCCCTATGGGAAGGAAGATGTCTGGGACCAGACCCCAAGACCTCAAAAATACCACCTGCTTACCTCCGCAAAGATTTTCTCAGTGTTTTTCTGGAGCTAAAGCTTACTTGGCAGGTGAGCTACTTAAACCTGTATTCGCGTTTTTAACATCTCCCCAATTAACCTGTCTGCAGGAGAAGAGCTCTTCCTAGGTGAGGAAGGGTCCTCAACTCACACAGTACCTGTGCACCAGATGAGGACACAGTCGAAGTGACCTTGTTCTAAGACATCCCTTTATGTACCCACATGCAGTCTGGTGTTGGGGGGTGCAAATAGTGTTTTAAAGGGAAACCATGAGCTTTGAAATGTGATCCTTTTTTGGGGTCGTGTGTCATATCCATTGCTATCAAGGACACCCGGTACCATAAATCGATGCTAAGAGGCTCACGTTGGCCTCCGCTCTGTACTGCATGACATGTCTTCCAAGAGTTGCCCATCCCACAGGGAGCTAGGCTTTTGACCTTGGGCAGCCCACGTTTAAGTGATTCTCACGCCTCACTGGTTTCAGTAGTCCTTGCCAGGGGCGCCCTTGCTGGGCCAAGCAACCAACATTTAAGTTGAGAACCAGAGATTAAAGGAAGCCCCTGCTCCCAAGTTCTGGTGGGTTCTCCTTGATGCTTCCCAAACTTAGAGCAACTGCCCTTGTCTCCACAAACCCCGCCCCCCTCTGTTCCTTCCCATCTGATCCCTGTCCTCACTGTCTGCCACACATGGGAGTCGTTACGAGGGACTTCTGTTTATTTGAACAAAGGTGATGAGGTGGTGACACTGAACATGATCAAAAGTGCCCCCGTGGGTCCCGTGGCCGGAGGCATCATGGGCTGCATCATGGTCCTGGTCCTGGCTGTGTATGCCTACCGCCATCAGATTCATCGCCGGAGTCACCAGCACATGTCTCCCCTGGCCGCCCAAGGTGAGCACCAAGTGAATCCAGAGCTTCTCCAGGAGGCAGCAGCCTCCCTCGTGTCCTTCCAACGCTGGAAGGACGGCCGCTGATCGCGGAAGCCGCTGAGCGCTTAGGAGAACGGCACCGCGTTTTCCGCGTCCGTGGAAAAGAGTCGCCCCTCCCCAAAGCCTCCTTTCCTCCTTTAGCCCGTGGCTCATTCTTCAGTGTCTAGACCCTTTGAGCTTCATTTGGATTCCCCAGAAAATCCCTAGCTGCACTCTCCTCTGCCGCAGCATTAGCCTACCCCAGCCGGCCTCTGGAATTAGCCAGTCCTGGGAGCTGGGATGCTGCGTGAGAAGTTTGGTTCTTCCCTTGGCTCTGATCTGTGGTCTCTGCTGTTCAGACAGGTGGAGCAAAGATACCCCAGGCCATGACTGGCAGGGCCGTGAATCTGTTCTTTTGCCTCTATTATTACATCCCGTGAACGAGCATATTCAAAGCCATCATCGCATCTCTCAGATGGCATAAGTAATGGAAGTCAGATACAGAATGAATCATCTCCAGTCATGGTTTCCATACCAGTAGTTAAATGTGGTGTCTGTGCTCGTTTGCGAGGACAAAACCACTGAATGGCCATCCCCAGCCTCCTTAACAGCCCCCAGAGACGGGTTAAGCTGACCTCTTTGGAGATAAGGCTCACTCACCATTCTTCCTGGACTTGGTCAGGAGCCGCTTGGCTCAGCCTTGCAGCAGTCAGGGCGGGTTACTGTTGGAATATTTCACTGTGGCCGTGGTGCTGATGAGGGGAGGGAGGGATGATCTTGGGATAATTTTGCCTGATTGAGGAACAGGGCTGATCACACAGCTCCTTCCCTTTGGTAAGATTCGGGTGCCAGGATTTCCCCTTGGTCAGGATGTGACTGTCATCCAGTGTTACGTTACACCTGGCCTCCGATGGGGTTTTGTAGCCCCACGTTATCAGCACGCTCAGCCATGGCTTCAGACCCCTCCCCTCCCTTTGGTTTCAGGTACATTAGTAGAGACTGAAAGATCCATTAGCCTCTATCAACTTACTCTCTCCTTTCTTCAGAAGTTGACCTCAGGCGTCTCTCTTGATTATTCGGTTCTGGTCCTCCCTCTTCTGATTCCTGCTCCCCTCTCCTTTAAAAAAAAAAAAAAAGGCTGGGACATCAGTGCATTGTCTTCCAAGTCTGGACTCATCCTTGATGGGACGCTGTCACCAGCCATCAGACGAGCACTCCGCAGGGTATTAAAGTGGGTGATTTTGTTTGATTAAATAGTCATGTTTCTCTCTTTTTAATGATGGGTAGAAATGTCAGTGCGTATGTCCAACCTGGAGAATGACAGAGATGAAAGGGACGATGACAGCCACGAGGACAGAGGCATCAGTGAGTATTCAAGCTGCCTTGTGGCAGAATGTACCAGCAGGAGGCTAACCCAGAATAAACGTTCTTTCTTACATCCTTTTGGCTTGTATTAGAATTTAAGAATCTCTGACATGACCAAGGTTTTTCCTCTCCCATTTTCATTAGGAACAAGTGTCCGTGCTTGCTTTGTTTTAGAAAAATCTTAAAAGATCTCGTGTTGTTCCTTTTTGCATGAAGTGCTTTGGCCTAAAACCCCTCACCCTACATTTTCTTTTTCCTCCTCGTTCCTTTTCCAGCCTAGTTGTATTTCAGAAAGGCAGTCACCAGGCATACATTGTTTTAATACCTCAGGGAGTTAACTGTGTATATCTCAGGGGCGGGTGGAGTATTTCTTTATCAAAACAGAGTTCCGTTAGAGATACATACCTTGGTCTTGGACTCTATAGAACGTATCTTCTTAACACATGTCAGAGATGGGACATCTCCCTGCTGCTAATCCTCACAATTAAAAAAAATTACTTATCCTCTCTCTCCAAAGAGTAGGTCCCCCAGCGTGTGAATGAGCCTGCTCAGAGCAAATGTGCTTGATGCGTTGAAGATCCCGGCATACACATGACTAACTGTCCTTGCTTCCCGCAGTCAGCAATACTCGGTTCATAGCTGCAGTCATCGAACGACACGCACACAGCCCAGAACGGAGGCGTCGCTACTGGGGTCGATCAGGAACAGAAAGCGATCATGGTAAGGTCTGGTTCCTTCTGAGGAACCTGGTGGGCTCCTGTGGGCCAGTGCTCACACCCACGCTTCTCCCTCCTGTTCTGTGCTCCAGTGAATTACTCTGACATAGTTTTCCGAAGGACACATTCCAACATGGCACATTTATTGGAGCCCAAGGGTAGTTTCGATTATGTCTTTACACTCCTGGGCATAAGTGAGAGGACCTCTGGGCACACAGATTGCTTTCTAGGTGTCCTCCATGCATGAGGATTCACGTTGTCTAAATGGAGTCTGCTTACCACTCCATTTGATCCTTGGTGATTGGCAGTCCTCGTAGGTCCTACTACACGGTATTGCTAGTTGGCGAACAACAGCATCCTCACAGGCGCTCTCAGCCACATACACTTGGGACATGACAGGAATCCGTGCTTCCTTCTGGCATTCCCCGTCCTGACTTCCAGCGTTGCCTGGAAGGTTCGGGGAAGGCTTCACCAAGGAGACCACAATTTGCACTGGGCTTAAGGGGTGATGAAAGAACAACTGGGGGCCAAGGATAGTAGAGGCAAAGGGACTGGTGTCTAGAGTTAGTCGTGGCGGTTGTACAAGGCGGCTCTGAGATGCTCAGAAAGGGTGGGGGCTATATTGTGAGGAGACACCAAGGCTGAGTGGGCTGTGAATTATTCAGGTCCACGTGCTGTACCAAAGACTTGGCCACCACCTATAGCTTCTTACCTTACCAGAGTCCGTGTGGCTTGGCGTCACAGAGAACAACAGACATGTTGTTGGAGTGGCAAGAGTGGGGTGGGGGGGGAGGCCTCTCCTGTAATTGGAAGATCTTTTTATTTTTCATAGGGCTGTTTAATTTTCCATAAATCTTCACTTTCTTCCCAGAATCAGGTCTTTTTTAAATGCATCGATAATGCATTTGTACCTTTTTTTGACTCTTCTTTTTCCACATCTACCCTGGGGGAGGAAAAAGAAAAAAGGATGTCTTTAAACCGTGTGCTCCCACCCCTGTGCTAAAAAATGCAGGGGTGGGTATTCATCAAGGCGCCCAGTGCTGCCTTTTACATGAGAGCCAGGGATTCAAAGTCCCGTTGGAAAACAGGAGAAGCCAAAACTCTGATTTGTAAATTGGAGCCTCCTAATTTGGGCTCTGAATGACATTGTTCCCACCAACTAAGTAGAAACTTCAGGTTTCTATGGAGAGTCAAAGCACAACTTAAATTTTTCAGTTTCTTTGACTTTCTGCTTTTTTTCCCCCCCTAAAAACCTTTGAACCTGCATAAATTCATCCTGCCAGGCAGTTCTGTGCCTCTTCTCCTTTGAATAATAAAACAGGTTTGAGGCTACTAAAGTTCAACAGAAATAATTTCTTATTCAGCAGAAATACTGAATCCTTTCTCTCTGTCTCTCTCCCCGGATAGAAATTGCTTCAATACAAAGCTGGAACTCTGAATGACGTTCATGATGTTCCATTAGCTCTCCCATTGTCTTAGGAAAATGCCATGTGAAGCAGCAGCTTAGATAAAAGGAAGAGTGTACTGTCAGTATCTGAAAGCTAAGGGATCTAGCTAAGGGCTTGCTTGCTTTCATTTTTCACAATAATCGGGTCCCTGTTATCCCCAAGGAATGAAAAATAGTTTCTCATGCAGACAGAACGCAACACCCAAAGAAATGGAAGGCATTGACACACCATGTAATTCCAAAGGCACCACAAAATCAGTAGCATTTAACTGCATGGTGTCCTATCCCTGAGCCTGTGTGGCAGGTCACTAAGCGTGGTGGCATCAAGTGCTCGTGTCCCTGTGATGCCAAGAATAAACCAACCATAGGTCCATGTTACAACAAGGAAATCTAATTGAATTGTTTGGTCAGCACACTCCTTTCTTGGCTCTGTGTTCTTCTGCTTGGTGCATAGACTGGGCACCTGCTCTTTGCTCGGCCCGGTGGAGGGACTTGGTGAAGGGGCGGCCTCGTTTCTGTGAACCAGAGGGTATGGAGGAACTTATAAGATAGGGTCAAGGACAGGGGCGCCTGGGTGGCTGAGTGGGTTAAAGCCTCTGCCTTTCGCTCAGGTCATGATCCCAGGGTCCTGGGATCGAGCCCCGCATCGGGCTCTCTGTTTGGCAGGGAGCCTGCTTCCTCCTCGCTCTCTCTCTGCCTGCCTCTCTCCCTACTTGTGATCTCTGTCAAATAAATAAATAAAAATCTTAAAAAAAAAAAAAAAAAGATAGGGTCAAGAACAGCTCCCTGGGAGCCCTCCTCTCCCCGTCTTTGCAGGTTATGAGATCTTATGAGGCTATTTTGGACTCTAGTATCCTAATGGTAAAAATGGGAGGAGGGGCGCCTGGGTGGCTCAGTGGGTTAAGCCTCTGCCTTCGGCTCAGGTCATGATCTCAGGGTCCTGGGATGGAGGCTCACATCTGGCTCTCTGCTCCACGGGGAGCCTGCTTCCCCCTCTCTCTCTGCCTGCCTCTCTGCCTACTTGTGATCTCTTCTGTCAAATAAATAAATAAGTAAATCTTTTAAAAAATGGGAGGAGAAATCTCTCCCTGGTGAAGTTGTAAGCATTGAACGCGATAACATACAGCTGGCATGTTGAGCTCGGGTTGCCCTCCCTACCTCCATACCCACTCTGCCCTCAGGGAACTTACAGTCTAGCAAGAAACTGTAAATGAATGCATGTATTCATAAGACAGATAAAAGGCTGAATATGACCGCTTCCTTAAAAGCCCAGAACAAAGCAGAGGATAGGGAGATAGTTCACTTTTATCAGCACGTAAACCATGGACGCCCCCTGGAGGGCAGGTGGTATTGGGGCTGGCCCTTGGACTGGTAAACTCTAGCCCCATGGTTCTTTGCAACCCAGTGAGAGAGCTTCCACATGAGTCCTTGGCTCTGAGACACAAAAGGGAAACTCAAAAGAATAAAAGACATAAATATGTAAATACTGAACAGTCTAGCCTTTCGTGGTATGGTTTAGAATTGTGATCTTCCTAGAATTAAAACTAAACATAACCCAGTCAAACTTGGGGACTCCAAGCTGTATTTTTATTTAGAAATACAGTTGACCCCTGAACACGGTGGGCATAAGGGGCACCGACCCTGCCCCTTCCGCCCGCCGCCGCTGGCACAGTTGAAAATCCATGTCTGACCTCTCACTTCCCAAATGCTTAACGACTAATAGTCTACTGTTGACTGGAAGCCTTACCAAGAGCATAAACAATGGATTAATACACATTTTGTATGTTACATGTGTTACTGTATTTTTACAACAAAATAAGTTAGAGACAAGAAAATGTTAAGAAAATCATAGAGAACACTGCATTGACACTACTGCCCTGTATTTATGGGGAACTGGCCTCCTTGGGGTCCCATGTAATTCAGACTCCTGTTGTTCAAGGGTCTGTGGTATTTCATGTGTCCAAGAGAATTTGATGCTTCAAAGGAATCTTCAATTTTTCTGTCTTAAAAAAACTACTCAAAGTAGGAATCGTTTTTGAAGTTGACGAAAATTTTTTGTCAATATTCTAAGACCACTTAGAATGATGATTTTTCAGCAGTTGACTGTTTCTTGTTACGCTCACAGGTAGTGATTAAAAAGTTTACTCCCTACTGATGCTTTCAGTTCTATATATGCTCTACTATTCTCTCTCCTGAAAATACCTTGCTCTGATTATCAGCTGGCTTACTTAAGTTAAAAACCACCGATGTATTTTTCTTCCTTGTGAATTCATGGGTTGGTTACTATTTCATTAGAAACTTTATGCAAATGTGTATTAAGCCACGTTTTTTCTTTGTAAAAGGGAAGTTTCCTCTTAGTGAAGCAAATTCCACAAAGCTTCAGAGGCAAATGCTGAGCCTTGAAAACCTGGTCAAAACCTGCACAGTGCAGCATGAGACCGTGTTCTAGAGGTGCACAGTCTCCTGCAGTTATTCTCTGTGACCACAAGGGGGAGAGTGAGTCGTAGGCACCCTCCATGCCTCCCCCAACCAGGGACCTAACATCACTAACCATCAAGAGAGGTTTCTCAGGAACCATCAGCTAAGTATGTAAGCAGAATACCAAAGAGCCACAGCCTAATCTTGAGTCTTCTGTTCTCTCTCTTTTTTTTTAAGATTTTATTTATTTATTAGAGAGAGAGCACAAGTAGGCAGAGCAGCAGGCAGAGGGGAGGGAAAAGCAGGCTCTCTTCTGAGCAGGAAGCCCGATGCGGGGCTCCATCCCAGGACTCTGGGATCATGACCTGAGCCAAAGGCAGCCACTTAACCGACTGAGCCACCCAGGCGCCCCTTGACTCTTCTGTTATTAATGAACACCCGACCTCCTTTTCAAAGCCTACTTTTTGCTTGAGGTCATTTTTGCAAAGACTTCACTGTGTACATGTTTAGATAGTAAAGAAATCTTTCCTTTGAAAGTGTTTGCTGATATCCTTTGTGTTTTCAATAGAGCTTCCCCCTCCATGAGTCAGACTGAGTCTGTCTTATTCATCACTGTTCCCAGCACTCAACAGAATTGCTTGGTGCTAAGTAAACACTCCATTTGTTAAGTGAGAGCATGTGTTTGGCTTTTTCCTCCTCCTCCACAGCTTGCCATCCCTCCCTCCAGATTGGCATTAATTATTGAGATAAGAGGAAGCCTGAGTAAGTTGCAGAGGGGTTGAGCAATGTCCCCAGAGCAAGTGGTTCACTTTGAAAGTGCCTCCACTGGGGGGTTCCCCTCATTAAGCCAGAGCAGGAGAAATAGGGGTGCCCCTGAGTTGCTTTGGGAAATGCTCAACCGTCAAAACCACCTGAGCTGATGACCAGCCGGATTTAGGACATCCCTAGACTCTTAGGTTGGAAGCCCCGGGAAGGGCCCAGGGAATCCTGGAGTATCTTCATTGTTAGGTGAGCCTGCTGAATGTCACACTAGGGGAAACCACAGATAACTCAGAAAACTAATGCCATTGCTTTGGGAGAACAGTCATATGATTTTTTTTTTTAAGATTTTTTTTATTTATTTGAGAGAGAGAAAGAGATCACAAGTAGGCATAGGGGCAGGCAGAGAGAGAGGGGAAGCAGGCTCTCCACTGAGCAGAGAGTCCAGTGCGGGGCTCAATCCCAGGACCCTGAGATCATGACCTGAGCTGAAGGCAGCGGCTTAACCCACTGAGATACAGGTGCCCCAGTCATGTGATTTTGAATAATGAAGTGCCTGCTTTGTGTGAGGCATTGTGTTAAGTATTAGGAGTACCGAAATAAGGCTTTTTGCTCATGAACAAGGCAGCCCCGAAGTTTATTATGTAGTAAAAATCTCAGGGAGAGATGTGTGCAAAATGCCATTTAAACTCACAGAAGGGGCATCTGACCGCACGTGGGCTGAAGGCTGGGGTTTGGGTTGCTTCCCAGAGAAGACCTTTAAAAACTGAAGCATGAAGCACAATAGCCAGACGATGGTGGGGGGAGCCCAGCAGAAAGGCTGTCACGAATGTGCAAATGAGCTAACAGTTACCATGGGTGCTTGTAAATGAGTGGAGATGGGAAGCCATCAGGATATACTCGGAGGCAAGATAAAAACAGCCTAGCACTAACGGCTGGCCGACAGTAATCAGTCAAGACCCCGAGATTCTGCTGGAAGTGTACATTCTTCTCACGTCCCCTGCGTGTGAAGCACCGAGCGCTTTGTAGCTGGGGTTTCAGAGCCCGCCATCCCGTTCCTGGGCAAGCACTGCCCAAGCTGAGAAGCTCACTGGGGCTCCCAGTCCCTTACTTTTGAGGCAAGGCATCATTGTTTCCCCAGCCCCTAAACCTGGAAACCTCAGACTTGTCCAAAGATGTCTTCTCTCCTAGCAGCTTCACCAGGCAAGTCCATTTGGCCACCGGATTCAGACCACTCAGCTCTCCAGTGGTCCCTCGAAGCCAGCTGCTTTAACACCGCTCCCGTCCCTTCTCCAGTTCCTCATCCTCTCCTGGGCCAGCACTCCAGCCTCCTGTCCTCTGAGCCACTGATCCCCCCCCCTTCCTTCTGTCCAGCCTCCTCGTTGCCACAAGGGATCTTCTTCAACCACCTTATGTCTTTGCCACCCCCCTTCACCCTCTTGCCTGTTACCCTAAATCCTAACTCCTTGCCCAACCAGCCTTCCTGATCTGGTCTGAGCCCACGTGTCCAGCCGTGTCTCCTGTGTCTTTCTCTCCCATCCGAGCTTTTTATCATCCCCCAAGCCCACCAGAGACTTTGAGGCTACTGTGTCTTTGTATTTGCTTATCTCCTGGCCTGCGGTACCTTTCCACCCCTCTCTTTACCTAATGAACACCTTCTCTCCCATGAGAGCTACCTTAAGTGTCCTCCTCAGGTATCATAAACCAAGTTAACCAGCTGTGGTGTTCCTTTTGGTATGCCTCTGTTTTAACACCTGTGTTTCCCCTTCTTTTTTTTTTTTTTTTTAAGATTTTATTTATTTATTTGACAGACAGAAATCACAAGTAGGCAGAGAGGCAGGCAGAGAGAGAGAGAGAGGAGGAAGCAGGCTCCCCGCGGAGCAGAGAGCCCGACGCGGGGCTCGATCCCAGGACCCTGGGATCATGACCTGAGCTGAAGGCAGAGGCTTTAACCCACTGAGCCACCCAAGCGCCCCTGTGTTTCCCCTTCTTGACTGTGGACTTCTTGGGACCTCACCTTTACCCCTTTTTCTGGTGAGTGCCCCCCCCCAACCTGGCACCAAGAAGACTCTCCAAGACCCATACGTCATTGAATTCCCCATCTTCTGCCATGACTTCTCATGGCCAACACTCCTGCGTTTCTGGCTAGACATCTCCACAAACTTGTAAATCAAGATATCTGAAACAGGGACGCCTGGGTGGCTCAATGGGTTAAGCCTCTGCCTTTGGCTCAGGTCATTATCCCAGGGTCCTGGGATCGAGCCCCGAATCGGGCTCTCTGCTTAGCAGGGAGCCTGCTTCTGCGCTCTCTCTCTCTGCCTGCCTCTCTGCCCATTTGTGATCTCTGTCTGTCAAATAAATAAATCTTTAAAAAAAAAAAAATCTGAAACAAAATTCATTTTCATTCCTGAGACTGGGGATCTCCAAGTCTTACCATCCTGACTCCAAGTCACAGTCCCTGTTAACCACCCCCTTCAGCACCCACAACAACCCTCTCACTTTTAATAGCTTACCAGCTTCTCTTGTTTCTGCTCCTGAGATACTTTCCAATCTGTCCAATCCCGTACCCTTAGTTTTAATTCTTAGTCTCTCATCTGGCTGTTGAAATAACCTAACCGTTCCCCCCTCTCCTTTTTATTCATAAGAAAAAGCTGCCATCAGAACTCTCTTTGAAACACAGAAACTGTCGTGCTGTTTTTTTTCAGTCTGCTCAGAACGTTCTGCGGTTTCTCCATTTTTTCTCCTTTGACATGGCCTTTATAATCCAACTATTAACTCCCTTTTTTCACCTCCCTCCTGCCACATTCTCCAGCTACCTCCCAGCACTCACCCTAGCCACGTGGTACAAAAATGGCCTTGGGGTTCCACACCCCTGTGGTTGTGCTCTTCTGTCCTCTTGCTCCTATCCACCTACCAAACTCCTACACATCCTTTAAAGCCCAACTAAGATAGGAGTTTCTCTGCGAAGCTCTCATTCTTCCAGCTGCAGTTATTCCGTGTCCTAGATTTCAGTTCTACCTCAGCCATAGCACTTAAACCATTATCCACAGTAGAATAAACCTAGCTTCAAGAATATGTGTCTCCTGTTCAGTTGTGAAATCCTCAAGGAAAAGAGTCATCTCGTATTCATGGTTCATCGCCTCCCCCTCTGGCCCATAATGGTCTTCTGCCAATGAATAATTGAGCAGACCCAGCATTGTGTTGGCTTTATTTCCCAAGTACTAGCTTTTAAGCTCCCTGCACACGGACCAGGTTTTCACCTTGCTGTCTCCTACAATGCCTAACACAGTATCTTGTACCTAGTAGGTGCACAATAAACAATGCTCATTAAGTTGGACTGGCTTAAATAAGTCTGTCATTTGATAAAGGTTTCATTGAGGCCAGAGAATTGCCTTTCTCATTTTTGCACCGAGCATACATTCGCAGCCACAGACGTGACTAGCGCTACCCATGGGCGAGTGCTGATGGATGCTAACCGTAGATGCAGCGGAATTATTAATGAGCTGTCACTTCTCAACATTTTTAAAGGGGATTTCTGCAATATTTAAAAACATGCCAGGGTTCTTGGAATGGAATCCTTTGATCAGCAAGGGCATTTTCTTTTGAAACATGTATTACTTAGAATACCGAAAGAAATTAATCTTTAAATACAGTGAGCCAGCTTACACAGAGAATAGTTGATTCCTTTGCTGGTTGCTAGGGGTGTGCATGGAGTTAGTATTCCATGGGGTGGAACTTTGGGCAAGTTCGTTAACCTCTCTGATCGTCACTTCCGTCACCCGTAAAATGGATGTTAAACCGCATGCCTGATTGGGGTGTGGGAGCCCCAGGACGCTGGTGCTTGCCACGGCTCAGGTGTACAGGTGACGGTGGCCATTGTTTTTGTTCTCACTGTGTTGTGACGTCACTTTCAGGCCTGTCGAAGCCCCCCGCTCCCCACCCACCCCCCACCCCCAACTCAATCCAAGTCCCGTTACGACATTTTTTTTAACTGCCTTTCTTTTTTTCCCTTAAAATAAAATTAACAGTCCTAATCTTTATCTCTGGGAAAGGTGTAGGAGGATAGCTCCCAAATGTCAATGGTAGTTGTCTATGGATCAGAGGGGATGTGCGGTGATGTTAGTTTTTGTTTTGTTGTTGATCTGGGGATTTGGGAAAAGGCTGCTTGTAGATTTTTCTTATCTGTGCTCTCTCAGGTGTCTAAAACGGTTATGGTCTTATTGTGTAATTGTGGAAAAAGAATAGCTAACAAAAGATGTCTTTAGAAATAAGTCACCTGGGGCGCCTGGGTGGCTCAGTGGGTTAAAGCCTCTGCCTTTGGCTCAGGTCATGATCCCAGGGTTCTGTGATCGAGCCCCGCATGGGGCTCTCTGCTCAGCAGGGAGCCTGCTTCCTCCTCTCTCTCTCTCTCTCTCTCTCTCTCTCTCTCTGCCTATTTGTAATTTCTGTCTGTCAAATAAATAAATAAAAATCTTTAAAATAATAAAAAAAAAGAAATAAGTCACTTGACCATCCGCTGGCAGCCCGCAGACCTTGGCCACCAGGTAGCACAAAGACAGGAACATCTCTCAGTGTCGTAGGCGTCCAGAGTCCTGTCCCCTGCGTCTGGAAGTTCTCAGCTGCCTGTTCTGTTCCCTTTCCAGGTTACAGTACCATGAGCCCGCAGGAAGACAGTGAGAATCCCCCGTGCAACAATGACCCCTTGTCAGCCGGGGTCGATGTGGGAAACCATGATGAGGACTTGGATCTGGACACCCCGCCTCAGACAGCTGCCCTCCTAAGTCACAAGTTTCCCCACCCCCGCCCCCACCACCCCACGCTACACCACAGCCACCACTTACAGGCGGCCGTGACAGTACACACTGTCGACGCGGAATGCTAACGTTCCCCTCACCGCCACGGGAGGACAGGATCTGGGAGGGACAGAATATTCTGGAGGGGGAAAAGAGCCAGCATCAGAGACTCCATCACAAGAGACCCCTGTGTGTGTGTGTGTGTGTGTGTGTGTGCGCGCGTGCGCGCGTGTGCGTGCACACTTCATCCAGAGTGATTGAACTCCTTTCCTGCCCGTTCACGTGTTTCAAGAGGAGAGACCACAACAGACTCACACTCATGAAAATGCAAGTCTGGCTCCGAAACGGAGGGGAAAGAAGCCTGATTAATGAGCCTGCCATCGTACTAAGGGAATGGAACAGAAGGCAGACCTCCAAACAGAGACGAAACCCATAAATGAAACATGGGGAACCTTCGTTAAGCTGAGCCAGAGGAATGTTCCAAGGAGCCAGAAACATTGGGCTCTCCTTAACTGGAAGAGAGAGAAGCATGCCCGGCCGGAGACTGAGAGCGTGGCATACCCAGGGAGGAGCGTGTGCTTTGAAGATGTCGCTTGGTTTCGCGGCGGTACCTAGTGGTACCGGGATACCACAGTCGCTCTCGGAAACTCCCAGTGAGCTCTAATGATGCATCTCAAAATTTCTAAGTAAAGGATTATTTTTCTACTATTTATTGAACTTTCAAACATTCTCGAACTTCGGGGGAAAGAAAAGGAGACACAGGAGAAATGTTCAGCAGTCATCCCTAGCTGTTTTGTGTGTGATGAAGTGCTTCTTTGACGAAGGAGTTCTGTTAGGCAACGGATACCATCCCACTGCCCCAGGCTGCAAATGGGAAAATGAAGAAATCTTTCTCTCCAACCTGTTTACGTACATTTTCTTTGGAACGTCGTTTTATGGAAACACATCTTTATTTGCGATGCAGTATTCTTTCTCTGTGTTTGACAGAGTTGGAGAGGACAGAGGAATCCAAAATGTTTTTAAAGAAATTCTAATGTTTCTCTTTAACTCCTTTCTGCTCCCCATACAGCGCTTTTCTTAGATTTCAACAAAACCTAATGTTACAACCCCAGCCTTTCCGCTAAGGGAGGGATGGATTTCTTCTCCTTGGGTTAGAGACTATCAATTTTTAATTGTCCCATTTTGATTGTGAGAATAGTGAGTACGTAAGGGAAGATGTTTTTAAGATTCACGATTGGTTCTTAATTAAAGAGTTCTTCCGATATCCTTGTTCAAAGCTGCTGCCAGTTATCCAAGAAGTTACCCACTAAACCGCTTTGTCATGTATACAGAGATTCATAAAATCTGGCTAATATGACATGGGGCATTGTAATTTTAAGTAGTGTTCTGATTACAGTGATGTATTTTAGATTCACATTTTGTGATTCAGCTATGTTATAAAGACATTCTTGCACCGTGTGTGTGGTAAATCTCCGTTTATATGTAGTTGGAAAAAAAATTCACTGAATAATGTTTTAATGATAGGGTATTAACGATATAATGTAAAAAAACAATTGGTTCTTCAGCAGTACGGAAAGTAAACTATATGCGTGCTATCAGGAAACCCCTTCATACTGTGTATAAATTTGCAGTCTAGTGAAATAAACTGTATGAATGGACGGTTTTAGTGTTTATAGTGATTTGTTAATGTCCCCCTTCTTGTGCCTCAAGGTAAATTATGTTCACTTTGTAACCTAGCAGATCGGTCACCAGACTGAAAGTGGGCCTCCCCTCGATGCTGCCGTCAACTTCAGGGATTTCTTGACATCTTGAATATGCAAAAAAAAGAAAAAAGAAAAAAGAATGGGATAAAATGAAAAGCAAATGTTACAATGTGTGGAACGTAGTGCCCCTCCCCCCCCCGCCCCCCGCCCCCCTCCCCCCGCGCTGGATATCTGCATTCATGTCAATAATAAATGGTTGTTCTCAAATTGCTGGAGAGAATGGGTGACTTTCCTGTCTTTCCAGAAAAATTAAACCTCTCCGTGGGATACCGGTTTGTTTCCTGAGATTGAGAACCTTTGTGTGATGACACTAACTTCCTGATGGGGGGGAAACTTGGGGTTTTCAAGAAAAGAATCACAAAACGTAGAGCTTAATAAAATACGTTAGAACCTACTCAAATGTAAGAGCAGAAATGAGTCTTGTGTCTTCTGTGATAAACATCTCCCCTGTCCCGAACTTCAGGGAAAAGTAATTGAATGCTTCAACTGAGAAGAAAACAACTGTGTTTTTCAACGCCTGGAGAACAGGGCACACAGATTTGCAAGGTTTTATCCTTCGAAGTTCCCTTTTGTCTTCTTCCCCCAAGTGTTGTTTCAACATTTGTTGTTCGTGTTCTTGTTTTAAAGGACAATTGCGTTTTTGGAAATATCTATCATGGTGACTTATATTGGTGGCTCTTGCCCCTCAGGTAACGTTGCTTGTTGAACATGAGTCATCTCTGGAATCCTAGAGGAAGGTCCTAGCAATGCCTTCTCGTTCCCTAAGGCCCTCTTAATGCCTATAACCAACGTTCATATCAGTGTTGACAAGTTTCAACAGCTAAGGGTGCTCTGATCACTTGATAAGCTAGAAAAGGGAAATTCTTATTTGTGGCCCAAACAAAACAGGGTTCAGACCCATCTAGCTCTCAAGTATGTGTTCATCTGCTTTTCTGACATTTATTTTACACATTTTGGAAAGTGTGGTTTTTCTTCTTCTGCCTCTTGATTTCATTTGAATGCTCAGCCAAGCCTTATTAATACTTTCATTCGAAAAATGTTGTCAGGGATGCCTGGGTAGCTCAGTCGGTTAAGCGTCTGCCTTCAGCTCAGGTCATGATCCCGGGGTCCTGGGATCAAGTCCCCACATCGATCTGCCTGCTTCTCCCTCTGCCTGCTTGTGCATACTCTCTGCCTCTCTAACAATATCTTTTTTTTTTTAATATTTTATTTATTTGACAGAAATCACAAGTAGGCAGAGAGGCAGGCAGAGAGAGAGGAGGAAGCAGGCTCCCCACTGAGCAGAGAGCCCGATGCGGGGCTCAATCCCAGGACCCTGAGATCATGACCTGAGCTGAAGGCAGAGGCTTTAACCCACTGAGCCACCCAGGCGCCCCTATCTTTTTTTAAATGTCACATTTACTTGGGTTTATTTTGCATGTCGGAGTGACTGGTATGTGGAAAGAAATCCTGGAAGATGACTTAAGCTCATTTCCCTGTGGTGATGGACTGTTCTAATGATTATTCTTTCAAGGAAAAAAGACATACCTGGTAGAATAATCAAAGTGGATTAGCCCAGCCTTACCCGTGTCATGTTTGGTCTATTTCTGACAAAAGGAGTGGCAATTTTCCTGGCTGAAATACAATGCCATATTCAGAATTTTTTCTGATTTTTCAGTAAAGAATATTAAGTTGAAAGATCTATTTGTATGGCTGTGATAACTATAATCTGTTTAGTAGCTAAGGTGTGTATCAATATATGTAGATCTATAGGCATCTGAAATTGTTTAAGCTGTCCTCCAACCTCCCTCATTCTACATGGCTAATTAGGGCCTCTTCCTTCCCCCCTTATCTTAGTGTTTCCTGACCTTTTTAAAAACTCACTATGGCCCCCCTCCTCAAGAGGAAATTCTGATTTAAATTCACCCTTACAAGAAGTTAAATACTAGCAGGTAAGATTTTTGTTGGATGAGGTGGAGTTCAGAGGGCTACAAACCATTGTAATACTCTCTTTTCCTCCCCACCCCCAGAATTCCATTTCTTGATATGACCCAGATCTTCACTCGTGTGTGTGTGTGTGTGTGTGTGTGTGTGTGTGTGGTTTTATTTTCCTGAGCTTTATTGAGGTTTAATTGACATAAAAAATTGTAAGATACTGGGGCGCCTGGGTGGCTCAGTCGGTTAAACGTCCAACTCTTGGTTTCTTCTCAGGTCATGATCTCGGTTGGGCTGTGCCCAGCACACAGTCTGCTTTCTACCTCCTTCTCCTTCCCCCTGCTCCTCTCTTTAAAATAAGATCTTTAAAATTGTAAGATATTTAGGGGCGCCTGGGTGGATCAGTGGGTTAAGCTGCTGCCTTCGGCTCGGGTCATGATCTCAGGGTCCTGGGATCGAGTCCCACATCGGGCTCTCTGCTCGGCGGCGAGCCCGCTTCCTCTCTCTCTCTCTGCCTGCCTCTCTGTCTACTTGTGGTCTCTCTCTGTCAAATAAATAAATTTAAAAAAATCTTTCAAAAAAATTGTAAGATATTTAAAATATCTATCATGGCGATTTGATATATGTATTCATTGTGAAAAGATTTCCCCCATTAACACTTTCTTCATTGATTGATTTTTGGTGAGAACATTGAAGTTCTCTTTTCCACTCTTACCAGATTTCAATTACACAATACAGTGTTGTCAACTATAGTCACCATGTTTTACATTTAGATCCTCAGACCTTATTCATCTTAGAGTGAAAGTTTGTACCCTTTGACCAACCTCTCCCTATTTCTCCCACCCCTGTAGCCCTGGCAGCCACTTTACTGTTTCTAGGAGTGTGAGCTTTAAAAAAAAAAAAAAAATTCCACGTGTAAGTGATATCACGCGCTGTTTATATTTCTTTGGCTTATTTAGCATCATGTCCTTATTTAGCATCATGTCCTTATTTCACATAGTACCATAGTTGTCACAAGTGGTAGAATCTCCTCATGGCTGAATGTTCATGTTTTTTTACCTACTTTATGTTCTCTTCTGCTCTTAAATATCTCTTCCTCTCACCTCTGCAGATCTGAATTTACATACAACTTCTTTCATGACCAGCAGCTTCCTTAACCCTACTTACACTCCTGTGCCTGATAAAAATTGAGCACTGCCCATTCATATCTTCTAAAGCTCCTCCCCACCAATCGTGAGGTTCTGGTTAATCTTGGCTCAGATGTCAGCTGCATTTTTGTATGAACTTTTTTCAGAGCCTCAACTAGACCCCTGCTTCCTAAGAGCAAGGACTGTTTCTTACTCTCTGTTGTGCTCCTGGCCCCCATACCCTCTACTTTGCAGGGAGGGCCTTCAGTGTGTGTTGAGAAGATTAAATGTCTGAGTGTCAACTGCATCCATACTTACAGTTGACCTTTGAAAATCAGAGAGGAGGGGCCCCGACTCCCCACACAGTTGTTAGACTCCCCCAAAACTTTTTTTTTTTAAGTTTTATTTATTAGAAAGAGCACGAGTGGAGGGAGAGGGAGAAGCAGGATTGCCGCTGAGCAGGGAGCCCAACGTGGGGCTTGATCCCAGGACCCTGAGACCATGACGTGAGCTGAAGGCAGACACTCGGCAGACTGAGCACCCAGGCACCCCAGATCTTAACTCTTAATAGCCCGTTGTTGACCAGAAGCCTCAACAGTAATGTAAACAGTTGATTAATATGTTGTGTATATATATCACGTACTCGGTTGTTACAATAATGTAAGCTAGAGAAAATGTTAAGAAAATCATGAGAAAATAACATTTATAGTCCTCTGTTGAAAAAAAAAATGTATAAGTGGACCCATGCAGTTGGAACCAGTGTTTAAGGGTCAACGGTAATTAGTTACAATGGATATTATACAATTTAAAGTAGTAGATGGAGTAAATTTATTTTTCCAAAATAAATATTTGCTTAATCAATTAGTACATTTTTAATGAAGGTGTAATTAGCATAACATTTTAGGTATGCAAGGTAATGATTCAGTCTTTGTATATATTGCAAAATGATCACCACAGTAAGTCCAGATAACATGCAGCACCATACACAGTGATAAGTTTCTCACCATGAGAACTTTCAAGATCTACTCTCTTAGCTACTTTCAAATATACAATACAGTTTCATTAGCTATAGTCACCCTACAGTACATTCTATTCTCATGACTTACAACTGGAAATCTGTGCCTTTCGACCACCTTCATTTTGCACACCCCACCTTCAGACTCACACAACCTCCAGTCTGTTCTCTGTGACCGTGAACTTCATTTTGGTTTTTTGTGCAACTGTTTTTCCATGTTTAGCAGTCATTTAATGTTATCACTGGCATAAAAATCAACTTCCTGAGACAGTCTTGATATATATGCCTTTAAAATTCCACCTAAATTTTAATAATGTGTACCTACATCCAAGTGCAAAAAAAGAATCCCTGTCGTGTAATTTAAATGTATAGTTACGCAATACAGTTTTAAATGGCATTGATTTTGAAGGAGTCCCGTTACGATCTTCTCATCAGACTTCTTGTGTTTGTCTCACACTACTCATTCTATTTCTGGCCACTGCTTGATTAAAGTGTTTTATGTAACAATATACCCACCAGGATTACTGCCTTAGTTCCTACTTCAGTCTAGTGCTTTTGGAAAAAGAAAATTACATAACAAGAAGCTTGGCTCCCCTGCAAAAGTGTGTCCCTGACTTTCAAGGCTCCTTGGCAATCCTTTGTCCAGATCCAGTTTGTACTCTAGTACACTCCCCCTCAAATTCTGTTCCAGAACGTCTCCTCATCCCCCTGCCCTGTGCCCTGCCCTGCCACAGCCTCTCTACAGCCGCCTTCATTCTGTGCTGACATTTGGGTAGAAATCCCACAACTTTCACACCTTCCACGTCACCGTGGCTCTCACACTTCACCCTCTCTGTTCTCAGAGGAAGGAATGTTCCAACTCCTTCCCAAATTAGGAAGCCCAGCTTGCATCCCAAATACACATCCTCACCTCCACTTGCCCACCTCCACTTGCCCAGTCAGTGCTCCTGAAACACCCCATCATCCCTACAAGGACAAACCTTCCTTCGCCTTGCTTTCCCCTCCAAGGACGGTGAGAGGATCTCCCTGCCTTTCCAGGCCCCTGTTACACAGTTGCAGGGTTCCCTCAAGCCCTCGCCAGCCTCTCCTGCTGAGCCCTGGATGCAAACCCTCCCCACCCACCTTGGGCTCCTTCTTTGCTGGGGCTTCAGCCAGAAGCTACAGAGGCACCTTCCCCCCGGCTGCACTGAGCCTCCGCGCACCATCTCTTCTTTCCCCAAATCTCCACCCCTTGTCCAGTCACCTGTGAGATGGGCCGCGTGGGTGCTTCGCAGCAAGTGCAGCAGCGGGCATCCCACCAGCCCTGCCCTGCTTCCAGTTGGTGACCTTTCTCACCTGGGTGACCAGCGGCTTCCTTGCTGTTCTCCCTGCTCCCTTCTGCCTCATCCAGGCAGACATCCCCCTGATCTCAGTTTTGAGGAAATGTCATGTACCATAAACTTAGCCATTTTGAAGAATACAATTCAGGGCATTTAGTAGTCAGTGTTAGGTGATCATGCCCTCCGTCTAGTTCCGAAGCATTTTTGCCATTCCAGAGGGAAGCTTTATACCCATGAAGCAGTCACTCTCCAGTCCCCCGTTTCCTTAGCCCTTAGAAACCACCAATCAACTTTCTGTAGATTTCTGTGGATTTACCTGATCGGGATATTTCCTTTTTTTTAAAGATTTTATTTATTTACTTTTTTGAAAGAGAGCAAGAGAGTGAGTGCGCACATAGAGGGAAAGGGAGAGGAAGAAGCAGACTCCCCACTGAGCGGAGAGCCCAACACGGGGCTCGACCAGAGGACCCTGAGATCAAGATCTGGCTTGAAGGCAGAGGCATAACTGACTGAACCACCGAGGCGCCCCTAATTTGGACATTTTGTATAAATACAATGGGTAGCCTTGTGTGTCTGTCTTCTTTCACTTGGCGTAATACTCATGAGGTACTTCCGTAATATGGCATGAATCCGTATTTGATCCTTTTTCGTGACTGGCTACTATTCCATGATATGGATAAACCACCTTTTGTTTATCCATTTGTCATCTGATGGATGTGTGGGTTGTTTCCACCTTTTGACAATTGCATACGGTTCTGCTTTGACTGTTTGTATATGCGTGCTTGTTTGAATACTAATTTTTAATTCTTTCGGATAAATCCCAAGGAGTTGGATTGCTTGCTCACGTGGTGATTCTATGTTAAACACCGAGGAACTTCCAGGCTGTCTTCTGGAGCGGCCACGCTGTTTTCCACTCCCACCAGCAAGGTACAAGAGATCTAATTTCTCAGCTTCCTTGCCAACACTTATTTTCCTTTTTCAAAAAAATTATAGTCATCCCAGTGGGTGGGAAGTAATCAAGTAATATTCATATTCATTGTAGCAGAGCAATCTTATTTTTAATGTAAAATTTACACCTGCTTTAACCTTTTCCCATTGGCCCACCCTCCTTCTGCCCTTGGGCTAAAGTCAACAGTAACTCCGCCGTCTTACCCCCAGTCTCTTCATCTCCCCCCCCCCCCCCTTCTCTTTATTTCTCAAGTACTTTGCCCTAGTCTGGCTCAGGGACCGTGTGTGATCTGCTCACTCCGCCCGGAACCCTTCCTCTCCCAGCCCCACAGTGGCCCTGTGGGCCCCCTGTGGGGGCCCTCCTCCTCCAATCTCAGCTTCAAGGCCACTTCCTCAGAGACTTACCCACCAGCATTAGCTTCCACGGTTGCAGGGGAAATGTGATTTAAACCCCAAACGGGCTCTGGCTGCTTCTCTACCTGCTGGCATGGAGGGCATGATCCTTCCGGGGAAAGCCCATCCTTATCCAGGCTCTCGCCCTTTACAGAGAACGACAGTCTGAGACTCCGAACCCCCCGCCAGTTTTTCTGTGCTGCGCCAGGATGAGACTCTTCGCCCTGCGAAATCGGTCTGCATCAGAAGCTGGGGTAGAGGGTGCTTCTGAAGGGGTTCGGAAAGCAAGAAGCGGGGGGACACGTGGGGCGTCTCGAGGTCGGAGGACGACACCAGCATCCACACAGAAAGGTGACCCGGGAGAGCTTGCTGGGCACCAGGTGGCAGAGGAGGCTAAGGGAGTGTCAGACACGGATGTGTCTGGCTGTTTCCCGCGCACCTGCACCTCCCCCGGCCTTCACTGCAGGTTCTCGGACACGAGCTCCGAGTGAGTGACTTAAAGGAAGTCAAGGGGAATGAACCAAGGGCGACGGGTCAGGACAGAGTGAAGCCAAGAGGACTGCGACGCTGCAGAGTAAGAGGCCAATGACGCAGCTGAGTGAACGAATCCCCGAGGCCACCAAAGCTCTGAGGAATTCACAGGCGTCTCAGGGAAGGTCACGGGATTACTACAGGGCCCGGGATAAAAGCTCCAGGCCACTTTTATTTCAATCCCCCAACACAGTTGGCGCCCAGCCGCGTGTGGGTATTTCACAGCATCCCGTGTGAGACGTCTCCTCCTTTGCTGTCATCACACAGAGCTGTTTGTCTTATGTCTGTCTTCCCACCAGACTGAGCGCGGGCCAGCCGGGGGTGGGGGCGAGGGGGTGTCTGTCCGTGTGTCTGTCTGCGTGCTGCGTCCTGGTGCCCCTTCCAGCAGGTGCATGAAGATATTTGCTGGGTGAGTAAGCTTATTTCTGACCAGAATTGGAGGTGGATTAGGAAAGGAACAAAAAATACTAACGTGGGGTGATTTCCTATTTTTTATTTCTCTCTGCTGCACTGGGAATAGAGTGAAAAAGATGGCTGAAAATCCCAGATGCCTGAAATTATAGGAATAGGTTTATTTGCTAGAAGATTGGAAGAGGTTGGAATTGCCTTGTCAGAATGTCCCCTAAGCACATCAAAAGCAACCTGTCAACTATAAGAATATCAGAAGGAAGTAAAGCCTTGTGTTCATGACATTGGTGTAAGGAAGACTTTCTTAGGGCCCACTGAGAAAGCAAAAGTCCTAACTGAAAGATGGGTATAATTTAAAAATCTCTGTACTATAAAAATACCCCCCCAAAAAAACCTTAATTGCTAAAATAGAACAAAGGCTTGGCACTGACAGTAATATGTATTAAAACTAATGTAGTAAGAAGGACTAGCCTAATTAAACTATAAAACCAAGAAGAAATTACCCAATACAAACTTAAGCCAGTCCCTCTTCAGCAAAAAAGAAGATACATATCGCCACTAATCATGGGAAGAAATGTCCAGTGTTTCTAGAATTAATAAAATACAGATTAAAAAGAGGTAAAAGTGTTCGCCCATAGATTGCAAAATCTCCAAGATTGTATAACCCCCTCCGCATTGATGGGGGCATTTACAGTGGTAGAACTGCTTTGGCAAACTACTGGCATTTAAATGCACACACTCTCTGATTTCACTTCCCCAAATGTATCCTATAGAAACACATGTGCACCAGGAAACGTGACAAATGTGTTTATGGAGCATTTGTTGAAATGGAAAGAACTGGAAAGCATCTCAGTAAGATTCAAGGGCGGAATGTGTATATTATGAAATATTATGCAGCTGTTTTAAAAATGAGGTGGCTCTCTGAGCGTGACCATGGTTATAGCTACAAGACATATCATTGAGTTAAAAAAAAAAAAACAGTTGCAGAGAGGTACATATAAGGTTACACCTGCTGTTTAAGAAACACAACGGAGGATGTGTGGGTGGCTCAGTCATTAAATGTCTGCTTTCAGCTCAGGTCATGATCCCAGGGTCTTGGGATCGAGTCCTGCATTGGGCTCCCTACTCAACCGGGAGTCGACTTCTCCCTCTGCCTCTGCTGCTCCCCCTGCTGGTGCTCACTCTCTGCCTCAAATAAATTTTAAATCTCTTTTAAAAAACACAACAGATATCCTAGATGTCCATCAACAGATGAATAAATAAAGAAGATGTGGTATAGAGAGCGAGTGGAATATTATGCAGCCATCAAAACCCTGAAATCTTGCCATTTGCAAAGACGTGGATGGACCTAGAGGGTATTATGCTAAGCGAAATAAGTCGATCAGAGAAAGACAATTATCGTATGATCTCTCTGATATGAGAAATTTGAGAGGCAGGGTAGGGGGTTGTGGGGCATAGGGAGGGAAAAAAATGAAACAGGATGGGATCGAGAGAGAGAAAAACCGTAAGAGATTCTTAATCTCAGGAAACAAACTGAGGGTTGCTGGAGGGGGTGTGGTGGGGAGGGACGGGGTGGCTGGGTGATGGACACTGGGGAGGGTATGTGCTATGGTGAGTGCTGTGAATTGTGTAAAACTGATGAATCACAGACCTGTACCCATGAAGCAAATAATACATTATATGTTAATAAAATTTAAAAATTTTAAAAAGAATTCTGCTAGCTGAGACTGAGTAGAATAAATAATTTTAGAATTAAAAAAAAAAAAACAGATTCCAACAAATTTTCTCCAGGTGGAGGGGGCAAAGGGTGGCATTGACCAAAGCACATTAGACTTCTTGTGTATAACATTCCAAACTTTTGCAAAGCAAATGTAACTGCATACTGTTTGTATTTTACAGTAATTTGAAATGAAATGCATAACAGGAAGACTCTTCAGGGCAATAAGAAGAGAGGAACTAGTGATATACTAAGCAGAAGAAGCCAGACACTGAAGAGTGCATTCTAAGTAAATCCACCAAGGTGAAGTTGTGCATGGATGAAATCCACGAAGATGAAGAACAAGCAAAACTATTCTATAAGTAGGAACAGAAATCAAAGCTGTGGCTCTTCTGAGCATGGTGAAGACAAAGCAGTGAGGGGCTCCAGGGTGATGGAAAGATGGGGTTCCTGTGGCTGATCCATTGTGAAAACTGGACTGTTGGGATCAGTGCATTTCAATGGCTGTAAGTTGACCTCAGGAAATGAACAAAACTGTCTAGCTTTGTGTCTGTCATGATACAATGTTTGAAATGTCCATTTTGCCCCAAGTTAAACTGACGCCTTCTTCCTGAAACACACTCATCCTGGTTTTCCCATCTCTGCCATCCTCCCGTTGGCGATGTCACCCCAGCTCAGCTCACACTCCACGAGAGGATGGCCGGGTGACTCTGGCCACACACAGCACGGTTTGAGGAGAGGAATGTATCCCCATTTGTTAAATGTGTCTGGCAGGCAGGTGCTTCATTTGTGGAGAATGTGTGTTGTGAGTGCAGCCTGGCCAGCCCCACGAAGGGGACAGAGGAGGGGAATGGTGAGTCATCTCCTGTGCTACCCGATCAGTATGTTTCGTGTTCAGGAGTCAGTTTACAGAGATGGGAAGCAAAACAGATGAAGAGGAAAAGGATACCAGTTCAGCTTTTTAATTATGGAAAAGTTGGAAAGGGGAACAAAACAAAGCAAAGGGGCATGTGCTCCTGAGAAAGAAAGATGCACCCTGAGACTTGTTCTCTGCTGGCCTCCAAGGGGCCTTCTCCTCTGGTCTTACAGGGAGGGGAACACATGTGTAGAATTTCAGCAATGATGGGAGCTAGGCTGGAAAGGGGGATGGGGCTGGTGACAGGCATTCCTAACAAGGAAGATGTCCTTCCAACCAAATGAATGAACAAAAGATTTGAAAGGTAAAGTATTTGAGGCTGGTTATGAGGATTAAATGAATGGTTGCATTGGGCAAAATTCCTGGCATTAAATAGTAGGCAGAGATGTTATCTTGAAAGAATGGCCACCCCTACAGCGGTAATAATATGAAGCAAACTGAAATTCAGACTGTTTTGTCTTTTTGCAAATGTGTCTTAGTTAATTTTAGTTTTAAGAACTTCAACCTATCTCAGTTGGAAGAAAAAGCAGAGAGAGAAAACAGAACATTTTTACAAGTTGGTCCAGATCGAAGAGGGATGTGGTAGTTTCTTCCTTTGGGTTAGAGATGGAGGGTGTGGCCCGCCTGGAAACTCAACCGGTCCCTAACCTAAGGGAGGCTGGGGCAGATGGTGAAATAGCATTGAGGCAGGAGGCTAAGGGAAGCATAGAGACCAAAGCACCTTCCCACCAGAACCATCCAAGTTGTAGACCAACACTGAAATATGGGTTCTTCTCCCTCACTCCTCAAGGTCTCCTAAATCTCATCTATTAATGGATAGACTGGCTGATCGTCAATGTTGGAGGACTGGGTCCAAACTATTGTACTTTTGTATATATAAAAAACATTTTTAGGGGTACCTGGTTGGCTCAGTAGGTTAGGCATCTGCCTTCAGCTCGGGTCGTGATCTCAGGGTCCTGGGATCGAGCCCCACCTCAGTGGAGCACTCCCTGCTCAGTGGGGAGTCTGCTTCTCCTCTCTCTCTGCCCCTCCCTCCACTCATACACATGCTCGCTCTCAAATAAATAAATTTTTTAAAAGTGCTTTTAAAAATATTTCTGTTCAGATAAAATACACATGAAATTTGCCACTTTAACCCCAGTAAGTGTCGAATTCAGCGGTATGAAGTACATCTACAGTGTTGTGCAACCAACACCACGCTCTAGTTCCAAAACTTTTCATCACCCCACTAGGTGGGTATTTTTTTTACCTTCCTGGACTTGAAAATGATGTTTTTGTAATTGAATATTAGATCTAGAAGTCTCAATTGGACATAATCTCCAATCACCTCATTTGTATAGATCAGGAAGTTGATATTCATAAAGGTTTTATTCAAGGCCACAAAGCTATGAGGTGATGGCAAGGCTGGGACTCAAATCCAGTTTCTCGATTCTTAGTGAAGAGCTCAGTCCCCAGGGAGGTGTCCCTACCATATCCCCTATTTATTCTGCTTCCACCGCTTCTAGCTACCTGGATTAATTCGTCTATGGCAGGGGTCATAATGTCAGATACCTGCCAGAACCTATAGGCTCAAGATAGACATTCAAGAGGTGTTTCTTAGATAAGAGAATTAATAAATCTGACAACCTGAAGAGGTTAATAAATCTTCCCAGCTGAACTAGAGCAGCCGAGGGCACCTGGGTGGCTCAGTCTGTTAACCATCTGACTTTTGATTTCAGCTCAGGTCATGATCTCAGGGTCCTGAGATGGAGCCCCACCTGGGGCCCCTGCTGAGAGAGGATCCTGCTTGAGATTCTCTCTCTCCCTCTGCCCCTCCCCCCATTTCCCACTCGCATGTGTGCTCAGTTGCTCTCTCATAAATAAATAAATAAATAAGCAAGCAAACCAGAGCAGCCGACTTTAACATTATTAACATTATAACATATAGATTGTCAGTTTTTAGATTTAGATTTAAATCTGCATATGAAATGTCTTAACGTTAAACATTATAAGGGAAAAAAAATATATGTCTGGAGGCCAATGTCATTATTCAGACCTCTGTACCTCCCAGAAATCCAGGTGTGCTGTGTAAGAATCACCAAAGAAATAGGAGTCCCCAGTAGCATGGACTAGACACTGGGTAGCTTTCCATTGGATTAGTGGGTAAATACATCAAGAGTTCACTCCACCGCATTTTCTCCACAAGCTTGAACACTGGAGGTGTTCAAGAAAAGCCCACGGGAAAAGCATTCTTGTGTTTGGTGAGAAGCTAGGAAATTGACTAGTCAAGCTACTTATTTACATATTCACTCACTGACTTATTGATTCACAAATTCATCAATTCTAGATTGTGTAGCAGGCTCCGTGCTAGATATTGGATATGCAGAGAAAAAGAATCCACAGCCTTTGCCCCCCCAGGAACTCACAAGCTCATGTCAATAGTGTGTCAAGCTCATAACTATAATAAATGTTGCAGCTGTTATCGGAAGGATGGTGTTCAGTGCAAGAATGATGCGAGTGCACAGGTTGGGAATATTGAGGGGCTCAGGGGAAAGTTCAAGTGCTAGGAAGAACTAGGAATAGTTGACCAATGACATGGAAAGTGTGTGGTTGTGTAGACGGTGATTATTACTCCACGATTCTACCTTCCTCTTGTCTATACTAGAATGGAGGCTCCTCAGAAGTGGAGATGAGCCTAGTTGTTCAACTGACCTTTCACTACACTTCCCTTAAACTACAGATGTCTTTCAGACCTTATGTTATGGTCCCCTTTTTAATGCCTAAAAGGACCAACTACAGAAGTACATTGAGATTTATTTGCAAGGATATATACTATTGTATTATCTCAGTTTTTTAAAAAAGTAAAAAATCAGAAGCAAAAAAAATCATAGAGAACCATTTGAAGAAATTAGGCAATAGAGTACCTTACAGTCATTTAAAATTATTTTTAAATGAATCTATAATTTATTTTTTTAAGAGTTTATTTTTGGGGCACCTGGGTGGCTCAGCGGGTTAAAGCCTCTGCCTTCAGCTCGGGTCATGATCGCAGGGTCCTGGGATCGAGCCCCACATCGGGCTCTCTGCTTAGCGGGGAGCCTGCTTCCTCCTCTCTCTCTCTCTGCCTGCCTCTCTGCCTACTTGTAATCTCTATCTGTCAAATAAATAAATCTTTTTAAAAAAAAGAGTTTATTTTTAAGTCATCTCTATGCCCAACATGGGCCTCAAACTCACAACACTGAGCTCAAGAGTTGCATGCCCTACTGACTCAGCTACCCAGGCACCCCCAAAATACATGATTTCATGTAGAAATGTACATAGTGTAATAGTTTTAAGTTTTGAAAAGAATACAAAATTGGGATTTTTGATAGCAGATTTGCTTTTTTCCAAAGATTTTATTTACTCGAAAGAGAGTGAACACGTGAGAAGGAGCATGAGCCGGGGGGTGGGGGGAGGGGGGAAGAAGCAGGCTCCCCACTGAGCAGGGAGACCAATGATGCAGGGCTCTATCCCAGGACCTTGGCAATCTAACCTGAGCTGAAGGCAGACACTCAACAGACTGAGCCACCCAGGAGACCCCCCCAGTTTTATATACATATATAGAGAGAGATTAGTTTGCATAGACAAAAGAGTTAAAAGTAAATATACTAAAATGTTCAATGGAGTTGTTTTGTTGTCACAGTTATAGATATTTAAATTTTTTCTCTGTATTATTTTTATTTCCCCAACTTTTAACAATGACTACACTTTCTTGGCTAAAAGAAAAAAAAGGGGCTTGTAATGTTATTTTGGACTCATATTGGGTTGTCTGTACGGCCAGACAACTTTTCTAGGAGGTGTCCCCAAACTCCTCTTCTAAATCCACAAGGTTCTAGAGGTGCCTCTAAAAACCCAAGAGTGTACGAAATAAACTTGTCCCCTTAGCTATGGTCAGCAGGTCCACGGGTGGGCATCTAGCCCAAGCTAGTCCCATCAAATTACATTTCCTGAAAACTTGGAGATTAAAAAGATTCCCAAATCAAGTTCTTGTGAATGGAAGAAATACAAACTTGAGAGCTGGGGATGTGACCATTTTCTACTCTGTGGACTAGGGATAGAGAAAAATAGTCCTCAGAGAAGGAAAGAATGTTGACAACGTACAGAAAGGAAGAGAGGCGAGAGACAGCAACCAGATGTTGCCAGATTCCAGGGACAGAGCTGGTCCTACTCCCCTTCATTCCTGAGGTCCTTGATACCTTCAATGCCATGGGATATCCATACGCTTTATAAGAATTTTCCCTTTTTTGCTGAATCTGCATCAACTTGGCTGTTGTTTCTTGAAACCTGGAGGTCTGTCTAATACAAAGATCTTTGAGAGCGTAAGGAGAGAAGGCAAACCCACTAAGAAAAGTCCATGATGATGCTCTTCTGTGAGGACAGGGACTGCGTTTCTCAGCTCAGGCTCCCATCACTGAGCCCACCAGGCACTTGGCAGGTACATGACCCGCACTTCCTGACTGGCAGCCTGGAAAAGTGAATGAAGAATGGAGAGCGGGGCCTTTAATCCCTCTTGCTCTATGTTCCTATTTAATAAATAACAAAAATGTATATCTGGGATGGTGAAAAGGATAATTCTGAGTCACCTTCCCCTCTCTCCTATAGGAAAAATACAAAATATACACGGCATGGGAAATGTCAGGTTTTATTAAATTCCACAATAATTCTATCAGCATTCAAGTTCACCTGTAAGTAAAGGCTAGGCATAGGTGAAAACCTCTCTTTCATTGCTTCAGGGCAAAGAGCTTCAAACAGGAACTTTCTCATCAAAGGAAAAGAATGCAGGTTGATGCACAATGTCAACCAATGGCTCTTCTCACAATTCATTATTCCTTGGTCAGATGCTGAAGGGCAGCCACAGTGTGCAACTTCCAGGCCATTCTCTATTTTAAACATCATGGGGAGTCACAGGGAGAAAGTGCAGAATCATTTGAATTGAGTCTTTTTTCCCAAGGCAATAGGACAAAATATGTACGGTATATAAATAGTGTCACTTGCAAAAGTTTTGGGTTTTTTTGAAATCATGAAACCAGGTCAAATTTCTAAAGTTTCCAACAACTCCAAAATTTTCCTTTGGAAATAGGCGCATCTGTTTCAAAGCTGAGAAAGCCCTTGCATTAATAGCACAACTGGATGTTGTGAACAGTGTGAAGTCTTTAAGATGTTGTCTGACCTACTAAATTTAAATTGGAGGTTTAAAACGTTCTGGAAGTTGTATAATGCACTACCTTCATATTGCAATGTCAGGCTGTTCATTGACGTATTCATTTGCCAATTTAAGACTCTTCCCCCACATCTATGACTCCTACAGGCCTGGAAGCTGGAAGGGAAAAGTTGGTAGGGTCAATAGCAAAGAAAGGGAACTGAATCCCAGCCATCCAAATATTTGGAATGCCTCATCTTTGACTCTTTGGAAAATAGACTTATAATTTTTACTCAAACAGAGCCTTATACGTTGAGAGTTAATACTTGTGTTAAACTCCCCTCTAGAATCATGAAGATGTTCATGGAGCCTCTGGCACATGTCAGGCACTGTGTTGAACACTGGGGATATAGGGATGAAGGAAATGTACAAGTTCTTCTCGCATATGGTCCACATGACAAATGACCTTCAAGTTCGGATATGAAGGGTGAGTCACGATCATGTAAACAAGGAATGGGCAGGTGTTCCAGGCGAGGGAAGAGTGTATTGAAAGGCCCAAATGAAACTCAAATCTTCTTGGTTATAGTTTTAAATATGTACCTGTATTGGGGCACCTGGCTAGCTTAGCTCATAGAGCATGCGACTCTTTATCTCAGGGTTATAAGTTCAAGCCCCATGTTGGGTGTAGAGATTCCTTAAAAATAAACTCTTTTTTCAAAAAATTTACCTGTTTTAATCGCAGTTTGTATTTTCAGTATTTTAGGATGCTTTGGTCTCTGGAGGCCTTGAGGAGCTGGGAAGAGACTGCCACTCCCAGAATTAGCCAATTCCTAGAGATTGCCAACAGGGCTTCTCTCTCTCTCTGTCTCTGTCTCTCTCTCTCTCTCTCTCTCTTTTAGTGGATCTATATTTTACTTAATTTTATTTGAGAGAGAGACAGAGATAGTGAGAGAGAGCCTGAGCAGGGAGGACCAGGGAGCCTGATGTTGGATCCCAGGACCCTGGGATCATGACCTGAGTCCAAGGCAGATGCTGAACCAACTGAGCCCCCCCAGGCGTCCCCAAACATGACTTTTCATATGTGTGCCACCCAATCCTGAGTCCTTATCTCCACCCACCTCCTTTTATGAGGTTCCTGTAGTCCAAGACACTATTCCTCTGGCCTAAGCCCCCAAGGCCAGGTACAACTAGGGATTACCCCTGTGGCCCAGTGCATGCTGAAATTATTCGAACTAACTCAACCTAAATCTGCTTACCCTGCCATTCTTTGCCTTTTCCACAGAAACCAAAGTAAAGGCTCCTGATCATTTCTTCCCCACATTCCTTCGGAATGTTTCCCAAGTGGTCTTGCACAGCATGACATGCCCGCTCTCTTGGGAATCATGAGTAACAAACTATCTTCCCACCCTACCCCGCCATATTTTACTGAGGTGTAATTGATAAATAACATTGTTATTAGCTTTAGGGGGGCGACTTGATGATCTGACATATGTACATATTGCAAAATGATTACCACAATAAGTTTAGTAAACATCCATCAAATTATCTTTGAAATGGCAATCATCTCTTGATCTGTTGGCCTCACCACACTGGAATAAAAACAAAATCCCCATACATCTTTTTAAAAGACATTATTTATTTATTTGAGAGAGAGATAGAATGAGAGAGAGAGAGCATGAAATGGGAGAGGTCAGAGGGAGAAGCAGACTCCTCGCTGAGCATGGACAACCCCCCCAACCCCCAAAGCAGGGCTCCATCCCAGGACTCCAGGATCAGGACCTGAGCTGAAGGCAGTTGCTTAATGAGCTGAGCCACCCAGGCGTCCTCCCTAGTACATTTTAAAGCAGTACCTACCTCCCATGTTGTCATAGAGTGATCCAAACTGAAAAAAATATCAAGATAAATACTGCCTAGAGAAGTATTAGTATACGCACTATTAAAAATATTTTGAATGCAAAACTGAAAAAAGTTTCTTGTAAACGTGTCATACATAATAGAGTGACACCCATTTATTGAACATAGATTTTTGAACATGCCATGTGCCAAGCACTGTGCTAGGTACTTGGATATAAGTATGAACAGAATAAAGATCTCAGTTCTATAGAGCTTATATTCTAGTGGGGAAGAGTGAAATTAAAAAAAAAAATCAAGAATACATAGATATAAAAACATAGTATAAAGGGAAAAGAATTGCAGGAACGGGTTGGTCTAGTGGAGCTCATTGAGAAGGTGGGGTTTGATCTAAGATTTGAAGGAGATGAGGGTCATGTGGTTATCTGAGGGAAGAGACTTCTAGGCAGAGGTCCAGCCAGTGAATGGCCCTAGAATATGATCTTGTATGGCTGTTCGAGAAAGAGCAAGGCTGGAACAGTGCAGCTGGAACTTGTGAATGGAAGGGAAAGACTGACAAGATTAGGGGAATGACAAGGACAGAGAGGTAAGAAGTCGGAGGTGGCAGAAGGGCAGACTGTGTTGGGCCCTGTGCCTCTTTTTAAGGACTTTGGCTTTTATTATGAGTGGAATGGAGAGCCACTGGAGAGTTCTGAGCAAAGGAGTGGTATGACCTTAGTTGGATTTTTTTTTAAAGATTTTATTTATTTATTTGACAGAGAGAGATCACAAGTAGGCAGAGAGGCAGGCGGGGGCGGGGGTGGGTGGAAGCACGCTCCCCGCAGAGCAGAGAGCCTGATGCGGGGCTCGATCCCAGGACCCTGAGATCATGACCTGAGCCAAAGGCAGAGGCTTAACCCACTGAGCCACCCAGGCACCCCCTTAGTTGGATTTTTAAAGGATAACTCTGGATCCATGCTGAAGCCACACACGAGAGTGCAAGGGTAGAAGAAGGGAGCCATTGGGAAATCTACCTGATAATCCAGGGAAAAGATGATGGCCACTCAGACTGAGATGGTGGCAGTGACGATGGTGAGAGGTGACCAGAGTCTGGATATATTTGAAAGGTGGAGTCAACAGAATTTCTTGACCAATTGTATGTGAAGTGTGAAAGGGAAGAGTAAAGGGTGATGTCAACATGTTGACTTGAGCAACTAGAAGGATGGGGCTGCCCATCAACCAAGATGAAAAAAGACAGTGATAATGAGACATTGGGTGTATAGTGTGGAGAGGAGAGAGAGGCTCCCGTTGGTAATACAAATTGGAGTGCGGTCAGCACATAGACAATTAAAGTCATGAGAGTAGTGTGCCTGGGTGGCTCAGTCAGTTAAGCATCTGCCTTTGGCTCAGGTCATGATCCCAGGGTTCTGGGATCGAGCCCCACATCGAGCCCTGCATCAGGCTCCTTGCTCAGTGGGAGGCCTGCTTCTCCCTCTCCCACTCCCCTTGCTTATGTTCCCTCTCTCGCTATCTCTCTGTCAAATAAATAAGTAAAATCTTTTTTTTTCTTTAAAGGTTTCATTTATTTATTTGACAGACAGAGATCACAAGTAGGCAGAGAGGCAGGCAGAGAGAGAGAGAGAGAGAAGAGGAAGCAGGCTCCCTGCTGAGCAGAGAGCCTGATGAGGGACTCGATCCCAGGACCCTGGGATCATGACCTGAGCCGAAGGCAGAGACTTTAACCCACTGGGCCACCCAGGCGCCCCTAAATAAGTAAAATCTTAAAAAAAAAAAAAAGTCATGAGAGTGGTTAAGAGTAACTGGAAATGAAGAAGAAATGATCAAGGACTCAGCCCTGGGGAGCAGAATCTTCATTCATGATGAAAATTAAGTGATCAATATAAGGAAATCATGGGTATCCATGTGAAGAGATAGGATGATCCTGTCTAAAAATGTTGAGAGCCCACAGAATATAGAAAAATATTTATTGGCATGGGAACAAAGAAGTGTATAAAATTATATATAAATATGACTCCATTGTTCTAATATGTATTTGGTAATGCACTTACTGATAACTCTGTGGATGAATTTATGAGGCAAAGAAAGGGAAAAGCCACACAAAGCTGTTTTGTTTTGTCTTTTAAGATTGTATCTATTTACTTGAGAGGGAGAAGGAGCTGGGAGAGTGGCAGAGGGTGAGGGAGAAGCAGACTCCCTACTGAGCAGAGCTCGATCCCAGGATACTGAGATCATGACCTAAGCCGAAGGCAGGAAGATACTTAACCCCCTGAGCCACCCAGGCACCCCCATACAAAATTGTTAAGAGAAGTTTTCTCTAGGTGGTAAAACTACAGGTTACTTCTCCCTACTTCCTAATTTATTATATTTTCTAAAATTTTTTGTAGTGAATACACATTATGTTTATAATCGGGAAAGTTTCTTTTGAAAATCAGGTTTTCTCATTTCCAGAAGTCATAAAAATGTTACTTTTCTGCAGCGACCAGATTTTTAAACATTTTTTTCAATAAACTAAGGTAACTATGGGTTAATTTAGTGTGTTTACAGATAGTTTGTCAATAATTCAGTAATAGTGAATTTTTTAATGAAATCAAGCACGTGTCTTTGAAAGTGAGCTGTTGGTGGCAAATCTCGCCGTAGTGAAACCATGAAATCATTATGCAGAACTTCTAATCATCTGCTACCTAAAACTTTCTTCTCCAGGAATCGTTCCTCGTTATCAAGTTTTCTTGATCTTCTGGCCAACAACGTGGGAGCCACCTTTGCTTTCTCTTTCTTTCACATTCCATTTCCAATCCATCAGGAAATCCTGCTGGCTCTGCTTTCAGAATGTATCCAGATGTGGTTGCTTCTCATCGCTTGCCCTCTCTCTAGTCAGAGGCGCCATCATTTCTTCTCTGCGTTATTCCAACAAACTACTCACCGGTCGGTCTCCTTGTTTCCCCACTGATCTCCTGTGTGGCAGCCAGGGTGTGTCAAATGGCTCCAGTGAGGACGCTCTTCAGCCTTCAACCCTGAGAGAACCCCCATCACACTGAGTGAAAGGCAAAGTCCGGACACAGCCGTGTGGCGTTACACAACCTATTTCCCCACACATACGCTACCACCCCACCCTAGGAGGGCCTTTGACACCACTCATGGCGAGTTGCTCCCCGTCTCACTCATTCTCCTCCAGCCATACCAGCCTTGCTATGGCTCAAACATCCCATGCGTGCTCTGTGTTCTACCTCAGGGTCCTGACACTGGCTGGTCCCTCTGCCCTTTTCCTCCTGAGGCTCAGCAGTTTCAACTCTGCTTATCCCCTTCATGTCTGCTCAAAGGTCCCCTTCTCAGTGGATCTGGTCCCCTGTTCCTGAACTCTGAATTCCCTGTATCCTGCTCTATTTTTTCCTCACCAAACATTTGTCATCTTCTAAAGTACTATTGAATTTCCTCATGCACCGTATTTATTATTTCTCTTCTATCTGCCCCTAGTGGAAAGTAAGCTCCAGGAGAGCAGAGATTTTTAATTTTGTTCATGGATATATTCCAGGTGCCTAGAATGGTGCTAGCTGGTAGCAAACAATTATTATTGAATTACCTCATTACCATAGGGTGCATTTTATACACATCCCTTAGCAACCCATCAATGATATGCTGACCCCTGGTCTTCTGGAACACTAGGAAAGAGATAATAACCCTCAAATAAGTTAGGATAATAATAACAGTTAAGACTTCCTGAGTGCTCAGTCTGGGCCAGACACTATTCTAAGGGCACCACAGGCAGTAGGTGATTTGATTCTCAGTCACCCAATAGGATGGACGCTATCATTGTCCTCATTGTGGAGGAGGAACCTGAGGCAGCAGGGGTTAAGGACGCTGTTCAGTGTCGCACAGCTTCTGAGAGGTGGAGCCAGCCTTTGAACCCAAGCAACCCCGAGCCAGAGTGTGGTCCTCATACCTGTTCTCTACATCTCTCGGAAACACATGCATTCAGGGAAGAGAGCTGAAGATTTTCGGTGGGAGGTGTAGCATGACTAGTGTTTGCTGAAGGGGGAAATGCCCCCCCTTGACAATATCCCTCAAATATTAAGAGATTAACCAGAATTTTTCCCATTTATGAAACTGTAAAAGTTCAGGTTAGTAAAGATGTATTTCAATCATTTAACAAGTCCTTGCATTTTCTTAGTGATGGGGGGAACTATTTTTTTCTGCATCCATCTGTTATCCACATATTTCCTTCAATCAATATATTATCTTTCCAAATCAAATTCTTGCTTAAATGTAACAGTCTTTGCATTCATAGGAACACGGTTTTTAAAAGAAAATGGATATTTCTGTTAATAAGAATACCCAGTTGGATATATATCCTGTAATACCTAAAGGATATATACGCCCTGAAAGTATTTTTTGACCATGAGAAAGAAGTGGTACCCTGTGCCCAGCCCAGCTTACTTGCACAAAATGGAAATTGGTCTTCGCAGCGCTGTGCGGATATTTTCATCACTACACTAGCAGGAGACTTTATATCGTTCTTTCCCTGTGTGTTCATCTTCCACGATGATTAAAAATTTAGATAAGTTTGCCAGTAGCCCTGTTTGGCAGCTGTTGCGCTATTAAATAGAGTGCTTCTCTAGAGCATTCCATTCACCGCTAAGTGGAAAGAATTTTAAAGAAAACTAACCCCCCCCCCCCCCCGCCAGGGAGTGAGGAGGTTATCCGTATTCAGGGGAAAGTTAAGACATAATGGAGTCATTGTGAGTAGATAGGATGGTAGTGGCCAAGAGCTTCAAGTCTAATTATAACTTGGTGATTCAAATTTCTTTAGCTGTGGAGAATCCCACTGAGACAAGCGGTTGGTGCGCCCATCCTTGTGCCTCTCCAAATTCTGAGTTCACCACGGTGGCCTTCGAGTGAAAAACTCCTTTCCCTCAGGACTTGGTCTGTGAGAAATACCTAGATGTCACAGAGCTAGGTTACTGCTTGATGCTTTTGATGGCGTGTGAATCAGATCATATGACCTCTTCGTCATCTTTTTTCAAATTTATCAAAGAAGTGAGAAACACCATTCCTTCTTCATAGAGGCGCTATACATGTACGTAGGAACTGTCTAAATTGTTCTCCTATAGCAGAGCTCCTCAGATATGTAGGGATTATGCAATTACTATGGAGAAAATTATAATTTATATTACCCATTGCTGGTGTTTTTATTTTATCACTGATATTTAAGCCACTATATAAGAAAAGTATTTATATCTAAAATAGGGACCAGACTGGCTAGATAAGAATCGCCCAGAGAGTTTTGTTTTGTTTTTTTAAATGCAAGGCTCTCGGCATCTGTGTGACTCAGTCGGCTAAGTGTCTGACTCAGCTCAGGTCATGATCCCGGCGTCCTGGGATCGAGCCCCACATGGGGCTCCTTGCTCAGCAGGACGTCTGCTTCTTTCTCTCCCTCTACTTGCCGCTCCCCCTGCTCGTGCTTTCTTTCTATCTCAAATGAATAAATAAAACCTTTTTTAAAAAATGCAGGGTTCCAAAGCCCACCCAAATATTCTGATTGCACAGGCTAGGATGAGATCTAGGAGTCTGGATTTCTAAAAGTATGCCCAACTGCTTCTGATGTTTAAGCATGTATAAAAACCAGTACACGAAAGCATTCATATGGCTCTATTATAGACTCCCCGTCCTTAGCCACTGCTAAAATTGTAAGCAACCTGAGACGAAGGATTGTCTTACCCATCATTATACCCCCTTCAATGCCTAGACTATAAGATTTGTTGAGTTTATTTGAGCTGAGTGGCTTTGACACAGGAGGTCATGCCTGGAAGTGAACACAAAGTCACTGGAAAGCTTCATCTCTGCAATTTTTTTTTTACAGATTTTTTTTATTTCTTATTTTTTATAAACATATAATGTATTTTTATCCCCAGGGGTATCATCTCTGCAATTTAATGGGCCTTTGGCACAAAACGTTCTGTTAGGCAGGTGAGTCAGATATTCCTCAGCCTAATCACCGTTTTGGGAAAGAGCTTATACTTGAGACTCAGACGGGACCCAGGTCTGCCTTGTCTCTGCCCTTGACCATCTATCTGCATCTATATTTATTTAAATAGATATATTTGTTATATATCTATATATTTATTTCTATATTATATACACCAAGTGCTTAACCTCTAGCATCCTGTGCCCCTATCTATTAAATAAGTATAAAACTAATCATCTAGGATATTTGTAAGGATTAAAGGAGAAACATGTTAAGTGCTTGCTACAGGGAAGAGACTAAATCTCTATTTTTTTCTGTGGGGCTAAAAACTATGGATCTGTGCTATGATGAATGAGAGACCACATACTGGTCTCAAACCATGAACAGTTTGCCAAAGCAAAAACCAACCTGCTTCTGGAGAACTACAGCTAAAATGACATACACTACCATTACTATTACACCATGCCATGTTGCCCTTGACCTCAGCAACAGCTACAAGCAACATTTTGCATTAGTTTCCTAGGGCTGCCATAATTAATTTCCAAAAGCTTCATGTCCTAAGACAACTCTCTCACAGTTCTGGAGGCCAGACGTCTGAAATGAAGGTGTTGGCAGGGGCGTTCTTCCTCTGAAAGCTCTAGGGGAGGACCCTTCCTTGCCTTTTGTGAGCTTTCTTGAGCTTTTGGTGGCTCTGGTGTCCCTTGGCTTGTGGCAGCGTAACTCCAATCTCTGCTTCCATCTTCACATGGCCTTGTGCTGTGTCTCTGGGTCCTTCCCTCTTCCCAACGGCCCCAGTCATTGGATTTAGGGCCCATCCAAAATTCAGGATGATTTCATGCTGAGGTCCTTAACTAATTACATTTGTAAAGACTCTATTTCCACATAAGATCTTATTCTGAGGTTCTGACATCAATTCTGGAGGGATATTATTCAACCTACTACACTAACCGTTTATGATATAGACTGTGAAACATCCCCCAAATCTGTTCTTTCTTTCTTCATTAGTTAATATAAACTTCAAATTTTTGTTAGACACAGGACTGTCCAGAACAAAGGCTTCATTTCCTTGTCTCATAGCTAAATGTGATCTTGTGACTAAATTCTGGCCAGTAAAATTTGTAATCAGAGCTATGGTGTGAATTTAAATGAAGGAACATGTTCTTCTCCCTTATTTCTCCTCCTTGGGCTTCCTGAAAAGTAGTAGACATGGTGACTTGACTAGAGCAGTCATTTTGGACTCTTATCACAGAGAACACAGGTTGATGATGGTAAGAGCCCAGGCCTCTGACAGTTTCGTGATGCTTTCTACCTTGGACTCTTCCCTTGTGCACTTTTGTGTAAAAGAGGAATAAATTTCTGTCCTGCATAAGCCAGTGTTATTTGGGATTTTTCTGCTACAGAAAACTGGACCTAATCCTAGCAATTCACCATCTGTCTTCTCTTGTATGATGGATTTGAGGCTTAAAACCTCAGAAGAAGAAATCAGAATTGTATAGCGCATTTTAATAAAAGTTTTGGTGGTTCCTAGTAATCAACCTTCCCTCTCAGGGTGGTTTTGTCATTATAAATATATTTAGTTATATAATGCATATGATATATATAAATATATTTAGTTAATAATTTAGTGAAACATTATGGTACGGTTATTGGTTTTGTATACTTTCTAACTTCCTACTTATGAGACAAATCAAATAAGATAATTTTTCTGTTATGCCTCTAGCACTCTCCTTGGCTAGGCCTTGGTATAGCACAAATTTGGAAATGTCATTCACAGTGTAGTCTCAGTGCCCCCAGAGGTGTGTGACATGTTGTTCCTATTGCTAGAGTCCATGACTTATGGGGAAATAAAAGCCTTAGAAGGTGGTTGCTCTTATTGGAGGTGTAATAATGATCTTATAAGCTTAACCGTGTTTAGCTTTTAAACCATATGTCAGTGTCATATTGCTGAACATAATTGCTCAGGGCTCGATCACAGACAACAGAATTCACTAAAGATAGTTTAAGAGGAAAGGTATGACCTACTGGATCAACAGGATGGCCTGGGCTGTGTCTCAGTAATCAACAGCCCCCAATTTTTTTTTAATAAATCAAAGGTTTATATCTCACTCATGCTCTGTGAACACCGTGGGTTGACTGGGGATTCCATTCCGTGGCATCCTCACTTCAAGCTAATGGAGTCATTACTTTCTAGAGCATTGCTATTAACCATGGTAGAAGGAAGAGGTGACATTTGTTCCCATTGCCTTAGCACAAGCAAGTTACACAGCCAAACCCAACTCCAAGAGGGTGGGATACAGCAGTCATACCATGTGCCCAGAAAGCAGAAAACCAGAAATGTAGCTGGTGAACAACACTAATGAATTTCCTTGACTGGAATGACTGGGGGAGGGAGATCTAGGTTGAGCTTCCAAAGTGACTCTCAGAAAAACACTGCAGAACAGACCAGTCACGAGTGCTGTTGGTGCTGACAAGATTAGGAAGCTACAGCCCTGACAGCTGACTCTAGGGCCACACTGCCTCAGCTGGACTCTTTTTGAAACATTCCCTAGCTTAAGCTTTCCAGCTACATCCTTCACTTCCAAATACCCTCAGTGTTAGGGACCAGGGACTAGAACCTCAGTTCCATTGCTTTCGAAGACTTAAAAGTCTCCAGAGAGAATTGGCAGACATATGCTTTCTACCTCACTATGATCACTTCCATCTCCTGATTTTTACATAGCTGTATTCAGTATAAATGAGCTTATATATGGAAAATGGACAGTGAGGAAGTCTGGAACATGTAGCTTTGAGCTTTCCAGCCTCAACTGCTCAAGACACTTTCCAATGGGGTTGGAATAGAATTGAGTGACATATTCCATATGATCTATGGCACATATAATACTAATTTACTCTTTCTTCCATTCTTCCACCCATCGTTTCATTTGTTCTTAAGTCTGACACTGATTGAACTCCTACTGTTTCTAGGCCAGGTACTAGAGAGTTGTGATGCAGGCCTATCAGGGGCTGCGATGCAAGTAATAACCCAATTTTTAATTATGATCTATGAACACTTCCAAATAAAACTTAGTAATCCACATAACTAAATTGGGAAATAAGTTTGAAATAGAGCTGTGGAAACACTTCTTTTTTACACATACCATAGGAAGTTTTTTTTTTTTCTTAATCATCCCGAATTAAATAATTTAAAATGTGTAGAAATCAAAAGGTTTACACATCCAGAGGGGAGAGATGGTTGTCGCTGTTGCAAAGTACTTCAGTGGGAGCTGGAAGACATAAAAGCACTTAGCAAATAATTTCCTTACAAATACTAAGGTACCTTTAGGGGTTTTCCTATTATAAACAATGAAATAAATAAAAATTTACTTTAATGAGCTATGTAAACAGCAACAGGGGAACAAGTTAAGATTCTTGTTCACCACCAAGGGAATAAAAGTATGTATTTGAGGATGCAAAGAGGTTTATAACATTTTAGAGCTCTATGAACATACCTATTCTATTGAGTAAAAAGCTACAGCTGCCCAAGAACTATTATTATTTACCCAGAAAAACATTCCATTTCTTCTTGTCATTCCCTGCCACCACCACCACCTATGCATAGAACAGCGTCCCACTGCATGTCAGTATCTCTGCAATGAATTTTAGCATTCATGTTACGGATTTATGTTCCCTTGAAGATGCAAAATTACTGATCAAAAACCATTTCATCGTCCACTTAATCTCTCATTCTCCATTCCCAACTAGTTCCCTTTTTATTTTTTATTTTTATTTTTCAAATTTTCATTTATTTCTTTGAGAGAGAGTGAGTGAGAGAGAGAGAGAGAGAGAGAGCATGAGCAGGGGGAGCAGCAGAGGGAGAGGGAGAAGCAGGCTCCCCACCCAGCAGGGAGCCCAACACGGGGCTCTATCCGAGGACCCTGAGATCATGACCTGAGCTGAAGTCCAGACACTTAACCAACTGAGCCACCCAGGTGCCCCTAGTTCCCTTCCTATTAGCACTTAAACTTGATCAAGTCTTTCATTTAAAAAAATAAGCCTTCAGGGGCGCCTGGGTGGCTCAGTGGATTAAGCCGCTGCCTTCGGCTCAGGTCATGATCTCAGGGTCCTGGGATCGAGCCCCACATCGGGCTCTCTGCTCCACAGGGAGCCTACTTCCTCCTCTCTCTCTGCCTGCCTCTCTCCCTACTTGTGATCTCTCTGTCAAATAAATAAATAAAATTAAAAAAAAAATAAGCCTTCATCCTATACCCATGTTCTCCCCAAGCACCACCTTACCCCTCACTTCCCTTCACAGCCATGCTTCTTGATGTGTACTTGCTGTGAGGACTGTTCCACATCCCCACCTCCCCACCCCCCTCTCACTCTTCAGTCACTATTAGGTGACTCCTTCCCCACCCTTCTCTTCAAACCACCTTGGTGAGGTCATCACATTTCCTCACATATCCTCCCAGTGGGTATTTTTATGTCCTTATTTTTCTTGGCTTCTCAACAGATTCAAAACTATTGAGCACTTCTTCTTGAAACAGTCTTTGGCTACCAAAACCATACATTCCCCTGGTTTTCTTCCAATCTGCTTGGTGCTTTGTCCCTAGTCCACTTTCAGATGGAATAACACGCTAAATGGGACTTTCCCTGATGTCTCAAATTTTAGCTGAAAACAAATGGCACATGCCCCTTTTCCAAAAGACAAGTATTACAACTTGCTAAAAGTGGACAGACCTTGTTATGTGCCCCCTTAACTCATCTAGAGATCCCCAGAGGAGGAGGATTTCTTAGAAAAGAGTTGCTGACCAAGCAGAGAGAGCTGCAACAAATTTTCCTCCTCCCATGAAGGAGGTGAGGGGCATGCTACCTCATCTCAAGCCAAGCGAGGGAGGCAGTAAATGAGAACTCAGAGAAATTTATGGTGAATGCATTCCAGCAATGAACACTGGCCTCGTACTCTCTGCTGGATGCTCAATGAAATGCAAAAACTCCCTGTTCCACTTCCAGGCTCATACAGAGCCAAACACAGTTTGGGGGAGTTTTGTTTTGCTTTGTTTTTGAGATCTTGACATAGGCTTCAAAGACTCTTGAGGGTCTACATATTAAGACAGGAGCTGGCTAGAAGAAAGGCTCTTTTAGCAAAAGGAGTGGGAAGGATGGGGAGAGATGGTGGGAGTAGCCTACCCTACCAGGGTTTGTAATATTTCCTCCAGGCCAACTGGACCATGTGAGGATGTGGTAGTCATTAGTGTTGCTCAAAAATATTCCAGTTCTCTTCATCTGGACATGTGGATTGTATATCCTCATTCTCTTTCAAGTTAGACTTGGTTATGTGCCCAGCTTTGGCCCAAGAAATATGGGCAGAAGAGAGGTGTTACTTCTGGGTGGAAGCTTGAAAAGTCAGCACAGGATTCACCATGGTTTTTTTTCCTCTTGCTGTGGTGATCATGGAAGCATGAATCAAGAGGGAGTCTTTCCCACTCTGTGTTCCTGAATGACTATGACAACCAGAGCCCCTAGTAACCCACAATGGACACATAGCATTGAGTATGAGTACGTTTCTACTGAGATTTAGTAGCTGCTGTAGCATAACCTACCTGTCTTGCTACAACCAGAAGGCAGCATGGTCTTTCAAGCATCAAATTCAAGAAGTGGAGGGTTGGTGAGCCCAGCAGAAAAAAAGATGAACATTGAGAGGAGTTGTGAGAGGTTAGCTGGATAATGGCTTTTCTGAGTCAAGGAATATTACTCTGTAGAGGTCCCCAGATGATTGGGTGGGGGAATGAGGGGTAAATAAGTGCCTTTAGAGAGTTCACGAAGCTCCCTATAGCAGGAAGAATATTTTAACATCTCTCATGGGAGAGGGCATCTGACAGCCAGCTACAAAAGAAACACTTTTGTAATTTTTTGTTCTTATTCCATCTTCTTACAGTTACCTAAGAGGGACCAAGAGCCACAGGAGAAATAAATAAAATATGGCACCAAAAGAGCAAAAGAACAGACCCCACCTTCCTCCACTCCATGATTGGGAGCCCCGAGTCAGGCTAGAGCTAGAAGTAAGGCAAGCTTAGGTTGGAGGAAACATTTAGATGGAAGTTGTAACTTAGATTGATCTAAACATTCTAGCATATGAAAATAGTACTATTTGAATACTGAGAATTTAACAGAAATAATGGAGGATGCTCAAGATATTGTCTAGGGTGGAATGGTTTAAAAGCAGCGATGGGGGAAAAAAATGAAGCTGAGCATACTTTACCAATTTCAACCAATTCAATAAACGTGCTCTCTTTCCTTAAAAAAAAAACTTAAGTGTGGGTAATCCTCAGGATTTTATTCTAAGTCCTGTTTTCTTTATTTTCTTTTCTTTATTTCTTTTCAGTGTTCCAGCATTCATTGTTTATGCACCCCACCCAGTGCTCCATGCAATACATGCCCTCCATAATATCCACCACCAGGCTTACCCAACCCTCATCCCCCTCCCCTCCAAAACCCTGAGTTTGTTTTCATATTCTACTTTCATATATTTCCAAAACTTAAAAAGTCTATGGCTATACTTTTCCCCTAAACCGTTTTTCAGATACAAGCCACTCTCCTGATTATAGAATTGATAGACATGATGGCTTACTAGGCTCAGATACTTGGATAGCTTATAAGAATCTCTACTAACTGGACTCATTATCATCCACCTTATGCCCTCCTAACCCTTTCCTCCTCAGGGTGACATCGATCATTTCATTGCCCATGGTGAAAATCCTGACTTTGCCCCCTGCACAGCTCCTAATATCCAATCAATCACTAAGTCCTGTCTATGCTGTCTTTTAATAAGTCTCAAATCTGTTCATTTCTTTCCATGCCTCCCCACCCCCCACTGTGACTGCATCACTCTGAATCATCTTCATCTCTCATTTGGAGAATTCCAGAGGCCTCCATCTGGACTCTCTGCTTCTAGCCTCATTGAATTCCAATCTATTCTTTTCATTGTAGCTACAAATGATCCTTATGAAATAAGACATTCATTCAACAATTATGTATTGCATGTTTTCTGTGTGCCAAGACCTGGTACTAGTCCCAGGGGATAGCAGCAAAGCCCAACACAGTCAGAGTCGTTGCCTTTGTGGACTTTATACTGCAGTGGGGAAAGATAAAATTTCAACAAACAAAATGATCTGTAATAGCAGTCAACAAAGAATTTTAAAAGCTGTAATTAGGTAGTTATGTATATTTGGTATTTTCTATATATTCTCTGTGGGTTAATACTAATAGTGTAATAACTTATTAGTTTAGTGGGTTTGAGAGAATATGTTTGGGCCAGACAAGATAAATAGATTATAAATTGTTCACATTTTTGCAACTGCACAAAGGAAACAAACTAAGAGTGGGAATTTGACAAGGTGGAACAAGAAGTCTGCTGAAGCTTGATTGCCTTGGGACCATTCCCATTTGCTTCTGTTACAGTCCTCCTATTTCCACCCCCCATCCTCCATTTGAATGTTATCGTAGTGAGAAGTGCCACATTCAACTGGATTAAACTATAATTAAGGTGGAGTTATCTCCAGAACTTTCTGGGGATTGAGGACCTGTTTGATCATAGCTAGTGTGAACAGACTAGGTGTTTTTTATACTTACTCTTTTGCCTGGCAGGATCACTTCCTAGAAGGCACCTTGGATCCGGACACAGAAAACCTTACTTTCCTGATGGCTTTTTGAATTAGCTTCACTTGAAAATTGCTATCTTGTTGTCTGATTGCTCTCTCTGCTGGTGCCAACCCAAGAAGAGTCAAATTTTGCCAAGGGGAGTAAGAAAGATATGAGGTTGCCTTAGTTGTAATACAACCTTCAACTTTCAGTGGCTCAGTACTTAAAAGATTCTTTGTTGCTCACACCAAGGCTGTGGTAGGCTGATAAAGAGGTGTTCTGCTCCACGTAGTCATTCAAGGACCCAGGTGGTGGGGATTCCACCATCTAGAATGTTGTTGGCCAACTTGACATGAGAACAGCAAGTTGGTGGAGAATCTTCCAGCTGCCTCAGCCAGGAAGTGACACACATTACCTCTGCTCACACTGTATTATCTTATACTTGCTAGATAGCCTATATTATTTAAAGGAGACCCAGGAAGTGAAGATTTTCATATGCTCTGGAAGGAAAGGAGAACTGGATATTGGTAATGTCTGCTACCTAAATCAAAGTTGCTTTGTTCAGAAAGCCTTTCCTTAACAACACTTGCCACTTCCAAGTAAGCTGTTGGTTTGATATGCTTCCCTAGTGCCTTTGCATCCTTTTTCATTTCAACTATTATACATTATTTTACTCCTTGTTTAATTGTCTTGCCTTATTAGATCTCCCCTTGCACACTTGCCTCTCTACTTTCTCTGGCGAACTCCTACTTATCCTGTTGGTCTTAGTTCAAACTACTCTCATTAGCAATGAGGGAAAATAGAACATATACCCCTAGTATTCATAGTTTTTCTCCTTACAAAATTCTTCAGTAAAGGAAGTAGGGCTCCTTGGAAAGTATGTGGTACTAGATCTGAGGAGAGGAGGGAGAAAGCAGAGCCTGAGACATCTTGTTGTTGTCAAAAACTAAAGATTTTTTTAAGTTAATTTATTTTTTAGTAATCTCTATACCCACTACAGGGCTCAGACTCACAACCCCAAGATTAAGAGCCACATGCGCTTCCAACTGAGCTCACTAGTCACCTCCCAAAAACTAAAGTTGTTTTTTTTTATAAATACTTCAAAAAATGTTAAAAAAAAAAAAAAAAAACAGCCCTGGCTTGAGAGAGTAGTCACTGGACAAGAGGTGACAAATTTGATATTAAAATTGATCAGAGTGGGGCGCCCGGGTGGTTCAGTGGGTTAAGCCTCTGCTTAACCCACTCAGGGTCATGGTCTCAGGGTCCTGGGATCAAGCCACGCAATGGGTTCTCTGCTCAGCGAGGAGCCTGCTTCCCTACCCCCCTCTCTGCCTGCCTCTCTGCCTACTTGTGATCTCTCTCTGTCAAATAAATAAATAAAATCTTAAAAAAAATAGATCAGAGTAATTGGAAGATGAGTCCATCAAAGAAACCCTGAGGCCATGGCAATTTTCAAAGGACAGAGTGATTTAAAATATTGCCAAAAGGATGATTTAAGACTAATAAATATTTATTTATTGAATGAATGAATGAGTTGTACTTTGATTCAAATAGAAAGTGGTCATTTACATAAAAAATAAAACAATTACAAGTTAGGGCATATATGACTCATTTTGTAAACATAAAAAAAAAAAATCATGTGTTTTTTAACCTCTATCTAAGACATAGAGGTTACATGTCCGACTCTTGATTTCAGTTCAGGTCATGATTTCAAGGTCGTGGGATCAAGCCCTGCCATCAGGTTCTGATCTCAGCAGGAGCCTGCTTCTCTCTCTCTCTCTCTTTCTCTCCCTCTGCTGCTTCCCCTACACACACACACACACACACACACACACACACACTCTCTCTCTCAAAAAAAAATATATGTATATATATATATATAATGAATTTGAGTCATAACAAAGAGATTTCTATATTCAAAGAAGAAATTCCTGACTGTGGTCATTGTTTAACTAAAGCTAAGTGGTTATTAACTTGCTTGGGAGTTTTTCATCCTTTCTGGGTTGTTTATGTACAGTTCTGCCCAAATATAGCAGAGCTGATTTGTAAAACTCTTTTAGGCATATGACTCTCTAAGATGGTCTATGAAGCAGGCATAGATATGCCTGTACTGTGTTAGATTCAGTTCGGTGGAAACTTGATGAGCTCTGTGAATGGACATTCAGTAAGTGAAATATTTATCATTGTATTAAATGTGCATCAAAGATATAGGTTCCTGTAATTATGGGTACCTGGGAAACTTTCAACAGTATGTACAAAATTAGCACTAACCTACTTTACTAAGGTTTTCTTTATCATGCCTTATCCTGGAATCTTTCTCTGTGTAAGGAATAAGTTCACCAGCTGCAAAGTACATTAGGAAAAAGATCTGCGCTCATGTGAAAACTATTCTAGAATAGTACAACTTCAAAGGTTGGGTTTCTGTTACTGGATGAAGAAAAGCAAAATGCTGCCCGTAAATGGACAATTGAGTGCAAAAGCAGAAGGGGTAATGGAATATTACAACCAAAAAAGAAATGGAAGCCTTGGCAAGAGAACTGGAATACAGCAAAATGGTGGGAAGTAAAATTAGCTGAAAACAAAGGCAGTTGTAGGAAAGCTCCTTTTGAGTGGACAGTCAAATGCTAATGATTCTACAAGAAAGTTAGCCTTTAACTAGAGAATCCTAGGAATTTAGTTTCAGCAATATATTTGGGAAGGAATGAGGGGAATTAACTTGAAAACCCATTCCTCATTTGGCTTAGAGGAGAGGTAGAAATGTAGAATCTGCGAAGGGAAGTTTAATATGTTTTTTTTAAACTGGCTGCTAAATGAGACCAGATAATTTATGCGTATTGATGATGTGAAGCTCCTGTTAGGTTGGCTTCCAAAGCAATAATTGTCCAAGGACTGCAATCCACTACTAATTAGAGATAAGACTGTTGTCTGGACTGTGCTAATTAGATATGGTCTTAAAAATGTGCTTGAACGCCAGATTCCAAGTAAGCATTGACAAACGTAACATGGAACTATGCCAGGGCCTGGAAACTAAAGGGGTGAAACTGAGGGAATTGTGTAAAACGGCAGAAGACTAAACAATGAGCTTATGTCAGAGTTTGTAGGGAATTCTAAATATCAAAATTCAAAAAACAATTTGTCTCATTTTGGGTCCTCTGAGAAGCAATTTACCACAATAGAGTGAGACAGGTAAGAAATTCCCGAGGGAAATGCCTAAGAAGGATAAAGGAGGAAGGAAGCAGAAGTGGGCGAGGTGGGCTCTCAGGCCACAGTGGAGGTCTGACCTCTGTGAAAAGAGAGAGGAAAGGAAGGGGAATCTTGTATAAATAACCTCAGACTGCATGGCAGCAAGATCAGCAGCAAGTGCCCTAGAAAATATTGCCCACTGGACCCGTTATCCTCTGGAGAGAAACGGCCCGGCTCTGAGAGTGCCACTGTGCTCAGTCATTAGCTGGAAGCAGTTTGGGGGCAACATGGCCCTAGGAATGAATGATGCGCTGGGTCACAAAAGGCAACACCTGGAGGTGGTCAGTCCACTGTACTCTTCACAGCAAGCTCTTTGGAAGGGAAATCTGAGAGGCTTACCTGTATGGCTGCCATGGTCCACCCTTTATGCCACTCAGATACACTTCTCCACACGTGTCTGGGAGCAGCTCCCCCACAGTTCCTGTGAGCCTCTCTTCAAAGAGGGAGGCTAATGGGGAAAGCAAACAAACAAACAAACAAAATAAAACCAAACTACATCTCCAGAGGTATGGTTGGTCTCAGAACTGTAAGTGGTTGGTATTCATTGTTTCCCTCTTGCACGGTCCTTTCTAAACTTTCCTCATCCTTAACTATCACCTCTGTTGTACCTGTTGGCTTACCTGGTAGAACAACCCATACCTTCATTCCTGAGGGACTTCCTTCCTTGGTAATCATCCCTAGTCATCAGGCTAACATTGCTACATGTGTCCATTCATGATTATAATTGGTCAAGGAAGTACTAAGAGGCACCCGAACGGATCACCCTGTGGAAATGCAACCTTATCTCCTCCTGCTGTTCTGGGTCTATTACCCCAGCAAAGATGATGTCTTCTCTTCCTGCCTGCGGATTATGGATACAAAGAGTCCAAAGTGCTTAAGCTGCAGCCCTAGCTCAAGCGAAAGGGAAGCTTTGCTGTTGCCCTGGCAAGAGTATACTCCTTTCGGGGATGAGAACCTCACCCACTCTGAGCTCAGTGTTGCAGGGATAAGAAGCAAAATGTCCTCCAGTGAACCATTGGCAGTGATGGTAAGTGGGCTGTAACTGCTTCTACTGTTGAGTTTCTGCACACAGACATTCTTTCATTTGGAGATCCAATGCTATGTAGAGGTCTTTGATTCAATACATATACTGTATCCTGAAAGAGGTCATTCTATGCTTGTAGAATATCACCTTCAAGATGGTATTTCAGCTATGCTATAGTAAGCTGTTTCAACATTCTCTTCGGCTGGCTATTTTAGGATGGTGAAGGATCACCATCCAGAAGGACTCTGTGGTCAAGGACCCAATCTTGGATCTCTTTCACTGTAATATGGGGTTCCTGGTCAGATGCCATGCAATATGGAATTCCATGTCCATGAGTCAAGCATTGTATAAACTCCTGGATAATGAGGCTAACTGAAGCTCTTCAGGCAGAAAAAGAAAATCCAGACCTAGAATAGGTATCTATCCCTGTGAGGAGGAACTGCTGGCCCTTCCAGGACTGAAGAGCTCAATGACACCCAGGTGGGTATTAATCTCCATGAGGAATAGTGCCATACCAGATCTCAGGGTTGGTCTCTGCTGCTGGTAGATTAGATATTCTGAGGCATCAGTAGTTAGATTGGTCTTTGTAAATAGGTATTCATGCCATGGGGCCCATACATAAATTCTGTCTTTGACACCACAGCCATTTCATTTATGTGCTCCTTGTGTCAATTCTGGATTGACCAATGATGAAGGCTGGCTAACGTTGACCACCTGAGTAATTTTAGCTAATTGTTTTTTCAACGCCTTTTCCGATGTTGATGCTTTTTGATGGACATTAATATGCAATACAAAGATCTTCACACTTCATGTCCACTTCCATATGTCCATCCACATGCTTCCAGTGCAGACCTCATCTTTCATCTTCCAGTGTTATGACTGTTTGAGCTACGAGTTGAGTTATACCTCCTGCCAGGCTCTTTTCTGTTCCAGTTTCTACTCAAATCTGACAGGTTTCCATGTCAGTAGGTCAATGGGCTGGAATCGAGTTTCACCCTAAGGTACAGATTTGGTTGCCTCCAGAACCCAAAGAAGTTCACCAGGTGTTGTGCTTCTTCATTTATAGCAGGAAATATAAGATGTAGCAATTTGTCTTTTCCTTTAGAGGAGATGTCCTCGCCTGCCCCTGGCCAACGAACTCCTAAAAACTTTCTTGAAGTGGTGGGTCCCTGGAACAACATGGGTTTTATCTTCCACCTTGTGAAGCTCATGTGCCAAGGCCTCCAACATTGAAACCAACTCTTGCTTGTCCTGCCAGATGAGCATTATATCACTAACATTTTGGATTGATGTGATGATGTACTCTCTGAACTCTATTATGACAGAGTGTAGAGAGTTAACACTGTCCTGGGGGGAAACTATAAATGAATCTTGTTATCCATTCCATGTCAGTGTGAACTGTCCCTGATCCTCTTTTCTGATTGGTATGGAAATGAATACAAGTATCAAATCAATGTTTGCAAACTACATAGCTGAGGCCTTGCTGATCTGCTTTACTATCAACGTCTTGCTTGGCAAAGCAGCTGCAGGAATTACTACCTGGTTGAGCTTGCAGAAATCTATCATCATTGTGCAGGATCCATGTGGTTTTAGAGTTATCTGATTGGTGAGTTAAATGGAGATAAGATAGGGACCACTACAGGCATCCTTTAAATCTTCAGTAGTGGCTGTACTAGTTAGGATTCTCCATAGTAATAGAACCGATAGGGTGTGTGTGCGTGTGCGCGTGCACACCTGTGTGTGAGTGTGTGTGTTTTAATAAATAAATTTATTTTTAAAAAATAAAAGCATTTTTAAAAGATTTATTTATTTGAGAGAAAGAGAATGAGAGGAAGCATGAAATGGGGGAGGGTCAGAAGGATAAGCAGAGCAGGGAGCCCGATGTGGGACTCGATCCCGGGACTCAAGAATCATGACCTAAGCTGAAGGCAGTCACCCAACCAACTGAGCCACCCAGGCACCCCAAAAACATTTTTTAAAAGATATTTATTTGGCTCATGTGATTGTGGAGGCTTGCAATCCAAAATCTGACGAGGGAGACCAGCAGGCTGGAAACACAGGAAGAGTTATAATTCAAGTCCAAAGGCAGTCTGCTGGTGAAACAGGAAGAGCAGATGTTATAGTTGAAGTCTGAGGCATAATTGCCTCTTATTCAGGGGAACTCAGCTTTTTGTTCTATTCATATTTTTAGCTGACTGGGTGAAGCCCATGACCATATGCTTTACTTAAGTCTACCAGTTTACATGGAAATTTCAACTGAAAACACTCTCTTAGAAATATCAAAAATAATGTTTAACCAAATATCTAGGCATTGTGGCCTCGCCAAGTTGACACACAGAGTTAACTATCACAACAGAACTAATCTGCGCTACCATTTTTGGGATGCAATATTATTTTTCATTTATTATCATGGCTTGGGGAAGTGGTGGCTTCAGAAGCTTCCTCTTGGCCTTCCTCAATATGACGGTTCTTATCTTGCTGGCCAGGGACCTAAATGAGTGAAACTGCCATCAGTGTTAATCCTCATTTTTCACCAAGGACGAATGCAATGACACCAGCTAGGGTCATGAACCCAGTAGACCCAAACTACATTTATTAGCTGAGTCCCAAATTTCTTGATGGCCATGATGACACCTGAGGTTTTCAGTCATCAGTGTTAGCTCTGAAAGTATGTCCAGAAGACCTCAATATGTATAGTCATCCTCCTTTGTCCAGTGTATAGTTACCTGGAGAAATGGCCGAAGATCCCTTTGGGGCAGAACTGGGGAAATCATTATAGTCAATTCTTCAATAGCTTTTGTAGGATTCCTCCACCTTGGGACACAGCCATCTCTCAGTCACTGCATTCTCATCTCAAAACTCGTGCAGCCACTATGAAAACAATATGGAGGAGCTTCAAAAATTAAAAATAGAACTACTATATGATCCAGCAATTGCACTCTGTGAATATATCCAAAGAAAATGAAGACACTAACTTGAAAAGATACCTGCACCCCCATGTTCATAACAGCATTATTTATAAGAACCAAGACATGGAAATGACCTGTGTCCATCGATAGATAAACCAATAACGAAGTTGTGGTGTCATACACACATATACAATGGATTATTATTCAGTCATAAAAAAAAGGAAGTCCTGTCGTTTGTGACAACATCTATGGACCTGGAAGACATCATGCAAAGTGAAATAATACTGTAAGAGCTCACATATATGTGGAATCTAAAAAGAGAAATAAAAAACCAAAGTCAGGAAAAGAAATCAGACTTGTGGGTACTGGAGGTGGAGGGTTGGGGGAGGAGGGAAATTGGAGGAAGGAGATCAAAAGGTACAAACATCCAGTTATAAGATAAATGAGCACTAGGGATGTAATGAGCAATCTGATGGTCATAGCTAAAATTGCTGTAATATATATATATATATATATGAAAGTTATTCAGAAAGTAAATCCTAAAATTTCTCATCACAAAGAAAAAGTGTTTTCCTTTCTTTCTTTCTTTTTTTAAAAATCTATATAAGAAGTTGGATGTTAGCTGAACCCATTGTGGCAGACATTTCATAATATACATAAATCAAACCACCATGCTGCATGCCTTAAACTTACATAGTGATGCAAGTCCATTATTTCCCAATAAAACTGGAAAAATATGAATTAAATAGGGGAGACACCTTGTGGTCACCTCAAGAGATCAAAAAAATTATATCTGTAATTATATCCATTAATAAATTGTACTAATTAATTATTTTAAATTTGTCCCAGATTCAGAAACTGAGCATGAATTTTTATTGGGGCATCTACCCCTATCTTCTTGCTTCTCTGTGCTTGTCTGTTTCTGATTATAGAGACAAAATGGCATTCTCTTTGGTTGTCTCATTTTGCAGCTAAGGACATCAGATTCTCTTAACCATTTCTATGGGTCATGCTCCCTCGACAGCTATTCCAGTTTTGCTGGTAGTTATAGCTATGGTGCCCCTGCCCCAGCTTCTGGCAGTCAAGTTTTGTTATGTGGCTTCTATTATTTTCAAGTGCTATTATTCCTGTTGGTATAGATGAGCTTAAATCTTACTTACTTACTTCCAGGAGTGCTACCACTAGACTTCTTAATGATGCTGGTGCCCCTCTCACCAGTGCATTGCTGATGGCCTTGGAGAAAAGCGTGTTCTCCAGGCCCTGCTATGGAACATAATCTTCTGGTGGGTTCTCTGGTCTCACGTTGTGAAGCCATTATAACATATTCCCTCCTATAGCCCTTTTATTCCTTCCTCTACTGTCTGTCACAGCAACTCGGGCATTTCAACTTCAGCCCGAGTTATCATTTTTCCTAGGTTTCGAAGACCCATCCTGCGGTGGGTTTGCCCCATTCTATGAGGTGGAAGGTTAGCCCTTGCAATGGTATTAAATCCCACTTTCCAAGAAGGTGCTCAAACAGGCTCTCTGTCTCTCACAACTGTGCCCGTTACTGTTTCACACTTTCTCAGTTTCTCATGATCCCTCTGCAAGGCATCAGTCAAACTGTCAAATAACCCGCCCACACCACTGTAGTAGTAGGCATTAGTCTCCCCATGTCTTTCAAATGTCTAAATCATTCCACTAGCAAAGCTGTTTCCTCTCTATAAAGATGCATTCCCAAGTCCCCAGCAGTGACATCTTCAGCAATCATGGGGCTTCCTTGTGCCAGGAACTTTCTGTTCTCCACATGCCACTCAGGATGAGGTCCTACTTGCCAGCCAAGCATGAGTGAAAAATCCCTAGTCCTAATTCTACTGCCTGCTTTCTTGGACCATTATTATTTTTTTTAATTTATTTTTATTTTTATTTTTTTTTACCAACTGTGTCAGTTGGGTCCTCTGGGTAGCAGACACCAAACCAACATCAGATGCGCAAAAGATGTGTTGAGAAAATGGCTGCGAAGGATAAAGGAGAGAGCAAGAGTAGGTGGGGAGAGCCTTCAAATCACAAGGCAGGGCTGACACCTATGAAAGGAGAGATCAGGTAGGAAGAGCCCCAGGCCACAGTGCAGCTTGGAGAAAGTCTGGCCACACAACTGAGGAGTCCCCGGACAAAGACTGCCCACTAGAGAAGTCTTAGGTCAGGCAGAAACAGCCCAGCGACAGTACACCACAGTGTGAACCCACCTCATACACTCCTTGGAAGAAGAGCACGGAATAGCAGCACAATCGCATCCAAGTAGTAAGAGCAGGAAGGAAAAAAGCCACAACGTGGAGGCCAATTGGAAAACGGACTGGGAGCCCGCCAAGGAGCACTGTGGATTGGCACAGCCATGTGCAAGTTTCCCCTTTATTTACATGAGTATGGGTTGGATGGACTAGTTTAATGTTACAACAGGTATGAATGAGTCTGTGAATAAATGGGCTTCCAGTAAGAAATGAGCATGGACAAGGAAAGGAGGCAAAAAAAAAAAAAAAAACTATAACAATCAGACATAAGAATTAAGAAGGCGTATCTTCATGGAGCCATTTACTGTGGGAAAATCATCCTATAGTCCTCAATATACCCAGAGAACAATCACTCTATTATTGGAACCATCACAAAAAGATAGGTTGAGTATCATCTGTCCTGTAAAGTAAATATGTACTCCCTTATGTATGTACTTTAAGAGGATTTTCAGCAAAATGATTTTTTAAATGGCACTTGCTTAAATGGTATCTCCCTCCATTCTACCCCAAAACTTTATGATTTAGAAAGATTGATTTCCCTGCTAGACAGCTGGATTATACTCTGTTATCTCTCAAATATTCATGCCACCTGTTTTATGGGTTTTTTTCTCTAACTTGATAGCTACCATTTTTAAAAAAATACATTTTTGATAGAAAATGTGTTAGAGAGTGGTTGAAAGACTTCTGTAATTCAGAGTGTGAAAAGAATTCAAACTTCAGTGGCAAAATGTAAAATTCTTTTTACATTATTTAATACAATTCAAAGTTCGAGGGAAATGTTTGCAGTTTACATACTAACAATTTTCAGAATACCTTTTGTAACCTTGGAAATAAAAGTAAATATAAAGATGGAGCTTATAAATATTTTAAAGACATGTTTAGATTATAACAAAAGCTAAGTCTATAAATGTTACAGTGTGATGACTGAAATGAAACTCAGAAAAGTCATTTGTATTATGTAACATCCTTTCATTGTAGGATCTTGTGGACTGTGTATTATGGCCTCAAGTTAGACGCGAGACTATTGCTTGTCATTAAATTTTAAGCAAGAGAAGCATTTATCTCTGTTACCATGAGCACCACCACCATCTGATTTCGTCTTACTTATCCTCCTTCCCACTATTATATACTAATATAGAAGTAATAATATTTATAATACTATACCTATTATTGCTCCGTCAATACTTCCACATGCCCCTTGGTGGTAATGCAATAAGAAATACAGGGAATCTGGCAACAGACCTGGGTTTGGGTTCTAAATTAGCCTCACACCGGCTGCATGACTTCTCTTCATTATGTCAGCTGCCTAACGTTTAGCAGGGGGATCAGAATGCCCGCTGCAAGGGTGATGGTGAGAATACAGTCTGTGTAAATCACCTATGTGGACTACAATATCTCATTTCTTGCCAGATTTCCTCACTATCAGAGGGTGAACTTCTTTCTGCTTCCTGGAGAAAATTAGAAGGTACAAAGGTAATCTCACCAGTTCTTTTTCATAGATTGGTCTCTTGTCCCTTTAACACTTTTTTAAAAGATTTTATTTTATTGGTTTGAGAGAATGAGCCAGAGAGAGAGAGAGAGTGAGCATAAGCAGGGGCAGAGGGAGAGGGAGAAGCAGACTCCCCTGCTGAGCAGGGAGCCTGATGGTCCAGGGCTCAATCCCAAACCCTGAGATCATGACCTGAGCTTATGACCTGAGCCTTAGGCGGAAGCTTAATCGACTGAACCACCCAGCTGCCCCTCTTTCTTGAAGTTGCTCCGATTTGAAGACACCAGGAGCTTCCTAGCTGCCAAAGCCAATTACCTCCATCTCTGTCTTCATTCTGTTTGCCCTCTCTGCTGTGCTGACAAGTTGACTCTTCTTCTTCTTGAAACATTTTGCTTTCTTGGCTTCTCTGAAGCCATACTTTCTAGTTCACTTCCAGTCCTTTTTTTTTTTTTTTTCCTGATTTTGGGTTTCTTTTATAGCTGGCATATCATGGAATGCAAGGCCAGTAGCAAAAAGCAGTGGTGAGTCGATTCATCTCCTGATTCAAGAAGCCAACCAAGACTAATACTGTGAAGACACAAGCCAAGGAGGGGAGGTTCCAGAAGCTGTCACAGAGAGCTGGAGCCAAGAATCGGGAGCTTGAGATGGCCACTAAGATAAGTGGAGATAAGAAAACAGGGAGAAATAGTTGTGATACAACTATGCTTGCTGGACACCCTTTTCCTTTTTACCTGGCACTGTTTTTACAGGTATGGCACAAAAATAGTAGAGGCAGCATCTTAACAGCACTGCTGAGTTACCACCCATTTTCTTTCCTTTTGGGCTTTTAAATGTTGTTCCCTAAAATCCGTTGTCTTAGATTTCTCTTTCAATATACACTCAACCTGGATGATCTCATGTAGTCTTGATTTTAACTACCTGGTTTGCTTACAGTTTTAGATCATCTAAGTGGTCTAGACCTAGACCAGACCTAGATGTCCTGCAGCATTTGAAGCTCAGATGCCTATCTTGAGCTTGGTATCTTCTTAAACTGGTCCCTCCTTTGCTTGTGGCATCACCCCCATCCAGTCTCTCATATTAGAAACCCGGATGCCATTCCTTCCTTCTTTCTCTTTGCTGACATCCTCGCCAAGACTTCTACAAATAATTAATGAGAATTTACTACTGCTACTACTCCCACTACTGTGGCTGCCTTTTTATCTAGCCCTTGAGCGGAGCACTCTCCTAAGCCTTTTCTATACATTACCTCATCTAATCCTCATAATAGCCTTTAATAATAGCCTGTGGGTGCTGCTGTTATCTCTGTCTTAGAGATGAAAAGTTTGGGGCTCGGCATATTTGAATTATTCTCTTACGTTTTAAATAGCTTGCTCCAGTTACACAGAGTTGAATCCAGATATTTTAACTCTGGATCCTGCTTTCTCCATCACTGTGTTCTGCTTCTACCGTGTTCCTCTCAACAAAGTCTCACAAATCGAGCCCCTCCTTCAGCTACAGTTCCGTAAGTTCACATACCTGAGCTCCAAAAGCAGATGGATTTGCAGTGGAATCCCGGGACCCCTGCCTGTTCTGTGACTCGGGACAGGTTACCTTCTCTGCCTCTTATTCCTCTTTGGTAAAGAGGTAGGTACTAGCTACATTACAGGTTGATTATAGGGTTTAACATTAAATAATATAAAGAAAAAATGAAGAATTAAATCATTGGTAACATACCTAAAGCTCTATACACTTAACACACATAGGTTGCATGACACTTAATATATTTGTTACTGTTCCTATTCTACTCCAGTATAAGCCCTCCGATGTTTTTACAGCATATCAAAAGATTTCTAACTGGTCTCCCTCACATAAGACCTGGTAAGATCATTCTCTCAGTTGTAGTCAGAATTATTTTTTTTTAAGCTGTAGCTGATCATGTCATTTCCCTAAAAGCCTCTAAGACTGCTTTTCTCTATGAGTTTGCTTTTTGTGCCATCCCAAAGCATCGACTTAAAGTGCAACCAGCTTGCCATCTTATTTATTTTTCTGCTCCTCTCTCAAAAGTAGCACAGCTTTCATTAACATCAAACTTATTATTTCATGGACATGCCAGTCCCTTTGATGCTTTTGGGTCTCTTTCTGTTTCCTGTGTTAGTATTTACCCTTTGTCATCTAGAAAACCCCTGCTTGTCTTCAAGACCTGGTTCCTCACTATACCTTCCCCTAAATCAAAATCAATCTGTGCTATCAAGCACTTGATTCATAGTACTTATCATGCCAAATCTGCAATTACTAAATTGCAACTACTTTCCTCGGGGAAAAGACCATTTCCAAATAAAAATCAATCAAATTTGGTGTGTGTTGCACAGCATCTGGTACACTGTAGGCAATCACGATAGGTCACTGGATGAATAAATGACACCTAAAAGATTCTTAGAGTAGACAGATCTTTTCACATGCCTAACCTGTTTTCATCACATTAGCATAATATACAAGCTTAAGACTATCTGGCTAGAAGAGGCTCTATTATTATCAGCTGGGACTTACTAAATTTCTCCAACATTTTCCCCAATCGCAGAGCTTCAAAAATACATAAAAACAACCACCAAAACTTTTGAAAAATAAGAGCATGTTTTAAGAACAAGGTAATTATACAGCTCATGATAATTACCTGTGGTTATTGGTAAATACTTTGCAACTTGGTAATTGTACTCCACTTCAGGGTCAGATTAGAACATTCATCTAATTGGCCACAAAAGCTGCTTTTAATTTTTTAAAAATTCTTCATTTAAACTTAATGTAGTGTATGTGTGTGTGTGTGTGTGTGTGTGTGTGTGTGTGTGTGTGTGTATAAAATTAGTTTCAGGGGGAGAATTTAGTGATTTGTCAGGAGCTGCTATTTAAAACATCAGGCTAAAACCTGGAGTGAGAGAACTCTCTGGAATTATAGTAGCATGTCCAAGTCTTTGCAGTTTCCATTCATTTCTCTCATGTGGCAATATAATCAATTCAGTTAAATAATTTAAAATCCGTGAGTTCTATTATTTCCCTGAATTCCTTGGAAACTGCTCAGCCAGAGTAATGAGGAAAATCATTGGTTTGCAAACTAGAGCAGTGTTTATCAAAATGTGAGTAATGACTCATTAACAGCACATGAAATCAATTTAGTGTATCACCCCCCCCCCCCAGCAATTAAAAAGAAAAGGAATAGGAAATACTAGAATGTGCTGCATCAGGTGAGAGTATGTTGTTTCATAAAATCTTTGTTACAGCTGTATGTGTGTGTGTTTACTGGGTTGGGATGTAAAATGTATTTCCCACTACGGTATATAGCTCTCACTGGACTGGGAAGTTGTTTAAAAGTCACCACCCTACAGGACACAGCAATATTGTTCCAGAAGTGGGATCTCATCCAAGTACCCACTTAATAAAATTGCTTTAATAACTTGATAACATTGTAATCATGCCCCTCTTGGGGCCCCAAACCCTAATTACATAATCATAATTCCAAAAGCATAATCAACACCTGATTCATTCACCAGACCTGGCTTCCAATAACATTTAATTATTTCCAAAGCCAAACCCATCTCTGAGACATGCATATTCACTCCCGCAGAAACTAGGCCAAAAAATTTGCCATAGATTCTGAAGTCAATACCAAAAAAGCAGTCTGAAAGATATTTTCAGCAAAAGCAACATCACTAAACTTAGACTCAGAGCCCTGTTTTTCAGGGCTACTCCTGAAGTTTCTGTTTCCATGTTTATCACATTTAATTATAATTATTGTATAATTTTCTCCCCATGAGACTGAGTCCCTATTACACAGAAACCTTATTTTACTGCTTCTGTATTCTAGTGCCTGTTTGTGTGTGTGTGTGTGTATGCACATGAGATACTTAATCATGTTAGAAACACAGTACTCATTTGGATAAATACATGTTCTGAAACTTAATGAGTGAATCGGGGTCAGAGCACATGCTTAGGCTATTCATGCTTCCTGCCCACTTCGAAGAATGTATTTCTCATAGTCTCTCAGCTACAAAATGGGGCTTTATTGGAATTTAAAATTCACAACTTTTTTGGGGGGGGCAGAGAGCAAGATCATAAGTAGGCAGAGAGGCAGGCAGAGAGAGAGAGAGGGAAGCAGGCTCCCCGCTGAGCAGAGAGCCCGATGCGGGGCTCGATCCTAGGACCCTGAGATCATGACCTAAACTGAAGGCAGAGGCTTAACCCACTGAGCCACTCAGGTGCCCCCAAATTCACAACTTCTTAAATCGAAGGAATAACATTGAAAACAAAATGAGATACTATTTTGATGTCAAATTATGGATGCAAGCAGGGAAAAACTGAAGAAGGTAGTTTGGAAATACATACCAAAAATCTTTCATTATACTTTTTCTACCATGTAGAAATTTTGCTTCTAGTTCTTTATTCTATGGCATATTAAGCATCTACAAATATAGACACAGGATATTAATCTCAGGGTTTTTAAAAATGGAGAAATATGTCTAATACTAGGAAATTAATGACATAAATTATGTGATTGTCACAATAGAACAATATGCAACCATGAAAAATGACATTCAATTATATTGGCATAGCAGGAGGCTCAAAAACAAGTAATAAAGTGATAAATTGTAGAATATCATTTAAAAATTTCCAGGTGAAATTCACATGACATAATTAAACATTTTACAGTGAACAATTCAGTGGCTATTCAGTTCATTCACTTTATTGATCAACCACCTGTTAGTTCCAAAACATTTTCATCACCCCAAAAGGAAATTTGCATCTGTTAAGCAGTTACTTTCCAATCCCCTCTCCCCCAACCCCTAGTAATCACCAATCTGCATTGTCTCTATGGATGTACTTATTCTGGATATTCTATATAAATGGAATCATACATATGTTACCCATTGTTCCTTCACTTAATGTTTCGAAGCCCCATCTACCTTGTAGCAGTACTTTATTCCTTTTTATGCCTGAATAATATTCTATTGTATGTATACACTACAACTGGTTTATCTGTTCACGGGTAGATAGACATTTGGGCTGTTTCCACCCTTTGACTATTGGGAATAGTTTTGCTATGAACATGGGTGTGCTGCAGAATCATTTTGATGATCTAAGTATGTACTGGTAAAGAATAAATTCGGAAGTATTAGGAGTCATTATTTGGGGATTACAGAGGAATCTCTTTATATTATTAAGATCATTGGGCTTTAGAAATAAGCTGACCAGACTCCATTTCTTCATGTGTATTGTGAGGAAATAGAACCTAAAATAAAACTGGATTATTGGGGCACCTGGGTGGCTCAGACGTTAAGCGTCTGCCTTCAGCTCAGGTCATCCTGAAGCCCGGCATCAGGCTCCTCGCTCAGCGGGAAGCCTGCTTCTCCCCCTTTCACTCCCCCTGCTTGTGTTCCCCCTCTCACTCTCTCTGTCAGGTAAATAAAATCTTTAAAAAAAAATAAAACTGGATTATTGTGAAGAGTAGATGAAATGCATATAAAGCACTTAGAAATATGTAGGGGTACAGTGTAAGTACTGAATGGTAGTATTTTTTTTTTCTATTTTTTGGTTACCTTCATTTGAAATATTTTCCCCTAACGGAATAATACTGGTGTTAAACAGGGTTTTTGTTTTTGCGTGTGTTTGCACGTTATACAGTTAAGATGCTTAGTCCTAATAATCATTTGGGCTGATGGGAAAGGTTGCTGATGCTTTGATCTGATAACATCACTTTGAACACCGTTCTACAATGTAACTCTCCCTCTAGGTTTCAGTGAAAATGCTTCAAGTAGGGTATTCTCCAGTCTCGAGCCCCCCCCCCACCCTCCGTAGCTCCTCTTCCGTGTTAGTTTCTGCTTCAGCATCGCTTTCTACGTTGCACATGCAACTATCCAGGTTTTTCATATTTCAGTAAATTTACGAAGGGATGGGTGAAAAGCCCAGGCTCTCTGGTACAAAGCAAGGAAAATACTTTGCCATTAGGTTTTTCCAAATATATACAATTTCCTCCAGAATATCTTTGTACTCCCTAGAATATCTCAAATTTTATTTTTCACTCTAAACTCAAAGTTCTTTGCCAAATATGCACATCTTGAGCACAGAAGGTTAAAGTCCGGAGCCCGCCGGGCACCTCGCCGCGTTTGGGGAGCCCGACTTGGCATCTGCAGCCCCCGAGCCGCCCCAGCGCGGGAGTTTCGAGGAGAGCCTGGGGACAGCTGGGTGTCACGTGGGGAGGCCGCGCGGGGACTGGAGCCTGGGGTTCGAGTCCCCCCGGGAAGCTGCCGCCAAGGGGCCGCATCCCCGGAGCCCAGGCCTGGGCGCTCGTCTAAGGCCCTGCGGGGAGGGGAGTCGGCCTCCCGCGGCCGCACAGGTGTCCGGGTGGCGGCGCCCGAGCCCATACCGGCGGGGCGGGCTGGAGGGATGGGCGCCGCCTGTGCGCGGGGGCCGGGGCCCGAGGGGGAGGTTCCCGCGAGGTGGTTCTCGGGCTCCTCCTTGGCGCTCAGGTTTCCTCTCCCGCCCGCCGGCTGCTGGCTGCGGCGCCGCCTCCCTCCCCGCCACCGCCGGGCCCACTCTGCGGCCTCTGCCCGCCTCGCCCCCGCCCGGGCCTCCTCCGGCTTTCTCTCTCCGCTTCCCCTCGAACCTCCCGAGGAGCCCGCAGCCGCGGGGCGCCCGGGAAGATGGCGGCGGCGGGAGGCGGTAGCGGCGAGGGGGGCGCGGGTCTGGGCAGCGCGGCGGGGCCAGGGTCGCGGCCGCGCGGGCCGAGTCCGTCCGCCCGCGCGAGCGAGGACGCCCGTGGCCCCGCGCCCAGCGCGCTGCACCCCGAGGAGGTCGCCGCGCGGCTGCAGCGGATGCACCGGGAGCTGAGCAACCGCAGGAAAATCCTGGTGAAAAACCTGCCCCAGGACAGCAACTGCCAGGTACGAGGTTAGCGCTGGGAGGCGACCCGTTCGGGGGCTTCGGGGCAGGGCTCCGGGGTGGGGGGTGGGGGCTGCTCCGCGGCGTCCAGGCTGGTGCCCGGCGCCTTGGAACGCTCGAGGGGAGGAGGGAGGTCGGTGCGGAGTTAGAACCGTCTGTCGCTGTTGCAAAGCCCCCGGGTTTCTGAGCCTGCGGTCCCCCGGCGAGAGTGGCAGATTGGGAAACCGAGGCTTTGAGAGGCAAAGCGGCTGGTCCAAGGTCACGGGAATCCTGGGAGGCTGTCCTTAGCCCGCCCGGCTCTTTTCTTCCCCTGTGGCCCTTGCCTGTGGGAGGAGAAGGGGTCGCGGGAGTAGTAGGGGAAGGGTGGGTAAACAAGAGTGGAGGGGAGCCGTGGAGCACAGTTTTGGGGGACCAAGTTTTCAGGAGTACCTTGAGAGGGTCCCTCCTGGGTCCTCCAGACTTGGGTGTGCCATAGGGGGCGGGTCATGGGAGAGCTGGGAGTGAGTTTTGCTGCTGCAGAAGCACTTGCCCAAGTTTGTATGGAAGAACTCTGCCCCCGCCCCCAGTTTACCAAGGCCTCGAAATGGAGAGGTTATCGCTGAGCTTTGGGGAACCTTGCGACCACCTCTGCCAGGCCAAGTACTGGAGGATTTGTTACTCAGTGACTCAAAGAGGCTTAAAGGCAGGCTACTTTGTGTCTTTGATCCAGATTAACTGGTAACTGTTGCTTCAAGATTAGAAACTTTGCATCTATTTAACTTTAACACTCCTCCCTCCACGCCCTTGATTGCCAAAGTATACATGCTCTTTGTAGAAAAGCAAGAAAACAGAGAGAAGCACAAAGGGGAAGAATAGAAATCAACTTTCTTTTCTCTCCTTACTTGTAGTTGACGCACGATGTTTGATTAGTTTCAGGTGTACTGCATAGTGGTCAATTCCATACATTAGGCTTTGCTCACCACGATGTCTAACACCATACAAAGTTATTACAATGTTACTGACTAGTTTCCCGATGGTGTACTTCTCATGCACGTTATTTACTTATTTTATAACTGAAAGTTTGTGCCTCTTAATCTCCTTCACCTGTTTCACCCATTCCCCCCCCCCCCCCCCCCCCCCCCCCCGCCCCATCCTTCTCCCTTCTGGCAACCACCAGTTCTCCGTGTCTGTGAGTCCGTTTGTTTGTTCTTTTGTTTTTTAGATACCACGTGTAAGTGAAATCATATGGTATTTCTCTTTCTCAGTCTGGCTTATTTCACTTAGCCTAATACCTCGCAGTCCATGCATTTTGTCACCAATGGCAAGGAAATATTTCTCTATTTCTGATACTTAAAGACAGCCATTGTTAACGTGAGATCGTATCCTTCTCCCTTTTCCGGTGCCTGTGTATACATATGCATTTTTGTTTCACCACACACACATGTGCGTGCGCACACACACACGGAAAAGAGAGAGACCATGTCTCTGTACTTACGTGTTTCTTAATTGTCTAGATGTTGTGTACATTTCATATATAGCTTGAAATTACGTATTTTGTGTGGATAGGGGAGGGTGGTCTGTCCTGGCAGTGGGAGATTTGGGCGGATTTATGTAGTTCCTCGTGTAACAGGATACAGGAAATTGCAAGTGGGCTGGCTATTGATAACTGCACAGCAGTTCTTCCCTAAGACCCGTAAAGTAATAAGGGCAATGCCTCATTACTACGTAATTACACCTTACAAATGAATGAGAACATATAACCCTATAATCTATATAAATGAGGGGCCATTTTGTTTCAAAAAGCAATGTGTCTTATTCCTCTTTCAGCTCTTTTCATTATTGTCCACTTTCCATCAGTCAGGTAGTATTTTGTGATGCTACCTATATGAACACCTGCAATGGACTGATTTCATAGAGGCCAATTTCCCCTACCCATGCAAATAGAAGACAGGAAGGAAAGGGGCTCAGGAAGGGGGATGCCTGGAAGAGGCAGGTGGTGTTAAAAGGAAAAAAACTGAATGGATAGCAGTTCTGTGTATAGATAATCAAGGAAAAGAGAGATGGAGAAATGTCTTATTATTTTTGTGGAGTGTCATCTATTTTTGTTGTATTTCCTTGCATTCTAAAAATATTTAGACAACATTCTAGACAGTTGGCTCTATCCTTGTTTTGCCGTTGGTGTCTTTCTCATTTTTCCCTCATTAAGAGACATGAAAAAATATACCAAAGGGTCTAAAAAGGGGAACAGTTTTAATTACTTGGCATTAGTGATGGATGGAGGTTTTATGTGATTTAGACTGATTTCCATTTTTGAGATATCCTTTCTCTGTTAGGAATTTATGTTTGGCCTAAATCTTAGGATTTTCTGTAAGGTAGGAAGCATAAGCTATTGAATAAAATTGGTATAAGATCTACATATCTAGATGAGTCTTCTACCACCAAGTGAAGTATCTTAAATTTTTATGTTAAGTTAAATTCTTATGTCATGTTTTTTTTGAGAATTGAAGAATTTCATCTAAAAGCAAAAAAAAAAAAAAAAGTTATTAGGATCTAGAGATTAGTTTCCAGACTTGTTCTAGCATTTTTTCCAATGACAAATTATATTATAAAACATTGTTTTTAATATTTCTGATGTGTAGTTTTAAAATCTAAACATATCAGCACACAAATAACATTTGTTTGAGTAATTTTTTCTGTCATCTTCTGTATTTATCTTTGTATGTATCTGTATGTATCTTTGTATGTATCTCTGTATGTATCTTTGCTAGTTTTCTGCTCACAATCGTAAATATGTGGTCCGTGTTAAATAAGTAGAATAGAATAGTATGCTAATTTTTTTTAAAAGATTTTATTTATTTATTTGGCAGAGAGAGATCACAAGTTGGCAGAGAGGCAGGCAGAGAGAGAGAGAGAGAGAGGGAAGCAGGCTCCCTGCTGAGCAGAGAGCCCGATGCGGGACTCGATCCCAGGACCCTAAGATCATGACCTGAGCCGAAGGCAGCGGCTTAACCCACTGAGCCACCCAGGTGCCCCAAGTATGCTAATTTTTAAAAGCAATTAAAAGACAGTCTTCAGATTAATTAGACTGAGCATTGCTATTTTTGTTGGTTGAATAAATTTAACATATACTTAATCTACTCTAAAGTTCTAATACTTTCATAAATATGTTTTGCAAGAATTTGTTATATTTTCTCTTTTATTTCCTTTCACAGTTCTAATTGCCTTAGTGGGTGCATTTTACTGTCAGCTTAGAAATGAGGGTTTAACTTGAGTTTTATGTTGTGCCTTTTAGCATTTATTGCTTGGCTAAACTACCTATTTATTCCTTGTGAAATAACTAACATGGTTTAAGAAAAAGTTATTACTTTTTAATCAGTTATTAAGTAATCAGATAATTTAAATATCAAATTCCTGTTCTTTTCTAGAAGACCCTATAGGTTCATTCATTCATTTATTCTGGAATATTAATTACATTAAGGATCAAGGCCATTACTAGCTTCAGTTCTCAAGCTGTATAGTGATGTCTCTGGAAAAATTCCATTGGTAATTGATTAGTTAGGAGCCCAATAATATCCTTTAACATTTTTAAAACATGAGTGTTTCCTTTATTAAGCAGGATTTTTATAAATCTTACTCAAATGGTAATTTTGGTAAAAACAGTTCTTAAAAGCTGCCTCATGGAATATTCATGTCTGGTTGGCCTCCCACGCTTTCTCGAATCCTCCTAGCCCTCTGTGTCTTCAGAGTCTCCTCTCTGGTTCATGTCTCTTTTCATCTCTTGCCCAGACTATTACAACTTTTCTTCTGTTTGTCATCTACCCTGTGTCTTGTGTTTTAGCCCATCCTGCTTACTGCTTCCCCTGAGAGAACTCCCCCAAGGCACAAATCCAATCATGTCACTCTCCTGCAAAAAAAAAAAAAAAGGAGGAAAGAAATGTTTGGCTCCACATTCCCAGCACTGCTTCTCAAACTCTTCCTCAAATGTCCGTCAACATATCTCTTTTCCTCAAATTGTAAAGAATAGTGGAGCACCACTAGCCTACCCCAAGAAAGACATTGCTTTGAAGCTTCACATTCTGACTAAAAAAATTCTATTTAATTTTATGTCCTACTAATTTGGATTTAATGTAAAAAACATTGTAATGTAATGTAAAATGTAATGTAAAAAACAGTAACTTAAACTTCTTTCACTGTCCTCTAAATGTTTTTCGTAAACTTGACACTTACAGAAGACTCACTGTGAATTTCTGTCCTCCTTTATTACCGTGGAGTACTCCGACCTTAGTTTGAAGAGTGTGACATAACAGAATAGAAATCGAAGACCCTAGGCTTTTTGTGACTTGGCCCCGCCTACATTTGCAGTCTCATTTCTTCTGAGTCCTACCTTGGATACTACTCTAGTTTTCTCAAGCTACTGAGAGCCCCAGGTACTCTGGGCCACTGTGATTTGGATATTTATAGTAACGTCTTTGATTGTTTACGTTTTTGGAATGTAATTGTAGTAATGTATCATGAATAACATTTGTGATAATTATAATTACGTGAATAATTAAACAATAAACAATGTTGAGAACACTGCTTCTTAATCAGAGTAGCCATTGTGAATGTGTATGTGTAAATAGTCTTTTACAGCTCTGAACTTAGAATTTTGATTTAAGGTAATGTCCTAATTTTTTATTGTCTTCCTACACATTGTTTATATTTGTTGGTTAATCTGGTCCTGTTTCAATAGAATTATTAACTCTGGGGTTTCAAAACGGAGAAGACAGTGGTATTGACTCCCTATGTTGTTTGAATTCACTTTTTTTCTAACATGTTAGGTATGTGTAAATGTGTTCTGTTCTGGTTGTGTTTATTTCAGAATCTGAAAAAGATTTTCTTGTGTAATTAAGAGAAAATGTGAAGTGCTTAGGGCTAACAGCCAGGATCTGTAATAGAAGAAACATTCTATTGTCTCACTCTGGGCATTATTAGCTTTCATTTCAAAGTACTCTGTTATAATAGTTAATTGAGAAGCTTGATGGTTAATTCACAGAGGTCCATTTGAAAGCATGGTATTATCAACTAAGTACTTTTTAGAATAACAAGCCACCTAATGTAGAAAACTCCAGTTGATTTTTTTGGTAAGAGCTACTTATTCCTGTTTTTCTTTCATACTGGTTGAAAACCAATCGAATTTTCTCACATACATTTTGTTTTTTAACTGTGAGATTTTAAAATATACATTATTTGTTTCATCGCATACTTTATTCAGTAATTCCAGCCTCTTTTTGTATTGGGCTATTGTTCACTTTTTCCTGATAATACTGGGATATTTTTGTATTTTGAAACTACTCTTTTTCTTATCCAGAATGCCATTTTGCTTACGTCCAAAAGTTACTTTTCATGGTGTAGTTGACACGCCTGAAAATTTATCATTTTCTAATATAGTTAATCAGAATTTCATGATGAGTTGTACCCCTTTTCTGCATGTTTTATTATGCTATTCCCAATGTAACAAGGATCCTGAAAGCTGCTAGAGGAACATCTTCTAGATTTCTGGGTCGCCACTGGCTCAGTAAGTTTCTTGTCTTGGCAGGAATTCTTGAAAAGTCTTTGAGCAATGCTTATTTTCTGATCTGGAAACATGGTCATGGAGAGCGGTACTTGGTGGCCAGCATCACAATGCTGCGTGTTAACAAGCAGCCCAAAGACTGTCAGGTGATTTACAGACCATGTTCTAATTCATGAATAGGTTATGCTCATGAATTATTTTTTGGAGTTGTACCACATTTTCCCATAGAAGAATATGGTAGAGGATATTTAGTGCTGTTGGTTAGCGTTTTAACAATGACTTAAGCTATGGTGCTTTGGAAGTTTACGAGTACTCTAACTAGTGCAATAACCTGTAAAGATTTTTGTGCAGGAACAGAGACACTCCCAGCTTCAAATCATGGACAGGTGCACCTGTGCCTTATGTCAGTGCTCAAGAAAGAGCTGTGTTTAAGGTAATTGCTCTTTAAGTAAACAAGATTCTGAACATCAGGAAAACAGTAAGTCATCTCTGATGGAAAGTTGTTGCTGAAAGGGATCCCTCTGACCCCCTAAGTTTTGTCTCTTACTACTTCTACTGGCACTTACCTTCCCTACCTTAGAGTTGGCTGTCCTTAGGAGCTGCCAGAGCCCATTTCTTATCTGTGGGCAGGAAGTTTTATGCTTACTTCTGCTTAGACCAGCTGAAACAGGCAAGTAAACAGATGTTATTTTTTATTTTAAGATTTTTATGTATTTATCTGACAGAGCGACCCGGTGAGAGAGGGAACACAAGCCCGGGCAGTGGGAGAGGGAGAAGCAGGCTCCCTGGGGAGCAGGGAGCCTGATGAGGCACTCAATTTCAGGACCCTGGGATCATGATCTGAGCCTAAGACAGATGTGTAACGACTGAGCCACCCAGGAGCCCCAGGAATGTTATTTTTTTTTTTAAAGATTTTATTTATTTGAGAGCGAGAGAGAGAGGAGCAAGAACGAGCTGGAGCAGAGTGAGGGCCAGAGGGAGAAGCGGATCCAGGGCTTGATCCTGGGACTCCAGGGTCCTGACCGGAGCTGAAGGCAGACGCTTAACCAAGCCATCCAGGCGCCCCCAGAATGTTAAAATGTAGATAAAGAAAACAAAATTATCTATAAATTATATATTTTGTAATTGCTTATCTGAAACCTTGGCTCTATTTGTGTATTGTTGGCTTAGGGAGGTAATTGCTTTACTCTAAGGGGATGATGTGCACTGAGAGGGGTGAGAAGTGGGAAAGTCAGAACACTAGTCTGTATATTTGGGCTTATCCTTATCTGCAGAGGCGTGTCCTTGGTTGCTGTGCTGAATATCTTTCATTCGTTCCTCCAGATCTGTCTCCATCCTTCTTACCTGTGCTGTGTCCTAGGAGGCTTTATCTTACTGTGGATTGCACTGACAAGGCTCTGTCCTCTGGTTTCTAGGTTGCATTTGGCAGACCCACCAGTGGGAGATCAAAGAGTAAGGAGAGATAGATTGGAGCATTTATTCACCCAGCTCCCTTTGTGCTGGGATACCCTAGGTTGGCTGTTTCCTCTTTCAAAGGTCATGGTTCTTTCCAGTGGTGCCCTCCATGCAATTAAGCTCTTGGGGTTGTTGTAATCATCACCTTTGCCGCTTTAGGCTCAGGAGTTATAGGGGACTGTTGCTAACCGTAGGCTTTTTTTTTTTTTTTTTTTAAAGCCTTTGTAAGTAGTCTCTCTTAAAAATCCTCTCCAATTACTGAGTTTTTAAGTATGCCATATGTTTCGTGCTGAGAACCTGATGCTGTTGCCTATCCAGTCTCCTTACTTTCTCTTTGTTTCCTAATAGCACCCAGATTTTTCTTTGAGGCTCTACGCCTCCCTCATTATTTACCAGCTTATATGGCTTGGGTCAATTTGATAGAGATTACCCCCATCTGTTTGGGTGACATAAACCAACACACAGTGTTCTTCCCTTTTGGCATTAGAGTTGGTTACAGTATGGGCAATAACCTGGCCCTAAGCCAGTCAGTATGTCACAGCGCCTTGGCCACAGTGATTGTTTCAACCCAATATGATAAGAAGCTTAGAACCTTTGTTGGCTTGTTAAGGTAGGAGATTCTCTTTCTTCCCACTGGATACAAGTGCAGAGACATACTGCCCTGATTGCAGCTGGCAATCTGGGGACAGAAGCAGACATCCAAAGGAGGACTAATCCAAAGGGAAACAAAGTAGAGAAGCTGGACTGGAGCCCTGATCAAACTATGTCTGAAACCTACCTCTGGATTTCGTAGTTATACAAGTCACTAAGTTCTTTTTATTTCATGCATTTCAAGTGGGGTTTTACGTTACAACCAAACATTAGTATCCTAATACAGAATTTTGATTTTTGAACAAAAGCATAAAATCTCCGTATTGGAAGGGATGGTAGAAGACATTTTGTCTGACTCTTCTGCTTACTATGTACAGTGAAATTAGAGTTCTTGACACATGAATTCTTGCACACTTTTAACACCTTTACTTTCAAAGACATCACTCTTGGTAAGGTATCCTAGTCCATCTTCAGATAGCTTTGTTTAAAATATCTTACTTATACTGAATATATAAGTTAATTTCCCTGAAATTTTGATTTCTTGATCCAAGTTCTCTCCTCCCATCATACAGAGAATTTATGGCATTGATTTTTAACTTATAACTTCAGTTCCTCCAAACCACTAGTTTTTGGGAGTCCAGATTAACTTGCAGTCTTATTTATTTTCCCCTGGATGCACACCACTACCACTCTGTCATTGTATCTCTTAAAACAGGAGCATGGTTGTCTAATTGAGGTCTTCCTGTAATCCCTCTGCCAGAACAAATTTCTCTTTCCTCTTGATATCTAGAACAACAATAACCCACTTGGTTTATCGGGTACCTATTATTGCCAGACACTGTATGTTGTATTTTGCTTACATTTGTTTATACTGTACTTAATCCTCTTTTCAAGACTATAAGATTAGAATTATTCATTCCCATTTTATTGATAGGGAAACAGATGCAAGATTAATGTCAAGAAGTTTGCCCAAGGTCATTCAACTAATTAGCGGTAGAGTGGAAAAGACTAGTATCTGTTTGATTCCAAAGCTCATGTTCTTATCCTGCACTGTATTATAATTGTAATTCCTCTTTGCACACATTGTATGTGTTTCAAAGGACAGGGACTGCGTAATATTTACCTTTGTATCACAAATATTTCACCTAGAACCTGACACATTGTTCCAAGGGAAATTTAAAACAGAAGAGTACCACCCACCTACTTTGCTGTCAAAAGTTAGACTTCTAGAAAAATGTCTGACACACTGAAGCCCTCAGGATTGATCTGTAAAATGAACAAATTTTGCATTGTATAGTTGTGCTGGCTTTTTTGGCAATGATGTTACTCCACTTACTTACAATAATTCAGTCAACTGTTTATGGTTTAGGAGTAGGTTGAAAGCCATCAACCCTCTCTCCAGGAAAGTGCTAATGCTCATAGACACACAATGATTTACATGCAAGTTCAAGGGATTGTGAATCTCTTATAACTTATGCCTGATCTCGCTGGGGAATTCAGACCCAGGTTGAGAAGTGCCTTTCCAGGCGCGGATATCATTTGATCATGTTTGTGGGGCTTCACCTGAGTAGAGATCACTCGAGCAGATCCAGGGCTGCTGCTTGAAGAGTTGTCAACGGACAGTTGTGGGCCACTTTTAGGCCAAGGTGGGGTGATCCTCCATCTAGGCAAGTATAGAAATCAGGCTCCATCTAGGCAAGTATAGAAATCCAGGTGTTTGATGTAAAAACTCATTGCTCTCTGGCCACCCAGCAGTACCAACGGATATTTTTAGGCACTATGCCTGGCACAGAAGTTTATAAGGAATCAGTGTGTTATTTCCCCCCGAACATTTATTCAATGTCAAAGACTGTTTCTCTTTAAAGAATGTTTCTCTTTGAAACATGGGAAGACTCATGTGTTGTTCAGTGTTCTTCACAATAAGTATTTTTTTTAAAGATTTTTATTTATTTATTTATTTGACAGAGAGAGATCACAAGTAGGCAGAGAGGCAGGCAGAAGAGAGTGAGAGGGAAGCAGGCTCCCTGCCGAGCAGAGAGCCCGATGTGGGACTCGATCCCAGGACCCTGAGATCATGACCTGAGCCGAAGGCAGCGGCTTAAACCACTGAGCCACCCAGGCGCCCACAATAAGTATTGATAAGAAACAAGTTTCTCTCTTTTGTTAAATTTCTGAGTCCCTCATTGTGAGCCCCTAAACCTGTTTTTATGCATTTTGTGCTTAATTTTGTGCTTATTTGTTGTGATTATCTTCAGGTGTGTGAGCTTAGTTCTCACTTCCCTGTGCTTGTATGTTTTCTTTGTGTTTGAAGCTTTCTGTTTAATGTTTGTTACCACCTGAACGCCAAAATAACATTAGAATTCATTGAATTTGTTTGTGCCTGTACTTGCAGGCATAAACTTTGCCTCTCTCCTACTCCTTTACCCTACCCCATCAGACCCTTTTTGCCCCAGCCAATTGGGTTTTTTATCTTCCCCCCTCCACTCACTACTGTGATTATCTGCTCCTAGCTCCCAGCTGACTTATATTTCCTGGACTTTGTATTTTCTATTACCCACACATTTAACTGCTTGCTTTTGATTCCAGATTAGTCTCCGTGACTCTGACTTTCAACCCTGTGGGATTTTTATAGCCTGATCTAGTGTAAAGGTAACAGCAATAAACAAGAACATGTGGATCTCTGAGGTTTTAAATTTTGAGATACTCTCAAACTTACAGAAAAGAACAATACGAAGAACTCCCCTCCCCACCACCGGGACCATTCAAGAGTGAACACTGACACCACGCTTTACCACCCCATGTACTTTACAAAACTGGACATGGTCTAGCCACATCACTACCATCGAAGTCAGAATAATTGCACCTAATCCTTGGATCACATTTAAGTTTTGCTAGTTGTCCCATGAATGTCTTTCATAGTGAAAGAATCCAGTTCAGAATTATGTATTGCATTTAGTTGTGTCTTTTTAATCTTCTTTGGTCTGGAATAAGTCCTCCATCTTTCCTTGACTTTTATGACCTTGACCCCTTTGAAGTTGGTAGGCCAGTTATTTTGTAGAATGTCCTTCAATTTGGGGTTGTCTGATGTTTCTCCATGATTAGATTCAAGTTAGGTATCCTTGGCAGGAATATCACAGGGTGGTGCATGTTTTAGATTTTGGCCCATTGTCGATAAAATTAACTTAGATCATTTTGACTGATTTTTATTGAAGTGGGATCTGCCAGGCTTCTCCATGCAAAGTTTTTTCCCTTTGCAACTAATAAGGATTTTAAAGGGGAACACATTAATTATGACTATGTGAATATTCTATTCCCTTTCAAGTGTTTAATTTATTTACTAATTTATTTAAAAATGGGCTTACAGGTTCTTCTGTTCAATGAGTTATATTTCATTAATATGATTACTTACTTTCATGCTTAAATTATTTTATATTTGGGCAGTGGGAGCTTCTTCAAGCTGGCTCCTATGTCCTCTTTTTAAATCTTTCATTTTGCAATAATTTTAAATTTAAAGAAAAAACTACAAATGTAGCACATAGAGTTCCCATATATTCTTTACCCAGTTTCCATTCATAATATGTCTTAAATACTCAAGGTACATTAGTCAGGACTAAGACATTAACACATGGTACATTATTATTATTATTTTTTTTAAGTTTTTTTTTTTTTTTTTTTTTTTTTTGACAGACAGAAATCACAAGTAGGCAGAGAGGCAGGCAGGAAGGGAAGCAGGCTCCCTGCTGAGCAGAGAGCCCAATGCGGGGCTCAATCCCAGGACCCTGGAATCATGACCTGAGCCGAAGGCAGAGCCTTTAACCCACTGAACCACCCAGGTGCCCCAACACATGGTACATTATTATTAACCGAACTTCAGACTTTAGCTTTCATTAATTTTCCCATGTCCTTTTTCTGTTCCAAGTTCCAATTTAGGGTGCCACATGGCACTCAGTTGCTATCTCCCATTGGTCTCTAGTCTGCACCAGTTTCTCAGTCTTTCCTTGTTGTTCTTTTTTGTAAGATTTTATTTACCTATTTGAGAGAGAGAGCGAGCAAGCGAGCATGGGGGAAGGAGCAGAGGGAGAGGGACAAGCAGGCTCTGTGCTGAGCATGGAGTCCGACAGGAGGCTCGATCACGCGACCTTGAGATTATGACCTGATCTGAAATCAAGAGGCAGACACTTACCTGACTGAGCCACACAGGTGCCTCCATCTTTCCTTGTTTTATATGATCTTGACAGTTTTGGTGAGGTATCTTTTAGAATGCCCTCAATTTGTGTTTGTATGATTTTCTCATGAGAAATTGGTGTTATGGAGTTTTGGTAAGAATTCCACAGAGGTGAAGTACACTTCTGATCACATCATTTTAGGGGAAACGTGACTTACTACCAGTGACATTAACCTTGATCATCTGCTTAAGGCGACATCTGCTCCATCACTCCTGTAAAGATACCACTTTTCCCATTCACAATTCCTTGGAGACTAGTCATTAATTCCAGCACACACTTATGGAAGGGTCTGATGTCCTCGTGACATGTCACTGTCATTTGCTGAGTCCTGCCTTTGTTTTTTTTTTTTTTTTTTTTAAAGATTTTATTTATTTATTTGACAGAGAGAGATCACAAGTAGGCAGAGAGGCAGGCAGAAGAGAGTGAGAGGGAAGCAGGCTCCCTGCCGAGCAGAGAGCCCGATGCGGGACTCGATCCCAGGACCCTGAGATCATGACCCGAGCCGAAGGCAGCGGCTTAACCCACTGAGCCACCCAGGCGCCCCCTGCCTTTGTTTTTAACATAAAGATGTTGTGACTTATTTTGCACTTCCTGTGCTCCAGCCCTAGAATCAGCCTTTTCATGAAGGCATCTCTTATGGACCAAATGTTTGTGTTCCTCCAAATTCACATGTTGAAGACCTAACCCCCAGTGTGGCCGTATTTGGAGATGGGGCACCTGTGGAAATAATTAAGGTTAAAAAAGTCCTAAGGGTGGGAACTTGATCCAGTAGAAATACCCCCCAAAGATTAGTTGGCCATAGAGTTGAGGATCCATTTCTGAGTTCTCTATTCTGTTCCACTGATTTATGTGTCTGTTTTTGTGCCAGTCATACTGTCTGGATGATGACAGCTTTGTAATAGAGCTTAAAGTCTGGCGTTGTGATACCACCAACTTTGCTTTTCTTTTTCAACATTCCTCTGGCTTTTAAATTTAGGATCTTTTCTGGTTCCATACAAATTTTAGGATTATTTGTTCCAGCTCTGTGAAAAATGTCGATGGTATTTTGATAGGAATTGCACTGAATGTGTAGATTGCTCTTGGTAGCATAGACATTTTAACAATATTTATTCTTCCAATTCATGATCATAGAATGTTTTTCCATTTCTTTATGTCATGCTCAAGTATATAATACTTCCTAAGTATTCTGTAGTTTTTGGAGAACAGCTCCTTTACGTCTTTGGTTAGGTTTATTCCTAGGTATCTCATGGTTTGGGTGCAATTGTGCATAGGATCAATTCCTTAATTTCTCTTTTTTTTGTCTCATTGTTAGTGCATAGCAATGCAACCGATGTGCATTGATTTTATATCCTGCCATAATTCCTGTATGAGTTCTAGAAATTTTAGGGTGGAGTCTTTTGGGTTTTCCACATAAAGTATCATGTCGTCTGTGAAGAGTAGGAGTTTGACTTCATCTTTGCCAGTTGGAATGCCATTTATTTCTTTTTGTTGTCTGATTGCTGAGGCTAGGACTTCTAGTACTGTGTTGAACAGCAGTGGTGAGAGTGGGCATCCCTGCTGTGTTCCTGAACTTAGGGGAAAAGCTCTCAGTTTTTCCCCATTGAGAATAATATTCACTGTGGGCTTTTCACAGATGGCTTTTATGATATTGAGGCATGATCCCTCTATCCCTACGCTGTGAAGAGGTTTTTGTTTGTTTGTTTGTTTTTTACTGTGAAGAGTTTTAATCAAGAAAGGATCCTGTATTTGTCCAGTGCTTTATCTCCATCAGTTGAGAGGATCATGTGGTTCTTGTCCTTTTTTAGTTAATATGATGTATCATGTTGATTGACTTGCAAATGTTGAGCCATCCTTGCAGCCTAGGAATATATCCCACTTGGTCATGGTGAATCATCCTTTTAATGTACCGAAAGGTACAAACGTAGTGATCTGAAGGAGCACCTGCACCCCAGTGTTCATAGCAGCCATGTCCACAATAGCCAAACCATGGAAAGAGCCAAAATGTCCATGGACAGATAAATGGATAAAGAAGATGTAGTGTGTATATACAATGGAATACTCCTCAGCCATCAGAAAGGATGAATATTTACAATTTACATCAACGTGGATAGAACTGGAGGATATTATGCTGAGCGAAAAAAAGTCAATCAGAGAAAGACAATTATCGTATGGTTTTACTCGTATTTGGAACATGAACAGGGCTGAGGACTGTAAGGGAAGGGAAGGAAAACAGAATGGGAAGTCATCAGAGGGAGAAAAACCATGAGAGACTGTTAACTACAGGGAACAAACTGAGGGTTGCTGGAGTGGAGGTGGGCGGGGGGATGGGGTAATTGGGTGATGGGCATGAAGGAGGGCACATGTGAGGAGCACTGGGTGTCATACTCAACTGAGTAATTATTGAACACTAGAGCTGAAACTAATGATGTACTGTAAATTGGTTAATTGAATTTAAATTAAAAAAAGTACCCTCATCTCTTATCATCTCACAAGAAGACACCAGAGAGCTTGCTGTCTGTTATGTGCCTCCCTTTCCCTGCCCCGAATATGTGCAAGCACTCAAGCAAGGCCATCTGAGGATGATGAAACGTTTATAAGCCACGTGAGGAAGTTTGGATTTTATTTTAAGGGAAATGAGGATCCATTGAAAGAGTTAAACAAGGGAGCTATGCAATTTGATTTCTAGCTGTCAGAAAGTAAAACTGTGTTGGTTTGGTTTCTATCTTTCAAGCCTTGTTCTTGGCCTGATCCTCATGCCAAGATTAGGAGGTCAGTGATGGAGTAAGCTTTAGGAATGTGATGGGAATTGATTATTTCATGGACTTTCTTTTTGCAGTGCTGACACTTAAGATGCAATACATATAGTGGGTCACTGTGTTTGCTCTGGAGTCTGTTAACTTGGGTTTGAATACCAGATCCATCACATACTATCTGTACAGCCAGGCACCATGCTTTTCTAGGCCTCAGTGTCCTCATCTTTAAAATCTGCATTATAGGGGCACCTGGGTGGCTCAGTTTATTAAGCATCTGATTCTTGATTTCGGCTCAGATCATGATCTCAGGGTTGTGAGACTGAGCCATGAGTTGGGCACTGTGCTGGGCATGGAGCGTGCTCAAGATTCTCTCTCTCTCCTTCACCCCTCTCCCAATTTTTCACACACACGTGTGTGTGTGTGTGTGTGTGTGTGTGTGTGTGTGTGTATGTATAAATAAAAGCATATATATTCCAGCTCATTTGGACTGAATAGGTTTGGAGATAATGTCTATAGAACACCTGGGATAAAGTGAGCACTCGGTAAATAATACTATTATTCTGCTAATAAAAAGAAGCTGGCAGTTTATTTATTTATTATTATTTTATTTATTTATTTATTTGACAGAGATCACAAGTAGGTAGAGAGAGAGGGGGAAGCAGGCTCCCCGCGGAGCAGAGAGCCTGATGTGGGGTTCGATCCCAGGACCCCGGGATCATGACCTGAGCTGAAGACAGAGGCTTTAACCCACTGAGCAACCCAGGCCCCCCTCTTTATCTTTTTTTTTAAGGCAAAATCAGAATGTTCCCCTGGCAAGAAGTTTGTATTCAAATGAACTTCCCAACAAAGAAGTTTCATTGAAAGTTTTAAAAATTTACCCAAATTAAAATTGACATCACATTTACTCAGCTAATATCACAAAAGATATTATATGATAAACCCTGCATTGGGCACAAATCAAAAAAAGAAAAGAAAGAAAGAAAAAGTATTACCTGGTGTGGAACAAACAAATGCAGTTCCAAGCAAGCAATAACATATGTAGGTTTGGAGCCTAGAAGAGAGGTTTGAAGGTAGAAGTAAGAATTTGGAGATCAGGGGCGCCTGGGTGGCTCAGTGGGTTAAGCCTCTGCCTTCAGCTCAGGTCATGATCTCAGGTCCTGGGATCGAGTCCCACATCGGGCTCTCTGTTCAGCGGGGAGCCTGCTTCCTCCTCTCTCTCTGCCTGCCTCTCTGCCTGCTTGTGATCTCTCTCTCTGTCAAATAAATAAATAAAAAAAATCTTAAAAAAAAAAAAAAAAGAATTTGGAGATCACCTGCATGAAGATGGGACTGAAGGCACCTCAATTCATGCAGAAAAAGCATTTGATAAAGTTTAACACCCATTCCTAATAAAAACTCATACCGAGCATGAATAAAAAAGAACTTCCTCAAATTTGAAAATTATCTAGAAAACCCAAAGTAATCGTGTTCTGTGGTGAAAGTGAAAACTTCACCCCTGAGATTAGGAACAATGCTGGCATCACTTCCATTCGAGATTGTACTGGAAACTATAGCTAGCGTAACATGGCTAACTGACTCAAACTTGATTCGTAGAAGGAAAATTTTAAAACTGTTGGAGCACAAAATGTCTTCATGGCTGGGGTAGGAAAAGATTTCTTAAGGCACACAAACGCAAATGGTAAAGGGAAGAATTACAAATTTGGCTTCTATGACAAATTTCTCTTCACCAGAAAAAACTCACAAATAAAATGTAGGAGAATACATTTATAATACAGTTTCCAACAAAGAATTAGTATGCAGAATATATTTTTTAAAACTACTATAAATCAATAAAAGAAAAGACAAATAGGAAAATGGCCATCAAGAAGAGTGTTTTCCAGAAAGGGAAATAAATGGCAAATAAACATGAAAAGATGCCTATATCAGAGTTCTTCAAAGAAAGAGCTTATATGTAATATTTATATTAACATCTATTTATATTATATACAGATGTACATAGAGCTATTGACCAATCGTGGGAACTGGTAAGTCCGGAATCTGTCACGTATACCAGTAGGCTAGAGAGTCAGGCATGTGTTGGTGCTACCATCTTGAGGCAGGATTTCTTCTTCTGGAAACCGCAGTTTAAAACTAACCATCACAGTCCTCTACCTTTACTAATCAAGGGATTGCAAATTAAGATCACAGTGCGGTACAGTTTTATATCAACCAAACTGACAAAACTTAAGTAACTGGGAACACCAAGCATTTTATGGTTATGTATCAGTGGGATCCTTGTGTACTCTTGATGGGGACGTAAGATGCTACAACCATTCCAGCACACAAGTTGGCACTTTCTTACAAAGATGGTCATTTGTATGTGTGCAGCCCCAAAATTTCATTCCTTCAGAAACTTGCACATGAGCACCAGGAAATACATAAAATTTTTAAGAATGTGGTAGTAGTTTTAAAATATGGAAGTAGCAAACCAACCTAGAAACAAACCAAATATTCACTGGTAGAAAAGAAAAATGGATCCATAAATCGTACTGTAGGCATAGAATGGAATATCAAACCGTAGTGAAAAAATGGCCAGGTGGAACACGAGTGAATTTTTGAGGCATAGTATTAAAAAAGCAAGACACCTAAACAAATAAGTAAATGGCACAGAAGGTTAAAAATAGCATAATAGCATTTCTCTAAAGCTCAGAAACAAGTGAAATGAATCAACATATTGTTTAGGAATACATACCTACGTTAGGAACTCCAGCCATCGGGGAGGGTGGCGGGATGGTCTAGCAAAGGAATGCAGAAGTCAGCGGAACAGTGTTGCTAATGTTCCAGTCTTTAGGTTTGGTGATGGGTTCCCAGGTACTTATTTCATTATTATGCCCCATAACTTAATATGTTGCAGGTAATATTTCCATATTAGAAAATCATTAAAAATTTTCAAAGACAAGTAGCAAAAGTATTTCTTTTTTTTTCCCAAAAGAGTGGACTTTGAAATTAGAGTGCTTTAATCTGTGAAAGCCTTTCTTAGGAAAAAGAAATAAATCAAAGTTGGAAAAGGACTTAGAAGACAGTGTGATTAAAGCCTAAAACTAAGGCTGGGTTTCATTGTGGTTGTCAGTTCTTTCCCAAGGAGAGATTTTGTGTGTGCAAAACTTTTTGTTTAATTCCAGGAAGTAATAAGGAATGTGGTCTGGAAATAGGTTGCCAAAGCTCTCTAATACTATCAGTTTTGATGAACTTATCTTACTGTGAGAAATTTGTAACTGATATTCCTGGCCAGAAGGTGCTACTTTATTCCTTAAAATTAACTTGTAAGTTAATAGAAATGTCATAAAGTTAGAGTAGAATAGAGAGAATTTTATTTGTTTGGGTTCTGTGTGGTGGAGCGTAGTAGAATTCTGGCAATTGGTTGTTAGGACTCTCTTTCAGGTTTTAAGTTTTTAATTTGGCCAACTTACTGAGGCTCAAATTGAGGGGTGACCCACTTTTGCCTGGGTCAAATCATCCGGGACATGGGGGAAAAATAATTGTTGTTGCTGTTGTTTTTTCTTTGCAAAAAGCTTTGTAAGGTTTCCGAGTTGGCAAATGCTGTATCCCACATCTGATGCATAGAAAAGCTACAATTTGAAAGATAGGTATTTTAAAAATAAAATTTTTAAGTTGCAAAATGCATCTTTGAATACGTGAGATCTCTCTCAGGTAATTCTCTCAGCTGGACGAGTAACATAATGTCATTTGTTTAAAGATACTTGATAATGCGAGCAGCACTGTCGTGTTTTCTTTATCTGGCATCCCACAGCTGTTAACCAGTGAAATGAGAGATTAGAGTCTGTGCAATTAAAAGCATACACCGGATCCCTTCAAACAAAACTGTGCCACCTTCTATATCAAGGATTAAATTAGTCGATTGGCAAGATGTATACACTATGCTATTGAGAGAATTAGATCTTCTTAATGAATACACTGTATGTGTTAAGTCCAAGGAAACACTGAAGCTTATAAAAACTACCATAGTAAGATGTAAACTAATCTGTATATATATATATATTTTTTTTAAAGATTTTTTATTTATTTATTTGACAGAGAGAGAGATCACAAGTAGGCAGAGAGGCAGGCAGAGAGAGAGGAGGAAGCAGGCTCACTGCGGAGCAGAGAGCCCGATGCGGGGCTCGATCCCAGGACCCTGAGATCATGACCTGAGCCGAAGGCAGCGGCTTAATCCACTGAGCCACCCAGGCGCCCCACTAATCTGTATATTGATCACACTACTGTATAATTCATCAAACCTATTATATGAAATCTGTAGTATATGTATTTTAAAACACACCTAATATTGATTTACTCATAGAGAATACTAAATTACCAACTTCAGCTTTCTCTAATTTCTTATCATAGGCGATTATCTTTTTTCCACCCAGTGTTATGTTTTTATACTTTGTCTATCATATCATTCTTTCCCCCCTTGCATTGTGTTAAAAGGGAAACTATTGTCTCAACTTGGAACTGTCCGCTTATTTTTTCCCATTTCCATGTGATCTCTTATTAGGACACTAATGATACTGTTTTTGTAACTATTGGTGGTAGTATACTCGTTTTAGTTAGCTCTGGAAGGAATCTAGTAGTAGGATATAGGGGTTAAAGGTGCCAGACTGGTGAATCTCCCCTCAGCAAGTTATTTGATTTTGCTCTGCTGAGGTTTCTTGATTTTTATTTATTTTTCTATAAAGGTTTTTTCTGTTTTTTTTTTTTTTTTTTAAAGATTTTATTTTTAAGGAACACCTGGGTGGCTCAGTTGGTTAAGCATCTGCCTTCGGCTAAGGTCATGATCCCAGAGTCCTGGGATCAAGTCCTGTATTGGGCTCCTTGCTCAGCAGGGAGGCTGCTTCTCCCTCTGCCTGTAGCTCCCCCTGCTTGTGCTCTCTCTCTCTTTCTGACACATAAATAAAATCTTAAAAAAAAAAAAAAGAAAGATTTTATTTTTAAGTAATTTCTACATCCAACATGAGGCTCGAACTTACAACGCTGAGAGCAAGAGTCACATGCTCCTAACTGAGCCACCCAGGTGCCCCCTTTTAAAAATTACTTATTTAAGTAATCTCTCTACCCAACAAGGGGCTTGAACTCACGACCCCAAGATCAAGAGTCAAGAGCATGCACCTTTCTGTAGGATAGCCCTGTCAGCGTCAGGCCTGGTTTCCTGGTTTTTAATGGAAAAGGGAGAGTTCAGTGCTCTGGTACTTAGTAAAAGTGAAATGAAAGTTAACTATATTAATGGCAATAATAAGAATTATTATTGAGTTAGTTTCTGTTGTGAACTTAGCATATTGGCACTTGTATATGTTTAATTCATTCACAAGCAAGATAAAATAGATCGGCTATAACTTTCCAATCTAGGATCAGAATGTCCACCTATGTGATAGTCCAGTTCCTTTAGAAAATAATAATTCCATCAGTGTGTGTATTATGAGTAAGTTTTCTAAGGCCACATATCAATTCAGTGACAAAAAAATAATTGTATTCACTTTAGTGTATATTTGAGTGCCTAGTATTTGCTGAGCAATACAAGGTATATACACATACATGAACTATAGTTCCTGTACTCAAGTGTTGTTAGTTTAACAGGAAGGATTAGGAATAGAAATCTGCTTTTTGAGACCCCTGGTGGGTGAAATTTACACCAGCATAAACAAGTTCAGACTGGATTATTAATGGAAACAGAATGAATAGGAAAGCCAGTTTCAACACCTTAAGGAGCCAAGCGGGACTAAATTGAATTACCTACATACTTTGGTGGCGGTTATTGTTTTCATACCCAGGGATCTCTAGGTTTGCGTCTACCTGTATCTATTCTGTTTGCTGATACTACAGTATTTACAAGTGTATTACTTGTTAAAAACTCAGTTTTGTGTCTTATACAAAGAGAAACGTTTAATATTTCTGTCAGACAGGCATACATAAAATATGACCATTGTTAGCATGGAGGTGGTAGAGGTCGTATCCCACAGAAAAGAATTGGAATAAACCTGGGGCGCCTGGGTGGCTCAGTTGGTTAAGCATCCGACTCTTGATTGCAGCTCCGCTCATGATCTCAGTGTCATGAGATTGAGCCCCACATTGGGTTCCATGCTAAGCGTGGAGACTGCTTGGGATTCCCTCTCTCCCCTTCTCTCTGCTGGACCTCCCCCCGCCCCCTGCCACCTCCCCCCCCCCCGTAATTGCTTGCACGCTCTCTCTCTTAATCATAATAAATAAGCAAGTAAGTAAATAAATAAAATTGGAAGAAAACTTCATGAAAGAATATTTGAGCAGGATTTCAAAGAATGTATGTGATTTCAGGTGATGTTTACGAGCTTTAGTGGTATCTTTGCACCATGCAAGGTCAAGGTATCAGCATGAGTAGCAATTCAGAGTGAGGACTGGGCATGACATCCTGGTGGAATAGTGAATGCCCACTGAGCAGAAACATGATCTATGTGCAGGTTCCGTACTGGGAGATATGCTTGGGGAGGAAGGTTGATGTCATATTTATTGGGCATGGAATGTGTTTAAGTTAAACAAATAATGGAGATCCATGAAAGGTTCTTCACATGGCAGATGGTGGTGGTAGTGGTTGACTAGTACAGTTGGATTATCTACTAACTGCATTTGTTTTTGTTTAGTTTTGTTTAAAGATTTTATTGATTTATTTGGCAGAGTGAGAAAGGGAACACAAGCAGGAGTGGTAGAGGGAAAGCAGTCTTCCGGCTGAGCAGGGAGCCCAATGCGGGGCTCGATCCCAGAACCCTGGGATCATGACCTGAGCCGAAGGCAGACACTTAATGACTGAGCCGCCCAGTTGCCCCCGACTAACTGCACTTGTGTGTTTATTTGAATTCATGTTTTGTCTCTTTCAGGAAGTTCATGATTTATTGCAAGACTATGAGTTAAAGTATTGTTATGTGGACAGAAATAAGCGAACAGGTAAGATTTCAATTTTAAGCACGTGGTTTCATTTTGATTCTAAGTGTGTGCATTATTAAACAAGATTACTGTCTTTTCATTCTTAAGATAATCTCTGAAATTCTTTTTTTTTAAAGATTTTATTTATTTATTTGACAGGCAGAGATCACAAGTAGGCAGAGAGGCAGGCAGAGAGAGAGGAAGGGAAGCAGACTCCCCACCGAGCAGAAAGCCCGATGTGGGGCTCGATTCTAGGACCCTGAGATCATGACCCGAACTGAAGGCAGAGGCTCAACCCACTGAGCCACCCACTGGCTCTCTGAAGCCACTGAAATTCCCACTCTCTGAAATTCTTAAGCATTAAGTCATATCAATGCTACTCACACAATGTATTTTCTGAAGATAACATTAGTATCCTAAATTATAATCACATAATTTATATGTATGTCACTAGAGACATTATTTTATAAAGAATTTTCTAATATTATATGTTATGCTATAATAATATTTATAGGCTTGGTGACCTTCCATTTTTTTTTTTATTGAAGTGTAATTAACATTGGTGTTACATTTCAGGTGTATAACTCTTTTTTTAGGGATACAACATATTGATTCCACAATTCTATGCATTACCCAGTGCTCACCACATTAAGTGTAGTTACCATCTGTCACCATACAACATTACAGTATCACCGACTGTATTTCCCTGTGCTGTATTTTTCATCTCCAGCACTTACTTCATAAGTACAAACTGGAAGTTTGTACCTCTAATTCCCTTTACATATTTTGCCCATCCTCCCCACTTCCCCTTAGGCATCCAGTTTGTTCTCTGTATTTTTTTTTTAATGTTTAAATTTTATTTATTTTTAATTTCTTTTCAGTGATCCAGATTTCATTGTTATGCACCACACCCAGTGCTCCATGCAATACATGCCCTCCATAATACCCACCACCAGGCTCCCCAACCCCCCTACACTGTTTTTGTTTTTTTAAGTAAGGCCTATGCCCAGCATGGGGCTCAAATTCATGACTCCGAGATCAAGAGTCACACATTCTGTAGACTGAGCCAGTCAGGTACCTGTTGTATGTTTTTGTTTATTCATCTGTTTTTTTGGATTCCACATATTAGTGAAACCACATGGTATTTGTCTTCTGTCTGATTTATTTTACTTAGCGTTATACCCTGTAGGTCTGTCCATGTGGTTGCAAGTGGCAAAATCTCATTCTTTATTTTGGCCAAGTAATATGGCCAAGTAAATTATGGCCAAGTAATTTGGCCATCATATCTTTATCCATTAATCCATTAATGGGCAGTTGGGTTGCATCCATATCTTTGTTGCTGTAAATAATGCTACAGTAAACAGGGGTGCATATGTCTTTTCAAATTAATGTTTTTATTTTCTTTGAGTAGATACACAGTAGTGGAATTACTGGATCATATGGCAGTTCTATTCTTAAATTTTTGAGGCACTTCCATATTGTTTTCCACAATGGCTGCACTAATTTGCATTCCTATCAACAATGCACAAAGGTTCCTTTTTCTCTTCATCCTCATCAACACTTGTTATTTCTTGTCATTTTGATACTATTCTTTCTAGCTATTCTGACTGGTGTGAGGTAATATCTCATTGTGATTTTGATGTGCATTTCTCTGATGTTGAGAGATGTTGAGCATCTTTTCATGTATATGTTGGCCATCTGTGTGTCTTCTTTGGAAAAATGTCTACTCAGGTCCTCCGCCTATTTTTTTAGTCAGATTATTTTTTAGTGGGGTTTTTTGTGTGTGTGCATGCGTGTGTGTGTGTTGAGTTGTATGAGTTTATAGGTTTGGATATCAATCCTTTATCATAAACATCATTTGTAGATTTCTTCTCCCATTCACTATGTTGTCTTTTTGTTTTGTGGATGATCTCCTTTGCTGAGCAAATTATTTTTGTGTAGGCACAGTGGTTTATTTTTGCTATTGTTTCCCTTGCCTAAGGAGACATATCCGTAAATATTTTGCTAGGGGTGATGTCCAAGTGATCATTGCCTTTTTTTTTTTTCAACCATTAGGGGTTTTATGGGTTCAGGTCTCACATTTAGGTCTTTAGTTCATTTTGAGTGTGTTTTGTGTATGGTGTAAAAAAGTGATCCAGTTTCATTCTTTCACATGTCGCTATCTAGTTTTCCCAGCACCATGTATTGAATAGACTGTCTTCCCTATTGTATATTCTTGCCTCCTTTGTTACAGATTAATTGCCCATATAGGTATGGGCTTATTTGGGGGCTGTTTCACTGATCTATGTGTCTGTTTTTTTTTTTTTTTTTTAAAGATTATTTATTTATTTGACAGAGATCACAAGTAGATAGAGAGGCAGGCAGAGAGAGAGAGGGAAGCAGGCTCCCTGCCGAGCAGAGAGCCCGACACGAGACTCGATCCCAGGACCCCGAGATCATGACCTGAGCCGAAGGCAGCGGCTTAACCCACTGAGCCACCCAGGCGCCCCTATGTGTCTGTTTTTTGTGCCAGTACCAAACTGTTTTGATTACTGTGGTTTGTAATAGACCTTGAAATATTGAGATTGTGATACCTCTAGCATTGTTCTTCTTTCTCAAGATTTCTTTGGTGCTTTGAGGTCCTTTGAGGTTCCATATAAATTTCAGGATTATTTGTTCTAGTTCTGTGAAATATGTTGTTGGTATTTCGTTAGAGATTGCATTAAATCTGTAGATCTTTGGGTAGTATGGACATTTTGAGAGTATTTGTTCTTCCAGTCCAGGAGCATGAGATATCTTTCCATTTGTTTGTGCCATCTTTAGTTTCATCATTGTCCTAGTTTTCAGAGTACAGGTCTTTTACATGCTTGGTTAAATTTATTCCTAGACATTTTATTCTTTTTGGTGCTATTATAAATGAATTGTTTTCTTTCTCTTTCCTGCTATTTCATTATTAGTGTACAGAAAAGCAATTGTTTTTTGTGTATTAATTTTGAATCTTGCAGCTTTACTGAATTCATTAATTCTAATAGTTTTTGGTGGAATTTTTACAGTTTTCTATGTATAATATCATGTCATTTGCAAATAGTGATGATTTAACTTCTTCCTTACCAATTTGGATGAATTTTCTTATCTAATTGCTATGGTTAGGACTTGCAGTACTATACTGAATAAAAAGAATGGACATCATTGTCTTGTTTCTAATCTTAGAGAAAAAAACTTCAGTTTTTTTACCATTGAGTATGATGTTAACTGTGGGTTTTTCATGAATGACCTTTATTTAGCTTAAGGTATCCCCTGAACACACTTTAAGAGTTTTTAACATGAACAGATGTTGACTTTTGTCAAATGCCTTCTCTGCATTTATTGAGATGATTTTGTGGTTTCTATTCTTGTTTTGTTAATGTGGATTTTCACATTGATTGACTTGTGAATATTGAACCTCCCTGCATCCCTGGAATAAATCTCACTTGTTCTAGGTGTGAATCATCCTTTCAATGTATTGCTGAATACACTTGCTAATATTTTGTTCAGGATTTTTACATTTATGTTCATCAGGAATATTGGTCTGTACTTTTCTTTTTTCCATAGTGTCTCTGTCTGGTTTTTGTATCAGGGTAATACTGGCCTCGTAGAATGTATTTGAAAGCTTTCCTTCCTCTTCTGTTTTTTGAAATAATTTGAGGACAATCAGTATTAATTCTTGGTTAAATGAAATGTAGAATAAACCTGTAAAGCAATCTGGTCCTAGACTTCTGTTTATTGGAAGTTTTGGTTACCAAATTAGCTTTGTTATTAGTAATTGGTCTGTTCAGTTTTTCTGTATCTTCCTGATTGAATTTTAAGAAGATGATATGTTTCTGGGAATCTATCCATTTCTTCTAGGTTGTCCAATTTGTTGACATACAATTTTTTGTAGTATTCCCTTATAATCTTCCATATTTCTGTTGTGTTGGTTAATTCCCCTTTCATTTCTGATTTTAGTTATTTGTATTCTTTTTTTCTTGATAAGCCTGGTTAAAATTTTAACGATTTGTTTATCTTCTCAAAGAAGCAGCTCTTGGTTTCACTGATCTTTTCTATTGTTCTTTAAGTTCCTAATTTATTTCTGCTCTGATCTTCCTTCCTTCCTTCTGCTGGCTCTGGGCTTGGTTTGTTCTTCCTTTTCTAGTTCCTGTAGGTGTTAGGTTAGATGGTTTGAGATTTTTCTTGTTTCTTGAGGTAGGCCTGTAAATTTTCCCTATACATTTTCCTTTTCGAACTGCTTTTGCTGTGTCCCAAAGATTTTGGATCACTGTGTTTTTATTTTCATTTGTCTTTACGTAATTTCTTAATTTCCTCTCCGATTTCTTTATTCACACATTGACTGTTTAGTAGCATGTTATTTAGCTTCCATGTTTTGGGGGGACTTTTTGCATTTTTTTTCCTTTGATTGATTTCTTATTTTATACCATTATAATCAAAGTATACGTGAAAGGATTTTAGTTTTCTTAAATTTATTGAAACTTATTCTGGAGAATGTTCCCTGTGAACTTGAAAAGAAGGTATACTCTGTTGGTTTTGGATGGAATGTTCTATATGTATCTGTTAAGTCCGCCTGCTCTGATGTGTCATTCAAAGACACTGTTTCCATATTGATTTTCTGCCTGGATGAGCTACCCATTGATGTAAGTGAGGTGTTAAAGTCCCTTACTATTATTGTATTACTGTCAGTTTCTTGCTTTGTGTCTGTTCATATTTGCTTTATGTATTTAGGTGCTTCAATATAAAAGAAAATTTTTAAGACTTCCCGATACTTTGCATTACATGTAGTTGGGAAAAATAAAATCTTTATGTAGTTTGAAAGCATTACAAAAATAAAAAACAAAACATTATAGTATCTTATAGTAGAACTCCTAATATAATTTCTCTACTTTTATTTGAGTCTTTGGTTGTGGAATTAGTTAAGTGATTAGTGTCAGCATTAAAAAATGCCATGAAATGGAATAGATATTTCAGAGTGCATCGCATGTAGTAGGAATATTTGTTCTTGATACTTTTGTTTCAGAAATGTGTATGTGTGTACCGAGTCACAGACCAAAAATATATTCCTTACTATGGGTCATAGTCAAAAAAAGTTTGAAAACACTGGCTTAGAAAATTCTTTAATTCATTTTGTTATCTTCTAGCTTTTGTTACCTTACTGAATGGGGAGCAAGCCCAGAATGCAATTCGGATGTTTCATCAATATTCTTTTCGAGGAAAGGACTTAATTGTTCAGCTCCAGCCAACAGACGCTTTGCTGTGTATTACCAACTTGCCCACTTCTTTTACATTAGAAGAATTTGAAGAACTTGTTCGTGCTTATGGAAATATCGAGAGATGTTTTCTAGTATACAGTGAAGTTACTGGCCATTCCAAAGGCTATGGATTTGTGGAATACATGAAAAAGGACTTCGCTGCAAAGGCTAGATTGGAGTTATTGGGTAAACAGTTGGGAACTTCAGCTCTGTTTGCACAATGGATGGATGTTAATCTGTTGGCCCCAGAGCTCATTCATTCTAAGTGCCTTTGTGTAGATAAACTCCCTAGTGACTACAGGGATTCAGAAGAGCTGTTGCAATTTTTTTCCAATATACATAAACCCATGTTTTGCCAGGTATGTATTCTTAAGGTATCATTTGAAATATTTGAAAATTTTTGCTTATGTATTCTGCATGCACTCACAAATTTTTTATACCTATGTGAATATCACAATGGATCATCTAAGTCTTTTTTTTTTTTTTTTTAAGATTTTATTTATTTATTTTGTCAGAGAGAGAGAGCGAAAGCACAGGCAGACAGAGTGGCAGGCAGAGGCAGAGGGAGAAGCAGGCTCCTTGCCGAGCAAGGAGCCCGATATGGGACTCGATCCCAGGACGCTTGGATCATGACCTGAGCCGCAGGCAGCCGCTTAACCAACTGAGCCACCCAGGCGTCCCCATCTAAGTCTTCTTTAGTCCGCAGTGAAGACTTTACGGTCACTCTAAATTTTAAGTCAAGTCCTTTTGTGAATGAGTCAATTTTTGTTATTATATAGTAGATATGTCTTAGTAAACCCATCACTTATTCACCTCATTCTATCAATTTCTTGAGCCCTTCATCCTTTGATCCATTCATCCGTCCACTTTTTACTTATTATCTTCTCTGCACCAGACACTATATTGCTTAAAGCTTAGAAATACAGAGAAGAGAAACGTACTCTCTCAATATTTTACAATTTTGTAGGAGGTACTGACAAGCAAATAATTATAAATCCTGTATAAAGAGTAATGTAATGGAAGATAGGAAAGTATTTTAAAGTTTAAAAAGAATGTGTAATTCTGTCTTAATGGGATCGTAGTGAGACATTTAGAGAAGATCCTGAAAACTTAACAACACTGGTAAGACTTTTCATGCACTTGATCAGTAAAATTATATATATATATATTCTACTAAATAGATAAAAATATGTACTGTATAAAGCTCCTTCCCTTGTAAGTGTTCAGTAGCAACTGATGAACTCTTTCCTCTCTTGCTTCCCTTAATTTCTTCCTTCCCTCTCTTCTCTCCTCCCATGTTTCTTTTCTTCTTATCCCATATTCCCTGCCCCCACCACCCACCATTTTTCTTTAATCATACATTTGTTGAGTCTCTACTATTACACTAGAAAGTTTGGAGTTGTTATAGTTTTATATATATATATGTATATATATAAAATGTAAAATTTATGTGTGTTATGTATATATATACACACACACACACAACCACATATATACACCTATATATTATTATAATGTATTATATATCGTGTTTATATAAATATATAAATTTATTGTATAATGCATAAATAACTAATATAGATTATATATAACTAAATAACTACATATATATACTGTATAACTCTAGTTATATAAACAATAGGTTAATGCTACCATCTTTTTCTTACATTTGTACCCCTCCAATCCCAATATATACATCAAAGAGACCATTTAAGAACATCATAAAATTAGAAAATTTTGTCACAGATCTTACATCCAGTCTTTTCTCAGTTACTGAAAGGTGATAGATGTTGATATCTAATCCATATCCTTCTCTTGGATACTAAAATTATTCAGTGGTATTCTGTGGTCAAACAAAATTCTTTGTAGTTGAGGCCTTTGAAGCAAACGTGAGGAGAAAACCCATTTATCACAACTTGTATTTCAATTATGAATCCCAGAGTTGGACATGACAGGTCCTCTAATCTAGGTTGCCGGTGGTAGAAAAATGTTTATTATATTATTTGTGAGTGACCATTTAGCTTCTATTAAAATGTTCCAAGATAATGGGAAATTAACTAGATCAGAAGTCAGACCATTCTATATTTGAATGGCTTTCCTACTGAACTGAAATATTCCTCTTTAAAACTACTGATGCTGTGAACTTAGATGAGTTTGTCTTTTGAAAGAATTAAAATGGTATTATAATTTATATGGCATGAAAGCTATCATAATGAACCAGGAATAATAGTAAGTGTTTCAAAATTCTCAAAAGATTAGTAAAACAAATTTATGATGCCTTTATCAGTGGATCTCTGAAATTCAGGCTCTTTTGCCTGGTAGGTTGACGTAGACTGTAGTGAAGATAGTCTCTTATCTTGTGATCATGGGACACCAAAGATTGATGGCTTTTATAAATCTGATTGTAATATCTGGTTTGGATTACAAGAAGAATGGGGTTGTAGGAGAAATGTTTGGAAGAGGCAGATGTTTTGCCTTTCTATCATGTGGTTGGAAAAGTTTTGTGGAAGAAAAGACATTTGAGGACAGTTTTAAAAGGAAGAAGAATGTGAAGGGAAAAATAGAAATTTGTTCTAACAATACAAGAAAGTGAAGATTCTGAAATAAGATAGAAACTAAAAAAGACTGAAATTGTTTAATTGTAATATTAACTTAGGAGACATGAAATCCAAACACATGTTGAGACCTACCATGATGAATTTTATCACATTTACCACTTTATCACGTGAATGTGTTTAAGATAATTCAGGCATATTCAGAACTTCAAAACTTGTTAGTGTCTTATTTGTTCTTATTTTTGCTCTTTGTATCAGTCTTTACAGATCCAGGACTTTAGTATCTTCCTTTACACTCTTACAGGTGGGTGACTGGAAACAAATCAAGCTCAGCATTGCAGCAGTTCATTTAGGGCACATTCAGAAATAAAACTTGTGTGTTGCATATGGCATTTTAACAAACCCTGGGGCAGTTTTCCCAAATAAACTTTGATTTGGAATACTTGACCAAATTCCTGAAATCTGCCTAAATTATTGAATTAAAAGTTGAATATGGTTCCTCCTACTTTTCTTCTCTTGATAATACAAACTTTAATTTACATAGCGATGTGGTCAAATAATTGTTCAGTATCTTTCATTGTCCACATATCTGGTAAATTCAAAGAAGATTTCAGTTACTGGGTCTCTATATTTTTCTATGTCTAAATTATCAGTTCTACATCTTTCTTAAATTAGAAGGAATATTATCATTTGAGCATTGACTTTTTTAAGAATTTATTTATTTATTTGACTCAGAGAGATCACAAGTAGGCAGAGAAGCAGGTAGAGAGAGAGGGGAGGAACGAGGCTCCCTGCCAAGCAGAGAGTCCATTGCGGGACTCAATCCCAGGACCCCGAGATCATGACCTGAGCCGAAGGCAGAGGCTTTAACCCACTGAGCCATCCAGGCGCCCCTTGAGCATTGACTTTTAAAATAAATTAGAAAATCAAAGAATTAAAAAGAAACTTGACAGAATCTTGTTTATCATCCTATCTTCAGTAAGGACCATATCTAAGCAACTAATGAACTTTTATTTTTATTTATTTATTTACTCATTTAAAAAGTAATCTCTACACCCAACTTGGGGCTCAAACTTATGACCCCAAGATCAAGAGTCTCATGCTCTCCCAACTGAGCCAGCCAGACCTCCCACAACTAAGAAACTTAATTTTAGAGAGAAAGAATATACTATTTTCACCAGCATCATGCTGGTACATTTGTTTTTGAATTTGAAAATTATATACTGAAAATAAATATTTCTAACTGAATATTAGAGTTCCCCTTTTAACAAATTGTATTAAATCAGCTTGCACAGGATGAAGGTAGTTATGTTGGTGGCTTTGCAGTGGTTGAATATAACACTGCGGAGCATGCGGAAGAGGTTCAGCAGGTGGCGGATGGCCTGACCATCAAGGGAAGCAAAGTCCAAGTTTCCTTCTGTGCTCCGGGAGCGCCAGGGCGAAGTACGTTAGCAGCCCTGATAGCAGCTCAACGTGTGGTAAGTCTAGTGTTCTTTATTAGGATCTAGAAACATTCGCGTACTGTTTTAGTCTCTCCAAACCAGTTGGCCATTCACTGGACCCTCATCATATTTCCATTACACAAAGATATTCTTCCTTTGAAAAAAATTGTCTAAATGGTATCTCTGTCACGTCAAGGCGGAAGTCATTGCCAAAGAAGAAATTGAGTTTGGTAACATTTATCCCAATAAATTTTTTGGGAAGGAATGTTCTGTTCTACATTTTGAGTGTCAAGTCTGTTTTTTTCAAAGTGTTTGTTAGTATCTGTCGTGCAAATACAGGAAGGGGTGTGCTTTGCTTTTGCTCACAGGGCCCGTTGTTACTACCTCTCTATTGTTAACTGTGTGCTGCTGCTTCTCTGGGCCTCCCTCTCTGTGGAAGTTCGTGCAGATAGTGACTAATCCTTGTTCGGTTTTGACTCCAGGCACTTAGCATAGTAAATACTTGTTGACTGAACTAAGGAAGGAATACACTTTTGAGGGATGAGGGAAGAAGGCTTCATGATGGAGGGGACATTTGAGTGTGACATTAAAGTGTGATTTTGCATTGTATTGTTGGGAGTGGAGGATAGGATAGCCGGATAAAAACAGATTTTGCATGAGACGTTATATGGAAAAAATCCATGCTTTATCTGAAACCCCAGTTTAAGTGGCCATTCTGTATTTTCACTTGCTAAATCTCACAACTGCAAGGCGGTAGAGTGAGTTGAACAAAAGCTTTCAAGCTGGAGAATAAGGCCAATTTGCACGCTTCGAGGGTGGTGAGTGGTGGAGGTGGAGGAGTGTAGGAAGGGATGCCTGATGAGATGGTGGACTGATGCCAAATCAGGGAGGACTGTTGAGCACTGGGGGAATGGAGATTGAATTTGATAAGCAGGGGGGAGCTCTTGAAGTATATAAACAAGACAGTGATGGGATCAGAGTTAAGCCTCAAGACATTAGTCTGAAAGTGGTTCGCAGATGAACTGAGGAGGGAGGAAAACAGAGGAGATTGCTCTTGGTCTCACATCTCTTGCCCTTCTCTTCCTGTTCTTTAGCCTCACCTCTGGTCCTGGATCCCGCCTCCCTTCTTTTGTAGTTTGTCTTTCCCTCTTTGGTTCTGTCATTCTCCTGTCCTAGCTTGCATACGTCACAACGTCAGCTCTTCTTTGACTGTCATCCTTGTGTCTCTGCTTAAATTGCCTCTGCTGGACCAGACTGACTGCGTTTAGAATTCTGAATCCATCCAGTGACCTATTTCTGCACCAGGGCACTGTGTCCTCTTGCAGAGAAACACCTATGCGGCTTGGTGCTGCTTCACGTGTGTAATGTTATGGCTGCTCCCCAGCAAAACTTGAGCTCCTCATCTCTCATTGGCTGCTCGTTTCCACTTTCTACAGCCACTATCTTGAACCTTCACTGTTTCTGCCTTTGTCCTTTCTGTCAGCTGATCATGGCTCCTCATGTTTAGAAATACAAAGGCCATGTGCTGGATCATTCATTCACCTCTTCTCATGCTGCCCAAGCAAATGTGTCCCATTTAAAAAAAAAAAAAAAGATTATTTATTTGAGAGGGAGAGTGTAAGTGTGCATGGAGGAGCAGAGGGGAGGGAGAGAGAGAAGCTCACGCAGACTCTGAGCTGAGCACAGAGCCCATGTGGGGCTCCATCTCATAATCCTGAGATCATGACCCCAGCTGAAACCAAGAGTCGGATCCTTAATCTACCGTGCCACCCAGGTGCCCTGTGTCCCTGTTTTTTACTTCGTTTTCCCTTTAGTAGCATTCATTCCACAAATATGTACTGGGCACCCACTACATGTTAGGCACTGAGAGAGACGTTTATGATTCATCAGTGAACAAAATGGACAAAGATCCCTGCTTTCTTGGAGGAAGAGCTGTGCCTCATCCTGCCAGTGCTGGGGCTCATGACCTGTCTGCCATCTCCAAGGACCTTGATCCTCACCTTCCTACTTCCTGTCATTGGGTGCTCCACTAGCTCCATCCCTCCTGCTTGTAGACATGCTCAGATCCTTTCCTTTAAAAATAATCTCTTCAGGCGCCTGGGTGGCTCAGTGGTTTGGGCCGCTGCCTTTGGCTCGGGTCATGATCTCAGGGTCCTGGGATCGAGTCCGGCGTCGGGCTCTCTGCTTGGCAGGGAGCCTGCTTCCCTCTCACTCTCTCTGCCTGCTTCTCTGCCTACTTGTGATCTCTCTCTGTCAAATAAATAAATAAAATCTTTTTTAAAAAAATAAAAATGATCTCCTCATAGTGGTCTTTCTATTACTCTTCCTTCACCTCTGGAGCTTCTTGAATAATTAGGCCCCACTTGCTGTCATCATTTCCATTTCTTCATTTCTGTCTCCGCCAGATCCACGGTGGTTTCTGCCTCTGCTATTCATGTGAACCTGTTCTCGTTAAGATTAATAGAAATTTCTCAGTATTGAGGTTGAATAGGCGCTATTCAGTCTTTTATTGCTTGGTCTCTTGAAAAGTCTCCGCTCTAGATTTCTACCCCACCATTTTTTTTCTGCCTAACTACTCATTCCCCTTCTTTTTCCTTAACGGCTGGTATCAGTACGTGTGTGTATTTGGTTTTTCTCACTTTCTTCTCCTTGTGTGCTCCAGCAGCCCCAGTTATCGCTGATCAAGAATGACTTGCAAGCGCCAATTTTTTAACCCATTCACCCTCAGCACAAAATCTACGCTTCCAAATGATTATTAAGCATTCCATCTCCATGCTATATAAGTAGTTATGTTATGAGTAGGTCAATTTCAACATTTCCAAAAGAAAACTGTCTTTTCTCTGGATCTTGCTGAGTTTACAGGTCTGAATCCATCCAATTGCCTACTTTGCACCAGGGCACTGTGTTCCCTCGGAGAAGAACACACACCTGGGTGGCTTGATGCCACTACGCATGTGTGACACACACGTACAATTCTGTGTTGTGTATATGGCACCCGTTCACCCAAACTAAAATTATCTGAACCAACAACTCAGTTCATCATGATGGATCTTCCTCACCTGCTCCCCAAATCTAGATGTTGAAAATATTAGCAAATCCATTCAATTGCACATCCTCACATCTCTTCGATCCTTGAGGCTTGTCAACATCTTTGTTTGTTCAGGATCTCCTCTTTTCTCATCTAGATGATAAAAATAATCACCTGTGTAGTCACCACTATAACCAGTCTTCCATAGGGCCTCAAGAGTGATCTTTTCCACCCTCAAGTCAGATCATGTCATTCACTTGCTTAATATTCTTTAATGCCTCCATAAGTTCAGGTTTCTTTGCACGGCATGCTGGGCCCTTCGTGATTGAATGTCAGTGACAATGAGAAATCCTTAAATGTTTCTTGATAAAAAATAATGGATTCTTGTACGTAATCTTTTCTCAAGTTTTCTGAGATATAAAAACAATCATAAATAGGTAGTGAAATTTATCAAAATATTTCTTTAACTATTGAGATAATCATGTGATTTCTTCCTAAATTCATTCATGTGCTGAAGCACTCTGATTTCCTAATGTTAAACGATCCTTCTATTATAAGCTCTAATTGATAACATTTTTCCAATGCACTGTTTGATTTGACTGGATAATATTTTATTTTATTATATGCTCATGTGGTCATAAGTGAAAAACGCTGAAACCATCATTTATTTTGGAATCAAGGGCATACTGACTTCATTAAATGATTTAACTATTTTTTCTCCTTCTCCCCCTTTTCTTTCTATTTCATGGATCAACTCACATAAAATAGGGCTTTCCTGTTCTTTGAAAAGTCTCATCCATGAAATCATGTAGACCTAGTCCTGGAGCACCATATAGAGGGAAATCATTGGTCACTGATTATGTTCCTTCTAAGATATTTAGATATTATAGTTTTATCTTTTTAATTTATTTTCTTTCTATAGCATACTGGCATTTGATTATATTTTATAGATTCATCCACTTTGTCTACATTTTCAAATTTATTGGCACATAGTCATTTATAATATTATTTTAAAAATTTTTTCTGATCCATGCTCCTGAAGTCCTGGGATCGAACCCTGCATTAGGCTCCCTGCTCAGGTGGGAGCCTGCCTCTTCCTCTCCCTCTGCTCTTCCCCCTACTTGTGTTTGTTCTCGCTCTCACTCACTCTCTCTCAAATAAATAAAATCTTTTACAAAATCAAATTGTTCTGTTTACTGTTCTCATTGGCATTGTATATTTATTTGCATTTTCTTTTTTCTTTTTGATCAGTTTTTTTGTTTTAGAGAATGAGAACACACACAAACGGGGGTGTTGCAGAAGGAGAGGAAGAGAGAGAATCTCAAGGCATTTTCACACTGAGCACAGAGCCTGAAGCAGGGCTCAATTGATCTCACAACCCCGAGATCATGACCTAAGCCAAAATCAGAGGAGTTGACACTTAACTGACTGAGCTACCTAGGTACTCCTTCCTTGGATCAGTCTTAGAAAAGATTTCCCCGTTTTGTCTTTTCAAAGAAACAGGTTTTGTTCTGTTCGTCATTTCTATCTTTTGCTTATTTCTGCCCTTCTTTTTAAATTTTAATTCCAGTATAGATTACATATGGTGTACATTTCAGATGTACAATATAGTGATTCACCGATTTCACCCATCCCCCACCAACCTCCCCTCTGGAAACCATCTGTTTGTTCTCTATGGTGAAGAGTCTGTTTCTTAGTTTGTCCCTTTTTTTTTTTGGTTAGTTTCATAAATTCCACATAAGAATGAAATCATAGGGTATTTGTCTTTCTCTGACCTATTTCACTTAGCAATTACACCCTTTAGATCCATTCATGTTGTTGCAAATGGCAGGATATCAGTCTTTTTTTTTTTTTGGCTGAGTAATATTCCTATGTATGTGTGCATATGTATCTCACCTTTTCTTTATCCATTTATCTATCAGTGGACATTGGGGCTGCATCCCTATCGTAGCTATTGTAAATAATGCTTTAGTACACATAGGGGTGTATGTATTTTTTCAACTTAGTGTTTTTGTATTCTTTGAGTAAATACCCAGTAGAGGAATTACTGGATTGTATGGCAACACTATTTTTAATTTCTTGAGGAGCCTCCCTACTGTTTCCTACAGTGTCTGCCCTTATCTTTATAATATCCTTGTTTTCTTCTTTGGGGTTACTCTTTCTCCTTTGTCTTTATTGATATTAATTCTTAGCACCTTTGTTTTCAATCTGTATTATTTGTATTTTCTGATTAATTGATTTAAATCAAGTTTCTTTTTAACTGTTATACTTATGTATCCTAAATTTTATTTTATTTTGGCTTTTTAAGTTTTTCTTTTAATCCTAGTTAACATACAGTGTTATATTAATTTCAGGTGTACAATAGAGTGATTCAACAGCTCTATACAACATGTCATAAATTTTAAATTATAAATGTTTCAAATTGTTCTATGATTTCCTTTTAAATTTAAAGCTTAATTACTTTTGCTTCCATTTTTCAGTTTATTCCACTGAGGAATTTCAAGAAACTATTCTTTTGACATAGATTTGTAATTTATTGCATTGTAGTCAGAGAATCTAGTCCCTAATGTTGATTTAGCAGCATTTTGTTTTGTTGAATGGTTACTTTCTATGAATGTGCCGTGTAGGCTCAAAAACAATCCAAACTCTCTGTTTGTGGGTTACAAGGTTAAATGTGTATATATGTATGTATAAATATTAGTTTGAGACTATTAATTGTGACTCAGATCTTCCATATCTTTGCTTATTTTTTAATTTGATCTGTGTCTGAGAGGAATGTATTAGAAGTTATCAGGTATAATTGTTGGATTTTCTTTTTCTCATTCTATTAGTTGTTTCTCCATAGACAGATAGATAGGTATAGGTATTATTATTAGGTACACATTTGTTTGTAGTCTATTGATTACCCCTCTGTGTGTTTTTCTGATGTTACAGTTGCTACTTGAACTTTATTTTCATTTATATTTGCCATCCCTTCATTGCCAATCTTTCTGTCATTTTATTTTAGGTATGTGTCCTATAGCTAACATGGCACTCTAAAACATTTTTAAAAATCTGTCTTTAATTGGTACTTAAACTGTTTAAATAGGTAGTTATTATTTTCTTATATCATGTTTTCTTTTAACTATACTTTTAAAAATATTTTCATTTCCCATTGAACATTGGATAAATAAGAATTTTCTTTGAATATGGGTTGTCCTGGGAAGCAGGTGGGAGTATGTAAGCATCAGGAAAAAGGAAACCCCTCAGACAGCAAACCCAAATGTGCCTTCCTTAATATCACCCCTATAAACGTGAAAATTAAATGGAATTCTGCATTTTCCATGTGAGGACAACAGTTTGAGAACTAAACTGGTTGAGCGCATAACCCCGTTGCAGCAGCGATGTGCTTCATAGCTAAAGGCCAACAAAAGAGAGGTTGTAACGACTGATGGTTGGGTTCTCCCTTGGTCCATTTCATTCGAACTCTTTTCTAGAAAGGCAGGGAGCTGTGTCTTGCACATCTTGGTATTCCTCCCTGGCATCAGTCATACTCATTTACACTAGACACCAAATAAATGTTTGTTAAATGAGGTTTTTAAATTATTTGAGCCCCCTAAGATCAGGAAATGGAGTGTTGAGATTTTGTGGATGAGGGGGGGAAAAAAAGTCATAGAAAAATAATTACTTAAAAAAAATTTCTTCTACACATTTGAAAATATGTTCTGACTTTTTCCTATTGGTGGTGATCATCCCTACCTTATTTACACCCCTTTATCCCTTTCTTCCCACTTAACTCAATCTTATCTCCATCCTACTTCCTCCTTCCTTACCCCACCTACCACCATACTGGTGTCTACATTTTAACTTTAGGATTGCCTGAAGTATTTTTTTTCCCCATGGTACTGGGTTTTGTATGCACGAATGAAATGAGCTATGCTATTATGTATCTTTATTTGCGCATATCATGTAATATTTTCTTGCATTTACTGCATCTCACTGTCTCATTTTCAGAGAAGGTATTAATGTAAAAACTTTTGAGAATTTGTGTAGTTGGAAGTATATTTATTTTTCACATATTTAAATAATAGCTGAATATAAAAATATTAAAAATAGAGATTCAAAGTTCTTCCTTTGGCACTTTGAAAATACTAATTTTTTGCCTTCTCAAATCCAATGTTGATGCTTTGAGGGAGAAGATGATATTAATTTATTTCTGTTTCCTTGGAAATACATTCTTTCTCACTGGAAGCTTCTAGCGTTTTCTCTTTGGCTTTGATGTTCTTAAGATTCAAACCCAAAAATGTGACTAGGTATGTTTTTCCTTATACATCATCTTTGGAACACCGTAACCACTTTCACTCCATGTTCTTTAATTTTTCTTCAATAATGAGAAATTCTCAGCCATTATTTCTTCAAAGCCCCCCTTCTTTTTTATTCTCTTTCAGGGACTCCTATTTTATACAGGTTGACAGGTCCAGCCTCTCCATTGCCTTGCTTTTTCTCTTTCGTGTTTCTTATTTCCATGTTTTGTTTGGTTTATTTGCATTTTCCACTTTATCCTTTGCCTTGTCTTCGGAGAGCTTTCTTTGATCTTTCAAGTCTCTGTTTTGTTTTTCAGCCACACATAATCTACTATTGGTCTGTTCAAGCACAGGATAGAGGTTAAGACTGATGCTCTGCATGAGTTTCTTCAGTTCCTTGTCTATAGAATGGTGATAATAGTACCAGTCCTGTAGAGTTGTTTTGGAGGACTACGTGATACAATCCACGTAAAGTGTGTAGAACGATGCCAAGTACGTGGTGAGGGCAGCTTTTTTCTTTTTTTAACGTTTATGTTTTTTCATACCCAGTATTTCTAATTAGTTATTCTTTGTAGCTGTTTGTCCTTGATTCCCATTACTAATAAAAAAATTTTAAGGGTTATCTATTATGCCTATTACTATGTGGTGTTCTTATTATTTCTTATCCGTTAATTCTGGCTCATCTCTTCGAGGTGATTCGGTTTGTTATATTTAATGACTATATTCTCCAGATGTCTAGCTGTGTTCTGTGAATACGTATTTCCCTGGGAGGGTTTCAGTTTCCTCGTATGTGAGTGTTTAGAGGTTGGGGGAAAGGAGGTTGGACAGGGGAGAGCGGGAATGAGTTCATTTTAGCTAGGGTTTAGCGAATTCAGATCAGAGGAGAACCCAGGGCCAAGAACTCTCCTTTACTATCTGTCCTTGACCACAGCCCTTTTCCCACCCAACCAGGCAACCCTGCACCTTGGGGAAACTTAATTCAGTGGTCCTGTGACATTCCCTGGATTGATGCTGCTGGTTTCTCTCCTTGTGCTGGCCAGAAAAGCCCTCATTACAGTTGCACAAGACAAAAGCCCTTCCCCAAACTGGCAGTAGACCCAGACTCCCTCATGCTCCCTGTGGAAGTCTCTACCTCCACATCTAGACCCTCTTCCTCCTCTCTTCAGGGAGTTCTCACAGATTTTGTGTCCGAGTCTTAGATCTGTCACCCTGTCCCTCTCAGGTTCACAGTATCTGGGTTTAGAGAGGGATCCCACTCGTATTGTCAGTTCTCCAATTTTTCATGACTAGAAGTTTATAGTATTTTATAACTGTATATTAATGTTCTCATCTCTCAGGTTGGTTTTTGAAACTGAAAGCAATTTCATATTTTTAGGACACTACCTATACCTCGCATGTGTTTGTGAGTCCAGTTCAGCTTTGTCTCAGAAGATGAAGTTAACGAAGACTTTTTTTTAAGGATTTATTTATTTGAGACAGATATAGAGAGAGAGCAAGAGCAGGTGGAGAGGGAGAGGGAGAAGCAGACTCCCCACTGAGCAAGGAGAAGCAGACTCCCCACTGAGCAAGGAGCCTGTGGGGCTCGATCGATGTGGGGCTCAATCCAAGGACACTGGGATTATGACCTGGGCCAAAGGCAGAGGCTTAACCATCTGAGCCACCCAGGAGCCCCTAGTGAAGACTTTCAGTACAAGAAAAATTTTGTTTGTAAGGCAACCCACGTTATTACGCTTTAGATAAACATTATAGTAAGGCTCTTCTGTAGTATAAAGTATTCATACTGTGTCAACAAATTATCTCCCCATTAATAAATTCAGATTCCCTTGGCATTTTTCTACTTGTATGATGAGATTTATCTTACTAAATTATCAGTCCTGTTAAAGCCAAATTGTATTTCACAGAGACATTTTGTGAAGATTTCAGTATATGCTGTATAATAGAATATCTTAACATTATAATTAGGAATTGTAGAATATATACAGAAATGTATCATGTAAAGCAATTTGCATTTATCATAAAGATGAGAGGAGTGAGAACTTCTGGAAGAAAGCCTTTAAAATTTTGTCTTTGTACTTATCCTTGTTCTAATGTTTTCTATTTCTGTGTTTATTGAAGATGCACAGTAATCAAAAAGGCTTACTTCCAGAGCCAAATCCTGTACAAATTATGAAAAGTTTAAACAATCCTGCCATGTTACAAGTTCTTCTACGGCCCCAGCCCTGTGGGCGAGCTGTTAAACCAGGTAAGCACATGGGCACAGACTAAATATAGAATGTTGGCTTGAAGTCAGTTTGTGCTGTTTTGCATGAAAAACACATTTAAATGAGTCCAAAAATATTTCTCTAGGACTTGTCAGTGAATTTTAATTAATGATCTGAGCTGATATGTTTTCACTATTTTTGGTAGATACAGTCTGCTTATGTGTTTCCTAATTTCTTTTTAGTAAATGTTAAATATTAAAACCAGCTTAGCTCCTGGTTGACAGGAATTTAGAGACCAGATAATTCACACATTTTTGTTGTTATGGATTCTACCAACAAAGGATATGATACTTTTGCCTGTAATATTTTTTAGCAGAATTACTTTGTTCTTTGTTTAATGTCTTAAAGGTATGTTTCCTCTTTCCTCGTAAATTTTCTGTTGGAAAATTGTTGTACTCTGTAGAAAATGACAAATATTATGGAAATCTTATCATATTGGTATATGCTAAATACCTACCTATTTAGTATTCTTCCTCTGGTAAGAGCCCAGCTTTGGAAATGCACAACTCTGTATTCAGAAAATGTATATTTTAGCATTAAGAAGAAGTGGATTTTTATATTCAGTACTAAAGTTTAGAATAAAAAATATTTCAGTATATTTATTGTTTCAACCCCAGCGGGTCTAACACGGACTGGTGGACTGCAGTTTGGTTCTAGCACTAACTACCCCGGGTTAGCAGGGTTAAGTTAAGGACTTAGCCCCCCACAGGTCTGCTCCTGATTGACACACCAGCTACAAGCTCACGGGGTCCCAGACCACCTGTATTTCTGACCAGCTGGCCGCAGATTCGGAGGCTCAGCTTTGATGATTTGCTAGAACAACTCGTAGAACTTAGGAGAGCACCATACTGATGATTACAGTTTTATTGTAAAGGACACAACTCAGGAATGGCCAAGTGAAGATACTCTTACAGCTAGGTCTAAGAGGGCCCTGAATGCAGAGATTTTACACTCTTTTCCCATGGAATCAGAGCACATTACCCTCCCAGCCCATCTGTGTATTCACCAACTAGGGATCTCCATGGAATTAAATTTGGCATCCAGGATTTTGTAGGAGTTGCATTATGTAGCTATGTAGCCCTGGTTGGCTGTTACGGAACTGAACCTCCAGTTTCCCTCCTCTTCCTGGAGGTCAGGAGGGCCAGCTGATACCATGTGACCCAATGCCCCAGCCCTCTAATCACATGGTTGGTATTTCTGGCATTGACCAGCCCCTGTAAGGGTCCACCTCCAGTGACCTCATTAGCATAACAAAGACATACCCATCACTCAGAAAATTTAAAAGATTTAGAATTTTCCTTCCAGGAACCAGAGACAAAGACCAGTTAATTTTTTTTTATTATACAACAATATTCATAGTATGTATATCCTATAATCATCAATTATTTGTGTCTAAGAAGCAGCATTAAAGGTTTTCTGGCTCAGCCTATTACATACTCAGATATCTTTTCTACAGTTTTAATGGTAGAGAGATATGTTTTTATGTCTTGACCACTCAAAGCACAAGAAGCTCATTATTTCCTAAGGCAACCTATTCCCTAGTTGGACAAATTTAATAAGTAGGTTTATTTTTTTTATATATTAGATGGTAAACCCTATAATTTTAGTGACTTATTCTGTGGTTCTTCAGAGGAAGAACCACAGAATAAGTCCATTGCTTCTTCCATAAGAAAAGACTTCTAGTAATACCTGAAGACCACTATCATGAAAACTTAGTCATTTTTTGGGGTTCCCAGTCTTCTATTCTCCAGGTCAGTGATCTTTTTGAAATCTATTTTTTTTTTAAAGATTTTATTTATTTGGTATATAGAGAGAGATCACAAGTAGATAGAGAGGCAAGTAGAGAGAGAGGGGGAAGCAGGCTCCCTGCTGAGCAGAGAGCCCGATGTGGGGCTCGATCCCAGGACCCTGAGATCATGACCTGAGCCGAAGGCAGAGGTTTAACCCACTGAGCCACCCAAGCGCCCCTTGAAATCTATTTTTTGACTAGGCAGCGCTATCAGTAAATTTTTTTTTTTTAAGATTTTATTTATTTATTTGACAGAGATCACAAGTAGGCAGAGAGGCAGGCAGAGAAAGGGGGGAAAGCAGGCTCCCTGCTGAGCAGAGTCCAATGTGGGGCTCGATCCCAGCACACTGGGATCATGACCTGAGCCAAAGGCAGAGGCTTTAACCCACTGAGCCACCCAGGTGCCCCACTATCAGTAAACTTTGAGCAAAGCTCCAGTGTTTACACTATATTTATCAGTTATATGTCCTTTACATAAATGTACCTTGTTAACCCATACATTAAGAAATGATAAAGCTAATGTCTTTAATTAAAGATGAAAGTAAATATGAATAAGAGTTTTAGCATTTTTTTCCTACACCTCATCGACTTCTTTGGAGATTACAGTTCTATATCTGACTTTCCATAGTATGTCCTAAGAAATGCTCTCTAGTTTCCCCAACCAGTTGTCATCTTGTCGATATTAGCCTCGGTTTTCTGGGTTGTCCAGCAATATGGTGTACACAGACATGAACATATCCTGGGAATGGGTTTTGATCAGCACAGAATGAGGTGAGATGTCCTTCCTATGATCATTATATTTCTGTTAATGCAGTCCAAGATTGTATTAGTGTCTGAAGGAAATACAGCATGCTCTTGGGTCTTTTGGCCAATACTTGCAAGTATTGGCCACACCTTTGGACTCTCTGCTTTCTTCAGTAATTCCTCTCCAATATTGTATTTTTGTCTTTTCTTTTTGGGTAAGAATATATATTCTCTACGCTGCCTTTCTACTCAGATTGATATGCGGCCATAGAGATCATGCTTATTTTAGTGCAAGTTTCACAGTTGTTTTTTTAAAGATTTTACTATTAGAGAGAGAGCAGGAAAAAGAGGATGAGTGGGGTGAGAGGCAGAGGGAGAAGCAGACTCCCACTGAGCAGGGAGCCTGTTGTAGGGATTTATCTCCGGACTCTGGGATCATGACCTGAACCAAAGGCAGATACTTAACGACTGAGTCCCCCAGACGCCCCTAGTTTCACAATTTTAAATAAGGCTTTCCACTCATACACTAATGGAGAAATTATTTCACCACGTATGGCTTTTTGTTTGTGTAGTGTGGTAAGGGAGGAGGGTGAAATCTACCTCTGGAACACACGCAGAACTTCTGGAGGATGTTTGGAGAGTTTCTTGGCATTCCGGAAAGATAGAGTTTCTTGTTCATCAGTAAGCAAGCTCCATCTGTATTTCCTTCTTTATGTCTTTTCTCTCTTTTAAAGATTTCTTCTTTTTTTTTTTTTTTTTTGAATTTATTTGACAGAGATCACAAGTAGGCAGAGCAGCAGACAGAGAAAGAGAGGGAAGCAGGCTCTCCGCTGAGCAGAGAGCCTGATGTGGGGCTCGATTCCAGGACCCTGAGATCATGACCTGAGCCCAAGGCAGAGGCGTAACCCACTGAGCCCCTACATCCTTTCTATGTTAGCGCTATCCACTAACCCTTACACTACTTTGACCTCCTCACAGAGGGCTCTGAGCAACCTAAGAATTGTAATTCCTTCTGCTTATATTAAATGTAGTACATGTAATATGTTTATATTTACACCCTTGTTTTATTTTTCACATAACACATATATTTGCTTATTTATAATTTGTCTCTCCTACTAGAATGTGAGTTCCATAATTGCAAAGATTTACGTCTTGTTCATCTCATGCACCTAAAGCAGCACTGTTATTTATAATGAAAGAGATATGGTATTTGTTTACAGGTTAATCCCCTTCCTTTACATCTCTGTCCCACAACTCACACAAACCTGGTTACTCACATGTGGTCTGGTTTGTTAATTCCTTAGGACACTTGTCTGCCTTTTCAGTCTAATCTGTACGCTTCCATCAGACTGACTTTCCCCCCCAGGCCCGGTTTGGTTATGTTATTCTGACCATACTGATCTTTTTTCTTCAGTCCAGACCTTTTAACCACCTTCAAAAATACAATACAGTGTAAATATTCTAGACTTCTTTCTCTGTATATATGTGTGTGTATCCATTTTAAGTAGTGTGCAATTTGTTGTAGTCTAAATTATATTTTTAACAGCTTTCTTGAGGCATAATTGCATATTAATTGGCACATATTTAGAATATAAAAAATGGTACGTTTTTGACATGTATAAAATCATAAGTATACATAAATTTTGACATATGTGTATACCCATGTGTATATCCACCAAAATCAAAATAATGAACATATTTGTTACTCTTAAAAATTTCATTCTGGCCGTTTGTAATCTCCTTCTCCCCCATTCCCAGGAAACTACTGATTTGATTCCTGTTACGATAGCTTATATTTTCTAGAAATTTCTATAAATGAAATCACACAGTATGTACCATTTGGCTTCTTTTCACTCAGCTTACTGAGATTCATTTACATTGCTGCATGTATCAATAATTTTTATTCTTTTTGAATGAGGAGTAGTAGTCCATTCCACAGTTTGCATATTGATTGACTTACTGATGAACATTTAGGTTATTTCTAGTTTGGGATTATTACAAATAAAATTTCTGTGAACATTGTGTACTAGACTTTATGTAAGCTTATGTTTTTATTTCTTGCCAGCAAATTAGTTGCGGAATGGTTGGGGCATATGGTTGATGTATAGGAAACTCTGCCAACTGTTTTCCAGTGTAGTTAAACCGCTTGGCGTTCTCACCCATCACTGTATAGGGCTTCAGTGTGCTCGGTCTCCTCACCAACACTTGACATGCTAGTGCTTTTATGTTAGCCTTTCTGTTGGGTATATACTGCTATCTCACTGTGATTTTGAATATTCCTTTTGGCGGATGATTTTGAACATTTTTTAATATGCTAATTAGCCATCTTTATATGTTTCTGTTATATCTTTTTAAGTATTTTTTATAAAGATTTTATTTATTCATTTGACAGACAGAGATCACAAGTGGGCAGAGAGGCAGGCAGAGAGAGAGAGAGGAGGAAGCAGGCTCCCAGCTGATGAGAGAGCCTGATGCGGGGCTCAATCCCAGGACCCTGGGATCATGACCCGAGCCTAAGGCAGAGGCTTAACCCACTGAGCCACCCAGGCGCCCCTCTTTTTAAGTATTTTACACATTTTAAAATTGAGTTAACTTTTTCTTATTCAGTTGCAAATGCTCTTTATTCTAGATGCAAATCTGCTGTTGTATATATGGGTTTGCAAATATTTTTTCACTCCGTAAGACGTCCTTTATTAACAATGTCTTTGGAAGAACAAAACTTATTATTTTGGCGAAGCCCAGTTTATTACATTTCTGTTACAATTTGTACATCTCTTGTCAGATTTAAGAAATCTTTGACAAATTTAAGATCATTAAGATACTCTCTCATATTTGAGAATTTCATAATTTTACCTTTTAAAAATTATTTTTAATTTTAACTTTTGTATTTAGATCTGTGGTTCAATTTGAGTTAATTTTTGTTTATGATGTGAAGGAAAGTTCTAGATTAATTTTTTTACAGATGTTCCAGCATCGTTTTTTAAAAAAGATTGCTCTTTTCCCACTGAACTTCCACTTAGGATCATTATATATGCATGGCTGTATCTATGGACTCTCCATTCTATTCCATTGATCTAAATGTCTGTCTTTATCCCAATACTGCATTGTCTCAATAAATGTAGCTTTATGAGAAGCCCTAGAATCTGTTAGTGTAAGTCCTCCAACTTTCTTCTTCTTTTTTCAATTTGTTTTGCCCATTCTATGTCCTTCGTATTTGTATATAAATTTTAGAACCAGCCTGTCAATTTCTATGAAAAATGTCAGTAATCTGGTTGGGATTGTGTTGAATCTATATACTAATTTGGGCAGAATTGACAGTTTTGAGATTGAGCCATGCATATGGTGTATTTCTCTATTTAGGCCACCTGTAATTTGTTCCAGCTATAGCTTGTAGTTTTCAGGGTACAAATATTACACATATTTTGTCAGATTTATCCATTGTATTCTACATTTCTTGATATGATTTTAAATAGTTTTGCTTTTTAAAATTTTTTAATTATTTTTTTATTTTTATTTATTTATTTTATTTATTTATTTGACAGAGATCAAAAGTAGGCAGAGAGGCAGGCAGAGAGAGAGGGGGAAGCAGGCCCCCTGCTGAGCAGAGAGCCCCATGTGGGGCTCAATCCCAGGACCCTGGGATCATGACCTGAGCCAAAGGCAGAGGTTTTAACCCACTGAGCCACCCAGGTGCCCCAATAGTTTTGCTTTTTAAATCTCAATTTTGAATTTCATGTTGCTAGCATATACAAGTACAATTGATTTTGTGTATATCCTATCTTGCAAACTTAGCTTATTATTTCTTGTAGGCTTTTGTTCTTAGGATTTTCTATATAGACAGTCATATAATCCACAAATAAACACAATTTTATCTCTTCCTTTCCAATATGTATGCCTTTTACTTCTTTTTATTAATTATTATTATTTTTAAAGATTTTATTTATTTATTAGAGAGAGAGAGAGAGAGAAGGAGCACGGGAAGGAGAGTCAGAGGGAGAAGCAGACTCCTTGCTGAGCAGGGGAGCCCTAGGTGGAACTCAGTCCCAGGACTCCAGGATCATGACCTGAGCCAAAGGCAGTCGCTTAACCAACTGAGCCACCCAGGCGCCCTGCCTTTAACTTCTTTTTCTTGTCTTATTGCAATAGACAGAAATTCCAGCATAATTTGTACATTGAACTGGTGAGAGTGGACATCTCTGCTTTATTTCTGACCTTGGAGAGCATTCATTCTTTTATTATGTCAGCTATAGTTTTTTTTCACAGATTTTCTTTTTCTAGCTGGGAACTTTGCCTTCTGTTTCTATATTGCAGAGAAATTTTGTCATGATAATTGCTGGAATGTATACAGTGATTTTCTCCATTAACTGAGAAGATCATATGTATTTTTTGTTTTTGTTTGGTCTTCTAGCATGATGAATTACATTGATTTTTCAATGTTAAACCAACCTTTTATTTGTAGCATATATTATTATATATTATAGTCCTTTGTATATATTTTTGATTGATAGCATTGTTCAAGCCTTCTTGAGAAGGAAATGTTGGGGCATCATGGCAGATTAGCCAAGAGCTAAAGATAAAGGCAGCGAGATGTGAGACAATAGACATTTTCAAAGTGTTTTGATTTCAGTGGTGGTGGTTTTAAACTGGGAAATAATGTATTCATTAAAAACTGTGAAAAAATATTAATGTTTTGTAACAAAATACAGTGACTAACTGAAAAAAGAGAGGAGGTGGTGTTGAAATCTCTAACCATAACTGTGGATTTGTCTACTTTGTCAGTTCTAGAAATTTTTGCCTTACATATTTTGAAGCTTTGTTATTTGAAGCACATTTAAGACTGTTGTATCCTTTTGATGAATTGACCCCTTTATCATCACGAAATGCCATCTTTATCCCTCTTTGTTAATAAACAGTCTGTCTTTATAAACACCTCGTGCTAATGACCTAATTTTCCTACCACCAATCATGAAATGGACTCATTCTAAAGAAAGCAATTTCTAATGGTCATTTTTCTAAAGATGAAATGGGCTGGTTTAGTAAGTAGTAAAACTTGAAAAAAGTACTTTTGAAAACCTGGGATAAACTTGTAGAGATGCTATATATTACATATATAATATCCAAATATTTTTGATCATTGGATTAAATGCTTTTTTTAAAAGGCACTAATATTTTACCCCTCCCTCCTTTTTTCCTTAACATAAGACAACACAGTTCTTTTTTTTTTTTTTTTTTAAGTAAGCTCTAGGTGTGCCTGGGTGGCTTAGTGGATTGGATGTCTGCCTGCAGCTCAGGTCATGATCCCAGGGTTCTGGGATCAAGCCCTGCCTCACACTCCCTGCTCAGCAGGGATCCTGCTTTTCCCTGTTTCTCTGCTGCTCTCCCTGCTTGCCCTCTCTCTCATATAAATAAATAAAATCTTTAGCAACAACAACAACAAAAAAGTAAGCTCTACACCCACCATGGGGCTTGAATTCACAACCCAGAGATAAAGAGTTGCATGAGTCATGTGCTCCACCAACTGGGCCAGCCAGGGGACCTGAAATTGAATGCTTTTTTGAAGTGCTTTCTATGCCTGACCATTTCCAGTTGATTTATAGTAATTAGATGAAATTACTTCATATATTTTCTATCTCATGGCCCTTTTTGTTTATATACTATTTATTCTGAAAGCATCCCCCCGCCTTTTAAAAGAAGATTTATTTATTTATTTGAAAGAGAAAGAGTGTGTGCATACGTGGGGAGGACCAGAGCAGAGCTGGATGTGGTTTCAGCTCACAACCTGAGCTGAAACCAAGAGTTAGATGCTTAAATGACGGAGCCATGTTCTGAAGATATCCCTTTTGATACATACTCTGGTACTGTAGTCAGGCAAACCTGATTTTAAAAAGTGTGGTTACCATTTATTCTTTCTATCCACTATGATGCTCATGTTTCTTTTTATTATGTAAATATTTTTTTCTGTGCATATATTCTCTTCTTGAATGGATTGTAGGCTTTTCAAAGGAAAAGTCTGTATCTTGCCCTTCCTTCCCCCACCCCCTGCCAGAAAAATACCCAAACACCTAATAAAAATACTGAGCAAATAACATGAGTTCAGTTAGAATTATACTCACTAAAAGATGGAATTAGTTTTGTTGCTCTAAGCGCTAGAGAAAAGAAAGGCTAGGCTTGGTGGTTTATTATGATGATAGAAGGTGTTGGAATTTTAAATAAAATTCTAGGTTTGAATCACAAGGAAGGGACCTCGCCAGTTTTGTGCAATGACAAGGTCAGTATAGCATTGAACTTTGGATGAATTTGTTAAGTTTTAAAAAAATACTATTTGTCCTTTTTGGAGTTTGTTTCTATCTTATCATAAAGTTAAATTTTTACTTTTATTTTCTTAAAGCAGTTCTCGGAACACCTCACAGCTTGCCCCATCTGATGAACCCATCCATCTCCTCCGCGTTTTTGCATTTGAATAAAGCACATCAGGTATATAAATAGCATTGAGTACTGCAACTTGGAGTGACTCATTTGTTTGTTCCCAAAGTTTAAAATTCTCCTGAAGTTAAACAGGTATTTTGTTTTTTAAACAAATCCTTAGTAATAACTATAGCTACCTGAAAACATACTGAGTACCTGAGATCAAATTAAGCTAGTCAGAGCAGTGTAGTTCTATTGATTTCTAGGCATTGATTTCTGGGCATTGATTATAGGGGATAAAAGGAAGGAGATGTGTTTTGTGGTATATTTTTGTAGAAATAAGTGGTTAAAAACAAGTCTCCTGGGGTCTTAACTCCAAGTGTTACAGAAAGAAAAAAAAATAAGTGAACGTAAACTCTTAATTTTTAAAATTTAATCTATATACAAACTGGACACTCTGCCAGTCACTGATGCCGTAGCATGAACAAAACCATTGCAAGTCCTTTTTCTTAGAGAAATTCAAACATATAGAAAAGAAATGTGAATTACAATAAGGTGTGGAGGGAATTCAGAGTATCGATATCGTCAGAGAATAAATAATTCTCTTTATTTTAGAATTAAGACTAGAATGTTTAATTTTGCCTGGAAGGCCTGAGCCAGCTGGGTCGCTGCCTCTCCTGCTCATCGGGTGTCACTGTCCCAGCGCGGAGGGTGGTGGGGGGGGGTGGTGGGGGGGTGGGGGGGGCAAGGGATAGCTTTAGGTCTTCAGAGGACCTTGCTCCCCTCTCCTCAGGTCTTTGCTCCCTGCTGTTCCTTCAGCCAGGAATGCTCCCCACCCCAACAGCACCTGAGTCCCCCAGACTTCACCTGGTTACTTGCCTACAGCCTCAGATCTCCGTGGGAGAGTTAATTCCTCAGGGACACCTTCCTTGAATTTACCACATCTAACTAAGTCCCCAACTCTTCTCCTAGCTCCCGTGTGTTTCCTTGCTCTGCTCGTCACCATGTGTAATTCCATGGGTTTATAATTAATGAATGTCTCCCTTCCCCAGGAGCCTCTAAGATCCGTGAGGGCGGGTCGCGTTGTGCATTTCTCACTTCGTGGCACAGTGCCGGGCACGGAGAAAGTGCTCAACAAGTAGCTGTTGGATGATTAAGTGAAGAAAGAAATGATGAAATGACCCTGACCTCAAAGCCGAAAAGGGGTGAGGGGAGGGGGAAGGATGAAGGCAAAAGAGAGGATGTGGAGTTAGTTTCGTGACTCCGCGGTCACATCTTGTGTATTTTTAAAAGAATTAAGTAGCATTGCCTCAAGTGGGAAAATGGACTATTAAGATGCTCTTGTTTTGCTCAGATCAGCTGGAGAGTGGCACTTTAAAGTGCACTGGGTTCTAGGACGAGTAGCTCTCCCAAGTCCAGCTAACAGAATGCTTTCTCGTTTCCACAGAGCACAGTTATGGGTAATACTTCCAGTTTATTCCTTCAGAATCTTTCTCACGTACCCCTGGCACAGCAACAGTTACTGAAGTTTGAGAATATTCCTACTAATAACGTAAGTCTGGAGTTATTTTTTTAATTTTCGAATTCATTCCCTTTCTAGATTCAGGCCACAGCCCGGTTGTTGATGACTTTTCACTGTAGCCTTTTCATGAGGTAATACCCTGCGGCCACGGGCAGAGGTCTCACTCTCTTTTCTTGTCTTGCAGAAACCCGGCTTACTTGGAGAGCCCCCAGCCGTGGTGCTTCAAACAGCAGTAGGGATAGGGTCAGCACTTCCTTTGAAAACAGAGTTGGGTCATCATGGAGAAGCACATAAAAGTAAATGACATGCATTTACCGAGAAGTCCGTAAACAGTCAGATTTGAGACTTAAGGGTGGTTTACCTGTTTTTATTTGCAGAAAGTTCAAAGTTGAGTTTGTCAGTCATTTAAAATTTTAAGAACCCTCGTGGCTTTTCTATTTTTAATATTAGAGAACTATTGATAAGTTATTGATGGACTCGCTTCCATGCCAAGATCACATTTTCCCTGTTGGATATGCTTTAATATTTGATGAAGGTTCATAGCAGCGTGAGGCAAAGACCTAGATCCCTGTGAGACTGACATGCTGCCCGCTGGGCTGACAACATATCACAGAGATATCCATTTAATTTTTGCCTGAGTAAGAAACCCTAAGCTTTCAAGGAAATATGTGGTATTCTGATGTAAGCTTTGATGGTTTACTTGATTATAATCGTTTTTTGAATGTGATCTCCAAACTTAGAAAAAGGAAATAATGACATGTGTACTTTGGGCTTCTGAAAAGATGACGAATTTAAACAAAACAATTATTTTTTAGAAAAGCAAGAGCATGTGGTATATTTTAACAAGATTTCTTATTTGAATGTGACTTTGAAAGGCACTTTCAGTTTGAAGTGTAATTGAAATTTGTTTGGTGATTATGCTGTGAAAAGCATATTATTATTACTTCAATATTATCGATAATGTTAATATTTAATACTAATATTAATATTATTATTACCACCAGTAATAATAGTAATAAGTCAGTTGAATATGGAGCATATTTAACCTCGACATAATAACAATGAGTCAAACGATTAAATGCGTCCATCAGTTCTGACTGTTGGAATTGACTGTGCGAAAGCTGAACTAGGATACAGATAGGCATAGAAATTTTTTGGTATGTTGAGGCCTGTTCTAAAAGTTAAATTTGGTATCACCAAAAGCGTATGCCCATGTTTATTATTTGTGTTGGATTAAGTAATAGGCCAGTTGCCTTAGCATGCACTGCTTTAAGAACATTGAAAAAAATCAGTGTCCAAATACATACATTGCTAAAAGAATGTAAGTAACTGCCTCTAAATATTAAGTACTAGAAATAATTAAAGGAATTTGCGTAGTGAATTTATAAAATACAAATTTGACTTAAAGTGTTATCAGAATTAGTTCCTTTGATTTTGAACTAGAGATTTTTAAAAAGTAGAATGTCAGACTTTTCCCATTAAAACTTTAATTTCTTCCAGAATTTTTTGTTATTTCCTGTAAATAAAAATGTAAAATTTTCCTGTGTTAAATTTAGTGCCTATCTATTCACAAACATTGATTTGTTTAAGCCAGTGGTGTGCTGATGTTTAAAAACCAGCTCTCTAGGTTTACAAAGAAGAGTTTTGATTTTTACAGCATCTTTGGAGTTCTTTGTATGAACACTACAACTCATAGCCAGTTGCCCACTGAATTCAGGAGCTGGGAAAAGATATGCACAGTCAGCTATTATGAACTGGTGCGAGTAAGCTGATTAAATGTATTATTAGATTTTTAAGTGTCAGAATTTTTTTAACTGAAAATTTATTTAATTATTCCCTTCAAATATGGAAGCAGGCAATTTTTAGTGATCGAGCATAAAAAAGAAGGCACCTGATACAACTTCAAGTGCCAAAAAATACATATATTTTCTCTCAAGTTCTAAAATATACAATTAAAATTTGGAATTAAAAAATATCCTTGATATTATCCCAGAAGTTGTGGAAAATAAGAAAAGCATGATTGCTGTTAGAGGTTTTTGTTTTTTGTATAGGAACCCGTTGCTTTACAACCTCTAACTTTGTCTTCTGAATGTAACTCTTCTCTAATAGATACAGAATAGGCTTCTCCACATTTCCCCCATAAGTTAACAAAATCAGACTGCTGGGAATAACTCTTGTCTAACCAAAAGCTTCTTGCATTTGTGATTCCCTACAGCATCTAATCTGATTCCAGCTCCAACAACGGTACCAGCTGGAATGGGCATATTACCATTCTTTCCAAATCAGCACATTGCTGGACAAGCTGGGCCAGGGCATGGGAATACTCAGGAGAAACAGCCAGCCTCGGTGGGGAAGGCAGAAGGAAATTTCTCAGGGTCACAGGCTTATCTTCAGAGCTTTCCAAACCTTACTGCTGGAGGCTTGCTGACGGGACACCATAAGCCACAGCAAAGTCAGCCAAGAGGCACGGAGATAAGTTCAGGGGTAAGAAAACTATGTTTGTGCATGCCCGTGCATGCACACGTGCACACACACACACACACACGTGTATACTACCTGTGTGTAGATACTATTCAGAAATATATATATGTATATTCTTTTAAAATTATATCTTAAATTCTAATTTTAGAAGATTTTAAATTGGGGTTATTTTACATGTAGTATAATTTATGAAGTATCCTAAAGCCTCTTAATTTTTAAATTTCAAAGAAAGTTAATAATAGACTTCGAGTATATAAATATGGATTATAAACTAGATAGTTGATATGTCAAGGACATGATTTTTTCATAGTGTGCATTTACTTCTCAAAATAGAAAATACTGCACTCAAAAAAAACCCCAAAATGCTGTTATTATAAACAAACAAAAATCCATCTTTTGATAAGTGATGCCAGCTGATGTTTGGGCTTTGCTTCATTACTTACCAGTTTGTCTATAAATAAAATAATTTGAGTAAAATGAGTTTAAATCTGTTATTTAAAATGATTTAAATATGGAATCTTTATCATAGATATATCCTTTTCTAAAAAGTTCAAGATACTCAAAAATGCTTGATATTTTAGAAATGAAATATAAACTGAGTTCAAAATTTTATAGTTTGGAAAAAGCTTAAGAGCATCATTAATATTTACCCAATTTTATATTATTTATGAGGCTTTCTAAGTTAGTGCTCTTCAAAATATGTTTTCTACTTTAAATGTATACTCTATAGCTAATTGGCAAAACCAATTTTCTTTTATCTGAAAAATGTCAAAGTTATTAAACTCTGGACTGCGCAAAAGAATCTAACCTGTTTTAATTCTGTAAGTTTCTACCCAGTTATTTTATTGATTCTTAGGCCAGTGACATTAGTAAATGTTACAACTGATAGGTAGAATAAAGTACATTTAATTTTTACTCACACCCTGAAATACCCTTTAGCATGTAAGTAGTATAAAACTCAGGTTATAAGCAGCATGTGAGGACAAAAACTCATTGAGTTGGCCATTTTCAAATGTCAAAATAATAATACTGAATTTGGAGGAGTTTTTGCTGTCAATGAGTCATAGCAGCAAGTATGGATAGAAGGTTCTGCAACTGTTCATTGAGAAAGCTAAGGGAATCCTTCTAGAATAAATTTTAAAAATTTACCTGCAGTAGGGACACCTGGGTGGCTCAGTTGCTTAAGCAGCTGCCTTCAGCTCAGGTCATGATCCCAGCGTCCACGGATCGAGTCCCATGTCGGGCTCCTTGCTCGGTGGGGAGCCTGCTTCTCCCTCTGCCTCTGCCTGCCACTCTGTCTGCCTGTGCTCATGCACTCTCTCTCCCTCTCTCTCCCTCTCTCTCTCTGACAAATAAATTTTTTAAAAAATCTTAAAAAAAAAATTTACCTGCAGTATTGATTTCCTGGGTTATTGAAAACTAAACAAATAGAACTCATATATGAATATGCTGTATCTTTTTGGACAGAGAGCACCGGATCTTCAGAAAAGCTTGATTTGTGGTGATTCACATAATGGGCAGAGTCTGTCAGGAAGAAAACAGCCAAAGTGGCCCAGGGCCTGGAAAACAGGTTCTGGGAGAGAATTGAGGGAAATGGTTACATGTAACTCAGAAAGGGAGGACCAGCTGTATATACATTAAAGAAATAGACCCTCAGACTAGTCACATGGCATTTTGTGTTTCGTCAGTAGGCAGACCTAGTCCAGTAAGTATGACATACAATAAAGCGAATTTAGGTTTAATATAACAAAGAGCAGCTAAAGCTTTCAAACAAAGAAAAAGTTGAACATAGTTAAGCAGTCCCCAGGTGAGCACTGGTACAGACTGTTGTAGAAGTGTCTTTCTGACAGTAGGGGTTTGAACCAGTTCGAGTAGGTTTTCCAAGAATGTAACAAGATTTTTGACTTTGCTAAACATAATTGGTTTAACGTGGCTTTAGGTTTTTAGACCTGCATTTTTAAGAAATTTTTTTTATTAAGGTATAATTGACATACAGCATATTAGTTTCAGGTATAAAACAATGATTTGATATTTGCATGTATTACAAAATGGTCATCACAAAAAGTCTAGTTAACATCCATTACCATACATTGTTATAATTATTTTTCTTGCGAGAACTTTTAAGATCTATTCTCTTAGCAACTTTGAAATATAAAACATGGTAATATTAACTATTGTTGCCATGCTGTACATTACATCCCCATGATTTATTTATTTCATAACTGGCAGTTTGTACCTTTTGACTTTTTTCACCCATTTTGCCCACACTGCCTCTGACACCAACAATCTGTTTTTTGTATCTGAGCTGCTGCTGCTTTGTTTTTTATATTCTACATATAAGGGAGATCATATGGTGTTTGTTTTTCTCTATTTGACTTTTTTTAAGACTTTTTTTTTAAAGATTTTTTATTTTATTTATTTGACAGAGATCACAAGTAGGCAGAGAGACAGGCAGAGAGAGGGTGGGGGAAGCAGGCTCCTTGCTGAGCAGAAAGCCAGATGCAGGGCTCGATCCCAGGACCCTAGGATCATGACCTGAGCTGAAGCCAGAGGCTTTAACACACTGAGCCGCCCAGGCCCCCTCTATTTGACTTTTTTCACTTAGCATAATGCCCTCAAGGTCCATCCATGTTATCACAAATAGCAAGATTTCCTTCTTATTAAAGACTGAATATATACACACATTTTCTTTATTCATCCATCAAAGAGCACTGATGTTTTTGTATCTTGGCTATTGGGAATAGTGCTGCAGTGAACATGGGGGTGCACTATCCATTTGAGATAGTGATTTCATTTCCTGTGAATATATACCCAGAAATGGGATTACTGAATCATATGGTAGTTCTATTTTTTATTATTTGAGGAACTTCTGTACTGTTTCCCTCTATGGCTGCATCAGTTTTCTTGCATTCAATAGATTGTCTTTTTATTTTGTTGATGGTTTCCTTTGCTGTACAGAAGCTTTTTAGTTTGAAGAAACTTGTTCATTTTTGCTTTTGTTGCCTGTACTTTTGGGTCACGTCCAAAAAATCATTGCCAAGACTAATATTAAGGAAATTTTCCCTTTTATTTTCTTCTAGGGGTTTTATGGCTTCAGGTCTTACCTTTAAGTTTAATCCAGTTTGAGTGAATTCTTATGTATGGTTTAAGATCCTGGTCCAATTTCATTCTTTAGTGTGTGGACATCCAGTTTTCCCAACACCGCTTATTAGAGAAACTGTCATTTCCCATTGTGAATTCTTGACTCGCTTGTCAAAGATTCGTTGACTATGTATGTGTGTGTTTATTTCTGAGCTGTCTCATTTGATCATGGTGTACAGTCTATGTATCACTGTATACAGTTGTATACAGTCAATGTATTGAAATTTGGATTGCTAGTATTTTGTTGAGGACTTTTGCATCTGTGTTCATCAGGGATATTGGTCTGTAGTTTTATTTTCTTGTAGCGTTCTTACCTGGCTTTGTTGGCATTAATTTTTCTTTAAATAAATATCTGGGAGAATTCACCAGTGTAGCCATCTGGTCCTGATATTTTCGTTCTTGGGAAGTTTTTGATTACTTCTTATATCACTATTGGTCTGATAAGATTTTCTACTTCTTTATGATTGTTCTTAGTAGGTTGTTAAGTTTCTGGGAATTTATCCATTTTTTTTCTGGGTTATCCAATTTGTTGGCATGTATTTCTTGGTTAATAGTCTCTTATGATCCTTCATATTTCTGTGGTATCAGTTTTAATGTCTCCTCTTTCATTTGTAACTATTGTATCCTCTCTTTTTCTCTTGGTTAGTCCAGTTAAAGGTTTCTCTATTTTGATTATCTCTTCAAAACCCTAACACTTAGTTTCATGGATTTTTCTAGTCTCTTTTATTTCTGTTCTAATCTTTATTATTTTCCCCTTTCTGCTAATTGTGGGCTTAGTTTGTTTTTCTAGTTCCTCGATGTGTAATGTTAAGTTGTCTGAGACCTTTTTTTTTTTTCTTTTTGTAGGCATTGCAATGAACTTCCCTCTTAGGACTGCTTTTTGCTGTATTCCATAAGGTGTTTTTTTTTTTTTTTAAGATTTTATTTATTTGACAGATCATAAGCAGGCAGAGAGGCAGGCAGAGAGAGAGGAGGAAGCAGGCTTCCTGCTGAGCAGGAATAAATAAATAAATAAGTAAGTAAGTAAAATTTTTAAATAAATACATACATCTGTATCTGTGATTTACCTATCACAAGCAAATCTGGACTTCTTTGAGTCTTATGAAGATGTACAGGACAGATTTCTCAATCCAAATACAATAATATTGACCAGATAAGGAAGAAATAAAAGGAGTTGTTTATTGTGTTGTTTCTCAAATATAGAAATAAGCACTCGATATTATACTTCATTCTGTTCAGGAAACAAAACAAAAATTAACTAGAAATGAAAACTTAGCTTCTAGCTTTAATTATAGTAACCTAAATTGTCTTATTTAAAAAAAATTTTTTTTACCAACAGAGAGTTGAAAAGTAAAAAATTCCATCAGCACAAAACAAAATGATCTGAAGAATCAGCCCCTTTCTTCTGTTAAAGAAGTGCTAGAACCCTTACACTTAATTATAAAAAATTTACTGATATATTTTCAAGAAATGTGAATTTCTAGGGTTATCTTCTAAATGCGGATTTGGATTTTATTAAATCCACTTATGTTGTTTGGTATTACTTTTGGAACCGGAAATAAGTTATCCTGTATCATTTGGCTGTAGCCATACACTATAAAAATAAACATCTTAGTAGGAAAATGTAGATAACAGAATTTCTGGAAACAAGGTATGGGATTTGCTTTTTCTTGTGAAGTAATTCTCTCCTAGTTCCAGAGAAAAGAATTTACAAGAATGCCTTTAAGTCTCTTTCAGTTCTAAAGTTCTATGGGTAGTTTGAAAAACTAGGGTAGTTTGAAAAAAACTAATTGAAAAAATAATAACAAGTGGAGTGTGATCATTTTAGTCACTATCCAGAAATACTCCATAACTTCATATGTTCAAAGATTAGGTTCCACAAATTTTTACTACACTAGACTAGATTTACTGAAGAGTAAGTATTTCTCTACTTTTTCTGCATTTATATTTTCCTGTACCACTGATTAAACACCTACTGTTTTATTTTTGATACATAGGCGGCCTCTAAGAATCAGACTTCACTATTGGGAGAACCACCAAAAGAAATACGGCTCAGTAAGAATCCATACCTGAACTTGGCAAGTGTGTTGCCCAGTGTGTGCTTATCATGTAAGTAAGAGCTCAGTATTAATGTTTTGGAGTTTTATTAAATACTTTCCATAATCAGTCTTACTCTAATTAAATGGAAGCAAATAATGCTTATTGGCCATGAAAGCCTAAATTATGACCTCATCTTTAAATTAAAGAATAACTAAAATTAAGACACTTAAAATGTATTCTAACTATTTAAGGAAACATCTTTTGTAATATTTTATTAAGAATATAATCAACTTATTGAATTATTGAATCATAATTGAAAATCTGGCAAGGGAATTATTGGCAATACTATAATGCTGTACAATACATATAGAATCATTTGTATTCTAAATTTATTTCTAAAATAGAGATTTAAACCTCTACATATCTCATATATCCAGAATATTTGCAAACTATTCCCCCAAAACTGTGAGTTAATGATAATAAGCAGAAGTTGAACTCTTACTTACTTTTTTGGATGACTTTCTCAGGCCTTCAATTAAGGTAAGTTATTAAATACAGTTTTAAGAGAAAATCACAAATGTGGTGTGTTCTTGGCACTAGGATATTCACGATAATGTTGGTTGTCAGTATAACTGAAAAGTGCCTTAATATTCCTCAATAGGAGAATGGTTAAGTAAAAAAATAGTTCATCATAAAATGGAATACGATACAACTTTTTGTTATAGTTGAGGGAGAGCTATATGTACTAATACGAAATTATCTCTAAAGCAAATTAAGTAGAAAAAGCCAATGTGTGCCTAAAATGATTCCATTAATGTTTGTTTAAAACTGTATATTCTTTTTTTTTAAACTATATATTCTTACGTGTACATATTTAATGTGTAAATGCATACAGTAAATCTGGGAAAATAAATTCTAAACTGTTACCTCTGGGGAAAAAAGAATAGAGTTAAAAGAAATGAAATAATATATATGCTCTGTATTTTATAAAGTATCTTCTTGTACCTCGACATTAATTTGTAATTTTTTAAAAGAGCCAGAAAAAAATTTAATGTGCTTCTCCTGTACCCACTGCATTTTTTAACCTGGTCTAAAATTGATGGTTACAACTATTGCGTTAATAAGAAGGATTAGTTTACATTTTGTTTGCCTTCTTTTAGAGATTAGACATGTATCTTAAAAATGTTTCCATCAAAATTATTTATCCAGTGGGCAAACTTCCACGTTCAGTTGCTTTAAATGAATAAGACAACATCATATACTATATATCCTCCCCCTGAGGGAAAAGAACTATAGCTATATGCAGGCAAATGAAAATCTGTGTTGTTTGGGTACATGTTGAATTAATGAGTTTTGTACTTTGTTTATAATTTATAACAAAACAACTTTAAAAAAACAAAACAAAACAAAAAAAACCTTTTAGCTAAAAATATTGAAATTTGACTTTAGCCCCTGCAAGTAAAACCACTCTGCAGAAGACTGGAATTGCAAACAATATTCTGGATGCAATCTCTCAGGGAAATGAATCACAACACACATTAGAAAAGTGTATTTCTTATTCTCAACCTTTTGGTGATTATGCACAGGTAAGTGATCCTCAAGTTTTGATGATATCTAGAAAAAGTGGTTCAACGGTGTATTGAGTTCGTTGAATATGAAAATGTGATTCCCGTGATATCATAGGAAAGTAAAATTGCACTCATCTACACAATATTCCTTGCTCATTTGGGATTTTAGGACATATTCAAGACATTGATATTTACCTAGATATTTATGCTAGATAATTACCTCTCGGTGTTTACACTAGTGGTCAACGAACTATAGACCACATCCAGCCCACTGCCTGTTTTATAAGTAAAGTTCTACTGGATACAGCCATGTCCATTCATTTACATATTGTCTATGTTGCTAACATGCCAGTTGAATAGCTGCAACAGAGACCATATGACCCATAAGATGAAATATTTATTAAATATTTACTGGTTCTCTACAGAAAAACTGCTGACGTGTGGTTTATACAAATGTACACCTGACTAAGGAACTCAAGGAAATGCCCCTGTTCTTCACCACTGATTACTGATTACAGACACATGACCATAATGACGGGCGCTGTTAGGCTAACATTTAAACCAACCACTAACATAAAAAATATTATATTCCAAAGGTATATTGTACCATTACTTAAATAGGTCAATTTTACTTTGGTCTTTGCTCCTTCAGGTTATTCTCAGTGGCTTAAGCTGAGAGTATATATCGTGTTAGCAGTATATGGTGGTATAATCCTGGGAGTCTTGTAATGAACTATCCCGGTTCTGATTCTTTCTTATTTCTCAGCACATCAGCTGCTTCTCAGCTCTGCCCTGTATGCGGCAGAAGTGCTTCTACTTTGATTTCCTTGGAGCACCGATGTGGGCCTCATCTCTTTCTAATAACCTTTAGAACAGGAAACCTGTGTGAATTCACTTGGAACAATCGATGCCTCCTTATGCTTTTATGATAGGTTACTAGAAACACAGGTGAAACAGATTCTGTAAGAATGGTGCAGCTGGATATTAGAATAATATGTAATAAAGCCTCATATACCTGTGGAAAAGATGGAGAAATATAGGTTGGAAGATGATGTAGTTAGGTACCAACAGACCTATATCCAAGCGACAGTAATCATGAATTAATACAACGTGGAAAGCATTCCCTCATCTGTTTCATAAGACTCCATTTTTCTTCCTTTATTAATTCACATTTTAGGAAATCAAAGTGAGAACATTAATTGACATTATTTGTATGCTAATTATATTTACAGATGACAAAACCCAAGGAAATTATCAGAGTTCTGTAAAATTTGTAAATTGATAGTTCTGTAAATTAGAAAGAGCCTAAATTGCCAATAATTTTTAATACTAAGTACATAAGTTATGTCACATTTATTCCAGAAATACAATGCAAATAGTAAAGTTCAAGTAAACACTATGTAAACACATAGTAAATACTTCATAATCTATTGTTAATTTTAAGAATTTATAAATTATAGTCCTGTATAATTCTAATTTTTTGTTCCTTTACGAGGAGCAAAATTTACTTTCATAAATAGAAGGAAGCACAATAAACTTTAAAAAAAATTTTTAAACATATGTAATTTAACTTTTTATATAGCTTTTTAATTTTTTATCACTTTATTTTATCATGATAAGCATACTCTTTACTCCCCATCCCCCATGTCCCCCTCCCTCTCTGGTAACCATCAGTTTGTTATTTATAGTTAGGAGTCTGTTTCTTGATTTGTCTCTCTTTTTCCCTTTGCTCATATGTTTTGGTTCTTAAATTCCACATATGGAATGAGTGAGATCATATGGCATTTGTTTTTCTTTGACTTCTGTTGCTTAGCTTAATACAGTCTAGCTCTATCCATGTTGTTGCAAATGGCAAGATTTTGTTCTTTTTTATGGCTGAATAATACTCCATCGCGTGTATATACCACATCTTCTTTATTTATCTATTGATGGACACTTCCATAGTTTGGGCTGCTTTTGTAGTTTGGCTATTATAAATAATGCTGCAATAGATGTAAGGGTACTTGTATCCCTTTACTTAGTGCTTTTGTATTTGGGGGGTAAATACCCAGTGGTGTAACTCCTGGATTATACAGTAGTTCTAATTTTCACATTTTGAGGCATCTCCATACTGTTTTCCAGATTGGCTGTACCAGTTTGCATTCCCACCAACAGTGCACAGGGCTTCATTTTTCTTCATATCCTTGCTAATACTTGGTGTTTCTTGTGTTTTTTTGTTTTAGCCATTGTGACAGGTGGGACGTGATATCTCATGGAGTTATAATTTGCATTTCCCTAATGATAAGTGATGTTGAACATCTTTTCACATGTATGTTATCCATCTGTATGTTTTCTTCGGAGAAATGTCTTTTCATGTCTTTTGCCCATTTCTAAATGGGTTATTTGGTTTTGTTGTGTGTTGAGTTGTATCAGTTCTTTATGTATTTTGGATTAACCCTTTATCAGATATGTCATTTGTAAATATCTTCTCCCATTCAGTAGGTTGCCTTTTAGTTTTGTTGATTGCTTCCTTTGCTGTGCAGAAGCTTTTTGTTTTGGTGTAGTCCTAGTTATTTATTTTTGCTTTTATTTCTCTTGCCTCAGGAGACATTTAGAACTGTTGATGTGGCCAGTGTCAGAGAGATTACTGCCTGTGCTCTCTTAAAGGATTTTTATGGTTTCAGACCTCACATTTAGATCTTTAATGCATTTTGAGTTTATTTTTGTGTATGATGAAATAAAGTGGTCCAGTTTCATTCTTTTGCCTGTTGCTATGGTTCTCCCCATCACCATTTGTTGAAGAGACTGTCTTTTCCCATTGTATATATATTCCCCCTCTGTTGAAGATTAGTTGTGGGTTTATTTCCTTTCTGTTCTATTCTATTGATCTGTGTATCTGTTTTCATGCCAGTACCATACTATTTTAATCACTACCACTTTGTAATATAACTTGAAATCTAGATCATGATACCTCCAGTTTTGTTTTTCTTTTTCAAGACTGCTTTGACTATTTGGGGACCTTTGTGGTTCCTAAAAAAATTAGGATTATTTGTTCTGGTTTTGTGAAAAGTGCTCTTGGTATTTAAGAGGGATTGATTAAACCTGTAGATTGGTTTGGGTAGTATGGACATTTTAATAGTCTTGGCTCTTCCTGTCTATGAGCATGGAATGTCTTTCTATTTCTTTGTATTGTCTTGAGTTTCTTTCATCACTATTTTATAGTTTTCAGAATTCAGGTCTTTCTTTGGTGAAGTTTATTCCTAGATATTTAATGTACTTGGTGCAATTGTAAATAGGATTGTTTTCTTTTTGTTTATTGTTTTTTAAAGATTTTATTTATTTATTTGACAGACAGAGATCACAAGTAGGCAGAGAGGCAGGCAGAGAGCGAGGAGGAAGCAGGTTCCTTGCCAGGCAGTGAGCCCAATGCGGGGCTCTATCCCAGGGCCCTGGGATCATGACCTGAGCTGAAGGCAGAGGCTTTAACCCACTGAGCCACCCAGGTGCCCCAATAGGATTGTTTTCTTGTTTTCAGTTTCTGCTGCTTCATTATTAATGTATAGGAATCCAACAAGTTTCTGTACAACGATTTTATATCCTGCAACTTTACTAAATTTATCAGTTCTAGTAGCTTTTTGGTGGAATCTTTAATGTTTTCTATATATAGTATATATAGAATAATATATTATTCTATAATATCATCTGCAAATGTCATCTGCAAATAGTGAAGGTTTTACTTCTTCCTTACCAATTTAGATGACTTTTATTTCTTTATGTTGTCTTAATGCTGTGGCGAGGGCTTGCAGTTCTATGTTGAATAAAACTGATGAGGGTGGACATACTTGTTCTTGATCTTAATGGAAAAGCTCTTAGTTTCTCCCCATTAAGTATGATATTTGCTGTGGGTTTTCAAATCTTCTCTTTGCAGAGAAGTTTTTATTATGAATGGATGTTGTACTTTGTCAAATGATTTTTCTGCATCTATTGAAATGATCATGTGGTTTTTATCCTTTCTTTTACTGATGTGACATATCACTGTGATTATGAATATTGAACCACCCTTTCATCTGGGAATAAATTCCACTTGCTTGTGGTACATGATTTTTAAAATATATTTTATTGGATTCAGTTTTCTAACATTTTGTTGAGGATTTTTGCATCTATATTCATGAGAGATACTGGCCTGTAATTCTCTCTTTTAATTTTTTTTTTTGTGTGTGTGGTATCTATCTCATTTTGGTATCAGGATGATATTGGTCTCATAAAAAGGATCTAGAAGTTTTCCTTCCTCTTCTATTTTTTGGACTAGTTTGGGAAGAATCAATATTAACTCTTTTTCAAATGTTTAGTGAAAAAAATAAAAATAAAAAAATTAATATGTTTAGTAAAGTTCACCTGTAAAGCTGTCTGGTCCTGGACTTTTATTTTTTGGGAGTTTTTTGGTTACTGATTCAATCTCCTTACCAGTACCTGGTCTGTTCAGATTTTCTATTTTTCCCTAACCTAGTTTTAGTAGAATATATGTTTCTAGGAATTTATCCATTTCTCCTAAGTTGCCCAATTTATTGACATATAGGCTTTCATAATATTCTTTTAGAATTGTTTGTGTTTCTGTGGTGTTGGTTGTTATTTCTCCTCTTTCATTAGTAATTTTGTTTATTTGGTTCTCTTGCTCTCATGGGTCTTGCTAAGGGTTTATCAATTTTATTGATCTTCTGAAAGCTCCTGACTTCATTGATCTGTGCTTTTTTTTTTTTTTTCTGTATCATTTATTTTTGCTCTAATCTTTACTCCTACCTTTTGCTGGGATTTGGGTTTGTTCTTTTTCTAGCTTCTTTAGGTATAATGTAAGGTTGTTTGTGATTTTTCTTGCTTCTTAAGGTAGGGCTGTGTTGCTATAAACTTTCTTCTTAGAACCACTTTTGCTGTATCCCAAAGATTTTGAAACATTCTATTTTCATTTTCGTTTGTTTTCATGTAATTATTGATTTTTCTTTAATTTCTGGGTTGACCCATTCATTGTTTAATAGCATGTTATTTTAACCTCCCAAGTATTTGTGCTCTTTCTAGATTATTTCTTGCGGTTAATTTCTAATTTCATAGTGTTGTGGTCAGAAAAGATGCGTGGTATACCTTCAGTTTTTTGAATTTGTTGAGACTTGTTTTGTGGCCTAATATGTGATCTGTTCTGGAGAATGTTCCATATGTGCTTGAGAGAATGTATATTCTGCTGTTTTAGGATGGAATGTTCTGAATATGTCTGTTAAATCCATCTGGTCCACTGAGTCATTCAAAACAAATTGTTTCCTTACTGATTTTCTGCTTGGATCGTCTGTCCATCAGTGCAAATGGGGCGTTAAGGTCCCCTACCATTATTGTATACTATCAGTTGTTCCCTTTATGTTTGTAATTAATAGTTTTATGTATTTGGGTGCTCCCATGTTGGGTGCATAAATACGTACAATCGTCATATCCTCTTATTGGATCGTCCCTTTATTCTTATACAATGTCCTTCTTTGTCTCTTGTTACGGTCTTTGTTTTAAAGTCTATTTTTCTGATATAAGCACTGTTACCCTGACTTTGTTGTGCATGATAAATGTTTCTCCATCTCTTCACTTTAAATCTGTAGATGTCTTTTGGTCTGAAATGAGTCTCTTGTAGGCAGCGTATAGTTGGATCTTGTTTTTTAATCCATTCTGACACCCTGTGTCTTTTGTTTGGAGCATTTAGTCCATTTACATTCAAAGTACTATTGATAGACATGTAATTATTGCCATTTTGTTACTAGTTTTGTGATTTAAAAAAAAATAGGTTTTCTCTAATTCTTCTCTTGCTCTCCTGGTTTATTGGCTTTATTTAGAGATACATTTGGATTTCTTTCTCTTTATTTTTGCATATCTATTACTGGTTTTTGATTTGTGGTTACCATTAGGTTTGCATATAGTATCTTTTGCATATAGCAGTTTCTATTAAGTTGATGGTCGCTTAAATTTAAACCCATTCTTTACTCCTCTCCCCACACCTGACCCCCCCCCCCCCCACATTTTAGGTATATGATGTTGTATTTTACATCCTTTTATTTTAGGAATCCCTTGACCAATTTTTACAGATATATTTATTTTTACTGCTTTGGGTTTTTTACTCCTCATACTCTCTCTGTGGTTTTCCTTTCCATTCAAAGAGTTTGTTTTTCAACTTTAATATTTCTGATAGGACTGGTTTAATGGTCATGAACTCCTTTAGTTTTTGTTTGTATGAGAAACTCTTCACTCTCCTTCTATTCAGAATGATGGCTTTGCTGGAGAGAGTATTCTTGGTTGCACTTTTATTTTCTTTTAGCACTTTAAATATATCCTATCACTCTCTTCTGTCCAACAAAGTTTCTATTGAAAAATCCTGATAATGTTATGGAGTTTCCCTTGTATGTAACTGTTTTATTTTCTCTTATTGCTTATAAAGCTTTTTCTTTATTGCTACTTTTTGCCATTTTATTTACTTTATTTCTTGGTGTGGATCTCCTTGGGTTGAATTTTGGAGGGAAGTTCTTTGTGCCTCCTGAATCCAGGTATCTGTTTCCTTCCACAGATTAGGGAAGTTTTCAGCTATTATTTCTTCAAATAAGTTGGCTGCCCCCTTATCTCTCTCTCCTTCTGAGATCCCTATAATACAAATGTTATTACACTTGACAAAAATCACTGAGTTCCCGATGACAGTTCTCAATTTGCATAATTTTCTTTCCTCTCCTTTGCTCAGTTTGGTTACTTTCCATTACTCGTGTTCCATGTCATTAATTCATTCCTCTGCTTCATAGAGCCTATTTATTCCATCAAATGTATTTTTAATTTAATTTATTGTGTTCTCGGTCCCTGATTGGCTTTTTTTTTTTTAAATCTCTGTGCTAAGAGTCTCACTGATGTCCTCTTTTCTCCAGTCCAGGGAGTATCCTTGTGATTATTACTTTATATTCTCTATCGGGCACATTATATATGTTTTGCTTTGGTCTCTTGCTTGGTTTGGTCCTGTTCTTTCATTTGGGACATTTTTCTCTATCTTCTCATTTTGTTTGACTTTGCCTATTTCTCTCTGTTAGGAAAGTCAGCTACTTTTGCTCTTAACAATAAAAGCCTTATGAAGAACAGATCCTTTAGTGCCCACAATGCAGTGTTCCCTGTTGCCCATGACCTGGTGCTTTAGGGAGTATCTTCTATGTGTGTTGCATGTGCTATGCTGTTGAGTCGTAGCCTCTCTTTCCTTCAGTCATTCCCTGGTCTTCTGGGGGAGAAGCCCACAGTGCCAGGAGTGAGGGATGTATGATTGGGATCCACTGAAGGTTGGGGTGGGGAATGGGGGGGGGGGGGCGTGGATTGATGTAAACAAGTTAGGTAAGAAGTGTCTATACTGTTCTGGTTCCTGCAGGTAACTGTTGTTTATGCTGGGAGCAGGGAGGGAATGATGACTGCCAGCTCCTTTGTTCCTGGAGGGGTCTCCCCATGATCCCTATCTCTCCATGCCATGCTGAGATGAGAAAATCACTGTCCTTCCTGTCTGCCCCAGCGTTTTTAAACTGCTGGTTCTACACCGTGTCTGCTTGGACTCTTTGTCATCCTGTGTTTTTAAGGGTGGGGGCTCTGCTCCTTAACACCATCGAGGCTCTCCAAGAGCTGAGCTTGCTGATTTTTAAAATTCCAGATCTTAAGTCCTGATGATTTTAAGAACTCACAAAATTTGGCCTTCTGAATTTCAAAAGCAAATATTATGGAGATTCATCCTCCTCATTTGTGAGCGCCCCAGTGTGAAAGTCTGTTTTCAGCCCTTCTCTGCACCATTGGCTCCCTCCCAACCAGGATAGTCACAGTCCGTTTCACTCTAGACCATGTCTTCGCCCTTCCTCCTTCTTCACTGTGGCCTCTTCCTGCCTTTAGTTTTGGAGTTCTGCCAGTCTTCAGGTCATGTCCTAGGTTATTTACACTGATAGAGATGTTATCTATTTGTATCCAGGTGACAAGGCAAACTTAGGGTCCTCCCACTCTGCCATCTGCCCATCTGACCTGTACGATTTAATTTTTTTAAGTTAATATTTTCCTTACCTTTTCATTTATTTCACTCTTGAAATTTGTTCTGTTTTTCTCAGCAGTTTTATTAGATTACTGTGGTTTATTGTATACTTATATCCACAGAAAAATCCTTTTCTATGTACACATGGAGAAATCCTGTGATAAAGATCCCTTTTACATTGCCAGTCTTCCTCCTGCCTCTACCCTTGCTGTCCCAGAGACACTGTGGAGGTGCGTGTCTTCCCTGGATTTACCATCCCCCTGGACAGTCCCTGCTTCTACTTCGTGTGTGTTCATCAAGTGAGATTTGTTCTCAGTCTTACGTTCTTTCCTCCTTAGGAAGTGAAGTTAACTAGATGTTACTAATGAAATAAAGTAACTAGAAAAAGAGCAGTCATGTTTGAGAAATTCCTACTATTTCCACTGCTGGAATGGAGGAAGAGGTCTAAAGAAAAGAACCTGACATGTTTTGTTTTGGTTTTACCATTACGCTTTGCAACGTAAGCATTTAACCTTTCTAACAAGCCTGTGAGACTGTCTCCATAACACAAGTAGAAGAGCATAAAGAATTTAATCATCTTTGTAAGTTCATGCAGTTGGCAAACAAGTTCTGTGATAACGAAGGTTGCATTGTTTTCATTATACCATGGAGAAGTTTCTTCAGGCATGGAAGTAGTGTCTCATCTAGTAGAAACCGTTCCTTTGTTTCTTTTGTGTCAGCCCTGTGCATAAGGATTAGGAGAGATGAATGTATCAAGGTGTAGAGGGGTATAATAATCTTTATTTCCAATAAAACTGTTACATTTAAAAATCCTAACTGGTAATCCAATATTGGCAAAGTTGCTTATATCAAATTGTTCCCCCTGTAGGTAACCATTATTAAAACTGGACTAAATATGAAAGAAAAACAACTGTTTGAACGTCCTGGGGTGTGATCAAAAGCAGGCAGAACCTGAAGTGGAGAGTTAGTCCTTAAAAGAGGGAAACTGCCATGGATGAGATTTATCATTTTGCCTAACACTACCTGTAGTCCAGGTTCTTGTTGGCTGCTGGAGTCAGAGCAGAGTTGAGAACCCTTAGGAAGGCTGAAAAGTAAGAATGAACTCTCTGAAAAAAGGGGTTGCTTAGGAAGGAGCCCCAACTCAGCCAAGACACACTTGTCTGACCTCTGAGCCATTTTAATGAGGGAGATTCCAAGTCCCTAATGAACTGAGACGGGATTCAGTTCCTCCCCTGCACAGAAGTTTGAGTTTGAATTCAGCAAAATTATCTCCTCCTTCCAACAAAAATCAGCAATATTTAGAGGAAGGCTATACATCTGTGGTCTTTATGATATATCATCTCTAATCAGTATATGAAATTCCTAGATAATTGAAGAAACAGGACCCACAATTAAGAAGAAAAACAATAAACAGAAACTGACTCCAAGATGATGCAGATGTTGGTCTTAGTGGACAAAGATTTATTTAAAGCAGCTATTATTTGTTCAAGGACCTAAGGAGTATAAAGTCATAATGAACAAGTAGGGATTTTCAGCAAGCAATATAAACTAAAAAAGAAAACTCCAACTGAAAAGTGTCGTATCAGGGAAAGAAACAAAATGGTGGATGGGCTTAGCAGAGATTGGAGAGAACAGGAAAAAAAGTTTCAATTAACATGAAGACAAAAATAATTCAGTATTTAGAACAGAAATGACTATGAAAATCCATGAACACGTCCTGAAGACCTGAGGGATGATACCAAGCAGTCTAAAATATGGGTAATTGCACTCCCAGGAGGAGAGGGAAAAGATAATGTCACATGAAATATTTGAAAAAAATAACAGTAAAAAAATGTCCTAAATTTGGTTCAAAAAACCTCCAGATCTAACAGGCACAGACACAACCCCTGCAAAGCAGGATAAATAAAAATATTTTACCTAGACATGTCAGTTAATATGATGAAAACCTAAGTTCTAAGGAAGGTATCTTGAAAGTAACCAGATAAAAATAATGTGCATTATTCTTAAGGTAGAGTTCCTCAGCCTTGGCTCTACTGGCTGTCTGGGCTCTGTAATTCTCTGTCTGTGCTTATAAGATATTTAATAGTATCTTTGTCCTCTACCCAGTAGAGTGCTCCTCATTGAGAGGCTACAGTGTTAAAACAACTGGTAAATTTGTGGGGTAAATAAAATACTATATATTTTCTCTTAATTTATTTAAAAGTTAATTATGATTTTTAGTGTGGGGTTTATAATGTTCATAGATACAAAGTATTTTTTTAAAGATTTTATTTATTTGACACAGAGAGATCACAAGGAGGCAGAGAGGCTGGCAGAGAGAGAGAGAGGGGGAAGCAGGCTCCTTGCTGAGCAGAGAGCCCGATGGGGGCTTGATCCCAGGACCCTGAGATCATGACCTGAGCCGAAGGCAGAGACTTAACCCCCTGAGCCACCCAGACGCCCCGATACAAAATATTTGATAATAGTACAAAGGACTGTCTGAAGTGAATGAAAGTATAGTTGTGGGGTTATTCAAACGTACATTTTAGGTAAAATTGTACATTACATTTTACATGAAGTAGAACAGTAACCCTGAGTCATCTGTGATAAGTTATAGAAAACATTGTCATTCATAAAGCAACTATTTAGAAAAAAAAATACAAAACAGTACACCTGAAATGTCAGTAGTTTAGTTATAGTGGAATTCTAAGAACATTGATTAAGCCAAAAAATGTCAGGAAAGGGGGGGAAAAAAAAACAGATGAATAGAAAACAAATAGCTAGGTAAGAAATCTAAATTGAATGATGGTAATAGTTAAATAAAAATGGAATACATGCTCCAATTGAAACAAAGAGATTGTCAGAATAAGGCTTGACTATGCCTCTTCAAACATTTTATGGGAGGTTTAGTGCAGGTAGGGTTTTTTTTTTTTTTTTTTTTAAAGGGTATAAGAGGGCACGTGAGTGACTCGGTCAGTTAAGCATCTGACTCTTGATTTTGGCTGGGGTCATGATCTCAGGGCTGTGAGATCGAGTCCCTCCCTGCACTGGGCTCCTGTTGGGCTCTGCGCTGGGTGTGGACCTGCTTAAGATTCTCTGTCTCTCTGCCTCTCTTCTCCAAAGCTCGTTTGCTCTCTCTGTCTCTGTCTCTCTCTCAAAAATTAAAAAAGGGCATAAAATGGGAAGGAAAAGTAAAAATGTCTTTCTCTGTCTGAGTGTTTATATGAAAAATCCCCCTAAAAAGCAATCATTAAACTAATAAACTTTGCATAATCACAAGATAGAGGGCAATATGCAAAAATCAATTGTTTTTGTGTACAAGCAGCAAACAATTGGAAAAGAATATTTTTTAAAATTTTTATTTACAACAGCATCAAATATGAAATACGTAGCACTAAATTAACAGAAAAATTGTAAGAACAATGAAAACTAAAGATATTGCTGTGAGAAATGAAAAATGCCTATGAATGGAGAGCTGTCCATGTCAGTGAATTGGAAGACTTAATATTTGTAATATCGTGGTTCCCTCTAAACTGATCTATAGATTGTTATCCCAACCAGTTACTCAGTAGCCTTTTTCTCAAATAGAAAATTTTTAAAGTTTGTACTAAAATGTAAAGGAGCTAAAATCTTACGAAAGAGCACAGCTTGAGGACTTCCTCCATATGACTTCAAGATATACTATAAAGTCATGACAATCACGCAGTGCGGTGTGGACAAAATGATAGACAATAGATCACTAGAACAGAATAGAGTCCTAGCATAGGCCCATACATAAATGGTAAACTGATTTTTTTAAAAGATTTTATTTATTTATTTGACAGACTGAGATCTCAAGTAGGCAGAGAGGCAGGCAGAGAGAGAGGGGGAAGCAGGCTCCCCACTGAGCAGAGAGCCCAATGCAGGGCTCGATCCCAGGACCCTGAGATCATGACCTGAGCCAAAGGCAAAAGCTTTAACCCACTGAGCCACCCAGGTGCCCCGGTAAACTGATTTTTGACCAAAATGCCAAAAGAATTAAATAAACAAGGAACAGAAATATTGTTAGAACCACTGATCATCCATATTGGAAAACATGAAGCCTGATTCTTGCCTCGGACCATACTCTAAAATTAATTTGCAGCGTATCACAGGCCTAAATGGAAAAATGCAAGCCATAGATATCAGCAAAAACGGACACAATTAAGAAGATCCATCTATTCTCTCCTCAAGAAGAGCATCAATAAAACTGGCAATAATTATTAGAGAAGGACCAAGAGGAAGTTCTGGATTTGAATAAGTACAGTAGCTGAAATGATTTACTAGAGCATAGCAGATTTGAACAGGCAGAAGAAAGAATCAACATGTTTGGAAGATAGGTCAGTTGAGATCATCCAGTCTGAAGAATAGAAAGAATAGAGAATGAAGAAAATGCACCATAACAAACGTTGGCAACAGTGTGGAGAAATGGGTACCCTCATAACACTACTGGGAGGGAATTAAAGGGGTGCAGCTGCTTTGGAAAAATTTGGCAGCTCCTCAAAATGTTAAATACACGGTTACCATATGACCTGAGAATTTCACTCCTACGTATATATCCAAGAGAACTGAAAATCTAGGTCTATACACAAAGTTGGACCTTAATTTTCATAGCAGCATTTTTAATCATAGCCAAAAGGGAAAGGACCCAAAGGTCAATCAGTTGATGAGTGAATAAACAAACTGAGGCATAGCCATACGGTGCAACGTTCTGTTGCTGTAGAAGGAATGGAATACTAATCGTTGTCACTACATGGATGAACCTTGAAATCATGATGCTAAGTGAAATAAGCCAGGCATGAAAGGCACGTATTATATGATCCCGTTTGTATGAAATGTCTAGAATAGACCAGTTCATAGAGAACGTGAACAGTTACTGGGGGTCAGGGAAGTAGGAGTTGGGGAGTAACTGTTAACAGGTACAAGGCATCTTTTTGGACTGATGAAAATACTCTGGAATTAGATTGTGGTGATGGTTGTGCAGCCCGTGTGAGTATCCACAAATGTTGGACTCGAATTAAAAAAAAAAAAAAAAAAGTCTGGGGCGCCTGGGTGGCTCAGTTGGTTAAGTGACTGCCTTCAGCTCAGGTCATGATCCCAGAGTCCTGGGATCGAGTCCCACATCAGGCTCCCTGCTCCTTGGAGAGTCTGCTTCTCCCTCTGACTTTCTCCCCTCTCATCCTCTCCCTCACTGTCTCTCTCTCAAATAAATAAAATCTTAAAAAAAAAAAAAAGTCTGACTGCACTAAATAGAGGGTAGCATTTTCACTCAGTGTTTTAGAGATCTTAAAAGAGGGTGGCTCCATAGCACAATGGATAGCGCATTGGACTTCTAGAGATCTTAAAAGTATGTATAAAAGTTTGGTAAGAAAACAAGTTAAATTAATTATAGATCTCGTTCTAATTAAAAAACAATTGAGGGGCGCCTGGGTGGCTCAGTGGATTAAGTCGCTGCCTTCGGCTCAGGTCATGATCTCAGGGTCCTGGGATCGAGCCCCACATCGGGCTCTCTGCTCCGTGGGGAGCCTGCTTCCTCCTCTCTCTCTGCCTGCCTCTCTGCCTACTTGTGATCTCTCTCTGTCAAATAAATAAATAAAAATCTTTAAAAAAAAAAAAAACAATTGAATGTGGGTTACCTATCCTATTTCTCTTGTTGATTATAACAACAGAGTATGGCCATTGAGCCATAGTTACTAATTTTCTCAAAAAGTGCATCTCTTGGGGCGCCTGGGTGGCTCAGTGGGTTAAAGCCTCTGCCTTTCGCTCGGGTCGTGGTCCCAGGGTCCTGGGATCGAGTCCCGCGTCGGGCTCTCTGCTTGGCGGGGAGCCTGCTTCCTCCTCTCTCTCTCTGCCTGCCTCTCTCCCTACTTGTGATCTCTGTCAAATAAATAAAATCTTAAAAAAAAAAAAGTGCATCTCTTAAATGTTTTCTTATTGAGAAAACTTAAAAAATAGATGAAGTTAAAAATTTATAGTAACACTTTAGCAATGATAGTAGCATTATAGTAGGCTCTATAATCCTCTACGCTTGCATGTGTGGGGTTTTTTTTTTTTTTTTTTTGAAATTTTATTTTAAGTAATCTCTACACCCAGCGTGGGGATCAAACTCACAACCCTGAGATCCCTGAGATCGGGTTGTACGTTCCACCCACTGAGCCAGCCAGACACCCCATAATCCCGTTAGTTAGAATGTATAAATGGAGTTTGAAATGTCAGGTTCTCAATTAACAGTAAGTAGGTACATCTATGTCAGATGGTTGGGAGAAGTCCACCTCAAGGGAAAAGACTTTGAGCCAATTAAGTTTTTATTAAATGCCTCCACCTAATATTTTATTATAATCTATCAAAAACAAGACATTTCCCGGGGCACCTGCGTGGCTCAGTCGTTAAGTGTCTGCCTTCAGCTCAGGTCATAATCCCAGAGTTTTGGGATTGAGCCCCGCATTGGACTCCCTGCTCAGCGGGAAGCCTGCTTCTCCCTCTCCCACTCCCCCCTGCAAGTGTTCTCCCTTGCTGTGTCTGTCAAATAAATAAAATCTTAAAAAAAAAAAAATGACATTTCCCTCCTCCCCTCTTTTAGTAAAATTGGTCACAAATCCCTTAGGCGGCTTTTCAGTTTGACATAGTCATGAGTGTAATAATGTAAAGAATAATATAGGAATTATTTCAGTTGTTTAAATTGTGGTTTAGGGTTTTCATTTGACACTTGCCAAACTGGTTAGCTGTCTGGTTCATGATGCGTTAGGGGAATACTGTCTACCTGTCTGTTGTACTCTTGTGTTGCCCTTGGTTCCAGGGGTCTTTTCCTGAAAGAGGCCGGTTGCCTGTTTCAGAGAATCAACCACAGAACGTGTACAAGACTCTGTGATGAGGAAATAGGAAACAAAACTGAAAAACGAACAAAAAGGCTTCGGGTTCCTTCCTTTCATCTAGAGCCTAATGCTGCCACCTAGTGGTCAAAAGGTGCGGAGACGGGCCAAAAAGATTTGTGTGTGGACTGGTAGATCAGAATCTGGTGACAAACCAACGTCAACTATATAAAATAGTTTTTAAAAACCTAAGTCTGTAAATAAATAAAATCTTAAAAAATAAAAGCCTAAATCTACTTTAATAATAATTATGGAACCACAGGTTATATTAACCCTAGCCAGTAATTTAGAAAATACTATAAAAATGATTTTTGCTAAAAACTGGAATTAAAACAACCATTTGGAATTTAGTTACCCTCATTACTTTAAAATCTTTGTCTATAAACCAACTCAGTTTTTTTTTTTTTTTAATTTATTTGAGAGAGAGATCATAAGTAGGCAGAGAGGCAGACAGAGAGATAGGGAGAAGCAGGCTCCCTGCCGAGCAGAGAGCCCGATGCAGGGCTCAATCCCAGAACCCTGAGATCATGACCTGGGCGAAGGCAGAGGCTTAACCCACTGAGCCACCCAGGCGCCCCAACTTTTTTTAAGTGTTAAAAAATTAATATTGTATGGTATACTTAAATTGAAGGAGAGCTTTGAATTGCTGCTCTCACATGTTAGTCTAATTTTTCAAAGGATCTTAATTTTGTATTTTGATATTTTAAGAGTACTTCAAAAAAAAGATTTATTAGTGGTAGGGGAGGGGCAGAGGGAGAGAGTTTTAAGCAGGCTCTACGCTGAGCACAGAGCCCTACATGGGGCTCGATCTCACGACTCTGAGATCATGACTCAAGCTGAAACCAAGAGTTGGTCATTTAACCAACTTTGCCACCCAAGTGTCTAAGAGTCCTAATTAAACATACATAAACCTAAGATAGAGGACTTGTATAAGTTGGCACACTGAAACTCGTGAGGCAGTCAGATTTTACTTTTATTTTTTGGAATGTGCTGCAATACTTTTAGAGGATCAGTCCTTAAATTCAAAGTTAAGATTTAACATTGTTCATGAGGAAAAGTAGCTGAGAAGCAAAAATCAATGTGAAAATTGAAAACATCTATGCATATATATGAAGAAGAGCTATTGTTAGCTGTATCTTTAATGTCACAAAACAGCAACGTTGGTTTTAAAAACAACTTTAACTGGGGAGAAGAGAAAAATTGTATTTAAATAAAATTTTAGAAGTGAACTAGGGTTAATGCAGAAAAGATGAATTAGTTCATGTTTCTCTAGGTATAAAGTCTAAAAGCCGGACTTGAAGCCGTGAGAAAGGAATATTAAAGGGTTGCTACAGATTCTAGAAGAACTAGTACAGTTGCTCACTTTAGGCTCTCGGTCTAACCTACCTCCACGAATGAGGTAAGACTTGGAGAAGCTGAAACAGGGCTAACGGCAAAAGTGAGGCTGAGGAGCCCTAAAGAGAGGCAGAATTTTTGAAAAACCAACTTGATTTTGTATTTCAAGGACTATACACCATGTGTTCCAGTCCTTTCAGAAGAGCAGGAACGATAACTAGCATGACCTTGGGCCAGCAGTAAGGGAGCCGAACCCAGTCCGCTATCAGCATGAATCTCCCAAAGGAATCTCCCTGGGGACTAGTCACAATCCCAGTTCTGTGAATTCTGCCCAGACATTTTTTTTTTTAAGGCTTTATTTATTTATTTGACAGAGATCACAAGTAGGCAGAGAGGCAGGCAGAGAGAGAGGGGGAAGCAGGCTCCCCGCCCAGCAGAAAGCCCGATGTGGAACTCGATCCCAGGACCCTGAGATCATGACCCAAGCCGAAGGCAGAGGCTTTAACCCACTGAGCCACCCAGGCGCCCCATGACCAGACTTTTAAAACCAGCCTTCAGTTCTGTTATGGAAGTGAGCTTAAATATTGAGCTTAAGACACACTGAAAGTATTAAACTTTGCCGGTCCAAAAATGAAACTGCAATCCACATGGGACTAAAAGGAAATTAGTCTACATTTACATGAAGATAAAAATATTTGCTTTAATTAAAGGAAGAAAATAAGAGTCTTTAAATCCAAAAATAAAAGAGCAACTGCATAGTTACAGAATGAGCTTCATACCGACTAAATATGTACAAAAATGTGTTTTTAGAAATCAGGTAGATGGGATTAATGAAAAGGACAGCAGAGTGAGAACAAATGGGTTGGATTCATGGCTCTAACATTTAATAACCTTGTGATTTCAGCCAGGTCACCTAAAGTATCTGAGCGTTTGTTTTCATATCTGTTCAGTGGAGATCATTCCTTTTCTGTTTACTACACAGGGCTGATGTCAGTGTTACGGTGTAGAATATCATCATTATTAAATTTTGTCTGTTTCTCTCCCAAATGTATTATGATTGGGATATTTTGCTAATTTGATTGACATTTGAATAGTAGACATTCTCTTCTACTCAGTGTCTTTCTCTAGTCTTTCCAAAGCATTAATGCCCATTGAATTTTTTTTTAATTTTCAGATTTTCAAAGTACACCACTTTCTCACTTGTTTATTCCATGTAAAATTTTAACCCAAAGTTTTAAATCACATCTAATCTCTGTATTTGCCCACATGTATGTATCTATTGCCTATCTCTTCCATTACCCCATTTTTTATGGAGCTGCTTATTACATTTCCCAGATTCCAAAATCAAATTTATTATTACACTTAAAATCCTTAGCCTGGCATTCCAGCCCCTCCACGACGAGTCCAACCTCTCTGCTCCACTCTCTTCCATGACTCAGCCACTGCATGCCCTCCCAGGCCTGCGCCTTCCTGCCGCCTGCCTTTGCACAGGCAGCCCCTCTCGGCCAGAACAGCCATTCCCGCTCCCCTCATGTCCACATCTGACATCCTCTCCAGTTCCATCCAAGTGCCTTCTCACCATGCAGATTTTGTCCATTTTTCTCAAAATCTCCTCTCTCATTTTCCCTTCTGTGAGAAGCTTGAGCTCTTCACCTCTATGTCTCATTTGGCATGGCGGCGTTCTTTTAGAAATAAGTTTTGCACTTTTCTTACTCCTCCTCCTAGGATATGAGCTTTTGGAGGGCACACATCAAGCTTCGATTATTTAGGTAGCCCCTTAGCACACAGCCCCGTGCCCTCAATAGTTAGTCTAGGAAGGAATGGATGTCTGTATCCTGAAAATATGAACTAGAAAGAAGAGTGTTTGCCTGCTTTATACTCTACCCGTCTTTTGTGGTTTTCCTTTTTTCTGATGTTTGATCCAGATTTATTTCTCTGAGAACACTGAGCTTTGTTTCAAAATCTTAATCAACTATCATCACTTCCCAATGCACCCAGCAGTCCTTACACTAACAATTAGATATGTTTGATAGTGCATATCAGAAAAATGTTGTTTTCCCCCTGTTGTATGGGTAATAATCATTTCCATTTTCCTTTCCTCTTCTTACTGATCTTCCCTGTGCCACTTGGCAAAGTGTTTTGCTGATCTCCTGCCTCTCACTTGATTCTTTCTGTGAATGGTGTAGCACTCCTGGGAAGTCTTTCCATGAAGGCACCTAATAAATTTCTTCCCTGGCGTCTGAGAATAGAGATAGTATAGAAAGAGGAAAATTCAGGTTTTTGATTTGCTTTATACTAAGACAGGAAATATGGACTACTATACAGCAGGAGGAATCACCGAAAGGGAACTGAAAGTGTGTGATTTCCAGATCCCAGAGTTAGGTATTATTTCTTTCCATGTTGTCTTTGAAAAATGGATCAGGTTATCAAACAAGTAGTTTTTCAAAATTTAGTTTAATGGACTGATCATTTGTTAGAGGAAGAACACTAATAAGAAAAAGAGTTCTTTATACCTGAAGCCAAGGGTCTGAAGGTGTTAGTGGTCACAGTCTAACACATGGTAAGATCACCAGACCAACCAAGGGGCTCAAATGAAAAATACAGCCAAGGAAAATTATTAGAGGCTTCATAGTGGAGGAATTAGGGTGTTCATATGCAATTTTGTTGCAGGCAATCTTAATCTAGGGTGGAATTTCTTTTTTTTTTTTAATTGAGCTATAGTTGGTATATAACATTTTTTAGTTTCAGCTCTACAACATAATATTTGCATATATTGTGAAATGATTATTATAGGAAGTCTAGTTTAACATCCATCACCACACAGGGTTATAAATTTTTTTTTTTTTAAAGATTTTATTTATTTATTTGACAGAGAGAGAGATCACAAGTAGGCAGAGAGGCAGGCAGAGAGAGAGGAGGAAGCAGGCTCCCCGCAGAGCAGAGAGCCCGATGCGGGGCTCGATCCCAGGACCCTGAGATCATGACCTGAGCCGAAGGCAGCGGCTTAATCCACTGAGCCACCCAGGCGCCCCAAGGGTTACAAATTCTTATGCTGAGAACTTTTAAGATCTACTCTTGTAGCACCTTTTTTTTTTTTTTAAAGATTTTATTTATTAGAGAGTGCGTGAGAGAGAGCATGAGCAGGGGAGGGGGCAGAGGGGGGAGGGAGAAGCAGACTCCCCACTGAGCAGAGAGCGCAATGTGGGGCTCGATAGCAGGACCTTGGGATCATCACCTGAGCCAAAGGCAGACACTTAACCAACTGAGCCACCCAGGCATCCTTCTTGTGTCAACTTCTAAACACACAACACAGTATTATTATAGTTACCATGCTGTGCGTTGTATCCCCAGGACTTACTTGTCTATTAATGGAAGTTTGTACCTTCTAACCACCTTCACCCATTTCACCCACCCCACTCCCCACCATCTCTGGCAACAACCAGTTTCTGTTCTGTGTCTGTAGTTTCCTTTGCTTTCTTTTCTTTGTTTTTTTTAGATTTTTTTTGGATTCCACCTATGAGATATGGTATTTGTTTTCTCTTCTCTATCTGACTTATTGACCACAACGGTCTCAAGCTCCATCTGTGTTGTCACAAATTGCAAGATTTTCTCCTTTTATGGCTGGATAAGTGCTCTCTCTCTCTCTCTCTCTCTCACTGTGTGTGCATGAGAGAGAGAGAGAGAGATTCTCTGTATCCATTCATCCGTTGATAGACTCTTAGGTTGTTTTCATGTTTTGGCTATTGTAAATAATGCTGCAGTGATCATGGGGACCAGATACCACTTCTGAGTTAGTGTTTTTGTTTCCTTCAGGTAAATACCCCAAACTGGAATTGCTACATTGAATGGTAGTCCTATTTCTAATTTTTTGAGGAACCCCTCTACGTTTGTTCATAGTGGCTGCACCAATTTACATTCCCACCAGGAGTGCCTAAAAGTTCCCCTTTCTGCACATCCTCACCAATACTTGTTAATCCCGTCTTTTTTTTTTTTTAGTTAAGTTTTATAATGTTAATTCCAGTATAGTTTTTTTAAATTTTTTTTTCTTTTTTTTTACAGATAGAGAGAGAGAGAGATTACAAGTAGGCAGAGCAGCAGCCAGAGAGGGGAGGAAGCAGGCTCCCTGCCAAGCAGAGAGCCCGATACGGGGCTCGATCCCAGAGATCCTGAGATCATGACCTGAGCCGAAGGCAGAGGCTTAACCCACTGAGCCACCCAGGCGCCCCCAGTATAGTTTTTTTTTTTTTTTTTTAAAGATTTTATTTATTTATTTGACAGAGAGAGAGATCACAAGTAGGCAGAGAGGCAGGCAGAGAGAGAGGAGGAAGCAGGCTCCCTGTGGAGCAGAGAGCCCGATGTGGGGCCCGATCCCAGGACCCCGAGATCATGACCTGAGCCGAATGCAGAGGCTTAATCCACTGAGCCACCCAGGCGCCCCCCCAGTATAGTTTTTGATATAGCCATTCTACTAGGTATGGGGTGATATTTCATTCTCACTCCCTCCATGACTGAGCCCAGAAAGATTACTTTTAGAGAAAAAGAGTGTGTGCTGAGGGAAGGGGCAGAAGGAGAGGGCAAGAAAGAATCTTAAGCAGGCTTCACGTGGGGCTCGATCTCATGACCCTTAAGTCATGACCTGAGCCAAAATTACGAGTTAGATGCTTAACTGACTGAGCCACCTAGGTGCCCCTGAATTAATTTATTAATTCTAAAAGGTTTTGGTGGAGTCTTTAGTATATATAGCATCCTGTTCTCTGCAAATATTGACAGTTTAACTTCTTATCAATTTGGATGTCTTTTGTCTGATTGCAATTGTTAGGACTTCCAATAGCACCTTGAATAAAAGTGGCACGAGTGGACATCCTTGTCTTGTTCCTGATCCTAAAGGAAAAGCTCTGTTTTTCATCATTGAGTATATTAGCTGTGGGTTGATATAGATGGCCCTACCACAGCTGGGGTATGTAGTGTGTTAATATCCCTTACTATTATTGTATTACAGTCAGTTTCTCCCTTATGTTTGTTAGTATTTGCTTTATATAGTTAGGTGTTCCTAAATTGGGTGCATAAATACTTACAATTGTTATACCTTCTTGGATTGATCCCTGTATCAATATGTAATGACCTTTTTTTTCTCTTGTGACAGTCTTTGTTTTAAAGTCTATTTTATCTGAATATTGATACCTCAGCTGTAGGGTTTGTTTTGTTGTTCTTTTGTGTGTGTTTTTGTGTTTGTTTTTTTTTTTGCTTCCATTTACATGAGGTAACTTTTTTCTGTATCTTCATTTTAATCTTTATATGTCTTTAGGTCTAAAGTGAGTGTTTTGTAGGTAGCATATAGATGGGTCTTTGGGTCTTGCTCTTTTTATCCATTCTGTGTCTTTTGATTGGACCATTTAGTCAATTTACATTTAATTATTGATGTGTTCATTGTCATTTTGTTAACTTTTTTTTTCCTGTTCTTTTGCTCTCCTCTCTTACGGTGTGATGGCTTTCTTCAGTGTTATGCTTAGATTCCTTGCTCTTTACCTACTATAGGCTTTTGGTTACCACTGGGTTCATGTGTAGCATCCTGTGTGTGTACAGCAGTCTATATTGGGTTGATGGTCATTTAAGCTCAAACACGTTTTAAAAGCATTGAACTTTTACTCCCTCCATATTTTATGTATATGATTCTATATCTTATTTTATGTATCCCTTGACTAATTTTTGCATATATTTAATTTTACTACTTTAGTGTTTTAATATCCTAACTGACTTTGTGATTGATGAACTACCTTTACTATGTTTACTTTTCCCAGCAAAAGGTTTTCCTTTCATAATTTTCTTCTAGTTCTGGCCTTTTCTTTCTACTTAAAGAATTCCCTTTAACATTTCTTGTAAAGCCAAATATAGTGTTCTTGGTAGTCAGTTTTATCCTGTCAGCACCTTCGTGTATCAACCACTCCCCTAGACTGTAAAGTTTTTGCAGGAAAACCAGATGATAGCCTTATGGGGCTCCTCTTGTATGTAACTGCTTACTTATCTCTTGTTTTTAAGATTCCCTCTTCATCTTTAATTTTTGCCATTTTAATTGTTATCAGTCTTGGTGTGGACATCCTTAGGTTCTTCTTGTTCGGGGCTCTGTTTCCTGGAACTGAATGTCTGTTTCCTTTCCCAGATTTGGAAATTTTTCAGATGTTATTTCTTCAAGTAAGTTTTGCTGACTTCGTCTCTCTCCTCTCCCTTTTGGGAAGGAATAATAATGTTGTTATTATGCTGGTGACGTTGCAGAGGTCTCTTACTCTGTCATTTATTCTTTTCCCTGTTCAGCCTGGTTGCTTCACATTACCCTGTCTTCCAGATCCCTGATCCATTCTTCTGTATCCTCTCATCTATTGATTCCACTAGTGTATTGCTCATATCAGCTATTGTATTCTTCACCTCTCATTGTTTTTCTATTTTCTCTCTCTGTTGAAGTTCTGAGATCATCCACTCTTCTCTCAAGTCCAGTGAGTATCTTTATGACCATGACTTTGAACTCTTTATCAGGCATATTGCTTATCTCTGTTTTGTTCTTTTTCTGTGATTTTGTCATTCATTTAGGGCATGTTCCTTTGTGTCATTTTGTCTAACTCTGCATTTGTCTATGTATTAACTACTGAATACATAGTTATGTCTCCTGATCTTGAAAGTAGTGGCTTTGTGTAGAAAGGGCCCTGTTGTAAACCGTTCGTAGTCACTAGAACCAAGCACTTTAGGGGTGTTCCCTGTGTGGACTTCATGTGCCCTCCTGTTGTGGCCGAGCTATGACAACTCTAAGTGCCCTGTGAGGCCTGGTTGCAGCCAGTAGTGGGGGCACTGGTGGCTAGGGTTTGCTTTCTGGACTGCTGGTTTAGAGGTCTAGCTGCAGCCACCATAGCCTCACTGGTGGGCAAGGTTGGTACCCAGCCCAACTATCTGCATAGTAATGAGCCACTGTGACTACTGCATGTGTGCTGGTGCACAGGGTTTGCACCTCTGCCCTGCCCAGGGCAGGTCCATCAAGGAATGATGTGTTGGGGCATATAGTGCTAGCTAGCAAGGCAGATTGAAGAGTGCTAGAACTGACTCCTGAAAGCCTCTGGCTATCTAGGCTGAGGAAAAGGCAAGAAAAATGGTTCCAGCCAGCACTTTTATTTCCAGAAAAAAATGCTGCAGATCCCTGCCCCACTGACACATGCCCTAAAATTAGTCAATAAATCTCCATGTATAACCCAGGTACTTTTCGAACCCTGTCTTTCACACTGTGTTGGGCCATTGTTTGGCTTGTTGGCTCTTTAAGGGTGAAGACTCCGTTTCTTGCAGCTCTCCAGCTCTCCTGGAGGTAAGCCTTGCTGATTTTGAAAGCCAGACATATGGATACTCACCTTCCCAGTGCAGGGTGGTGGTATTTGGTGTGGGCTGTGATCCCCTTGCTCCTCTGTGCTTATGATGTCCCTCCTGTGTGTGGGTAGTTGTGCTGGGGTTTGTTTCCATATTGCATTTCTGCTCCTTCCTTTTTCAGTGTAGCCTTCTCTCTGCTATTAGCTATGGAAAATCCGTCAATCTTAAGGTTATCCTTCAGAATTAGTTGCATAGATGTTGTCGCTCCCTCTATGGGATGAAGTAAGTGCAAGATCTTCCTATTCTACCATGTTTGAGCTCTGGAAAATGTTTTGAATTCCCTGTGCACACCTGAGTTTCACCTGGGTCTGGAACTATATGTGTTTTTACACCTACTCGTGTACTGCCATTTCTGTTACTAGACAGACCCACCATCTAATCTGATATGCAGTTCCACTTCTTACCCACTCATCTTTCTCAGAGGAATATGGTCATGTCACACAGGTATTCTGAGTCAGTGGGGTTTAACTAGGTGGGGGCAGTGGAAGCAATACAATTGCTTTTTTTTTTTTTAGCCCAAATATTGTGGGTGGAGGGGAGAGGGCACTCAGAGGCTGGTTTGTATTTTTTTTTAAGTTCCACAAGTGATTTTGATATAAAAATTTTAATGTTTTAATTTTTGATAGATTTGGTCTAAAACCAAAATAGGATAAATAGCAAATCAGAAGCATTGCTTTTCTTATAAACATCGTTAGTGAATAAACCAACTTTTAATTTAGATATTAGCACTGTGCTTTTTCTCATAGGTATCCTCTTTGAGAAATGAAAAGCGAGGCTCATCATATCTCATCTCTGCCCCAGAAGGTGGTTCTGTGGAATTTGTGGACCAGCATTCTCAGGGCACAGGAGCATATTATATGGAAACCTACTTAAAAAAGAAGCGCGTATACTGAGTTAAGTTCTCTTCTTATAACCTCATAAGGTTTTTGCAGTATCTCTGCTGTTCATCGCTGCCTTAACTACATTCAGACTAGCCATATCCTTTAAATACGGGTTTCTAATTTCCCAGAAGGAACTGTATCGTGCAGCAAGCAGAATTGCCAAATAAAAAATAAGTAGCAATAAGACAATGGAGGATATTTTCCATTACAATTAGATGCATCTTAATTGGTATTAACTTATAGTCCATTGGAGAAAGTAACAATGTTCCAATATTCCTTGTTTAGGACTGGGAATAATTTTGACACCATATATAAAAGTATGAAGCAATAAATGGGAAACGGTCTTGTTTCCTGAGCCTTAGAAGAATGAATTTCTTATATGCCAATGTGCATTTCAATCTACTTTCCCGAGAAGTAATCTCATTTATAGATTTTTAGACCTTTTCCTAGAACTACAAGAGTGCAAGTACAAAATGCAGTGCTGGTAATGTTATAAAGATGCTCTACATGCAAACTAATTACCCCTACATCAGCCCTGCAATATAAAACCCAGAGTGATAGTGATGTCCAAGTTCTACACAACTACAGATGCTTTACTTTTAATGTTCTCTACCTACCGTTTATACCTTTTGTGAAAAACGAGCTATTTTTGAAAAAAGAAAAAAGTAGCTTTGGTGAAATAATTTCAGGGGTTGGCAGACTACACCCTGGGGTCAAGTTCAGTCCTCCACCTCTTTTTATACTGTCTGCAAGCTGACTGAGGTTTACATTTTTAAATGAAGTAGAACAGATTTGAATTAAGTTCTATGAAATTCAAATTTCAGTGTCCATATATAAAATTTTATTGGAACATAAACGTGCTCATTCATTTATTTACATACTGTCTAGAGCTATTTGTGTGGTATAGTGGCAGTGCTGAGTAGCTCTGACTGAGACCATATGGACTGTAAAGCCTAAAATATTTGTCTGGGCCTTTATGGGGGAAAGTGTGCAGACCCCTGGTCTAATGGCACTAATTCCCTAATCCTTTAACTTCTGCAACAGACTTGTAAGTGGCAGGCAATGTAGGTTTCTATGTCTGATTTCATGGCATAAACCAATGATGATCTAATTGCTAGAACAAGGCCTATTTTGATCCTCAAATGCTCTATTTCCACAGTCAATATTGCTCTTTCTGGAAAAGCACTATGGAGTAACAAATATAACAATTTTGAGCTAGTGAGTTATACCTCATTTTCTGCTCTCTTATTCTTTTGTAGTGTTGGGCTGAAAAATTATCAGCTATTTAAGTCAATTTACTTCGGCAAGAATTGTGTTTATTGCATATAACTTTTGACATCACCATTTCCCGAAGACTTTGGTATTAAACTCATGAGAAACCCTTTGCCACCTAGAAGTTTCCAGGTTTATTCCTTGTGATCCTAGTCTTTTTGAATCAGATCATTACATATCTTCTAATAAGTTACCCTATTCTAATTATCAAGTTTAAAATTGGTACATATGACTTTTAAAGAATTGGTCTAATTTGTTTCATACACTAACTTCTACTTAAAAGCGACAGCTAGAAAGTTAATTACTAAGGATTGGCATCACTCAGTTATGACTCAGCAGATGCATAATGGTTTCTCCATGTTCTGCACTTCTCCTTCCCATTTCCTATTGCATTAAGCATCCTCAGTGCTTAGTCACACCTCTCTGATAAAATTCACCATCTGCTGGTTGTATTAAGTCACAGCTGCAAAATGAAAGCAGGAAGAGGGTGAAAGAACTAAGTACTTTGGATGATAGCCCATGTGGATTGCCCTGTCACTGGATAGAACAGAAAAGTACAAATCAAGTGGTGTTTGTATTAAGGACCACTACCAAACTCCCCACCCCCTGCAACGTCTATACTGTTATTTTTCTATGTAAACAAATTGTTTGAATGCTTTGAAAGTGAAATCTTAATATTAAAAGGCATATGCATGTGAAGTCTCTAGTATATTTATTTGTATAAAGAGTAAACAAAGTGCATATAGAGTGGCCACAGGTTTGACACAGACAGAGACCTTGGTGATGTCAGGTTATTGAATAAATTTAAATGGCAAGTTTATTGTTGCCATTGAATCAATCCAGAACGCTCTTTCAGGCTCAACAGGTGAAAAGTAATGATATCAAACAAATGCTAGACAGCATTAACAAAAAGTTTTTCAGACTCTTGGTCAAGTTCTTAGGGTTCACATTGAATCAGAGATTAGACATTTTTGATTACCCAGCTACCTCTAAGCAAACTGAAAACTGTCTAGTAGCTGCTGCACTCTTGCAGATGGATGGTTAGGTATGGAAACACGGACTGGTTGCACACAGCATCCAAAGCTGCAAGAGCTCGCCGCACAGTGGTCGAGTTAGCAAAGGACTGACAGGAGCATTTCTGAAAAGCACGTACGCTAGCATCCGGGGCCTTGGAGTCCGTTCTGCCTAAAGGGCTCCCGGGTAGGAAAGCGCAGGCACAGGCCTGGTTCTCAAGAATCAACAGGCAGCAGAGTCTCTATTCCACCGCTGTCCCCGGCTCTGACCAGTTTTCTCAGACATCAGTACGGCTGGTCACCCATGGGGACAGGAGAAAAGCCACTGAAGAAACAAAGTTTAAGTCCTACTGGTGACAGGAATACACTCAGCTTTGTATAGAAACAATAGTCCACTAACTGGTATCTAATATTTCAAGAACGCCTGGGCTAGCACTGTAGAGACCCTGAAATCTGAGGGCACGTCAGAGTACTGGCAACATCTGTCAACCTCTATCTGCTGGGAAAGCATTTCCAACCAGTTGGGAACAAGGGCTTCTGTCGGCTCCTCTCGTTTTCTGGTAAGCAACTGGGGCAGTACACTAGCCAAACAGAACAGTGCTTTCCGTTCTTTCCAAAAGGAGGAGTGCTTAAGTGCTTTCTATTGTTTCTGTTACAGGGGCCAAATTTCAAGAGGGAAGTACTTACACATAATAAGCACCACAGTGTGCCTTACATACCCAAATACAAATTTTTTTCCATTAAAAATTTTAAATGGCTTGGGTATTGGTTGGGGAAGGAGGACTTGATACACAGGAGTTTAAATGTTATTCATGCTTATTTTAAAAGAGCTTCAAATCCTTCGATAAGGTTCTGAAAAGTTGTCCGATTGGATGGTTGGAACTCCCAGCATTTTCTCATAAGTTGATAAACCTGTAAGAAGAGGGAAAAAAGAAACTTTTTGGAAATGGACTTTTCTTATTACTCAAAGTATTATTGATGAACGATCTATCTTGAGAGCTCATGAATTGATCTTCCAAAAAGTCCAGGTCATCACATCTCAGTGTAGACCCTAAAATGTCCTCACTCGTTGTTCTCTGATGCATACAAACTCTTCAGTGCATCTCCAATAGTCTAAGAGTTGGCCTTAAAGGCTCAAATCACTTTAGAATACAAAAAACTGAATAAATGTCATAAATGCTACTGACGAACATGCAATTATAGCTGACCCACGAACAACACGGATTCAACTGCGCACGTCCAGTTATACACTGGTTTTTCAGTAAATATGATCTAGTGCTATAAATGTATTTTCTCTTACCATTTTTTTTTCTTGTTATCAGTAAGGCTCCTGGTCAACAGGAGTCTTAAGTTTTGGGTAATCAAAAGTTACATGCAGATTTTCAACTGTGTAGGAAGTCAGCTCCCTTAATCCCATGTGAATCAACTCTATATGAACGTCACATTTGGGCTACACCAGACTGTGTTCCTGTGATCATTTAGGGTGCTCACTGAGGTGAGCCTACTTTTGGAGGGAATCCTTACTTTAAACAGAACTTGTGGCTGTCATCTGCCCCAAAGATGGTTTTTCAGATGTCTGATCTGAAATTCAGCTTTTTTACTTTAAAAATGACTTTTTTACTTCTTCCCACCCCTCCACTCAAACCCTTGCTGGATAACTCAAGCCCTGAAAACATAACATAAATTGAGTTTGTTACTGTGAAATGGCCCCCAAATACCTCATCTGGACAGTGAAGTGGACAAGGCAAACGTTTTCCTTCTTTTAATGTATTCACAAGTCTTGTGACTGTCATCTGGCCATGAGTTGGGCCTATCATCTTCAGGAACAACTATGTAAAATCAAACCAAACCAAATATTTTAGTACATATTTATATCAACAGATTAAAGTAAGATTTCTAGAATTACCTGGAAATTAAGATAATAAAAAGGCTTTTCTCCTTAGTAATTATTTTCCCTAAAGATTTTATTAGAGGTGGGGAACAGCAGAGGGAGAGCGAGACTCCCTGTTGAGCAAGGAGCCTGATGCAGGGTTAGATCCCTGGACCTTGAGATCATGACCTGAGCTGAAGGCAGAAGCTTAACCCACTGAGCCACCCAGGCCTCCCTCTCCTTAGTAATTTGAAAATGCAAGCCCAAAATCTTGATTAGCTCTCCGTGATGAGTCTGTAATCATGCTCTCAGACTTTACCAACCCTCCCTTCCCCTGGCTAAAGAGCCTGCCTCAGTGAAAATGATCTCATTAATGAATACCTGAGGCTCAAATAAGGCCCTCCCCACTGCCCCCTTATTCTCCCAGGAAACTGTCCCTGGACTCCTCACACAGGTAATATCCTTGAAAGTTAAGCAGCATTTTCTAGAACTTGAGCTTCTTGTGAAATGAGGACTTGAGAGGGTCACAAGTGTCAAGTGACAAACCATGTTAAATGGAAAAGTGGTACTTTCTGCTGCAACACCCTAACTGGATTCCATTTAAGAACAAAATTTACACATTTTCAATGGGTGCCAGGTGTGGACAAAGGGACAAGGAAGGCTTACCGCCATGGGGCTGTAATCTGAGTCACAGTAAGTAAGCAACTCATGCAGAGTCACTCCAAACGACCAGACATCAGAGGCGATGTAAAATTTACACTGAATTAAACATTCGGGAGCATACCTGAAAGAAAGCAGACCATGAAACTACAGAGTAACTCCAAAAAAATCACTCCTTCGGCTTCTCTCAGTGTTGAACATACTAATCACACATCTGCTGAAGCACACATCTGACCCGAACACCACCACCATCACAGGCTCGCCGTGGCACACATCCACTTTGAAGTAGTAGACAGTTCGCGCTCTCCGCTCCACAGAGCAGGTGCTGTCCATGTGGAGGAGGCAGAGGATGACACGCCCCAAGTGTTCTTGGCAAGTTCAAAATTAGTTAGCAGTGACCTCACCGTGCAGCCTTCTTCCAAGGTCAGCTGTCTCAGTGGATGGCACCCAACTTCCCCAGCCAGAAATGAAGGCACCCCCATATCCTATTTCCGAGATGCTTCTCAAACCTACTCCATTCTTTTAAGCCCCACCGTCACTGTCCTAATTCACACCCTCACTGGCTCTGGCTGAATCAGACTCCCTGGCTCCAGTCCTGCTCCCCTCCCATCCCCAGAGGTCTTTTTAAAGCAAAAGCTGCCATTCTTACACCTCCAGTGATATATCCCAACGCTCAAAGGTGGAGTGCCAGCTCTGCGGCTCCACTTACAGTGCTCCACCTTAGCAGGTCCTTGAGCACCCACTTCGGGAGCCAGCCCTCCGGAGCTGGTTCAGATGCAGGTCCCAGGATATTCACTACTCTCGTCTCACTCTTGCAAGTCACACATGCTTTCTTCTGCCAACCTTACAAACCCCATGGATCTTTTAAAGTCTTAACAGGACTTCCAGAAAACCAAGCCTGAACCCTTCTATGCTTTACCACCATGAAACTGGCTGCCCAATCCATTCAATTCTAAACTCCGTCTGCTTGTTCTCCTGCAAGCAGATCTTTTGCATGGATCTTTTGCACCCAGCCAAAGTCTGGCCCTGATCCACATTCATGAGGGTACGAAGGCTTAGGCTCCTCGGGTGGAGAGATCCAGGCTTGTGTCCATGCGGGATACACCTCGGAGGTGCTTTTTTTTTTTTTTTTTTTTTTTTAAAGATTTTATTTATTTATTTGACAGAGAGAGATCACAAGTAGGCAGAGAGGCAAGCAGAGAGAGTGAGAGGGAAGCAGGCTCCCTGCCGAGCAGAGAGCCCGATGCGGGACTCGATCCCAGGACCCTGAGATCATGACCTGAGCCGAAGGCAGTGGCCCAAACCACTGAGCCACCCAGGCGCCCCTGCTCTTTTGTTCTACAGGAGCCTTGGAGTAGAGGCCTAAAGAACTTCTCTCTTGGATGGCATTCCGGGCTGCAAGGGGTCACAGGGTGCACCTTCCTGACCAAGACACCCCGGTGATCCCTCAGCAGACAGCCAAGTTCCCTGTGGACTCTGCTCTGCTCTGTCTGGGATCTCCCTGAATCTGTCAGCGCCTACTTCCTCAACTCGTTCCCACCACTTCCTCTTTCCTACCCTCCAGGCCTCCTGTTGCAGGCATGTGACCCCTGCAACTACTAATGGTTTCAAGGACCGTGTCAGAGGAATGCCCTCTCCTGGGAAGCTGGCAATGCTCAGCCACCGGGCGGCTGGCATCCCCCACTACTTGAAAGATGGTGTCGGATGAACTCTGGCATTTCTGTGTGGGATGCCTTCAGTGAAACAGTCTAACACATGTTTCTCAAAGGCACAGATCAATCAATTCCAAATGTGGGAAGTTGTTTCTAACCTTGACTGGGGCAGGAGGACCGAGAGATATTAACATAACATTAGATTCAGTTACCAAAACACAGGGCTGTCCCGATCATCCTTGACGGTGTAGTACTCTTTGTCAGTTTCGATTGCTTTGGTCAAACCAAAGTCTCCAATTTTCACTTGGTGCTCACTCTCAACGAGGACATTTCTTGCTGCCAAGTCCCGGTGAACATACTGCCGAGAACCCAAATAGTCCATCCCCTGAGGGAGAGAGGTGGAGGGAGAGTGCATTGGCTAAAGGTCGGTTCAGGTTCTGTTTTGTATCCATCACTGCTTCCCAAAAAAGCACCAATGTCATTTCATTTCATTACTTTGTTGTTACTTTGTTCATTTCATTACTTTGTTCATTACTTTATTGTTTTTAATGCAAGAATAGTAAGACCAACCCAATTCAAAGAAATACACATTAAGTCAGCCATATTAACAAATCAGTTTTCTAAGTACCAGCTAATTTTCATCCAAATCATGCAGCACAAAACGAACCCAGGTACAATTACTGGAAAGCTTCCCACTTGCAGACTAATCGCAATCCAAGTACCCAGGACAGAGTGCCTGATTTTTTAATCTTTAACGTTTTTTTGGTTTTGTTTTTTTACCTTACAAATCTGAACGGCATATTTTAATTGCTGTTTGAGGTTAATTTTGTTCTTATTCTTTGGAAGATATTCCTTAAGGCTTCCTGAAGGCAGAAATTCCATGATGAGCTTAATACCATTTCCTCCTGTTTAGAAAAAAAACACCCATCAGCACAAGGTGGCCAGATGAAGGAACTGTGGGAGAGTAGAGGGTTGCAGGATCTGGAGAGGCAGGCCCTACGCTGATTTCAGTGTCACCCCTGAATCACTAGTGAAACCCTTGAGCTCCAGAACCTCGGGATCCTCAGCAACGAACGGAGACACACAGCTCCTGTACACACACAGCCCAGTTGTCAGCACCCACTGAGCTCACAGTGCTCCGCAAACCACTGCAGATGACTGATTTTTAAAAAATTATGAGCCCCATCATTTCATTACCCATCTTAGGCACAATATGTATTATACTGGCTTGTAAAAAAAGAAATGCTATTTAGTCAATACTGCTTTCCACCTAGACAATGAAAGATCCTGCTAGGGCTGCATCAGAATAGGAAAAGTAGGCAGCGGGTGTCTGATTCATAGGGCCCGAGTGTGAATACCGGGACAAATGAAATCCAACCTCCAGTACCGGAGGGAGAATGCTGGGGGCATCCCTGGCATTGGGGGCAGCTGGGGGGCTTCCCTGGCAGCTCCGCACGGAGGGATGAAACCATGCATATGGCAGCACAGCCCCAGAACTCCTGTGACCCACCAGCGAGCATGTCCAGGTGGCCCAGATAAGGCTGAGGGCACTGCCTGCTCATGCTGGCTTTTCAACCCCAGACAGTCCCTTCGTCTTCAAACCAGCCCCACTGTGCCCAACATACCGTCTTCCGTACAGATGCCTTTGTACTTCACAATGTTCTCGTGATAGAGGTTCCTTAGGATTTCAATTTCCTTCTTCAGATCAGCTATGTGGTTGCCTCCACTCTCGGGCTTCAGGGACTTCACCGCCACTTGCTCCCCAGTATTGTCCCCCTCAGGGTCATACCTGCAGAGCTCAACCTTCCCAAAGTGGCCCTAGAAGGAAAGAGCCACGTGCCTGATGAGCCCCATGCAGAGCCAGCAGGAACATGTACATGATGCCTGCTCCTTGTGCTGCTCCCAGGAAGGTCAAGGGTGAGTAGCACAGCCCAAATTTATGGGCAGCAAGTTCCTACCTGGCCCCTTCCTCCCATGGCCTCACAGGCCATCCTCTCCATGACTGGACTAAGACAAGGAGGTATCTGGGGACTGGGGAACTGACACATCAATCCCAGTTTCCATGGAAATGTAACCCAAAAGGAAATGAAAGTGGTTTCTGGCCCCGCAGGAAGCATGTTTACAAGACATGGGCTCAGATGCCAACAAGCCACCAGACAGTGATGTGGGCCCAGTCACTCCATCCTCTGAGCTGGCTCCGGAGGGGCTCCATGCACACAGCAGCAGCAGCAGCCTCGTGGGGACAGTGTGAGGAACGAGGACACTGTGCCTGTAAAGTGTCAGCACACAGCCTCGGCACACAGGAGGCACCCAGCGTGGGCCGCAGCCCATGTTCATTTAACCAAACTACAGAAAATCGGGACAAAGACACAAACTGCAGTAGCTTTTCTGGCCCCACTAGCTGTTCAGAAACTCCCATGCAAGGTCCAGGGAAAAGATGACACTCTATCTGGCCTGTGTAGTAATGAATCCCCCATTTAAGCAGCCTGGCCAAATACAGCCACCCAGGGAAGTCCCACACAGAGATTTTTCTGTTTCTACCCCATCTCGACCTATTCCCCTAGCTCTCTCCCTTCCCATTCTCTTCATCCCTCAGGGAAGAATCAAGTCTAGAGGGAGCAGACCAACATCCTGTGTGCACATTCAGCCCCCCGGACAGGCAGGCATATGTGTGCCTGTCAAATGGAGAACTGCTTGGATTCAACCGGCCCCAAGGAAATGCATAAACCTCTCATAAACCTTGGCCCCAAACGAGAGACAATGGAGAGCAGCTTTGGATGCAGAGGGAGGTGACAGGATCAGTGGGGCACTCCAGCCTAACTTGCCTCTCCCAAGTCACGGATCCTCTTCAAGAACCGCTTTTCAAAATGTGTGGGATCTACTTCGGTTGCCGGCTTTCTTTCAGAAACAATGTCTGGATCTAACAGAGGAGAAAAGAAACCACATTACAAAGGAGTAACTGGCATTCACGGGCCCCTCGGTATTCACCCGCTCCCGTGGGCACTGGCTGTTCTCAGGTACGGAGCACGACTGTCTTACTCTGCTCTTCTAGTTTGTTGATGTCTCTCATGATGGCTCGGAAGAAGGGTCTCTGGTTGGGGTCATAGTTCATGCAGCGTGTCATGAGGTCAGCCAGCTCCTTACAAGATGGCGTCACTGGCCGGCACCGGCTTTCATAGAATCTCTCTTTCTGTAAAGAAGAAAACCACATGGAAGAAACTGAAGGAACCAGTCACTAACCTTTTAGCCCCAGTTACCACCCCTAATTTAATTCCCAACTGCTATACTTCAAGGTAGATTTCACAAACATGTGTGTTACTGCTGCCTCACTGCTGCCTGGGGAAATCTTAGTCCCCCCACAAAAACCCACAAGGAAGATGGGCAGGATACCCCAGCCCAGAACAGGCTGTGTTCCCGGGAAGTCAAGCAACCTTCCTGGAATATAACTTGGCCATATGTGTAACAACCTTTGGATTCTTCAAATCCTTTGACTCATTAATTCCAACTATCGAATGACTCAGAAATAAGTCAGATACGAACAAAGATTTATGTTCAAAGATATCCCCTGCAGAATGAGACAGAACATTACAAATTTTAAAACAACCCAAATGCCAAATATAAAATTAGTTAAGTAAATGTGAACTTACTGAGACAACTCTTACATTAAATTTATAAAATTTTAAGACATATTTAACTGTCTAGAGAAGAACTCACAATATTAAAAAGTACAGCCTATATACCTATATCTACGGTAAAGAAACTCAACAAGTATCTGTGTTATTTTTGATGACGAGCAGGCATTTAAAATCGGAGCCAAGTAATATTATAATGTTCTATCAGCACATATTGTGTGCCTGGCACTCTACATGCATTATTAATCTTCACAACAGCCCCACCCAAGCCCCATTTTACAGATGATGAAACTGAGGCTCAGGGCAGTTTAGTGACACTTTCGAGGTCACACACCCAGTAAGCCTGTGGAGGGGCTTCAAACAGACATCCACCTCCTCCCACAACATGAGGCTTCCTGACGGCTCAGGAGACTTCGGTTGGCTTGTACCCCGGACAGCAACTGCTCACCTCAATCAGGGTCTTGTCTTTCAGAGGGATCTCGCCATTGTAGCAGATTTCCCAGAGTGTGGTTCCAAAGCTCCATTTGTCAGCAGCCACACTTAGGTTCTTGGAGTCTTCAACACACTCGGGAGCAATCCACGGGATTCGTTCTATGCACTCTGGAAAAAGATGGGAGATGTTTCCAGATACGGTCATTGCAGCAGGAACCTAAGGACGCAACTATTCTAAGCAGTGTTTCCAAACACAGTCCGCAGCTACACTGGTCCCTGGGGAGCTGGAAAAGGTGCCGTCTTCCGGCCCCTCGCCCTTAGCATTTCAGATCCATCAGTCTTTGTCAGGGCTGGCAGGGGTGTCTGTTTATCACACGCCCCTGGGAGGGTCATGCAGGGCCAGTCTTCTGAAGCTCTGCCCTCAGACAGAGCAAAGCACCCAGGGTAGACGCCAACACCCTGGGGAAGGAGAACCAACGCTTGAGAAAGGAAAGACAGGAAGAGAGGCACACACACCCAGGCCAGGCCTGGGCTAACCTCACGCACTCTGCACAGTCCACCTGCAGTGCTGTGCTTGCTTTCTGTGGGAAAGGCAAGGGAAGAAGACTGACGTGAGGTTCTCCTACATAGCTTGCCCCGGCTACTTTGTAGCCCTGTTCTGGCTTCCAGCCAAGACCAGCCATGGGAACAGACACCCCCCCTGCATCCAGAGAAATGTCCCTTAACAAATGCTGCAGCCCCCTGGCTCCTGCTGCAAAGAGAGGCAGGCGGGCCATTCCTGAGCGGGGCATTCCTGGTCAAGCCCACCTCACTGACCTACATACAGGGCCTGCAGGAAACCCCAGTGCGTCCCTGAGTCGCGCTCCAGCCCCAGCTAGATGACATCCCTTTCACCCTGAATGCACACAGCATTCAAATGGCATCTCTTGTGGGATACCCAGGCTTCTCCATTTGCTCTGGAGTCTCCTGTGTCTGTGTCTCAGACGCTTGTTGAGGGCTGGAGTCTTGACAGATTCAGGGCTGAATCTGCACAGACTGTGGGAAGTTGGGTGGGTGATAAGCATGACACAAGCATGAAAGGAGGCTTTCCATTCCCCTTCTAAGGAATGGATATTTTAGGTCTTATTTGTAATGCTTGTTTTCATCCTGGTTCCCTTCCAAATGTGGCCCGTTCTTTGAATTACAGAGCAAAACTCTAAGCTCCAGGCAGTGTGCTTGGTGCTGGAAACTGCCGGCCAGCAGAGATCAGGGCCCCAGGCCCGAGGGCTCGCTGATAGCCCGGACATGACCTTCTAGCACAACTGTGCAGCGCCGTTTTCGGTGTCTCAGCTCCCAGGCCTGCGCCTTCCTGTGGAGCACCATAGCTCATGGTAACCTCAAAGCACACAAGACTCCAGCAATCACCCAGGTGCCTCCCCAAATGGCTCGCCAACTCCAGTTGAGCACCAAGGAGACCCAGCTCCTCCTGACATCCTCTGACCACCCCCAGGCCCAGCAGCCTCCTTCTGTGCTACCCCAGTACCTGGAGCAAAGATGTGCCTTGGCTGAGCTGTTTCTCCCTCCGATTGGTTAGCTCCCCAGGGCAGGGATGGGCCCGCCCTCCACTCCACATCTCCCCCAGCCCCCAGGGCACAGCAGCAGCACCAAGCCTGTCTACTGAAGTGTCCTTCTCAAAAGGAAACACACCTGAGCACTAGCTCCCTTCTCCCTGCTGGTCTGACCCTAATTAGAGCAGGGGTATGGAGAGTGGCAAGGTGGAAGGCAGGGATGGGAAATAGGGTGGGTGGGAAGGGAGACACACCTTGCCTGGTCAGCACGGTGATGGGGATGCCAGGGTCACTGAGCTTGATGAACGGGCCACACTCGCTGTCAATGCCCTCACGGGCCAGGAGAAGGTTTTTCGTGCACACATTTCCGTGGACCAGGTCTTTATCCTCCTACAGAAGGAAAAGGGTGAAATCAGTCCAGTTGCCCATTGGGCAGCCTCTCCTCCTTCCCTCACTCCCTGTTTCCAAGCCTGGCCCCTCGCATCATCTCTCCATATTCCCCAGGGACAGCCAGGCCCAGGCAGCGTCACTCTCCCTCAATTATCTGTGTGACTTGGGCACATTATTTCATGGCCTTCTGCCCCAGTTCTCTCACCAGCAAACCAGGAATAATGGTGGAGCAGGCCTCCTAGGGCTTGTGAGAATGAACCTGTTTAACACCTGAACGGCTGAGCTGTGGGAAGCGCTACTGATCCAAGCAGTTTCACTCACTCATTCAACAAGTATTGTGCTATTTCCACTCTTACCTACGTTGCATTCCCGAGGTCAATTCCCTGATGTGACAAAAACTTCCCTCGAAACAGGATTCATACACAAGCATACGAACAGCCCCAAATGACCATTTTCAGCAAACCCCAGGCACACCTGTGTTCAACCACAGAACCCAGGCCCTTGGAACCCACCTGGCTAGACCGCCTTCCTGCTGCCTCCTACAGGGTATTCTGGTTCCTGGTGGAGCCCACCATAGACCTCAGAACATACTTACCAAGTAACTCAGGGCGCTGGCTAGCTGTTTGGCAACTTTGAACTTCCATGGGGTGGTGAGGACATCGCTTTTCCGGTGCATGAAGAGATCCAGGGGCCCCCCTTCCACAAACTCCTCCACCATGATATCTACAAGCATAAGAGTAGCCACATCTGGAACCTTCTGTACATTTGGGACAGTATTTTCCCTCATCCTCTGAGGAGAGCTCACTTTAATGGCTGGTACTCTGCTTGGGAGGATGGCAATGCCTTGTGAGGTACAAAGCCCAGAGTGCTTCCCCCCTGGCCGAGCGCCTTCTGCTCTCTCCATTTGCTCACCCCACTCTCCCGGGTCCAGAACAGCATGTTGCCAGAGCTGGGAACAAGTAACGTCCAAGCAATGGTGAAAAACAAACAGGATTTCATTCTATGCCCACTACTGAGCACGAGACCTGCTCGTACCTCAAGTTCCTCGACTGCAAGAAGAGGCAAGAAGCCCAAGCCACATGAAGGCAGCATCGTCCCCGAATCGTCATCACCACACCCACTCGCCCCAGCCAGGCCGAGCTCCCATCCCAAAGTGAATGCACTTACTCTCCACATCTCGGACACAGACACCATAGAGGTACACGATGTGTTTGTGGGAGACCTGCCTCATCATGCTGGCTGCTTCAAAGAAGGCCTGTGGGAGAAGACCACAAGAGAATGTCAAAGATCAGACTCCACAGCTTTGGTGCCAAAGGAGCGCCGCTGAGAAGAAAGTCAGGGGCACCCAGAACACTCAAGACTGTCGTCATCCCAGGTCCTGAAACTGTTCCCCTGGCCTTGACTGCCCAGGGGCATTGCCAAGCCTTTACCTAGGGCCCAGTCCAGCTGCAATATGGAATCTACTTAGAAAACCTAACAGGATACATAGCCAGGCTGGTGGTAGAAGCTGGGTGACAATTTCCCCACTGGATACTCATATTGACCACCTTCTCTTCCTTTAAACTCTGGGAAATAACAACATTTGGAACTGCAGTAGAATAAGTGAAAAACCAGATCTCTGTTGAGACTTGGCTTCATCATTCTCTAATAGTGTGTGGGATCTTGGGTAAGTCCTTTTACTCCCCTGGGCTTTAATTTTCTAGACCGCATAGTGATAGCCCTGGACTACATTAGGGACTTCAAGAAGATTCAGCTAGAGTCCTGGGGCTCCACGGAATCACAAGGACCTCTATGGGGCGAGAGTGAGAGGGGGACAGGCTGCTCAATGCACTTCACCTTCAATCCTCCCTCACTTACTTTACATGCCTGCTTCATCTAAGACTGTATTTGATGAAAGGAATTCAGACTAAGTGACAAGTTTGACAACCATGAGACCAAAACAAAGGCAAAGGTTCTTTCTTGCTCACTGTGCTCCACTGGCTCCAGAACTGGGGGTAGAGAGGGGACAGGGTTCTGAGGAAGACACTTGCCAGAGAAATGTCCCTGTGGCTGGGGTCTAAGACTTTGAGGATCACTTTTATTCTCTTCTCTTCAGAAGTTCCTTCGTCATCCTTGTAATCCACCAGGGTGCCGGAGTAGATGTGTGTCCGTGTGCCTCTCCCGAGATGCTCACCCTGGAGGAGGAAGCAGGAGGTTGGGGTGACTTCACTCTAGGGCTCAGTGACACCCAAGTCTGGCACTGAGGGCTTCATGGGAACCCGCCACACCAGAAGGGGCAGAAATGGTGAGGCAAGGACGAAAGAGCCTGCACAGCCACAGCCTCTCAGGGCCTCGTCTGGTCAGGCCTCCAAAAGACACATAAAGCTACTTAGCCAAACACAAATGAGACCCTTCTTGGGCCCCAGGAGACAGTTAATTCCCAAATGGTTCCTTGCCTTCTACCTTCTGAAACAAGCTGTGGCTAAACCGTAATCCTGACCAATCGCAGAACTTCCAGCAGCCCACCCGGGGCCTCCGAAGTGATGCAGAGAGGACCCCACGGGGCTCTACTACAGGCTGGGGCACAAAAAGAGGGGCTTGTTAGTGGTGGTTCGACTGCTCGCTGGCCATCTAACTCAGGGATGTGCTTTCTGTAAAGAGGGGTAACCATGGCACCCACTTCTCAGGACTGTTCTAGAACCAAGTGAAGAGGCAGGAGTAAAGGCTCCTCCATACAGAGCCCAGCACATCGTGGGTAGAAACCATCTGCTGGGCTGATGTGTTCTGTTTGCTTGCCCTCCAGACCAGGGACTCATTCATCTTCCATCCATCCATCCAGCACGTGTGTATATACGTGCCTGCATGCTGAGCTTTCAAATCTGTGGCGTGTTTATATGTGGGTCTGCCAGAGCGACCCCACGGTGGGGAAGGGGTGTGAAGACCGAGGCAGACACCAGAAGGGTGGGCCCTCAGTTTCCTCACATACGAAAGGGGATAACACCACCAAATAAGTGGTATAAGTCCTAAATGAAATCATCTCACATAATCATCTGTCTCTAAGGACCCTTCCAGTTCAAGCTTTAATAATTCTGATTTAAACATTCTTAATATTGGGAAATCCAAATGCAATTCATTAAACTCAGGCATTCTCAAGCCACTAAGGTTAATCTCATGAAATCTGTAAGTTGAGGTGCTATCATCCTATTAGCCCAGGACCTTCTCCATAAATGCAGAAAATGGATTCTCTTGGAATCAGCCCTGCCCCCTACAAGAACGTATACAATTGTTAATCGGGTATATTAATTTGCACAAATGCCACCATTTGTCATATGTCACAGCCGAGTGGCGATGCATCTGCCCTGTCTCCCACATCCTGGCAAAGTCCTGCGACTATTCATTAAAGCCACAGCTGTCACGAAGCGATTCATCAAGGTTATGGGAAGTTGTGTTCCCAGAACATCCCGTAAAAGCCATATGCTTTCAGAATAATCACTCTTCCCCAGAAGGGCTGCTTATTCCAGTGGCCAAGTCATGGCAGCAGGCTTCCACAGCAACCCACAGAGGCCCGGGCACATTTTCCATCAGCCTCCTTCTGAGCCACTCCCTCTGCCTTCGCCAGGCACCTGCCGTGCATCCCCCAGAACTCTGCTTCGACGCCTTTTCTCCAAGAAGCCATCTCTGTCCTCCCAAGGTGAGGCAGCATGGTCCTCTCTGATAGTCCCACATCCTGCTCTATTTCCCTACTTAGGACTTAGGTCTCAGTAATGGGATTATCTACTGAAGAGGCAAGAGCTGGCTCCCCCTCCAGGCCGTGGGCCCTCCGAGGGTGGCAACCACAGCTGGCATGTGCAAGGGCTCAGTCACTGTGGGCTTGGCAAGCTCTGGGGACACAGCAGATGGTTGGGACCTGCCCAGGGGCTTGAGGGCAAGGAAAGAAGGAAGGGTCCAGGACAGTGCCAAGTTTAGACAGAAAAAAGCCCAGGGTACTGCTGCCCTGGTGATTTTAATCTCTGGTCACAGCTCCGACCCTATGAGAGGGACAGAAAACAATAAAAACTGGCCTTCAGTGAAGAATGTATCCAAAGGGAAGTGGGAGGGGCAGTTGGAGCAGTGGGCTTCTACTTCCTGAAAACCCTACTCAACGATTTAAGGGATTAACTTAAAAAAGTAAACTAGGAAACCAACCTAATGCCAGGTACCTTCCACCACACTCCCTAACAGATGTGAGCCCACAACTGGCTCTCCAACACCTGCCAAGTTGCGATCTCTTCCAGGCAGTCATTGGTTCCTTCCCTCCACGGCTGCTGGCATGTCGTCTCCTTAGCCTCCCTGGTGCGTGGCTCTGTGTACAGGAACTGGGGTGGGGGCATGGAATGGAAAGTGGGCTTTGCCCTGGGTCTCACACCCCTAGCCAAGGCCCAAGAGCAGCTACCAGGGAAGCTGGGCCTGCTTATGGCTGCAGACTCTGGGCAAAAGGCCTCCCAAGCTGGAGCCCAGGTCCAAGGGAACTATTTCTCAAGACAGCTCTCCTGCAGGCTGCCACTGCGCCTCACCAGCTCCCTTACTGCGCTCGGTACACCCCAGCTTTGCTCCCTCTGGAAGCATCATTAGAAAGCCCAGACACTGAACTTGAGTAGTGCTCTGTCACACAGCATGTGGTAGGTTAGCACAGGTCATCGGCACAGACTCCCTCCCAGACACCCAATCCGTGCTGCCCTGTCAGCATCCCCACCCAGTTCTCCAACTCCTATGCACAACAGAAGGTCCCATAACCCTAGATAACCCCACGAAGCCTGACGCATCCACTTCCCTTCAAAGAGGAAAGTATCCCTGGGGAACACTGGCAAGGCTGGTGGAGTGGCCGGGCGGTGGCTGACCAGCTCTAACTATGAAAGGAAATCTCCTTATTTTCTGATAGGATTTCCCCAAACCCCGACTTCACTCCCCCAAATCCTCAGACTAGTTGCTGTGAAGAGGCAGGCCTGAGGTGGACCCAGGAACCTTAGCAAAGACTCACTTGCACGATATCTTTCTTGAGGATCCGGTCAAAACTCAGCTGGCTCATGGGGTAGACAGGCTGCCACTCCTGGGCTTTCTTCGTAGCCACCAGCAGATTGGAGATCTCTGTGGAAGAGAATGAAGAAGTCTGAGCAAGGTAGCAAGAGTTCAAGATCCGTCAGGCAACTGCCTGCCAAACCATGGCGCTCACCAAACACATATTGGTGCATGTGTTAGTTCAGTCATTCAGTAAATGTTTATTAAGTACTTGATTTAGGCCCCCAAGAGCTTGCAGGCTAATAACAGAGCCTAAACTAATCAAATAATCCACCCATCAAAAGGAAAGCTCCAATTGGTACAGCTCCTCTCCAAGCCAGACCCAGGTGCTCGAGGGCTGACACAGCAGGATCTGTTCGGACAGCAGACCTTAGGGAAGGTCTGCATACGGAAGTGACATTTTATTTTATTAACAAATTCCTCTTTTTTTTTTCTTCAAGATTTTATTTACTTATTTGACAGACGGAGATCACAAGTAGGCAGTGTGTCAGGCAGAGAGAGAGAAGGAAGCAGGCTCCCTGTTGAGCAGAGAGCCCGATGCAGGGCTTGATCCCAGGACCCTGAGACCACGACCCGAGCTGAAGGCAGAGGCTTTAATCCACTGAGCCACCCAGGTGTCCCCGGAAGTGACATTTTAAAATCAGAGACGAGAAACTCCCCACTGGCAGGGACAGTGTCTGTCTTATTTCCTGCTCTACCTCCACAGTCTGGTACGTGATAGGTACTCAGGAAGTTTCTGTTCACTGTGTAAGAATAATCAGGATATGACCTGAAGGACGAGAGCTGGGCAGGGAGGAAGCAGCAGTCTCCTGGGTCTAGGGGGTGATGGCAACCAAGGCAGGAGGGTAAAACAACACTGATCTCATGCAAAAGAACAGGACAGATAACCCAGAGAGAAGGTCGTGCCTGAACCTCTCTCTCTGGGCTTCCAGCAGTGCCTGACTCCGGGAGGCGCTAACTCAATGTATAGGTTATGAGCAGACCAGCCCCCCAACTCTACGGATTCAAACGGCAAACCGAACACTTTACAAAATCTGCCAGGCTACTAGGAGCACAGGTGGCTCACGGAATTTACAATCCACAGAAGGTGCCTTCCCACCATGGAGCTACTTCAAGCTACGTCAGTGTGGGGGTTGAGAGAGCCCCCTTCCAGACTCAGACTGCAAGGAGAGGATTCTGGAATCCTAGAAGAACCTGAGCTGCTGAGGACCAGGTGCCCAAAGTCTGCCGAGTAACTCGGACACGGTCTCTCAAATCCTCACTTCCCTGCAGGCCCGGGCTTATTCTCCTTGCTGTTTTTTTGTCAGATCACATTTTCTGATTGCTTCCTCTTGGCCAGCCACTGCCCTAAGAGCTTTCCTCACAGTAATTCCTTTGTCCTTATGACAATTCTATGAGGTACACGGTATTTTTACCCTTCTTTCTATTTTTTTAAAGATTTTATTTATTTGACAGAGATCACAAGTAGGCAGAGAGGCAGGCTGAGAGAGGGGGGGAGGCAGGCTCCCCGCTAGGCAGAGAGCCCAATGCGGGGCTCGATCCCAGGACCCTGAGATCATGACCTGAGCTGAAGGCAGAGGCTTAACTCACTGAACCACCCAGGTGCCCCTTTACCCTTCTTTTTATTCTATAGGTCAGAAAACAGAGATTCAGTGAGATTAAACAGCCTGCCTGAGGTCAGGCGGTTAATAAGCCCTGAATGCTCACACTTCAGTCACAGACATCTCCAGGCTTGTACTTCCTATGGCCCTAGTGCGGTGTACAAATCTGGGAGCCAGATTTGGGTCCTCCCCTTATTACCATATCCTGGGTACCCTTTCTCTAGTATGATCTCCTCCATTCTGTTATCCTGACTCCACTCTGGAACCTGGATAAAATCAGATTCAAACAGGCAACTCAGGACTGACCTGATGGAGGAAAGACCAAGCAAGGGCCACCTAAATGGTATCCCCAACAAAGGGTAGGGACAGTGGAGGTGTTTTGAAAATCAGAGAGGAGGATGAAAACGGGCACCATTTATGGGCCGATGATTTGTATGGTAGCTTCAGGGAGCATGGCACTGAAGTCAACTGTGTGAGTTGGGGGAGATGTTAAACCTATTTTCTCACTAGAAAAATGGGAGACATAGCCATGCCCCTCAGCAGGCTGCTGTGAGGGATAAACAAGACAATGTACACAGAGTGCTTACTTCAGTGCCTGGTGTACAGGGAGTGCTCCAAAACTGGCAGTCATTGTGGTTAAGACCAGTACCACATCTCGGTCAGCACCACCATCCTGTACCAGCTTTGGCAAGTCAGAAGTTTACAGTGTCAGAGCCAGAGGTGCAGAAATCACACCCGCGGCCCCACTCCAGGATGAGGGAGTGTGAAGGTCAGTGATGACTGGGCCAGTGAGTTCTGCTGGCTGGCTATCCTCTTCTTCACTTGATCTTAGCCAAAAGGCCGAGAAGCAACTGGCTAGCCCCTTCTTGCCACAGTCACCCTCAGACTTGGAGAGGGGCAGTGGGACTGGACAACACACAAGAGATGTGGGCTTGCTTTACTGTCACATCCACTTGAGTGGACACCTGCTTTTCCTTTATTCCATGAGAAGTTTCTCAGTTGCATTTTCAAGTAAGAAACCCGGGTCGGAGTCGGACCATCAGAACCTTACAGTTAAGAGGGCAGAAGCACTGAGGAACCAAAAATGACCTTCTCCTTAATTTTCATGTTTTTACCACTTCTCTTAATTTGCAGGTGGCGGAGGCAAGACAAAGGGCTTCTGACAGCCCACAGAAGCAGGCCTCATTCCTCCTCTTCCCACCACCCGGTCCTTCCCTTCTCCAGGTCAGGAGAACAGGCTCTCACCCCAGAGCCTTGGCTGATGGCTGCCCCTGCACCTTTGCAGAGCATGATGGGATGTACGGGGAAGATCACCAGAGCTGGAGTCAGAAGGCTTGAGTTCACTTTCCCAGTCATCCTCTAACTACCAAGGCAAATATAATGGGGATTATAACACACTCTGGCTTGTTCTGAAGATTAAATGACTCCGAACATGAAAGACCCTCAAACAGGGCCTGGAGGCATAAGAGCCCTCGTCATCATCATTGCTACTTGTTGCTACTATTATTATCAGTGGCAAGGCACTGAACATCTCTGAGACTCCATTTCCGCATCTCTATAATAGCTACAAAGAGCCACTGTCAGATGTAATAAATGCAAATATGCATGAAAAGCTCCTGAAATTAGCAGGTACCCACAATACGGTGGTTACTGCTGTAATCCTTCACCTGACAGGCATCAGTGAACATGGACTCCGTGATCCTGTCTTAAGAGTTCATACTCAAGTAGGAGAGACAAGGCACATTCAGTGTGGAGTTCCAGGAGCCTTATGAGAAGCCATGAGAGGTGTTCAGTCTGTTCCTGTGCTTCTCCAGTACTGTTATCAGATCCCAGATACGGACCAGTAGGGTGGCATCGGGACCAGTGACCTCCCCAGCTAATTCCAGCGAAGCAATCATGCCCCTGTCTCCCATCTGCCACCAGCCCTCGCTACCTGTGGCCGCAGCTCTCCATTTCCTCAACCTGACCCAGAGATCATGCATCCCAAGGATAGTAAAGACTGCTCCTAATATCTGTTAGGAGAGATCATGTGAGTAAATAGGGTCCATGAGCTTTAAGGTTCTACCTCACCCTCAGGTCTCAGGGCCAAAGGGCAGACGTGTTTTTACCCTTGCAGAACATCTTCAAGCATGAAAACAAAGGCTGCAGTTACCCCCAGAGCTGGCAGGAAACCCTATCTGATCAACAAGAACATAAGTCCTTCCTCTTTCACCGAATGCGGTGGCAGCCCCTTGCTGGGAGTGATTCAAACTTCAAGAACCCAGGCCCCCTTTTGTCCTGGTGTTGCTTCCTCTGCCCACCCCTGATATCAAGGTTCACAAATTCCCTTAAGAGAACCAGAGGCATCTCTGCCAAAGAGACTCCTGAGAACATCCCGCACCACACTTCCCAGGGTGTCAGAACGACGGTGCTGCCCACCCTTTCTCTGAGGCCTGACCTCCTCTCAGGGAAGGATCTGACCGATGCAGGCAGCACCCTGCAGTAGGGGATGTCAAAAAAACACTTGAGGTAGACTGGTACTCAAACCCCTTTGACCCTAACCCTCAGGGAGACCCACTCCACTTCTCCAGGACTCAGTTTTCTCATCTATAAGATGCAGCATTTGACCAGGTGATCTCTAACTGTCCTTCCAGTTCTCACATTCTAGGAGGTGATGAATCTGCCTCCAGGACATCGGTGACACTATCCACGGGGCTTCAAAAATAAGAGCCGGGTTCCTCACCCCTCCTGTCCATTTCACAACCTGACCCTCCCGTGGCTTGGCACTTTAACTCCCCGCATGGCACCCAAGGCCTCCTTCTGACCCAAATCTTCCTCCCCCAACATTACCTGCCCCTTCTAACTTGACCAGACACATTAAACCTTCAGCCCCTGCTGTGGCCTGTCATGTTACCCCTGCACATGCTCAGCAGGAAATGCCCTCAACTAACAGGCAAGCCCCACGCTCACTGTCCAAGAACCACCTCTTCCGGACAGTCTTCCATGCCACAGCTCAGATGTTTGACATCCCCGTCCAAGGTGACGCAGTGGCCTCGGTTCCCTGGGGCATTTTCTGCATGCGACTGGAAACCCTCGGAGAGCAGGGACTGGGTTCCAGGCATTTCTGATGCTTTGCATTCACCATAGTTCTTGGCCCACAGAAGATGTGCCAGGAAATGTTTCCCAGATAATAAACCACTCACAGGGGAACTCTCAAGACATTTTATCTTAAAGAGAAAAGTGGTAAGCTTCTGCTTACTAATCCAAACATGGCTCTTCCTGAAGCCTGAGCTGCTAAGAAGAGATGTGTAGGTTTTGTTCTACAGAAAATGTAGACACTTGAGGTCCGGGATTGGAAGTGGGGATGGACTTGCAACAAGATGAAGTGAAAGACACCTAGAAACTGTGGGGGAGGGACCACTTTCTTCCAACCAACCAACCTCTCTAGGTTATCAGTGTCTTGGAGCATTGCCACAGGGCAGGGGGAATCCTGGGGGGACAGGGCCTGCCTCCGGCCCAGGGAGACTGACCTCGGGGCTTGGGCTGGCAGCAGCGCTTCAGCACGAAGCTGATGTTGTCCGTGCGCAGAATCTGCTTCTTGAGGTGGCTCATCAAGTCCCCCAGGCTGGGGAAGCTGCGGTCCGAGCCGTGCAGGCTATAGCGGCCCTTCTGCACTTCGATCTGAAAGTTCTTGAACTGCTTCTGGCCACCTAGCACCTGCCCATCAGAAAAATGACCAGAAACAGAGTGTTTTAAACGGGTCAAGCAAATGTACCATGGGCATGTCATCTGTTAACAATAGGAGAAGCTGGATAAAAGAGAGCCAGAACTCTGTACAGTCTCTGAGTCCTTCCTATAAATCTTCAATTATTCAAAAGTAAAATGTATTCTAAACAAGTAATCGAATAAAGAAATAAATCAACCCAGAAGAAGACACTGACCGAAGGGAGTTAACATTGGAGAGAAAGCATAACCGAGCAGGGACTTCTGTAACAGCATCACCTCATCTTAAATCTGTAAGAGGAAGTCCACTGAAAAACCAACCTCATGGGACTGCTATGATTACACGACAGAGTAAAAAACTTAGTAAGCACTTTGTAAAGATTGGCAAATATTATTATGCATGAAATAATAATTACTATAACAATATTTATCCAGGCAGTCTCTCAAACTGAGCCCTGCCAGGCGTCTATTTGAGGAGAACCACCCTGGGAGGTGGCAGTCAGTGGTCTGGTCTATTTTCAGGACTCTGTGGCACCACAGACTGAAGTATAAGCAGAGGTTTTCCTTTACAGGTGCTTTTTGTACAGAGAAAAATATCTCAGTAATGAAGGATGAGGGTGAGAAAAATCTACTTATAGTATAGAACAGGACAAGATATTTAAGATCCTAATGCCTTGGTTTATTCATCTGTATAATGGGCATAATACCACCTATCTCACAGGGTCAGTGTAAGGTTTAAATAAGGGCAGGCAGATAAAAGTGCTCAGCACAGCGTCTGGTGAGGTAGCATGAACAGCAAGAGTAACCACAGCTATGATCCTGTTTCCCCAGGTGATATGACCCCAGGCAGACCATGCCTCTGAGTCACCGACATTCCTGGTACAGCATAAGCTACTCCCCCTCAGAAGGCGGCTGGGCTGTCTCGTGCACCCATCCATGTTCAAAACATTAAACTTCCTCAAAGACTGATGAAAGCAGAAGACAGGCATGCTGCCCAGAAGCAAACCTGACAAGTTCTGACCCACTGCGTCCACACCCACCAGGAGACATCGCTGTGCAGGAACACCCCCAGGCAGGCAGTGGCACCTAGACACTGAACGGGACACTTGGCAGCATTGGGTTCCTTCAGCCATTTCCTCTTCCCACTCCTGACAGAGTCTAGTCCCCAGGGGCTCCCCAGTACTTTTCCTTCCACTGTCTGAAGTCTATGGCACGCTCATGTGCTGACTTCCACCTTGCAGCTCCCCGCTCCCTGTCCCCCTGCTTCCCCAGTTCTCCCGGCTCACACCAACCAGTCAACACTAGTGTATTTATCTGAACTAATTCTGTGAAACTCATGGTCTTTTAAAAAGGTCAATTATTTTGGCTTTTATCTTTGTTTTCGGGATATCTCTCACACCATTCCTGGATTCTAGCTACACTAGAGTCACTAAACAGAGTCATTTCCACTTGTCAAACACAGGAGAGCAAGTCGTCTGTTAAAATGTCTGACTCAGTAGATGCTGGTGACACTGGTCTACTGAGTCAGTGCCACAGACCAGACATGGCTCTGGGTCTATGATTTTGTCACTGAGTGTAAAATCAACCACTTGCAACAAGTGCATTAAACTTAACAATAGTTTGGTGTGAACTGGTTTTCTGGCCACGCTCTACCTTCCAGAGCCACCATGGATCCCTGCCATGAGTCCCTTGAGGGAAGAAAGGGCCATGAGGAAGAAACACTTGGGGTCTGGCTGCTTGGAAGTCTCCTTTTGAAGAGTGGGGTTGTCCTGGTCAGAACCACCAAGGATTTTCTCAGAAACCCAGGCTTTTCTAACCCCACACCCCAGTGTGGTCCTCTCCAGAGGAGCTCCTGGGCCTGCTGCACCAAATACCCTGTGGCGATATGACTTGGCCAGACTGACCAAGACTTTTCCTGACTGACCTCAGATTTCTCAAAGCAGGTGACCGTCATGAGGATATTGTCAAAGTCGGTACAGCTCCACCTCAGCACATACATCCCCTCCTCGCTTCCTTCTTGCCGCAACTTATTGATGGCATATTCCGTGCTAGAGGGAGAGAAAGGGAAAGGGAGAAAGAGCTCATAGCAGATAACCCCAAGTGATTTCCACATCTCTCAGCTGGCTCGAGGACTACAGACCCATCATGTTACCTGTCCTGGGTCCCGAAGTCCTGTTGAGCAGACACGTGCGGCAGGCCAAAATGCCAAGGAGCCTCAAGGCCCATCAAGTCTCCAAGGTCTAGAAGAGCACTCGCCTGCCGCCTAAGGCACTGAGCCTGACTTTGTCCCTGACGTCCCCGCACATGAGGTCTCCAGCTCGTGCAAGAGATGTCCCCACAGAGGTGATGCAGGGCTGCCCGTCATACAGCGCCCGCCACAGAATGGGGTCCCTCCCCACCATCCCTAGGCTGCCCAACTAGAACATGAGCCTCAGGAGAGCATGAATTTGGGGTTATTCTGTTCACTGCTGTATCCACAGTAACCAGAGTACACGTGGCTCACGGTAGCTACTCAGTGAATAAGTAATTGAATAACTAACACTAAATAAAAGAACAAAGAGTCAGAAAGATATGAATAGGGAATATGCCTGTCTACACTCCTCTGTATCCCCAGGATCAACCAGTGCTGGCACACAGAAAGCAGTGAACGATCACTAAATAAATCTACAAGTGAAGTCACCACGTAGCCCGTGAGTGGTGCTCACTGTCGGTGAAAGAGGACCGACATGGTCAACACGTGTATGAAAGGCAGAGACCAACCGCTGCATGACCTGGAACGTCATGCCCACATGGTGACCCCTCACCTGGGAGGCCCTTTTCCCCCTTCAAGACCTGCCAAGCTTCATTGATTCTTCAAAGTTTAATCTGATCTGAATGCTGCCTACTCAGAGGAGGCAGCTGAGTTTCAGCCTCCCACGGAACACAAAGCGTTCACCGCTTCGGCAAATACTTGTGGAGGGCCTGTGGTATGTGTAGGGGCCTGCCATGCACGCCGAGGAAAAGCAGCGAGCAAAGCACACAGTGCCTCTGCCTCCATGAAGCTCGTACTCTGGGCAGCGAGGCTAGGCAGGCGAGAAACAAACGGACACGGAAATAAACAAAGCGAGTCAGGAGGTAAGAAATGCCTCTGAAGAAAACTACAGCACAGTGAAGGTGCCAGGAAGTGTGGTATGGTGGAGGAAGAGGTGTTGTTACTTCACCGAAGGTAGCTGGGGAAGACTCCACCGATAAGGCGCTATCTGGGTGACATGTGAAGGAAGTGGTGGCTGTATACATTCCAGAGGAAGAGCATTCTAGGCCAAGGGAAGAGCGAGGGCCAGGGCCCTGAAGCCTAACTGTGGCTCGGATAGCCGAGGGAGGCGCTTTATTACAATGCTTGGCAGACTGCTTTGCCTTTCTCTGTGTGTCTATCTGCCCACGAGTCTGTGAGCCTCTTGAAACTGGGGCTCCCCCACCAATGAACTCGCTGTCCCCAAGTAACCGGCAGAGGGAAGATGGTGGGAACCTATCATGAGGAAAACAGCTGAAGAGATGCTTCCCCAGACCTATTTCGGTTTGGGAAGAGAGACTCAGAAGAAATACAGCAGCTGCTCTCCTCTAAAGAACAGTCCTTTGTGAAGGAAGTACACTGAATCCCCGCTGCTTCAAACAGCAGAAGTCAAGTGGCAAGGAAGAAGTGATGGAGGCAAATTTCCAACTCCCTAGCAGAGACACGTAGGTGTGTAACCGTCAGAGCTAGTCTCTGGCTGCCTCATGCAGTACTCAGCGCCCCATCCCCGGAGGGATCTGCATAAGGGCTACTAGGTCTGAGATGCAGGTGGGACAAGAGGTCCACCAAAGCCCCTTGCAGCTCTATGGCTTGGTCACCCCACTGTTTCCACCATTTATTTGGCACTTTAAGACAAGCAGGATGCCATTGCTCACTACAGTGCAACTGGGATCCGTGTCCTATCTGTGTGTCTGGCACAGCACAGGGTTAGGAAGTGTAGCATCTTTTAGTTAGCTGCAGAGAAGTGAGGGCGTTAAACTATGAGGAGACCCCAAGGGGGAAGAAGGAAGGGTCTATGGCGCGAACCAAGGTAAGACATGACAGTAAGGTCTGAGCAGTGGACAGCAGGGATGGAAAAGACGGCACCAAGTCAGTCCTCAACACGCTCAACCAGCCCCCACCTAAACAACTGATGACCTCTGTGTCTGAGGAGGCCACACGCCCCATCACTAAAATGTGGTTCTTTTCCACCAATGGCAACTGAAAAGATGCCAGAACCAACCAGATTGGACCGTGACAACCATTCTGTATGTTGTGGACGATCAATGGGGGAGCCACATCGGTGCAGAGGTAATGATGGGCATCTGCTGTGAGCCGGAAGTAGCCATCTACCAGGGACACAAAGGACAAGGCCTCTTCGTGGGACGAGAGCTTCAGTTCCTGGTGAGAGAGAAGACACGGCCATGGTTACACCACGTGCCTACCGCTTCAGGCAGCTGATTTTATGAGGAGGTCTACACCGAGAAGATATTTAAAACACAATGCAGAACACATGACCTCAAAGTTACTGTACCCCTTGCATTAATACAGGATTTTGACCGATTAGCATACATTCTTGTCTATTATCTCCAAACTATCAGATGAGGTATGGCGTGTCTGTGTGGGAGGAAGGGCTGAATGGGCAGCAGTGGCAGGCAGGAGACCTGTGGAGAGGCTGCCACCTGGGTCCAGAGGGAGGAGCAAGCCTGCATCAAGGGTACAGTGGTATAAAAGTGGAGTTTAAAAAAAGTGGAGGGAGTAGGAGCAGAGGGTGTGCAAGTGGTACCCAGGTCTTAGCAAGGAGCAATGACTGACGCAGTAGCATCAGTCCCATTTTACAGAAAAGGAAACAGAGGCACTGGGGCTTCCTCTTATACAGAGTTGGTCTAGAAAGTGAAACTCAGCCCAGATTTTAATCCAGGAATGGTCCCAGACAATGATGAGGTTGCTAGATTAAGCCCAGAGACCTCTGAGGGTTTGGAGGAGGCAGAGAGTCTTACTCAAAGTGGAAGAGCAAAAGCAAAAATGGAGAAGATGAGAGAGAGAACTTCCACGGAAGGAAGGTTTAAAAAAAAAAAAAATACCTGGAGGTGAAGACAGGTGATTTTTTTTTTAATTTAATTTTTTTGGGGGGGGCTTGGTCATAGAGCCTTGAACAAAAATTACCCATGTGAGAGGAACCATGGGCTCAACCAGGAACATCTCCTAGGAAGGAGGAAGGAAAGCCATTTAGAGCTTTGTCTCACAAGAACATTAAAAAGCACGGGAGCCTTCTGAGGGCAAAATGACATGAGAATAAGACTCTGTCCACAGCACTGGAGAAAGGACAGGCTGCTGGCAGAGAAAAACAGAGATGAGAAAATCAAAGTTTCCCTGTGGAGAGAAGCAACTAGAAAGGATGGAAATAAGTGGGGCTAATGACAGCTATCTTGCCAAAAGAAAGGTCCGCTGTGGACTTGTGAGCCAAGGAGGTCAAGGCCACCACAGGGACAGATATTCAGTCAGGAGGCTCTGGGCTAAGTGTGCCTCCTTTCATCCACCTGCAGCTCCCCACAGAGCAAACGCAGGGTAGTCTGGCTCGGGCAGCCCTTCACCCAATCACATAAAAATCAAGACCACACAAACACTTAAGTTCCCTAGAACAGAAGTCTAAATGGAAATGGAAGATGTCGAGAAGAGGCAGAGAGGAGAGAGATTTAACCTGGTTAACATGCTACCATCATGCTTTCCTGAAAGACCAACAGCCAAAGTATTGCCTGAACAAAGGGCTTGGAAATTCCATGCCTGGTAAGGGGACAGGGGAAAGAGATAAAGAAGAGAAAGCATCACGGTATTAGTCGCAGTTTCTGGAACTAGTTTATGTGGGCTCAAGTCACAGTATCTCCACTGGCTATTACGGTGAAGCATAGGTAATGATCATTTTTACAGGTCACAAACTGTCACATATTGGCCATTTCAAATGGTTTAACCTAAGAGCTGTGTGACCCTGGGGAAGTTACTTAAGCTTTTTGTGCCTCAGTTTCCTCCTCTGTAAAATGAAGATAATAACACACCCACCACCTCTGCGGTCAATGAAAATGGAAAGAGTTTACATTTGTAAAGCACTCAGAATGGGAAGTGCCTGGCATGTAGCAGGAGCTAGTGTTTGTAAAGAAAAATGAAGTCCTGGGGAGATCACAGAGTTCTTTCTCCCCACCTTTCTCCTGCTCCCCACAGAGCATGCAGTTGGCAGACTCGCCAGCCCACGTGGTCCGAGGAGGTTCCAACCAAGGGGACAGGTGTGCCACCCAGGCGCCAGGCCAGACTCCACCAGCCAGGACATGGTAGGGGCAGGCTCACTCACACCGTCCCAGCTGGCTGCTTCTCTGGCTCTGCTGCGCATCTTCAGGGTTTGACCCTGCTGAAAAGCCAGAGCATGGATGCGCCAAGTTCTTCCTCAGGGCAGTCTCTGGGGAAGAAGGTGCCTTGGGGCTGGAGCTGCCACTTTCTCTCTCTACACCTGTCCATGGTCTCCCATTTCCCCACTGGAAACAGAGCCAAATGCCTACAGCTACAATTTCTGTAAAGACTAAAGAAGATCCTGTGGACACAGCATATAATCCAGCCTCATCTCTTTAATATGCTGAATTAAGAGCATTTATTTTGACCCTCTCCCTCCCTCCCTCCGTCTCCATCTTCCCACTAACATCTACCTGGACTCTTCTACTTCTCCCTTCACTTTATTTTTCACTAACAGTTTCCTGATGAAATTAACTGTTTATTGCTAAAAGGGGGGGGGGGGTTAGGAGAATAGAAAGATTTAAACCACAAATAATAGCTGTTAATATTTGACTTTCCTAATAGTGTGTCTATATATATGCATACCTTTAAAAAACATTTTGAGCAAAATTGGTACTGTTCTATAGAGAGTTTTATATTCTGCTTTTTTCCATTTACAAAGCATCTTCCCAGATTAAAAAATTTTAGCAAATTGTTTATGTAATATTCTACGACTTGGGTAGAATATTCCACCATTCTCCTATTACTGTATACCTAGGTAATTTTCAGTACTTTTACACTGTAAATTCCACTGGGACAAACATACTCATTCACAGGCCACTGGCTTCATCTCTCATTGTTTCTGGAAAACAGCCCTAAGTTCCTAAATGGAAGGATGCATAAATATTTTCAAGGCTTTCAGTATGTGTTGCCAAACTGCTTTCCAAAATGCAAGTTACGCCGGATGAACAGGGTGTTCATCTGTTCTAAACCAGAGCACCAGATTCATTCTCACCACTGGGTGTTATCCTTTTGACACAGTTTTTGCCAAATCTGGGGCAAAACATGGTTTTTCCTTGGTGCTGACTACCTTCCTTCTGTGAGTTCCTTCTGCGAGTGCCCCGCCTCGGCTGCCCATCTTCTCCACGTGCAGTCAGCCATGACTTCCCCAACACAAACATGTTTATTTTGGCAGCGTTCCTATTTCTCCTGCCAAAACTGGCCTGCCTGTCTAAATTATGTCCCTAAGTGATACCAAAAAAGAGGAAGTGAGATTGAACACCCCCCTTCCTCCCTCTGAGAGTGACTAGGGTGTGCCTGACACCACAACGAGGACAGCCACTGTGGCCACAGCCTCCAGCCTGACCAGTCTGCTGACATGCAAAGCGGGGCTTCCCACCGACCTCATCCTAGAGGAAGCACTGGACTCCGACTCCACAGAGGCCAAAGGAGCCCTTGGGGGGAAAAAGCTAAGGCTCACCCATCTCCTTTTCCTTCAAATCCACTCCCTTTCATGAATTAAATATTTACGCTGTAACATCTTTGGGAGGGTAGCAAACCCAAGGTAGCAAACCCAAGACACATTTACAAAACCAGAGAGGCACTCAAAAATCCCGGTGTCACTCAAAAACCAGCACTGATAATGTCAGTGAAAACAAGAGGGATTTCTGGCATGAAGGAGGAGAAAGAGACGGTCATCAGATTTTCTCTCTGGGACAGGAACTCCATAAAGCAACTGCTGCATCACCGTCCTCCACAAAGTCTCCCTCTCGTCACCGGGTCCAGACAGAATTACTTCCAGAGCAAACTTACCATTTTTTTGTTGTCCTGCTTATTGATGCTGACCACAGATTCCTTTATTACAATGTGAGTGATTTCAGGGAAGTAAGAAAAATTGTTCCACTCTTCCCGGATTTTGTTTTTCTCCTCATCCTTCTTGTGTTTATTTTCTAGTTTTTTCCGTTTCAGTTTGTTTTTTTCCTTTTCAACAGGAACAACCTGATAAGATGCATAAGGGTGCCAGAGTTAAGTTGGCTTTCTCATTTTCTACTGGTGAAAAAGGTTCATGCTTCTGGAAAACTAAAGCAGGGCTTACTTATGTTCAAAGAAAAGCCAGCCAGCCTGCCTAGACTTACAAAGAACTGGGGGAGGGGACACAGGTGGGCTTAGGATTGCAGTTTTGGGGCCAATCAGGGAATCTGGGGATTTGATACCTGGGAGGGACCTTAACGAGCACAGTCACTAAATGCTTCACATAATCTATAATGTGCAAGTGAACTCAAAGAGGGAAATAACCGCCCACTAGACAGGCATCTACCATGAGGTCCTCTCACTTCCAGACTGATAAATGTTTCAAAACAAGCACAGAACATGTCTTCCCAAATGTGGCTGGACAGAACCTGAGCTTTCTCCTTTTAGAACCTACCACTGATTAGCTTGACTTCCTAACAACATTCAAGTTGAAACTTTCGAAAGGAGATATGAATCCCATGCTTGAATAATCTGCTACTTATTAACTAGTTAGGTCATCAATTTGAACCTCCATTTCCCTGTCCATAAAACAGAGCTTACGCTTCACAAGGTTCTTTGAGGATTAGGTAAGTTCTCATTAAGAGTATACCTATTCTACAGAAAAAAAGCATTTGGTAAGTGTTAGGCATTGTTTTCTTAGTATGAATAAGAAGGAGAAAATAAATCTCACCATTACTTTAGTATTATTGATAACCATAATGATGATGATGGCAGCTATAATAATTTCTGAACATGTATTACATGCTGGGCTCTGTGCTGCCATTTAGTTCTCTCAACAGCTCCACAAGGCAGATCTAGTAAGTATCTCCATTGTACAGATGAACAATCTGCAACTGATACAGGGGAAGTAATCCCCCAAAGCTGGAGAACTATAAGTAGTGGCACCCGGATCTGAACCAGGTCCATTTAGATCTAAAACCCATGCTTTTAAACCACTCTGCTCCATTGCCTCGTCCAGCAAATACTTCAAAAAAGCAGCTTTAAATTGCAAAATCAATTACCCTATTTCATGGAGCCAGAAGCCTAAGTTCAATTCTTGGCACAGTCGCTCGTTAGTTAGTTATGACCTTGAGCAAGTTTCTTAACTTCTCTGTGCCTCTTTACATTCATCTATAAAATAGGGATAATTGGTAGTAGTACACTCCTCAGGGTTTTTTTTTGGGGGGGGGGGCGCATAAATGAGTAATACATGTAAAATGCTTAGAAAAGTACCTGGTACATGGAAGGTGCTCAGTAAATGCCTGCTATTACTATTATATGACTACATATTAAATAGGCCATTGTTCTGTTTCTCTATGTCCCTACAGAACTCAGTAAATGCTTACTCCGATCTACTGCTGCATGAACACACCAAAAGATACATGGTCTCTACTCGAACACACTCAGCGGCTGGGGGTGACAGACATGTGAACAGGTAGTCCCAACCAGATCAACAGAACAGGTCTGTTCTGATGCACGTTGGTCAATGCTGATCAGCTACCCACTACCACTTACATTTGGTTTCTGTCTCCACTGGATTCCAAGATTTCCAGTTACCATCACTTCATAGTAGAGAACATTTCCACTGTCATTCGGATGAAACCAATTCATCTCATTTTCTGATGAGATCAGTAACATGGAAGTCTCAAATATTTCTGCGCCATAATGTTTTGTCAGTGTTTCCAAGGTGGCCAGGTACTTCACCTTTAGGTCATGAGTAGATACACTGCTGTCACAAATAGTCTTGTTGTTAAATTCCTTCAGGAAATCCTTGAAAACATTATTTATCCGCATCCTGGTGAGAAGGTTCCTCTGTCTGATGGACTTATTCAATGTTTCTGGAATATATCGCTTGTAGCTAAAACAAAGTAGAAAAATAGGTCTGTCTTTCATGTCCAGGTCAGCAGAGAACAGTCCAGAAACAAACCCAAGTCTACAAATCTTCCTTCCATGTGTTGCCCCATGAGAAAGGAAGACATACCCCCAGGGGGGTCTTAGATGGGTTAAGCACGAGGAGAGGATAATCACAAGGAGAAAAAGGTGAATAGGGACTGGAAGAGAAGGAAAAACATGTTCCACAGGTTTTACTGAAACAGGAATTCCTGCAAGTATCATCCAGTTTTCTGGGTCACAAAGGCAGGCAGCAAAACTGACTTCGTGTGTTTGCTGGCTGCTGTCGCTGTTCCTGTGCTCGCTGGTGCCCATATACACTGTTACTAAGACTCAGCCTCAGTTAGACAGTGGTTTGAAAGGTGTCAAGAGTGATTATAGATATTCTGTGTATTCTACTTTCAGGTCTGTTTTATACTTTCTCTATAAGATCACATGCTGCTTTTGTAAGAAAGGGGAACACACACAAAATCTAAATACAAACGACTACGCGTCTGCCACATCAAAGTGTCCCAGATGTGGTAAGCAGATTGACAAGGAAGCTGAAGGATCAGTTACTTACACTCCTGCTGATGGGAGAGTATCTATGACTAACAGTCTCAACAAGAAGAGTATGAACACCCATGAACGAAAGAACAAATGGGGGACCAGACAAGTGGGGAGACTGGTCTGCCTATCACTGCCAGGCCTGAGATGGCATCTGGCACTGGGCAGTCCCTGAAGCACAAATGCTCTCTAACAGTGGGAAACTGCGAAGTTTGGAATTTATCCCCCAAACACTGTAATATTTTATTTTATTTTTAAAGATTTGATTTATTTATTTGAGAGAAAGACAGTGAGAGAGAGCACAAGAAAGGACAAGGTCAGAGGGAGAAGCAGACTCCTGAGAGCAGGGAGCCCAATGCGGAACTCCATCCCAGTACTCGGGGATCATGACCTGAGGATCATGACAGTTGCTTAACCAACTGAGCCACCCAGGCACCCAACACTGTAACATTTTACGGTAAGGTAACAGAGAGGAAGATTAGAGGAGAGGTGTCATTTTTCACCTTAGTCTCAAGACAAAGGACAGAGGAGGTGCCCAAAGCAAAAGCCACAGAAAAAAAACAAGAAGGCAGCAGCAGAGTACGAATCCAGCCCCGGCTCACTGAGGAGCAGCCCCCTGCTTTGTGCTCACTCCCTGCCAGACTCTGGCCCGGGACAAGAGATACATGGAGGAAACTTCTGAGAAAGCGCATGCCACCTATCACAAACAATACAGCTCTAAATAACTCATTCTTCCCAATGAGATGTTCGTAAGAACTCCTTAGTAAACACACACACATTTTATAGATAGGTGAAATTACACAGATTGAACATTTCTTCATAAAGACTTGATCATGAATGATATTTTTGAGTAAATACAGTTTTCTTGCGGTAACATCATTCACATCAGCCCCCATGGCTCTCTGGTGAACTCTAGTTCAGGCTGCCTGTAGAACATACTGAGAAGGGTGTTAACATGGGTCCTGCACAAAAGGAAAAGGGTAGGGATAAAGAATAAAAATCATGGGCAGAGGTACAGGAGGTAGGCACGTAGCCCACCCATCTGATTGGCATCCCTAGCCCAGAGCTTTCACCCAAGTCAGCCAACATTCAGTATCACGTCACCATTATCATTATAACCGTGCTGCCTTTTATAAATGTTCTAAACCAGATTTGGGCTCTGCAGAGAGAAGGGGTCAGCCAAAAACTGGCAGCGGTTACACGGAGCCGGGTGAGGACATATAAAAATAGCACCATCCCCACAATCAATTCTTTAGCCAGCAGGAAGATTTACCTGATGTCCTTGGGCAGTTCTGGCAACTGCATCTTCTTCATCATGGCGTAGTGGGAGATGGCCAGGACAGCCATTCCCAGACACTCATTCTCGATATCGTGCCCATCCTGCTCGGTCTTGGGGTCTCGAATGGGAGCCAGGCATTTGACCAAATCATACTGTCCCTTTGGAGCACAGATGAGAAAAAATGAACCACCACTGAAGTTTCAATAGTCCACCCCGTCTCCCACACTGTTTCCCACACAGGGAGGTGCCACCCAGAAAAGCAAGACAGCAATGAGACTAACAAGGTCTACAGTTTCTCTGGCACCAAAGTTCCTTCTCAACAGGTGGGTATGGAGGGGCTCAGGAAATGTTCTCAGGTTAATTCATTTGTTTAACAAATATTTACTAAGCAGTGTATTAGCTGCTGCTGAACAGCATAAACACGTGAGGCCCCTTCTCAGGGCTTATTTAGAAATGATGGTGGCCAGCGGCGCGGACTGGGCTCAGAGAGCACCTGGGCAACGGAGGGTGACAGCTGGCTGGGGTTGGCTCTCTGGTCCTGCAAACATATGCTGAGATATCCTAGCCTGGGAACTGGGTGTATAACAGGCATGGTACCACACTCTGTTCTGAGGTAGACTTAGAGAAAGGGGAAAGAATCCACATTTTACAGTGCATCATTACCACACAGAAGTTTATCAGCATCTGTTGTTTAAGTTCTAGTAGTGAAATGTCTCACCAAAATATGCCCCTCTCCCTGGTGGAGGGGCACAGCATCCCAAGAGCCAGTGAGGGTTTCAAAAACAAAAAAGAAAACTAAAAATCAGTACCTGCCACTTGTCTTGTACAGAGTAATGACGATGATGTCAGTGCTAGCTCCCCCTTCTTGAACCCTAACCTCAGTGCTCGACACTGTGCTAGGTTCCTTTTTATTTACTGTTTCACTTAATCTTTGCAACAGCCCTATGAGGTGGATGCTGACATCATCAGCTCTACTTAATGGCAGAGGAATCTAAGGTACCCAAGGGTTAAATCCCTTCGCTCACTCATTTGGTAATTACTGATTACCGAGAGCCAATTATGGACCAGATGTCATTCTAGGTGCTGGGGATAAAGGCAATGCCCACCATTGCATTAGCAGTAAGCCAGACTGCATTCCTGACCTCAGGGAGACTCCGTGCTGAGAAGAAAGAATAAACAGAAATAAAGAGCATCAAGCAGCTACAAGAGACAAAGTCAAGTGGAAAGACAGAGTGCCGTGGGAGCCAGGGATCTAGCAAGCGGTAGGGGACAGTCAAACCCAGATGTGACCATAGTGCTCTGGATCTTCAACACTGCGCCACAGCCACTAACCCCAAGAGCATGGGATTCTTCGGCCTTTCTCTAGCTGGAACAGAGGCAGACGTGAAGTCTGGGGGCGGTGTTTGTACAGAAGTAAGACACTCACTTTCCCTGAAGGGACTTCGGTTTGGTGGTTTCTGGACAGAGGCTTCTCACTGCTGCAGTTCCTCTTCCTTCCAAGATAGGACTGCTTATTTTTCTCACATACAAAAGGGACACTGTTCACTTCCATAAACTCCTAAGGGCCAACAACAATCGTCTCTGCCAGCAATGTGTGAAGAGCAGAACAAAATCTGAAACTATTTTGTTTGGCTGTGATTTTCTGTAAACATCACCATATAACTGCCTCAACTAACTCATCCCTGAACCTCTCGAAGGTCAGATTCTAATGCAATACTTAGTCTTGGAAGTATGGCACGCTCTTCCCTTGAATATATAAAACCGGGAGATTGAACAAAAAAATGATCCATCTGAAAATGGCCAGTTTGTTTTATTTTTTCCACACACTACCTGCCCAGGGCTGTACATTTCTGTTGTCTCTAAGGCCAATCCTAAGGTATGTATGGAATCAAATGCAACCAGAAACTAAAGCTGTACGACAGAATGTAACTGGGACACAAAAATCGCATGTGAAAGTGTATCTTAAAGAAATAATACGACACATGTACAAATACATGTGGAGGCTGTCCACAACACACTGTTACTATAACGATGATAGCATAATAGGGAAAACTTCAGAAAAAACAAAAACGTTCACAAAGAGGAGATGAGTTAAATAAATGAGGCCTCTCCCTCTGGATTACAGCCTCATACTCACTTCTTACCTGCAATCTCCAGAGGCATCTCCAAAAGAGAATGCCTAATTCCCACCCCTTCTCCAACCTGCTGCTCTGTCTTCCCAATGTAGGGAAGGACTCCATTCTTTATCGAACACTGCCCCAAATCATCTTTGTTACTTCACATTCTCCCCCTTTCCACAGCCAACCCATCAGCAAGCCCTATCAAGTCTATCTTCAGAACTGCAGCTCCACCCATTTTTCTCCAACCCTCCCTCCACCACAGGAGGCCAAAGCAGCATCTTGCTCTCACGTGATCTGCCCGTTGTCAGCCTTCCTAGTCTCACTCCTTATCACTCTCCTCTCCTGCAGCCACGCTGATTCTCCTCTCAACTCCTGCCTGCCTCAGAGCCTTCCCACATTCTGTTCCTTCCCTATCAGACTCATCCAACCAGGGAGATTTTGCCCTGCAGGGGATATCTGGCAGTGTCTGGAGACATTTTTGGTTGTCACACCTGGTGGGGGAATGACATCTAATGACTGGAGGCCAGGGGTGTGGGTAATTATGCTATAGTGCATAGGGCAGTCCCTCACAGCAAAAAAACTATACAGCCCAAAATGTCAGTAGTGCTGCTGCTGAAAAACTACAGGCAAGAAATACTTTCCCCTCTCCTTCCTGACAATTGCAGACTCCTTGTTCTTCCAGATTCAGCACAAGTGCCACCTCCTTAGAGACCTTATCCAATCTTTAGATCTTCCCCCTCTAACCCCCTCCCCATATTCCCTATCACAAAAGCTTTTTCCTTTGTGGCACTTCTCACAATTCTTATGTATTACCTATGTATCATTTCATTTGCTTATTTGTTTTCTGTTTGTCCAACTTGGTTTCGCATCTCCTGCTTGCAGAGACCATGTCTGCCTTGTTCCACACAGTACTCACAGTACCGCAGTGAGGAGTACACAGACATCCAGCAGTAAGTATCTGCTGAATGACTGAATGATTAGGAAGTCATTAAGACAAAGATCTATATTTCTAATTGACATCTGAAATATCATCAAGAGGATGGATAAAAAAGCAGTTAATAAAATGGTATTTTCAAAAACTACACAGAACATAATAAAGACATGTATGGAAAAATCAGGAAGCATATCACCAAAAATATTCATTATCTCAGATAGGGTAATATAATTTAGGCAACTCTAACTTCTCTTTTTTTGTCTAGCTTTGAATCTTCCTACCCTACTATTGCTGTGACACAGGGCAGCCACCTCCTTCCTCCCCGAACGTTACTGCCTGCTAACATGTCCCCACCTTCGCCCCACTGAACTACACCCTTCCTCGCTTGCAGCTTCCCTCTGCAGCTCCACGGGAGGCACCACAGGTGAGAAGGAGAATGATAGGAGATGAGGGGTAAAGAGAGGAATAGGGAAGAGTGAAGCCTCAAAATCCCACAAGTGGGACAACCAGTCCCTAGGCACTGAATCTGCTGCCTTTCTCCTCACCTCAGGTTGAGTCCAAGGACAGCAAGGACTGCCCACAGAGCAGGTCCCACATCCTAGCTCCCAACCAGGTCAGCTGTCCACGGGAATGTGAACCTTGTGATGCCCGACCCATCGTGGGAACTCCAGGTTCTCCTGGGCCCAGACTTCTTACCTGAGCAAACAGATATTCCAAAGAACTGGCATCAAGGAGAGGGGTTGCATCTGGGACCTTTTTTTTCTCATAGCCATTTTTCTGCTTCTTTGGAGAATGTCGCCATACAGACTGCTCATTATCATTGGTCCCATGCCAGTTGGTGAAATAGAACCTGGAAGGCAGGAAAATAAATGTCAATTTTGGGAAAGGGTACCTCGGAACGCATGGGAGAGGTGTCCTGATTGTACCCACAGTGTTTGGTGCTGGAGGCTAAACTTGCCTGAAAAGCAAGCAGACAGACTGTCCTTTGAGCTGTGGAGCACTTCACTGGTTATAAAGTCCTTTTTCTTTTCACTCTTACAAACACTCTGTGAAGAGCGTCCTGCCAGAACCTGTCTATGACTCAGGAAGATAAAGTGACTTTCCACTACATCTTCCTAAATAGGAAAATACAGCTGACTAGAACCAGAAGTTGGCCCAGTCACTCCCTTCACCTTTAATAATGCCATCCTGCCTTGAATCCAAGACCGATTTTATGCCCATTTCAACATTTCTGTTCAAACATTTTTTAAGTTTCCTTGTATAATCAAGATGTACAGTTAATATGGCAGTGGCTCCTATTTCCCAGACCACTGTTATTAAATTGATACTTTATCTTACAACCAATAAAGTTAAAGTAGAAGAAATACATGAGCACTACTACAACCATCAGTTTCCAGTGGTATGAAGTTAATAAGCACTTTATGCCATTACACCCTTACAGGAACTGCACAAGGTAGATTCTGCTGTTTCTATTTTACAGACGAGGAAAACTGAGGTTCCAAGAAGCTAGGTGACCTGACGACAAGCCTGCTCTCTTAACTACTGCTTGCCCCTGCCACCTATGAGAGAAACACAGCAAGCTCTGGGGGGTGTGTGAAATTGACTAAGCTAAGCTGCTCCAGCCCATCTCTAGGCTACAGACTCAGCTGGTACCCGGGTCTTTCTCCCTTGATATGCCCATGTGCTGACCAAAAACAACTATGGTAGGAAGAAGCAACAAATAAAATTTCCTCCCAAAAAAGTGCTACCACTAAACTCAGACATCCGTCATTGAGCTGTATGTGCAAAGCTTATATATATCAGGCCCTGTGCCAGGGTGGATTCAAAGGGCATAGTCCCTAGTGCTCTGGAGTTCCTTGTCTATGTGTGTATATATGGCAATCGGTCAAATCCAACAATAGCAATGAAGTAACATAAAAGGGGCATGTCTCATAAGTAGGACAACAACACTGTGACTTTCATGGAGCCCACAATTTTTCCTTCATAAAAAATATTAAAGTTATATTTCATATCTGTGTTGATATAAAGATTAATATAATCCAGGCTACATTACATTCATTTTTTCTCTGATTTTAAAAGAAATTAAAGCACTTTTTTGAGTCCCTAAACAATATTATGAGCCCTAGGCATTGTGCCTAATAGGTAAGTAGTACCTGGACAGAAGAGAGGCTTTGATGAGGTGCCAAAGAGGGAAAAACTGCCCTCCACTGCCAGGGGAAGTGGCAGGGAAGGGAGGCAAGGGCTGGGAAGAGAAGCTGGGACCAGTATAAATAAATGCCAGGCTTCAGAGCCGGGATGGTACACAGCTGGCAGAGAAGATTGCAAGGCTAGCTCACGTGAGGCAGGATATCCACAGACAAGCAGATACCTATGGCAATAGTCTGGACAATGCCGTGAGCTCTGTGGGGGCAGAGGTCTCAGCTGTCTTGTTCAGCACTGAACCCCCAACATACAACAGACACTTAATACATGATTATTGGAAGAATAAATGACAAATGAACGGACTAGTTCGAGAAGCCGCCATTAACATGGAAAGGGAAGGGTGGATAAGGAAGTTACTATAAAAGTAAAAATAACATTTTAAAACTTTCCTGGATTCTATATAGCCCATCTTCCCTATAATTTACAAAAGTGACTGAGAATCTGACAGTGGGTTTTGGTGTCTCTCCCTCACACACAGAAAGAACCATATATCCATGGGGCCCGTGTGTGGCATGAACCACAGCTGTGGAACTGTCCTCTCACACTCCTATGCGAGGCGATCAGGCCCTGTCACGGCAGAGGCGTGAGGCTATCAGCTGAGGAAGCGGCTGGCATTTGTATTCTCGCCAAACTGAGGAGTCTACTCTTCAGAGTAGAACTGGACAGAGCCCAGGACAAGAGGACTCAATGAGGATCAGTGATCTCAGGTAAACAGAAAGTGAGAGGTGAACGGGTTTACCAACTGAGTAAATACAGAAAGAGCTGAGACTGGGGGAGAAAAAAAATCCATGAGAACACAGCCAGCTACTCTGGCTACCAAGTCAAGTCCAAAACAGAAAGTTTTTGTCATTCACATAATAAGCAGACATCTGCTAGGAGTTCTAGGGATCTGCATGGAAGGAGACAGGTGAACAGATCTAAACAGGATGATGGAGATGGTAGCGAAGAAATTCTGAACATTTAACCCGTGCCAGGCACTCCTTATGCAAACATTCAAAGCACGGCTCTCAAAGAAGGCATGCAGACAGGTAAATTCTGTTTGGCAGTGGAAGACGGTGGTGATGAGAAAACGAGAGTTGTGTGCAATATGGAAAGACACCTGGGAGAAGGGGTAAAAGGATCTCCAGGATGGAGGAGGTTGCTCAAAAGAGAAGCACGGAGGACAGCTTCTCTTTGAACCAGTCCAAGGCACGGCCCCCTTCTGCCAATCCCACTCAGTCTCTATGAGAAAGAGTCCTCAGACCTGGTAAAGCCAACAGCCCAACCTACCCTCTTTGGGCAGAACATCATCTTCAATCAATTCTTTGAAGCTGTTGTCTGAGCCCTGTGGGACTAGCTTTGATTTGGAAATCTTTTGGTAAGATGTTCAGACAAGATGAGACTGCGGGAATCAAACTAATGGGCAGCTTTGCTACCTCAGTAATGGCTAAGCAGAGCCTAAAGCTAGGCTGGGTCTCTAGAAATTGCCCATGGTCAAAGGCTGACAGCCTTCTATTTAATAAGATGATGAAACAAAAAACAAAAACCTTTAAATCAGTAACTACCAAAATCAACACCTTCCTAATTTTGTCCTAGTAGGACAAAACCAGAAGGTACCTTGAAGAGAGAAACTCTATACTTTGTTTTAAATTCAAATGTAATTAACATACAGTGTTATATTAGTTTCAGGTGTACAATATAATGATTCAACAATTCTGTAACATTCCTAGAAGAAAACACAAGCAGTCATCTCTTTGACATCAGCTTCCGAACATTTTTTCTAGATAGGTCTCCTGAGGCAAGGGAAACAAAAACAAACTGAACTACTGAGAGGACACCAAAACAAAAAGCTTTTGCACAGGCAAGAAAAACCCTCAACAAAACAAAACACAACCTAACAAATGGGAGAAGGTAATTGTAAAGGACATAGCCAATAAGGGACTAATATCCAAAATAAAGAACTTCTACAACTCAAAACCACATAATAAATAATCCAATTAAAAACTAGGCAGAAGACACAAACATTTTTCAAAGAAGACATATAGACAGCCAACAGACACATGAAAAGATGCTCTACACTCCTTTTCAAAATTAATTATCAGGGCACCTGGGTGGCTCAGTGGGTTAAGGCTCTGCCTTCAGCTCAGGTTATGATCTCAGGGTCCTGGGATGTGGTCCCACATCAGGCTCTCTGCTCAGCAGGGAGCTTGCTTCCCCTGCCTCTGCCAGCCTCTCTGCCTACTTGTGATCTCTGTCAAATACATAAATAAAATCTTAAAAAAAAATTATCAAGATGTTCATCAAACTTGGGCCACACACAAATTCCCAGTATTAGAACATGCTAATGAAAAAAAAAAATAAAAATGGCATAAATAAATATAGTATAACAGCTGCGTAGATTCCTTTTCAAAATGGCGTGGAGGAACGACACAGGAAGGAAGAGGGAGGGAGAGAGAGATAAAAAGATAGACCTATCAAGGAGATATGCCTTCCTTGCAAGTTTTTGAGGAAACTATATTACAAATGACTGCATATTCTAAGTTTACATATAGATATTATACACAACAAATTCTCCTTAGGTTTCTATAGAATCTTTACTAATGGATAGTGAAAGATCAAGAAAATATTTTTTTTCTTAAAAAGGAATAAAACATAGGCTTATATTAAGATATATTATAAAAAAACTATTAAAAGCATTATCTAAAAACAGAAAATTAAAATTGAAGCACAGAGTATTTCCCAAAATAGAGCTGGGATTCCACTAAAATAGTCACTAACATTTGTTTTGTATTACACCTTTTTTAGTGGTGAGATTATGAGGTTTCAAAGTTTTTGTAGTTTGTTGTAATGCAAATGTTTTAGCTTTGGGTGGGATCTTTTTTCCAAGTTCAAAGAGTCTGTGGTAACAAAGCAATATCCTGTTGAAGCCCAATGTCAGGTACAAAGTTGAGGTGCCAAAAAATGAAGTAGCCCAGCACTTCCTGGCAGCTAACCGAACAAGGAGGAGGCAAAGATAACTAGCTTTTAATGGTGAGTGAGGGACACACACACACACACACACAACAAAGACCAACGTCTCAGGAGGGCTCTGGGGTTGACAAGAGGATTCACTAGGTGTGACTCTGGGTAACTCACTTCTCCCCGAAACAACTGCAATAGTTGAATTAGGTAAACTCAGGTCTCATCCAAGTCCCCAATTCTACCATTCCAGATTCTGAGCCAAGTGGAGAGATCTACAAGGAAAGACTAGAATTCAGTGACATGCCCCCTTCCTGGACTGCCAGCTGCAAAGACACATTTTAATGCTGGATCACAGAGCCAACCCTTGAGGCCACAAAAAGCAAGATTACACTTTGAAAAACAAATCCAAATATAGGCAGAAGGCTCAGCTGGGTGGAGTGAATGTTTCCCTAAATCTGGGGCGTGAAATCTCATATGCTACACATCTTTCCCCTTAAAGTGAGACCTTGGGTGAGTATAGAAAAAAAAAAAAAAAAAAGTCAGCCCTAGGATGATTACCAAAGAAAGATCTGGTTCAACTGCCACTGAGAAAAGCACCCAGGCCAGTCTGGAATGTTAACAACTCTACCAACTTCCCAAAGGAAACAGCAGCTAAGATATTGGGGAAAGCCTCCCAGATCCCCCAGGGCTTTTCCAGCGGGCCCCTACATTCCATTAGCACCTGAGGGAAGCCACGGATTTCATCACATCTATGTAAATTCAGATGCTTTTCAAAAAGAATTCACCCTTTTTATAAGCTCTTTTGCTAAGTACACATTCACTTGCGCTTAACTAGTATCCAACAGACCTATTTTCAATTCTGGGTACAGCACAAATGGGCTTATAAACTCAAGACCCTACAGTGAAGTACTGACTATCTATGCCACCCTGGGAGACCACGTGACATCTAAGAAAGTCTAAGATATAGGAGAAAAGGCAAGTACTCATCAGAAGAAAAACTTGGGTCCCACCCACTAGATAAAAATATTCAGGGAGTGGATCACAACATCTACCCCTTGAGAGCAAGACCAACCTAGGATTTCTAGGGAACCACTTCAAGTGGTGTTTCTCAAACTTTCTAGCTGGAACTTTTAAGAAATCATTTATTGTATCATGACCTGGTACATACACCTGCATATCTCAAACAGAAGTTGTGAAAAAACAGTACTCCTAGGATATGTGTGTACACCGGTATTACCTATTCTCGCCTGTTTATTTTTATTTATTTATTTATTTATTTTTTTAAAGACAAATTCTGGTCAAAACTCACTAAATTAAACTAATAACCATGACTCACTGCTTGAAAAACTCTGCTGTAGGATACTAATTCTATTCAAAATACCCTCTGCATCATAACGATGTCTTTTCTAAAATGTGGCAGACGGTGGTGAGTGGTGATCGAATTCATCTTGAATTGTATCTCAAATACTGAAAAAGTCCTTTCTCAGACCAAGCAAATACAAAACTCACCAATTACAAAATGACTACAAATCTTCCCAGTAAGTGACTCAGGGCTCCAGGCTGACTGTCACACCCCCACAAGAGGCAGTCAGGCGGGCCCCCATACCTCATCCGGTAGTGGAGCCGGAGGGATGTCTTGTCGTCAACAGTGATGGCGCGATTTGGGGCATACCAGAGCTTGCTGTTCTCGTCATACAGGGCAAAGAGGTTGTGACACAGGGGAGAGATACCTGGGGATAGGTAAAGAACATATCAGAAAATTAAAGACAGATACATTAGGCCATTTGTTCCTGAAGCAGGATGTAAGAAAAGACAAGGAACTCTATCTGAAGAATCTAGGTCACATTTTTATCCTCTCAGGGCAAATATGACTTCCAACCATGTTTAATCAGGCAGTTTTAATCATGGTAATTTAGAACCATGGCTCCCCAGGAATATGTACTGCAGCTCCTGGCAAACCAGACTAAACCCATTTGAAAATAAAAGTCTAATGGTATTTCTCATCACGGTGTCTATGAGAGTCTTAATAAATCCTGCCTAAAAGAAAAAGTATGCCAGCCCACATTCCCAGATCCCACCAGATGGGCAGGCACCTTGCTAACCCCAGAAACATTCTTGGAGTTTGGGAAATCCCCAATCTGTCTCGTACAGAAATGTTTTTACCAATTCTAACACACTCTGATTATGCATTAAACATGCAAAGAAGTTCCTGGCAGTAGTACACGAAATCATGAGTTAGAATAAATAACCAAAGTGATTTTTGTCAGGATAAAAATCTATTACTATTAATAATAAATACACTTCTTAAGTACTCTGTATAGTTATCATAAATATTTTTTATTAGTAGCCAACTAATAAGATATATGCTTAACAAAAGTGGTCCTATAGTGCTCCCTTGACTCCCCCACCACCAACTGCCTCCTTTGATACAGGAAGGGTTAAAAAGACAAAGGAGATTCCCAGGCCAGGAAAGCACCTTTCCACTTACTTCTGAGCCCATAATTAAAATTACACAGACTTGTGATCTAAAAGCATGGGGGAAGGGAAGAAGGTGGTAATTGCACATACTCAATTATAACTGATATTTTCATGCATGACCAGGCCTCAAGCTAAGACACAGTCAACTTAACCGAAAAATATTTGGAAATATAAGGTAATCAGCACTTCCCAAATCAGACCTCTGAAGCAAGACGGACACTGACAGGGACCCTCGCTGCCCCTGCCTGTCCATTTAGCCACCAACTCTCTCCAGCGCACACACTGTGTGGAGATGCAACAAATGCCTTGGCATCCTGATGCCGCCTCACTGGAAGCCCTCAATTCCTTCTGCTCAAGGTATCTGGACTCATCCCTCAGAAGTCCCTTTTAACAGAGAAGATGGGGGTAAACTTCAAAGAGCATTTTTCCTTGGGAACAAAAGCAAATGAGTTCTACATCCAGTATTGTTAAGACTATGTTTTAGGTATACTGTAGTTGTTCATTCATGAATTGGCCCTTCTGAACCGGCCTGGAAACCCAGCCTCTCCTCATACGTACATAGATTTGAATGTGCACTGACACGTACATACTGAAGCGTAATTTGTAATCAGCTATATGTATTCTACCACAGGTCTGACTTTAATACTATTCATACTTATAAATAGGAAGATCAAAGATAGCTTTTTATACAAAAGTACTGAATAATGGTAACAACACCACTAACATTTACTGAGAGTTAAGTGTCAGGCATCAGGCTAACACACTGTACACTGATTATCTTTTAATCCTCTTGACACTTAATGAGGTAATTAATGTCTTTGCTATTTTACAGGTGAAGGAACTGTGGCCTCCCGAGATTTAGCCTGATTCAAGGCTACTTGGCTAATAAAATGCAGAGTTACGATTCAAACGAAGACAGAGGTAATGAGGAAATAAAATAATGAGAGCTGAAAGAACAAAGAGACCATATCTTTAATGGACAATAGAGAAGAAAACAATTCTGCCTCTAAATACCACTTACTATAATAATAAGCAGAGCTATAAGAACATGTGGCATTCTGTACTCATACACTTTTAAAATTAATAAATGTTTGCAACACTCCCCTGAGTCAGTTATCAAAGAGTCCACTCATTCTCTCCAGACTGGGCTTGGAAGCCGGTGCCCTACACCGACTGGCCCTGAGCCCGGACCTACAGCAGATTCAGTGGCTGCATCTGCCTGCAGACTCAGGCTCTCTCCCCTCTTCTGTAGCAGCAGCCCCTTGCTCTCTCATTAACTGCAGCCCAGCAATTCTGTACAAACACCATGGCTGGGCTAACCAAACCCCAAGGGAAAAGAGAAAAAAGACACCCACCTTAAAAAAATACATTAGAAGCAATAATTTACATCTAGTTGTTTTGCTAATTACAAATCCTTTTAAAGCTGAGGTCAAAAGCTGGTTCCTTGTCTACTTTGCTATCTAGTCAAAACAACTTTAAAAGATTAATCCATTTCCCCCCTCATAATTTACATAGCTCAGCTGATTTTATCTAATGTCCTGTTTAGTTAATAAGGGCCTACTACACTCTTCCTTGTAGCATCAACCTCTCCCCTTTTATTGGAACTCTGGTATTTAAAGCATTTGAGGCAGATATATATAGATATATATATATATATATCTATATATATCAAGAAAAATGGGTTCCTAGACAAGCTGTATCACAAACTAGGTAAGTATTTCTTGAAATGTCTCCATTATCCCAATATAATTGTCCTGAGGGCTAAAGATGATATATAAATGAAACACAGATCAGACCATTGGCCATCATTGCTAGTCACACCATCATCATAAAATAATTGAATTTTTTTTTAGAAACAGCTTTATTAAGATATAATTTATATATTATAAAGCCCACCCATTTTAAGTGTAAATTTCAGTGAATTATAGTATATTTACAGTTATACAACCATCACCACAATCCCAGTAGGTCAGATCGTATATTTACATTTCTATGATTTAACTTTACTAGTTATATACAAGGAGGTAGAAAAAAGCTATGACTGATTCCAAGTTCAAAGGATAACAAAGAGGGCTTCATTTTGTTATTCAGTTTGGTTTCTCACCTTCCGAGGGCAACAGGCTAACTTAAGTAAGACAAGGTTCACATGGAGGGGAAAAAAAAAAGACCATGTTGTTCACAGCCTCGCTGCCCTTTTTACAAGCTGGCATTCCGACCAAGCCACAAAGTGACACTCAACTTCTCACTTCAAGTCAGAATCATGGGGGAGGGAGCAGGTTAAAGTGGCGAAAGGAAGGATCACACTTTTCAGAAGAAGTTTTGAACAATCATTCAGATATTGAGAGATGCCATTATTGAGCCTGTAACTTTGTACTCCCTGTTTTTATTCATTTAGTGCTGATATGATTCCAGTTTCCTAGACATAGGGGAAATAAAAACTGAGCCTCCACAGCAGGCAAGCATCATTCCCTGGTATCCCAAAGTCATGAGTGACAGAGCAAGAACAAACCATTTTACGATCAAGAAAGTGAAAAGTCAAACTCCCAGAATTAAAAATCACTGGCCTACAGTCAAATGCAAATAAGTGGCAGAGGCAGGGCAGAACCCACAAGCAGAGCTCCTGGGGGCCAGAGACACTGGGATGCCCCTGCTGGACAGCGGAAATGTGCGCAGGGCAACCCGTACTCACAGCATTCCTGCGCAGCCCTGATGCATATCTCCTCCGCAGTGTACTCTCCGCTGCCCAGCCGGAGGGGCTCCCTATCAGAAAGATAGAAGAGCACTTCCACTCCTGGCTCGGGGGCCTCCAGATTCACCTCCGTCTTCTTGGAGCTCCTCATTTTAGCACAGAAAGCCATGGCATTGCAGTCCTCTTTTATATTTAGATACTGTAGTGGAAGGAAAACGAGACCGTGTGGTCATTCTACATGCTAAAAGTTCGAGGGGTGCAAGAGAATGTTAGGAAGGTAATGGAAGCAGGCAGAACTACCTCTCAAGCAAGTTAAGTACCTCTCCCTGCACCTTCCCTCTCTGAAAATCAAATGCATCAGAAGGTATAAGAGGTGAAACCATCCACTCTAATTACACACATAATCCATTATGCTTTCTAATTATGATTAGATCATGTTCTCAAAAATCAGAATAATTTTAGACACAGCCTAAATTTGTTTTCTCTATTGGCACACAAGTAGTTGTTGAAAAATGTGACTCATTCTGGAACTACTGATGTTGATGCTACAGCTAGCTCTACCAGAATCATTTCACTTCTGAATTGACCCATGGCACAGATCGAATGGTCTTTTAACTTTAGACAAAGTTATCTCCCACTAACCAGGAAGCTCAGTGAGGGCATGAACCATGTCTTTTCTATCCTCATGCCCCCTGAGCCTAGCCCAGGGCTGGCTCTGAGATGGCACACACAAAGGGACTACCAATTCGGGTTCATGAACCATATGGAAGTGTTTTGAAAATTAATGAACAGAGCCAGGTCCCTGTCACTCCACAGGCAGGTAGGAGGATGGGCAGCACTTTGTGACAGGAGAATGAGGGCTGGAAGCCTTGCTTTGAAGAGGTCAGAACTTGCTGGTGAGACCTCTGCTCCCCTCTAAAGGGAAGGTAACAAGGATTGAAGAGCCAGCCTCAGCTACTTAGCCTTAGACGAGGCAGAAAGTAGGGAGAACAAGGGAAAACCCTATATATTTTTTCTTCCCCTCACTCTGACACCTATCACCTACAAACTAACTTCCCTGACCCCAGGTTTCTACTTTCCTTCTGCCTGCCAAGCCAACCTTCACTTGGCCCTCAAAGTAATGTCTCTGTAACACATATCAGATCCTCCAAAGGCTTCCCATTAATCTACAAGTGCCATCTCAAACTCCTCACAGAGCCCCTCCATTGCCTGCCAGCTAGCTCCCCGCCACCCCCCTCAACCTTATCTTCCATTACTCCTAGCCTCTGACTTCACGCCTAAAACCAACAAAGCTGCCATTCATCGTTCTTGTCACTCCAGCTCCCTCCCCATCCTGTTTTTCACACCTTCCTGCCTTTGGTCATCCTGGTTTCTCTACCAGGAACACTTCATCCTCTTCATGGCAAGCTGCAATTTTCTTTAGAGCTCAGCTTGGACATTACCTCCTCCAAGAAGCACTTAGGAACCTCCATCCCATCCCCTAAGTTAGATGCCCTCTCCCAAGATCACCTCGCTGCACTAATCACACTGGGTTACGACCATCTTATGTACATGTCTGTCTCTCTCAATCATATATGCTGGGAGTTCCTTAAGGGCAAGGACCATGTCACTCATCTAGTGACATCATAGGTATTCCCAGTACCTAGCACAGAACCTTACATTTAATAGGTACTTGCAGAATGGCCCAAGGAAGCTCCTCCAAACAAGACAAGTCACAGAGTACAGACAACAGCCACAAGTCTTTTCACCGAACTCATGTGCTTGTTTATTAGCTGCCCTGGTGAGGCAAGATACTTACAGGAGAGACACAAATCGGATATGCCTCAATGCTACAACTGAGAGGCACTCAATTTTACTTGTTTCATCTTAAAAACCAGAATCTTCCAGAACACAGGCTGTAAGACTAGCTCATAACTTACCCTGAGGGTTCAGATCAACTGTCAAGGAAGAAAGTTTTTAGGGGCGCCTGGGTGGCTCAGTGGGTTAAGCCGCTGCCTTTGGCTCAGGTCATGATCTCAGGGTCCTGAGATCGAGTCCCACATCGGGCTCTCTGCTCAACAGGGGGCCTGCTTCCCTCTCTCTCTCTCTGCCTGCCTCTCTGTCTACTTGTGATCTCTCTCTGTCAAATAAATAAATAAAATCTTAAAAAAAAAAAAAAAAAAAAAAAAAAGTTTTTAAACCCAACACTGAGCTCCCAACTCCACCCCACAATGAAAAATAGACAGGGAAAACAAAACAGCCGCAGTCTGCTTTACAATGTAAGATAAGCCTTTGTCATTGAGATCCTATAGAGGCGTGGCATGGGAAGAATTCAGAGATGGGGTTATACCCTTTCACCCCAAGGAAATGACCAGGTAAGTATACAAATTATATTATGTACAAGGTGTGGCACCACTTAAAATAAGAAAAACCACAACTGACAATGTCCAACGGGAGACGATACAAAACAAGAACAATCAACACAAAAGATTACTATACAGCTGTTAAAAAAGGTGAGATAAAGCTACATGAACCCACACTGGAAGACATACAGGACATACAGCAAAGTGAAAAAAGCATAATATGTATAATATGACCCTTTTGGTCATGCATATGCATAATATGGAAAAACATACAATAAACTGTTAAAGTGTTGAATATCTAGGAAGGATTATAAGGGAAGTTTACCTTTTACTTTGGAATTCCTATACTTCCATACTTGGGATTTTTAAACCAGCATACTCTAATTTGGAAACGAACAAAAATTAAAATACTGATACTTTAAAAGTAAAGGATATAAGAGCACATAGCCCTGTAAGTCCAAGATCAGTTTCATTATTCTTTCTAAAAGCTATTTTCCTTTTGGCCCTTCTTTAAAAATATGCAAATGTATATACCTGCATTTATTCGGCTGTCCAAAGTCCTCCAAAAAGCAGACTGGATTTTCTTCTCTACTTTCCAAAGTCCGTTTAGAGCTGGGCTAAAAACAAGGATAAATAAATAAATCAGCTGCAGAGGTAATTGCATCAGAAAGTAAGAGTACACTTTTATTAAGGAAGCAGCCCAAACCATAAGTGGGCAGGAAAAAGCATTTGGGAGGAAGAAGGAAAAAAAAATTGGTTAAGGACACTGAGAGGACAGAGAAGCATCTCAGAAGATGGTATTTTCACTGCTTTAAGAAAGGAAGCCAGGGACTTTGCTTCCTGGCATAGAATGCCCTGTCTAGTTTAAGTGAGGACCCTGTGCTTTTCCATCAACAACCTCCCTCCTGAGGCTGTGAACAACAGGACACCCAAAGATACACGCTTTTACTTCCCATTTCCATTTCCTTTAGAATTACCCTCCCCCAACCTGGCCTCATTTTAATGGTGAAATATCATACAATACGGTGAAAGGGGGAAGGCCTAGGAATAAATCTAATGAAAAATGCTTTTTGTTCACCTAATATTTTTTGAGCCATTCTTCCTTGAAAACTTAGGTAGCAACATAAAGATACCAGCTTGATTCTGTAGAATTAAAGTACCTGATCCCACCATCTTCATCACCAACCACCACCCTCCACCTCCTCCAAAACATGCACACAGAACTCTCTATTAACAACTCTCCAGATGCCTCTCACAAATTTTTTAACAGTAGAATCAAGTAATTTTTGTAACTAAGGAGTAACCATCCTTAGTGGTTTCCGAGTTAAGACAGATTACGGTCTGTTTTCTGCCATTCATTCAATACATTTCATCAGAACTCTACATTGGGAAGTGCACAATCCCAAGCAGAAGTATGGCAGAAGTACAAAGCGGGTGGGGAAAAGGAGATGAGTATGGGTAACCTCCAAGGCTGCAGGCCAGCATTCCCACAGGACCTTACGATCAAAGTGGGAGATGGCACAAATGAAAATATAAAAGCAATCTAAAATCAATCCCGTCACAATGTCGTCTTCTGGAGGCCAGGAAGAGGATACAAGTAGGAATTCTGATATGACAATTTCGACTTGGCTATTTTGACAGGGACAATGTTAACAAGATTCAAAGAATAAATCCTTATGCTCTCAGGTTTTAGAAATTTAATATAATCAATTATTTTAATTATGTGAACAGATACCCTGCCCTGCATCAAAAGAGCAATGTGAAATTAGTTACATGCTAATTAACACTTTGCTTCAGCTCAGAATCAGAGTTTCAAATGTCACATTTAGGAAATTCATTATTTTGAACAGTTCTTCATTGCCAGAAACTGACCTATATTAGGAGGCCACAATAAAGAACAGGAACAATATGGCCCCTGCTTACATGGAGCTGACAGTCTACAGTGGAATCAAACAACGATGCACATAAAGGGGTAATTATAAAGAGCTTAAAAGGCCATGATGGAAAAAGAGAGAGATATAATAAGAAGAGTGTCATCTAGTGCAGGACTCAAGAGCGAAGTAATACTGAGCCGAGATGTAATGGATATCCAGGGAGGTGGGGAGAAAACAGTAAAGGATTAGCATGTGCAAAGGTCCTGTAGAGGGAAGGGGCTAGTCTCATCTCTCCTGCTTTATAAATGGGAAAACTCTCCAATACTCTTTTTTACCTGGGCAAAGCACAGCACTATTGGTTCATCAGCAGTATTTGCTAACAACATGTCTGGGGCCTCTCTGAGTATTCCTGGAAGCATGCTATTATATGCTACTGCCACGAGGAATGAAAATGGACCAGATGGACTCCATGCTCTAAAGCATTAAGAAGTCTGCTCCAAGGGCACCAGGGTGGCTAAGTGGGTTAAGCCTCTGCCTTTGAGCGGCATTGCTCTCTACTCAGCAGGGAGCCTGCTTCCCCCCTCTCTTTCTGCCTGCCTCTCTGCCTACTTGAGATCTATCAAATAAATAAATAAAATCTAAAAAAAAAAAAAAAAAAAAAAAGCCTGCCCCAAATCAGGAAAGGGACACATACTCAAAGCTTTTCAGATCAGGAAGAGAGCTATAGGTTCCACTAGCCCCCAGCTCCTTAACAAAGAGTACAGCATAAATCCTTTTATAACTCACAAAGGATTTTAAAATGCACCACCGGATTGCATATTATAACTTGAACTCAAAAGTCACAGGGTTGTTCTGAGCCTCATCTAAGATTTGAGAGTCAGCCAAAAATTACCAAGGTTGTTCAAGAACTAGGATTATATGAAAACCTATAGTAATGGAGAGTTTGCTTTTTCCATTAGCCTTCCCTACTGCAAGCCACACTATACTGAAATCAGAGAGTACTTAATTTTCAAACTGACCCACACTATTACTGGACAGGACAATAAAATGGTATCGACTTGTGGCGCTAGCTTAAACTCTTAAGGAAAACAAGATCAGTAACAGAATTTCTAGATAATACACATTTACTATGATGTTTTTATATGCTGATTCAATAACATCAAAATCTCTGCTCTCAAAAACTGACACTCTAATGATAAAAATGTAAAGACACCCATAAAACACTTAAAAGACATGCTAGACCGTTCTCAGTACTTAAATCTAAAATTGCTGATCCACTTTATATGAAATGACACCTGTCCTCATTCAGGATGAGAAGTTTTTTGCTGCTACAGACTGTGCAAAAGCTTCACTCAAATAACATCTCTTTCCACATAAAGCAAGCAAGATGCTCTCTATTTATTTTAAGAACAGGTAGGAAAGAGCAAGATCAGTTTATAAATACTCTGGATAATTCCAAGAAATCAATTCAAGCTTCTTGTTACAGATACAAAAGGAAAATCTTTAATGCTAAAAAAAAAACTGGCCAGTAGGAATCGCACGATACCCTTTAAAAATAGTAAGATTCACTGGGTCCCATTCCCAAAGCAAAGAAGCTCAGAAAATGGGAAGAATAAGAGTGAGTAATCAAAAGCTCTTTGATAATAGCGGCAAATTCTTCCACACTAATTTACTTATAAAATTTCAAGTTTTTGAAAAAATTGCTTTTCTTTCTATGATCAGAGGACTGGTTTCCTGGTCTTGTAGATGTTACTTTTCATTTAAAAAGGGGGGGGCAGGGAAATTTTGTGGGATCTCACAATTCTTTGATTTACAAAGTCTCATACAGGAGACAAGTATATCTGATACTTCCTGAATGAGGAAGAACTAACAGAAACAAAACACAACTCTGTGGGTCTGAACAGGGATTGGCTACAACAGAGGAATTTTACAACTATTTTCCAAGATGTTAAACTCCCAGAAATCTATTAGTCTGAAGATAAAGAAACCCTCTTACACTGTCAAGGACATCTATTGAAATACAGGTATCTATGTAAGGGAAGAATATACAATTAAACTTTGAATAGTGAAGAGACATAGAAATAGACCATGTTAATATTCGTAAGTATGATCAGAATAGGATGGCTTTTGGCCAAAGGCCACTGTCAGATTTACACGATAAAAACAGACTGGATGATGGTTAAAATCAATGACAAGAGTCAGACTACAACACTTTGGGTATCTGGTTGTTTTTACTAAAACACACACAGTGAGTCACTATATGTACACCTTAAAGGAATCAAAGCTTTTGGTTTGGTTTCCGAAGTAGAAAATACAAAAGTTGAAAGTTAAAGTATGACCAAGAAAAATTGAAAAGAAAAATATGTAATTTAGAAATATTTCCTGAAATCAGCTGCCTAAAAAATTTTAAGACTAAATTTCTTAGACCTTAAAAAACTATTTCCGTAGGCACAGCCCTAAGGTCAGGGAGCAAACCTAATGCAACAACACAAGCTCCAAGAGGGCAGGGACTTTTGTCTCTTTTGTTTAGTGCTGGTCACCAGCACATGTTAGGTAATCAATAAGTAATCAAATACAGTTGAATCTTGAACAACACAAACGTTAGGCACACTTGCTCCCACACCATCAAAAATCAACATATAACTTTTTATTCCCCCCTCCAACTTAACTACCTTTGGCCTACTGTTGACTGGAAGCCTTACCAATAAGACAAATAGTCAATTAACACATATTTGTATGTTTTATATATTACATACTATATTCCTATAATAAAGTCAACTAGAGAAGAAAATGTTACCAAGAAAATCATAAGGGAGGGGCGCTCAGGTGGCTCAGCTGTTAAGCATCTGCCTTTGGCTCAGGTCATGATCCCAGGGTCCTGGGATAGAGCCCCACAACCAGCTCCCTGCTCAGCAGGAAGCCTGCTTCTCTCTCTCCCACTCCTCCTGCTTGTGCTCCCTCTCTCGCTGTGTCTATCAAATAATAAAATCTTTTAAAAAAATTAATTTAAATGGAAAATCATAAGGGAAAGAAAATACATGATTTTCAGCACTGTACTACATACATATATATATATATATTTTAATGTATATTAGTGGACCCATGCAATTCAAACTTCTGTTAATTAAAGATCAACTGCAGTTGTTAAAGGAAAGATGAAGGTAATAAAGTAAGCAACATTACTGAGCTGATACACAACTAGCAAGTGTGCCCCTGGACAAATCATTTTAATCTCTGAGCCTTAGTTTCCTGATCCCTCAATCTGAGAGGAAACATCCTGCCTAAAGGATCAGAAAAGATCTTTCAAAAAGTCTTCATTGAGCTCCTACAATGCCTTTTTCAAACAGGGCTGTTGATGTGGAAGTGCCCAGAAAGGTGTTAAGTGCTAAAGCAATATATTGTAGGCTTCATGGCAAAGGCCTTAGGCTGTGAGCCGGTTTGAAGAACAAAAGAATACACAGGGATTCAGAACAAAAGCCTGGCCATAAATGAAGTTCCACTTCATAAATCTAGCAGGGCAGTGAAGAGAGTGAGCCATCCTGAGCGGGGTGTGAATCCTACCTTCCCCACCTACTAGCTCCTGTCATCTTCAGCAAGCTACTTAACATCCAAAACTTCCATGTTCTCAGTTATAAAGGGGAGGGGGCTAAAAATGGCATTCATCTCACAGAGCTGTTAAGGGTTAAGTGAGTTAATGCAAATAAAGTGCCTAATGCAGAGCTTACCAGGCAGCAAGCATTCACATTCTGGCCCTAACTTCTGTTAAATGGATTACATCTTGATGGAACACAGTTCCAGTCAAGGAGAGGAAACTCCAGTCTATACAGAGTACCAGCAACATCTCATGAGAGGAGCTGGGCACTTTCCACTTAATTCTCATAAGCGGGGGAGGTTTGAGGCCAGTCAATGGAAGTGCCGGAAGTCAAACACAGGACTCCTGATTCCAAGGACCGCTCTTTCCACAGCGGGCAAAAGCTGCTTTAAAATGCCCCTGATCACCTACATCACTGTCTTCTCTGACTTTTTAGTATTTCTCACAGCCTAACATCCACCCAGGAGACTGAACTCATTCCAAGGCTTTCCCTCCAGAGACTGAAAGAACTGTCATTTATTTTTTTAAACAGATTTTTTTAAAAAAAGATTTTATTTATTTATTTGACAGAAAGATGGAGAGCATAAGTAGGCAAAGCGGCAGGCAGAGGAAAAGGAAGGATCAGACTCCCCTCTGAGGAGGGAGCCCGATGCGATGTGGGATTCGGTTCCAGGACCCTGGGATCATGACCTGAGCTGAAGGCAGACACTTAACAACTGAGCCTCCCAGGCACCCCAACAGCTGTCATTAACAAAAAAAAAAAAAAAAAAAATTGAAGCACCCAGGCGCAGCCCGCGTGCACACGGACCCACCTTGAGGCATAAAACACGCACCGAGCTAGGGAAAGAAAGCATCTCTGCTTCCCTTGCAGTCTCCTCACTAGGGACTCTGCTCCTACATGAACTCTGGAAGTGACCTGTGTCAGTTGCTCCCAATACCCCCTGCCTTGCTGAGACCCAGAGTAAGTGCTCAGATGAAAGCATCACAAGATACTGTGCAGAGTGGATGGATTCTGGCCAAAAGGACGACATAATCTAAATACAAAATCTGCTATTTTTTCCTGTCAGCAAGTCAGAATTATGGCTTTTCTATATGCCATTCCTGCCACACAGAATAACTCACTTCTAACTATAGCAGCAATTCCAGGAATACCGGAGAACCGTAAGTGCTGCTTCATTTACAATAAACTTCTAGGGATGATCAAACAATCAATGCCAGCTCTATGGGTCAGGGCTCTCTGCACGGCTCCCAATGAGCCTGCTTACCCTGAGAGACAATTTCTGATCAAAGTAAATATAGTACTTTGCCTAATTAAAGTCAATAAGTATTTTCCTAAAAGCCGCATTGTATCAAGATGCTTTGCTACTTTTCTTTTCTTCTTTTACCACTAATACATCTATAATGTCACTAAAGAACACAGAATATAGGGGTCAGGAATATGGTGGCAGGAGACACTCCAAACACGGTGGGGAGAATGACCTGTCTTCACCTTATGTGCTTTTCAATCATTCATCCCTAAAATACATATTAAGCACTTGTGCCATCGCAATAAAACCTTACATTTGCACGGTACTTTATAGCTTAAAAGGGCTTTCACATCTATAACCACATTTGAGTCTCATGGCCCCTTTCACAGATGAGAAGATTCGGGTTCAGACATTCCCACAGTCAAGTAGCCAGTGAGTGGCAAGACGGGGCTCAAACACATTTCTCAGCCTCTGGCTTCACTGCCTTTTCTCACTTTGCCCCATTTCCTTGGTCACGGGGCTTTGGCAGAATCTAAAGAAGCATCACAATTAAAACTGAGCCCACCAAAACCTTGCCATCCATTAACAGCTGGCAAGATAAACAGATCCATGGGGGACCTCCAGACAGTGGTTGTGGGGGGATGCGGACAGGCAGTAGGAAGAGCAGGAGTCCATAAGAGAGGGACAGTGGAATCGGTTTCCAGCTCTGAGGAAGACAGAAGATTTAAAAAGACAGAAAGGAAGGGTGTGGCTGTTCTGGAAAAGGGCCAGGCAAAAAGAAAATCACAGGGATGAGTGTATAAAAAGGAGGGACCATGTAGGAAAGAGGGAGAAAGCATGGAAAGGTGAGGGAGGGTCTGAATGAGGACAGGGTCTGTGCACCAGCTTCCTCCTGCGGGCAACAAGAGAAACCACCCATAGGAGCCCTGGTTCCAGCCTGGTTCTGCCAGGACCTGCCTGGTCTTAAGCAAGCCTCCAAAGCTTTCTGAGCTGAAATACTGTGTAATAAAAAAAAAAAAAAAAAAAAAAAAAAAAAAATACTAGATGACCTCCAAGGTTCCTTAAAGAATAGAGGTCTGAAACCATATTATGCCACATCTTAACACAGCTAATTTTTCATTAATTTGTATTTCCAAGATGACATGCTTCAACAACTTCTTGCTGATGATGCATCTGACAAAGTTTGAGGGTAACTGTAATTTAACAGAATACACAGGAAATGCGGAATCCCCCCACCCCTTCCTAAGTTTTACTAACTTACTTGTGTGTCTATTGCATGTTAACCTACCCCTTCTCTCTGTTATGTACTAAGCTGTTTTAGGGCAAAAAACAATCTAACATTTTTCCTGTAATTCTTTAACCAACCACTTAGGGTTCTTGGGTGCAAACAACAGAAACCAGTTCCACTCACCTTAGGATAAAAATGAATTAAGAGAAAGCTATAAGAACACAGGAACAGTCTTATCAAGACACCATTCTAGCATGGCTACCACTGGTCCCTGGCCATTACCACAACTGGATTCCTGGCTCTGCTGCTTCCCTGAACGATCTCAAGCCTCCACTACATGTTCACACCATTCCCTCCAGATTCAAAGTCCTGTGACACGGGGATCCAAGAGGCTGCACCGAGTTCACCCAATCATGTGTCTGCAATTTCCTTCAGCTTCCACAGCAACAACACATGATCACTATAGAAATGAAGGAAGTTCAGAGCTAGACAAATGGCAAATGTCCAGTCCAGTCTATAGTCTCAACAAACTCAGCTATTACCTCAAAAGATAGGTGAAGTTAGAGGAGAAAAATAAGAAATCTCAAGAAAAATGGTCCCCTATACCTCTCCTCAACCAAAAAACTATGATCAGTTTTTATGTTTAGCATTGAAACAGTCTGCCGACCAAGACTCCAATCTTAAACTGCAGGCAGAGCTCTTCAGTGGACCGTATTTGTACAATGAGTAATGTACTCTGTCCTCAACAAGGCAGCAGACTTGACCACTAGGTCAACACTCCAGAGCACTGAGCCCGCTCATTCACCCGTCTGGTCTGTCCCAGCTCAGCTGACAATCTACTAAGGATTAGTTAGTTATACATCACTATCTGAGATCCTGTGCCGACAGCCACGCTTTACAACATCTTTCTAAACCTTTTTCACTATGAGCCACAGTAAAAAATATATTTTACAGTATATTTGTGTATATGTATGTGACAAAAAACCAGTTTCACAGAAAGATAGATTCACTATACGCAATTCATTCCATTTTCTATTCTATACTATTTCCTTCTACTTAATACATTTTTAAAATGCTGAACAAGTCCCTCAAAACAGATTTCACAGTCCACTAATGAATAACAAACTAGTTTGAAAAAACACTGGTTTAAAGGATTCTACAAGATTCCCAACAATATTTACTTTATAGTCACTGTTTATATTCTTTTTTTAAAAAGATTTATTTGAGGGCAAGGGCGAGAGCAAGAATGAGAGAGAGAGAGAGAGAGAGAACACATGTGCACAAGGGGTAGCCCCGAGGGGGAGAGAAAGAGAGAACCCTCGAGCAGACTCCCCATTGAGTGTGGAGCCTGATGTGAGGTTCAATCCCAGGACCCTGAGATCATGACTGAATTGACATCAAGAGTTCATATTCAGTGTGCATACATTCCCCAGCTGAACATAAAACACTGAAATGTATTTCATCTGAAATTCCTGACTCCCAGAGGATCGTTTCTCTTTTCCCACAGTATACAGAATATCCCAAACAGCCACGCTGAGAACCACTGTACAAAGCTACACTCATAATCTTTGTTTAACGATATAGTTTCTTCTCCCAGAAAGCTCTTTAGTTGGTTACCTTCAAAATCTATATAATGATGCCACAGGTTGAGAAAACACAGAAACTATAGAGCACAGAAGATCCATGCTTTAAATTTTGCCAATAACCACTATTCTTAAGACCCACAATTTATTCATAAGCCCACGATTTATTCCCATAGTCCCCAGTTTCAAATTTTATAATCACAATAAAGTTGATGCTTTGTAGGAACCTAAAGAATTCAAAATCCACTGTTTACTTCTCATCTATGCAAAATTTTCCATATATTTCATGTAGATAACCATTATGAATGGACAGAAGGGCTCAGTGTATGGCCACCAATGGGAATTTTTGGGGATTGGAGTTATGCAGGTCTGGAAGGTTTAGATGATAGGTGGCATATACCATGGATTCGATTAGGAGTCCTTTGTATCAACTTTAATTATATTTCTCTACCAGTGAACTGAAACTCTACCAGTGAACTACCTTTTCTCAAGATAAATCCTCACTTCACAATCTGTAAACCTCGATGAAACACTTTTTTGTACCCCTTGTCCCAAACACATCCATAGCCTGATTGTATCCATAATTCTTGTATCAAATAGCCTTTGTCTAGCAGACAGCACTTGAATTTAAGCAAAGTGTCATCCATCTCAATGCAAACTATTCAGTGGCAATGCCTGGTAATCATTTATTACATTGTTTTTTTAAGACTTGTTTTTTGGGGGGCCTGGGTGGCTCAGTTGGTTGGGCGTCTGCCTTTGGCTCGAGTCATTATCCCAGGGGATCCTGGGATCCAGTCCTACGTCAGGCTCCCTGCTAAGCGGGGAGTCTGCTTCTCCCTCTATCCCTCCTCCTGCCTGCGCTTGTGCTCATGCTTGCTCTCTCTCAAAAATAAATAAATAAAATCTTTAAAAAATAGTGATTTAAAAGATTTGTTTATTTATTTGAGAGACAGAGAGCATGAGCACGGGCAGGGGCAAAGGGAAAGAATGCCCAAGAGACTCCCCATTGAGCCCAGAGCCTGACAGGGGTCTTGACCCCACGACCCTGAGATCATGATCCCAGCTGAAATCAAGAGTCAGAAGCCTAACCAAGGCACCCAGGCACCGCCTTCATTACATTTATTTTCCTGCTGAAAAGCGGAAAGGGAATAAAAGGGTAAGGGAATAAATATATAGAAAGACAGGAGGGGAGGATAATTTGCTAAAACTATTGTAGAGATAAATATTATAGTAGGATTTGACAACTGATTGGACTTAATAGAAAAATATAAACATAATAACAACTATGAGGAATAACACTCCCTGACAACATTCATGAAGTCATTATAAACAAACAAAACTCATCATGAAAAGCCTATGATACACAGCTATGTTGGAAGAAAAGAATGCAAGAAAAGATTTATCATCAAAGAAGAATTAGCAACCCAAGAATGTGACAAGGTAATAACACATGATTAACTGCCAAACACAAGACATACCCAACCAAGTCAAAAGAGCATGTTCAGAGAAGGTGTGAAGTGGGGGCTGGTGTGGTTAGTCCAATCCAGGCGGTTTCATGGAAAACTAGCATGTGGAGTTGAACATTTAAGTCAAGAAGACTCAAACCCAAACAGTGGCTCTGCCATTTAGTACCTGGGTTCAAGTTACTTTTTAATTTTCTGTGATTGTTTTCTCATCTGAAAATAAAAATAACAGTAATTATTTTTCAGGATTGTTTTAAACTCTGTGAGCAGGGTACCTGGGTGGCTCAGGCGATTAAGTGTCTGCCTTCAGCTCAGGTAATGATTTCAAGTCCTGGGACCAAGCCTTGCACCAAGGTCTCTGCTCAGCGGCGAGTCTGCTTCTCCCTCTCCCTCTGTGATCTCTCTCTCTCTCAAATAAATAAAATCTTAAAAAAAAAAACAACTCTGTGAGAAATAATATTCACAGGTCTCGTGGAACAACTGGCTCATAGTAGCCACGTAACAGATATGTTACGTGATAGATATGAAGGAGGTGGGATTTGAACTGGGCCTTTCAAGATGGGGAAGATACAAACAGGATGAGAATGGGAGCTGACTAAGGAAACATGAAGAAACATCAAAAGAGGGAAAGGGGGAGTCCCTCTTGGGAGAGTAAACAGACTGTGTAGAACAGAAATGAGGAAAGGAAGAAAGCTGAGGTCAATTTACAATGGACTACAAATGCCACCTAAAGAGTGTGGACTTTCCTCTGAGGAGACAATGCCCAAGAAGAACTCAAATCCCCAGACTCAGATGAATTCCTCTGAAGCAAGAAAGTCCCCTGGTTTGTGAATGTGTGTTCTGTGGGGGTGCGATGGGGTCTCAGACACAAAGAGTGATAAGAAAGGGCACAGGGACACCTGAAATTCATTGTGGAAAAGTAATACCCTTGTTTTAAACTACTTGAAATGAATCATGGATATATATAGGACTGGACACTGAGACTCCCGATCCCTCTTCCCTCAGTGTGAACATCCAGGACAATAAAAACTGACTGACAAAATAGCCCCCAAATACTGCTACTGGTAAGAGCTAGTCTGAATATTCATTTGGGAGATCCATGCTTTAACATCATAAAAAAAAAGAGAGAGAGAGAGAAGCTAGACGTTTTCTTCTGCGAATTACACTGTGAATGAGTCAGAAAAAACTTTCCCATTGCTTGTGTCCTCACCGCTGAAGTGCCTGGCTGGGACATTTACTAACAGCACCGGGGGAATCAACATTCTGCTGTGGTGATTCACCCTCCTCCACCATACAGTCCAAGGGAGGAGTTCATAGGGCTACCCTTGGGAGTCACTCTAAGTTATTTTTGTAACATCTTGTCCTTGGATAAAAGGGAACACAGTGTCAGAAATAGGAGGCCAGGAGGTCATCTATTACTCAGTGGAGTTGTTTACTCAGCCCTGTTTTCCTATTATCCAGAATTCAGCATTTTGGATAATGACAAACAAGGTACCCATGTTTCCAGAGAGCTAAATATAGAATTCACAAAAACCATGTTGGATGGAAATTAATCTGCCTTTGATAATTCAGAAGAACATATTGGACCAACCTTCCAAGGCCTCAGAATCATGATTTTGACCAATTTTCATTTCACAAAACTATGAAGGGTGGAATGGGTTGGGGGGAATCCAGTTAGTGGAATCTGCATAGACAAGGTTCCTTGTACTATCAATCCATTTAAACAGATGGTCTTCATGAGCTTGCATGAATGCTTTCTCAGTGCACAGAACTCTCTGATGTGTGTCTGGCCAGATGTTCCCTGAACATTTCTGGCCTTGACCAAAGAAATGTGTGTGTCCAATGCATTATTATGCCTGTACACATAGCTATTAAGTAGCAGAAATGCAGCACAAACCTAGTCCTAAGATGCCAAATCTCATGAATCCTACATGGCACAAAAATAAATACTAATGAAGGAATCTCTGACTTTTTAGCTTTTCTCCCAATGAATGCAAAAAAGCAAAGCTGGCCTAACTGTTCATAACCATTAACTAACCTAAATCAATATAAAATCAATAAACACACAAGCAATAAATACAATTATATACTTTTTACAGCTTACAAAGCATCTTCCATACATGATCTCCATTAATCCTCACAATACTTTTAAATATCATTCCTCTTATTTTACTCATAAGCAAACTAAGGCCTACTGATACTAAGTGACTCATCAAAGGTCTAAAGAAAAAATGACAAATGATCATGGTGAAAAGGTCAAATTTTACCAATCATCAAATTAAAATAATAGGATGCCATTTTTTAATTCATCTGATGAGTAAAGGTCATGTAGTTGTTTTTAAATGCAAATTCAAGCCTGGATTAAGTAGAGGTATAAATTACTGTCATGTTCAGACTATAAAAGTTATTTAGACTCATATTAATAAAAATATATATTCAACAATACAGACAGATATCACTGAAAAGCAGAAGTTTCTCTCCCTATTTCCCAGAGACAACTACTATTCAGTTTTTGGTGCAAACTTTTTTGAAGACAATTGGACCCCACATGTCAATCTGTATTTAAAAATCCTCATGTTTGGGGCACTTGGGTGGCTCAGTGGGTTAGAGCCTCTGCCTTCGGCTCAAGGTCATGATCCCAGGGTCCCGGAATAGAGCCCCGCATCAGGCTCTCTGCTCAGCAGGGAGCCTGCTTCCTCCTCTCTCTCTCTCTTTGCCTGCCTCTCTGCCTACTTGTGATCTCTGTCAAATAAATAAATAAAAATCTTGAAAAAAATGTTTGTTACAAAAAATTCTCATTCAGCAACCCCACAATAAATGAATGAAGAAAGCAGGTTACATAACAGCAATATAGAGGATTGTCCCAGCTATGTTGCAGAGAGATACATGCATATAACCCCAGAGAGAGAAAAAAAGATGGAGGAAGGAAAGGAATGATAAGATAATAATAAAAATAAAAAATAAATAAAATCAGATAAGAGCATGGAAAAAATTATCTCTGTTAACAGTGATTATTTCAGGTTCTGTGGATTGAGGATTAATTCATTTTGCATGCTTTTTAAGATTTTTCCAAGTATTCTATGACAACTACATGTTACTACTCAAATTGGGGCTGGGGGGTGGGGGGGCTAATTCCCCCAGATTACACAGGGAGTTGGGGGTTGGGACTGGGATTCAGGAGAGCTGATTCATAGTCTACTATTTAGGCCATCATATCAATATGTCACTCTGCCTGCTGTAATTTTAAAACAGTTCAGAAATTGCTAACAAACAAAAGCAATTAAGAGATATGACAAGGCAAAATGTAATTACTGGCTAATGAGTAACAGAGATACTAAGTACTATGACTTCAGAGGAGAAAGAGCATGGAATGATTCCACAGGCCTCATAAGTCAGAGAACAGGACAGGTAAAGAGAAGTGAGCTCCATTCCAGGTGAAAATAAAGTTGTGATCCCAGGCAGGACGCAGAAAATCAGCAAGCTTCCACTGGGGGCAGTTGGCAGAAGCCTCCTCCACATTCATGCAGAGAGGTAGAGATAAGACTGAGGAGGTATGCTGAGATCAGACTGAGATGGATGGGACAACAGTGCAGTGGACAGAGGTCCTGGGACTCACAGGTTGCTTACACGTCCAACTGGTAAGCCCCAATCATTGTTAACTGCTTTGTCTTACTCCACTTCTCTGCATCATTCTGTGATTTCTTTCTCAAATTAGGGCAACAGTCTCCTGAAAAGTTCCTGCCGTCCTTCTCATTTCCTCTATTCCTATCTCCACAATGTAGCCAGTCATATTTCTAAACTGCAAATCTAAAAACCTTATGCTTCCTCTTTCCTACTCTCTTAGGAAAGACAGCCTTCACGGCTACTTGTGATCTAACCTTCTGTGGTTACCACCATTTGTACTTGGACTCAGCTGTGCTGAGTTGGAAGGCAGGCTTCCCTGACTTGACCCATCTGCCAGGTCAAGCATCCCATGCTTCCTTTTACAGCAGCATTTATAACCCTGCTCTGTAACTGTCTATAGAATTGTGTCTTCTCCATGGTCTGAGAGCTATTAACAGGTTACCCATAGCACCAAACAACAGTGCCTAGTGTATAGCAAACAGTCAATAATTACTCGTGAAAGGAATGCTTAAACATTTCCTTTTCTAGGATGCCCTTCCTGACCATCCCACTTCTCTCCAGAATACTCACCTAGTCTATGTGAACATAGACTATGTGCATTTCAAAAACTTTTATGACACTGTAGTTATATGCCTAACTGAACCGTGAAAACCAATTCAACTTTGTATTTTTCATCTTCCCCTCACCATCAGGGAGCCCACACCTAATTCTTCTTTCTCATAAGGAAAAACATACTCATATTTCTCAGTGTGCTTGGAGTTGCCTAGGATGGAAATGATAAAGTCAAATATGGTATATCAAATCAATCCAACTGGGCCAGTAAATGGAAAACTCAAGTTCACAGTAGGTATGGACCAAATATGTTGATTTCTATTACAGAAGATGATAAATTGTACAACAAACCACAGACAAAGCTTTAAAATAAACTGTTAACTTACAGTTGCTCTGGGAATGCATTTAAATATTTTTTAATGTTTTAAAGTGTACACTTCAGTGGTTTTTAGTGTATTCATAAAGTTGTACAACCATCACTACTACCTAATTCTAGAACATTTTCATCACCCTCAAAAGTAACCCCATGCCATTAGTGGCCACTCTCCACTCTCCCTACAACATCCCCTGGTGATCATTAGTCTATGTGTCTATTCTGAACATTGCATATAAATGGAATCATGTATACATTCATATTTTTGGGGGGTTTTTTTGTCATTGGATTTTATGAGTTTTGTTTATATTTTAGATATTAACCTCTTATCAGATACATGATTTGCAAATATTTCCTTCCATTTAGTAAGTTCCCTTTTCATTTTGTTGATGTTTTCCACCGCTGTGCACAAGCCTCTTAGTTTGATACAGTCCCACTTCCTTGGTTTTGCTTTTGTTGCCTTCGCTTTTGGGGTCAAAACCAAAAAACTCCTCTCCAATAGTTATGTCATGGAGCTTACCGCCCATGTTTTCTTCCAGGAGTTTTACAGTTTCAGATGTTATGTTCAAGTGTTTAATCCATTTTGAGTTGTCTTTTATGTGTGGTGTAAGTTTGGTCCAGTATCATTCTTTTACATGCGGCTGTCTAGTTTTCCCAACGGCATTTACTGAAGCCCATTTTATAAACAAAGGAACTGGGGCTCAGAGACTTAGGAACATGTCTAAGTTGATGAGCGAAAAGCCAGAAGTAGGACCAGGTATGTGACTTTAAACTTCATGTACTTAACCACTTGGCTTCCTGTTTTCCCATTCAGTCTTGGTACCTTTCATATCAGAAGCTCTGAACCTTACGTAGGTTCAGAGGATATGCACGTTTCCAGAAGGGATTAAGAAAAAGGAGCAAAAATCTCATGCTCTCCTTTTGGGAAGAAGGTACTACACAGTACGTTTGTTTATATCTCACTGGCCAGAACTTACTCACATGGTTTCATACAGCTCTAAGGGAGGTTGTCAGTTTTAGCCTTTATTGTGAGTGTCCACAGGCACAGCTAAAAATTACTGAGGAAAAAGAGGAAGAGCAGTGGCATACAAGCAGCAGTCTCTGCCACCCCCTCTAACTGGGAGAGCTCTTGCCTATCTACTCCATCCTTTGACCACTGGTCAACAGATCATCCTTTTCCCCTTTCATACCTTCACCTTCATCCTTTTAATTCTTTTCATCATCATTTAAATATTCTCAACTCTCTCTTAACATGATGTAACACAAAAGAACAACAAATCTGTGAATAAAGGCACTTTTATACCCAGTGTTTATGTTCTATCCCTAGATCCTTGTACAGGGCATAGTGCACAGGAGTTCTTCCAATAATTGTTGAGAAAGTAACTGAAGAGTGAGGGGCTGAAACGCTGTCCTTTAGCTTTTTCAGCTGGTTACAGGGAAATGCTGCTTGATTTTACCTATGGCAAAAATAGAACTGATTTTACTAATGGGAGAGCCAAAGAGAGTAAAATATATTGGCTCTTCTGGTTTTATCACTTACTGGCCACACTGACATTTGGCAGCTAATGTAATCTCTATGAGCCTTTGTTTCCTCACTCACCTGAAGAAATGAAGACTCCTTGACCTCCCTCACAAGGTTGTTATTATGATTATGTGAGAACATTGTGGTAAAGAATATATCGTAATGATACTATTTTCATTTTCTATGGTGATTTTTAAGATCAAGGAATACTGTTACTTCTATTATTTTATTTCCCTAAAATAATCTTAAAATTTTATATGTCTTCATGCAGAGGAATATTACTCAGCCATAAAAAGGAATGAAATATTAATACAAGCTAAAACACGGATGAACCTTGAAAAATTGTGTTAGCTGAAGGAAGCCAGATGCAGATGGATGTTAACTAAGCTTATTGTAGTGATCATTTCACTACACACACACAGAGATCTCAAATCATTATGCTGTATGCCTAAAATAAACACAATATTGGGCCAATTATACCTAATAAATAAATAAAGGAATAAACAGCTAGATGAATGAATGAATAATCTCTGTCGACCTGACAGGCTGGAAGTATAAGCAACATGTTAGAAACGTATTTAAGGGAAAAAATGGGAAGAAAGACAATAAAATTTTTCAAGAATTAAAAAATATAATGGGAATGATACTAGCTCTTATCTCCTAGTGCTGCTAGTATCAGAAAGTCCTTGTCAAGGGTAAAAGGACTATGCGGTTGCTACAGTGACCATAGCTCTTAAATGACACCTTTTGTCATGAAAGTTATGGTACACAACCCACTTATGTTCTAGTCCACACATCTGACTCAGGGTCAGAAATCATGTCCATTATATCTACATCCTACAGATCATCACAATCAAACTCTAACTTCGGTTCTCTCTCTCTCTCTCTCTCCTCTCACATCCCATGCTCTTAGAAAGTCACCAATTTGACTACACGTTCCTGGAGGGCAAGAATAAGATCTCTTGTCAAAAGCATCAAGGTTTAACTGGCAGAGTGTGCAGAAACTAAAAGGTATGCATTTGTTCAGTAACACCTGCTGAGATGCTAGTGTCAGTGTCAGGCACTGTACTAGATGCTATGGTTATAGTGAAGAAAAAGAAAGGCTAATTTCTTTAATACAGAAATAGATACAATTTTTTTAAATGCCGGTTTGTTAATGAATCTACCTGAATCAGAAAGTGTCACAGCCAGTAATTTATCATTTTTTAGTTCATTCAACCTACTCTTACTCATCTTATAAATGTGGACAAAGACCGAGAGAAGTTAAGTAGCAAGCTCAGAATAAATATAAGGATTAGATTAAATCAGCTTCCCAAACTGTTTTCTGAAACCTTCTATTTCTGTGCAATGGTAATAATTGTTTTATATACATATTACTCAGAAAGCAGGGAGAAGTGGAGGTCCATAGTGAAATAAACTGGGGAAACACTAGCTAAGCAAAGTTCAACAGGATCTTTAACAGCAAGAACGCTTGGCCTGGCCTTTAATATGTTAATAAAAGTAATGAGTCTCCAACTTTACCAAAATTATTTGACCTAAGGACTTCTTTTTTAATGGATATACATTTGGAAAAATGTGAATCAAATGATCTCTGTGCTCTCTTCCACTTACCAAATTCTACAAGCTTATCTAAGAGTACCCACCTCAGAAATCCATCCTTCTTTCCTAGGCAGGTAATTTAATAGGCCAGATTCTTCGGAAAAGGCACTAATTCATGCATCCAACCATCCATCCCTCCATCCATCATTCAACCCCTTATATTCATAGTCTCTGTCCTTCTGTTTCTCTCCACACACATCTCCTCTCATGTCCTAAAACTGGATAGACACAAGCATCGGAATAAAATCTAAGATTTCAATTTCATCAGATCAGACTAAAAGGTACTTATAAAAGTGAGGGGGAATAGGGGCATTTTTGCAATGTCATCTCCAGCAGACATTCTGAAAGGTAATACCTGGGAAAAGTTACATTCCCCTATTACTCAATAACCGAACACCCGGGGAAGGTCCTTGCAATTCTGATTATAGCAGGTGGGCACAAAGAAAATAACCCAAGGAGAAAGAAAAAAAACAAAAAACAATCACTGAGTCAACAGTGGAGGTGCCTGTCCCCAACTCTGTCCCAAACGAACCTCTGCCTTCATTTGCCTCCGCCTTGCTTCTTTCTCCTTTGACCCACTTGATTTTCCTGTTTTTATCCCCCATCTTTTTGCAAGTCTGACACACTGGCAACTTGCCACTGAGTCTTCCCAGAAGAGAGCCCACTTTTCAGGAAACCCTGCCTCACTCCCACTGAAGGGAAGATGACAGAAAAACAGACAACTCCAGCTATATCCAATTCCTACTGAGTACACACACATGATATTTATGCATGGGTATACCTTCATATATGTCAATATCAGTGTTAAATATTTTTTACTACTATAACCCTGTTAAGAGTAATATCATGATCCCTTGGCTGCAAATTTATTTTCTTGAATGGATAAAAACAGAAATAACCATATTTAAAGCATACGTCATGTTACAGGCCTCTTGTGAACTTTTCCAAAGGTCCTCCCCATGTCCACCCCCTCTTCCCTCCCAGTTACGTAATCTACACACTGGGATCCTCTGCTATCTCTCAAATTCACAAACACCTCGCCCAATCCCATAACAAATAGATTTTCAGAAGAAAAGTCAAGTAGGAAAATGATTTTCCTACATAACTTCCCCTATTCCTATATTTATTCATGCAATTAGGTGGTAAGAATCTTCAGTGTGTGTTCATGTATAGTATTTTACACAATCTCTGTAATAATTTTGAGAGAGAAGAGGGGTCAGGTTCTAGCACCCTCATTTTCAGAAGTTGGAGCCTCCTCCATTTCCCTGCTCCAAACTGTGGGTGCGCCCCAGGTCTCCGACCTTGATCTTCACCCCTTTTCTCTAATCACACTCACAAACACAGCAATCACCCCCAGCTGCATGACTTACATGCTGACCAACTTCAAACTTAACCTTTCAGACTCACTTCTCAAATACTCAACTACTTCTTTCAACCTCTCTACTTAGGATCTAATAAGCATTTAAAGTCCCTATACAAAGAGACCCTTAATTCCTGCAACACCACAAATCACTACCCTCCTCCTCCGTGTTCAACATCTCAGTAAATGTCATCGCTACGCAACACCCCGTTTGAGCAGAAAACCCAGAGGTCAGCCTTGACCTCTCTTTCTCACATCCCCCATCCAAAGCATTACCAATTCTATCTGCGTTAGCTTTGAAGTATCTCACACATCCAACAACTTCTCACCACTTTCAGTACTCAGTGACCACCTTCTTAACATAAACAATCAAGAAGGCAGAGGCTGTGTCAGTTTTTTCTAGATTACACCTGCCATGTTTTGACACACAATACATGCTTCAGAATTAATGAGTAAGTGAATACTGGCTCAGAGAAGTGATAGGACTCACAGAGTAAGTTAATGACAAAAGTCAGCGCTCCACATATGAAGGGATATCTTTCATCCTTGCATGTGTTTTTTCTTTTCCCTTTCACCTTTCTCTCTCAAATGCACATACTCAAAACTTCTTTTCCAACAAACCTCTACTCTACTCAGTGGGAAATGCACACAAAGGAGAGACACATGTGGGGACCCAAAGTACAATAAACTCTCCATTAACACCTTTAAAGCTGAGTCTGCATGGTAAAGCAGTGTAAACAGTTTTAGAGAGTCACAGTGATGATGGCGGATGGAACCAGTCCAGAGGCTGCTGTAGCCTAACTCCAGTTCTGAACTGAAAATATCAGGACAGAGGTTGGGTGTGTGGGTACTTCTGTGAAGTTAAGCAATATAATACATACATCTTCTCTAAAGGCACTTACAGATTCCTCCTGATGTCCGCAAAGAATAGCTATTAGAAAATGAAAAGGCTGGGCTCGGACGGAAAGAATAACACTTTTCTAGCATAATAAACCTCCCTGGGCCTTCGTCAGACCTAAAGCAAAGTGGAATTTATAAAGAGTGGTCAAACCCACTGCAGGTTTTGCTACAATAAATCGTTTTACCTCTCTGAGCCTCAGGTTCCTCACGTGCAACACAACCATACAAATAAGATATGTTAGGAGTGTGCTCACAGCCAGAACATGCCAGGATTCCCCTAATTTTATGAAACTGAGTCCCCAAGAAGACACAGGAGCTACCTCCAAGTGCAAAAAACATGCTAGTGAAATGCACACATTCCTTTACTACCAGACAGTAAAGACTACAAAAAGGTAGGAGACCTCAGCTCACACCAAAGTGTATCCGCTGACTGAAATATAATTATGATCTTTACTCTGCTATTCCCATCAGCCTAAATCCTTCTAAATCAGATTTTCCCAGTTTGGGTTTTGAGACATATTCCAAAGTATTTAGCCTGCACCATCTGTCCAAAATGAAACTAAAGAAAAAAAGTAATAATGAAGTAAAGGAGACTACTGACCTCTTTAATAGAAGATTTCTCTAAAAATGTCCAATTATCTCTAAATAGTATTGGTAATGTAAAATGAGGTCAAGTCAGCATGGCTTGGGTTAAAACATCCTTCACTGTAATCTCAAATAATTTTTTATCAAATCCTTAAACATAAAATTTCTATTAAGCCTAGTTTAGCCTTATTAAGACTAGTTTTTTTGGTCCTAACGGTCGGGGTGGTGAGCATCTCAAAAAGACATACATATTGGGTTGTATCCTTATTCATTTTAACATGCTAGGGGTCATTCTACTGAGCTACCATTTGCAGGTCCTCTATATTCCTGTGTATATATATTCCCCTGTTCAAGCTTTCAACATAGCCAGGCAAGTAATCCTCCTACTTGTTCTAATTATAAGTTTTACTACACAGATGAAAAAAGAAAATATTAATTTTTAAATTAGCGCATTAAGGAAAAGGTCCCAAAGACCTCAGAGTAGAATAGAAGCAGGTAGCTAAGGTTCCTATCTTTCCCAGTACTAATAATTTTACTCCTTTTACTAGCAAAATTCCATCTCAATCAGACAATCAAATTGCTGCACTTCATTCCAAGCTTGCTAAAATGGAAGCATATGCCAACAGACTTCAATACACTGTATGTTCACGGCAAACATATACACCTTGTTTAAATAAAGTACACATTCAGTGTAAATATAACCTTGTTCGGTCTGAATGTCTGTGTCCCCCCCAAAAGTCACATTGGAATTCTAACACCTAATGTGATGGTGTCAGGAGGTGGGGCCTTTGGGGGTGATCAGGCCATGGGGGTGGAACCCTTATGATGAGTATTACTGCTCTCGTGAAAGATATATCCCAGGGCTCCCTTGCCCTTTCTGAACTATGAGGCTACAATGAGAAATGCATGACTCGGCAGAAGCCCCTCACCTGACCCTGCTGGCACTCTGATCTTGGACTTCCAATCTACAGAACTATGAGAAACACATTTCTGTTGTTGAAAAATCTTGTAAGTCTCTGGTATTTTGTTACAGCAGTCCAGTGGACCAAGGCAAACCTCTATGTACAGGTAAAGTTGCATAATTAGAGGTGGCCTTTCTCCAGATCGAAAATCAAGCAAGTATTAAATTTCCTGATGAGGTGACAGGCTTCACCAAGCTCTCTACATCAAAAGCCCGGATCACTGAAACATGACTGGCAACATAACAGACACAGAGTAAGTGGATGCTGAGTGAACAAATGAATGAACCAACAAATAAATGAACAAAGGACACAAGAACTGACCTTTACTGCTATCTAGCATTACGCTAGCTACTGCCATGTTTTTCTTTCTCCTTCCTATTAAACTACTGAAGGGCAGTGTAAGGTATTCCATCAAATTTAATGTTTCAATCTGTTTTTCTCATCTTGGTATTTGATGGTGTATTTCTTTTCCTGGTTTGAGGGAAGCTGGTTAGCAGGGGGCTACTTCCAATGGCAGCTGCCTAATAAGCAAGCTGGCACACGCATACCACTCGGTCTGACGTGATTAAGAAGACAGGGTCCCTGAGGCAAAAGGGTCGAAAGCATATGGGGGTACAGTGTGTTTCACAGAGGGGAGGAGACTATGTGGAAGGGGAACTGGCTGGTGACCAAATACCAAAAAACCTCAAGGTTTTTGGACCGAAAGGGAGGGAGAAGGCAAGACCAGGAAGGAACAGTGGATAGGAACAGTTAAGGTGAGAAAGCTGAAAGAGAAACTAAAAGATACAGAGGGAGAGATGTGGAGAGACACTGTCATGAGAAGCATATCCTTTTTTGTTGTTGTTGTTTTGTGTGTGTGTGAAGCATATCCTAATCCAGGTTTTTGAAGGTTTTGAATCCAGTATTTGGAAGATTCAGTCTTTATCTCTCCTCAGTTAATGCTGCCCTGTACTAGTTTTGCTTCTTTGTCCAAGAGCTGACATAAGAAGATGATGTGTTTTGTTTAGCCCTTATTCTTGCAGGAGGGAGATGGCTTCGTTGGTAGGATGGGGCATCCATGTAGACTTGTTATTATTCAGAAGTAATACAGGTCTCTTTGCCACAAAAACTTTGGCCTTCTCAACTCCAAACAGTTACATGAAAATAATGCTGAAACGACATGCTGTCTTTACATTTGTTATTTACTTAACCTCTGACTTAACTCACAAGATTCCATGGCAGTTGGTAAGAATATATTTAGTAAGACAGAAATATATAAAAAATAAAAACAGGAGCACTTGGGTGGCTCAGTCAGTTAAGTGTCTGACTATCAGTTTGGCTCAAAGTCATGATCTTGGGGTTGTGGGATCAAGCCCCACGTCAGGCTCTGCACTCAGCAAAGAGTTCTCCTGAGATTCTCTCCCTCTCCCTCCTCCTCCCCCTTTGCCTCTCTCCCTGCTTGCGCTCTCTCATTCTAATAAATAAAATCTTTAAAAATAAATAAATAAAAATAAAACCCAGGTCCAAGGAAATACTATGTTATTTGAAATAATGTTATAATATTACTAATAAAATAGGATAAAAAGTCAAGATGAAGGGAAAGTTATTTGCAAGCTGCAGTTTTCTAAACAGATGAGCCATGGATTTGGCTCCTACATTCAGAGGGGTCAAAAAGAAAAGGGAAACAACGAAATACATTATTTTCAATGTCAAAGGGATAAAGAAAATGCACCAGTTACTTGAGAGACAAATTTTTTCTGGTCTTAGTTCTAAAACAAAATTTTCCTGAGGAGGGAGGGAGCATTTGAAATTTGATCTCTAGAAGCTTCTGTAGTTCTTCTAATTATTTAGAGATTTATGCGCCGCTTGGGAATATCAACACAGGGCATTTATATTTCAAAAAAATCAAATCAGGACACCAACTTAAAAACTGTATCTCTGTTTTTTAGTATTTTTTCCACAAAGCCACGACCCCCTCTATGATTCCTATCTTCTCCTTGCACTTAGATACTACTTCCTTAGGACACATCAGAAGTGGGGAATTAAAGTGTCTAAAATGCTAAAACTATGACAAATCTAGAAAATAATTCAAGAGTGGAGAAACAAACCATTTTTATCCACTGATCAATCTAGTCAGAGAGATGAGATGGACCTAAAAGTAAAGAAAATTACCAGGAGAAATGCTACATTATTTGCCTGAGTGATTTGGGGCTATAAGAATGAGGCCAAAAAACCCTCCCACTGTGCAGACTAAGTAATGGTCAACAATGGTTGGGTGTTACTAATACTGGGTGACCAAATAATTTACCATCCAAACTGGGACACCTGAGAGTTAAAGAGGGTGCTATTAATAATCATACCTGACAAAAGGCATAAACCAGAGCCATCCTAGCTAAACCAGAATATATGGTCACTCTGTGAGCTCATCAGGGCTTTACATTCCTACTGAACAAATTTCCTCATTATACCCCTCAATGACATCACATAGGATAGAGAAGGCCAATAAAACCCCCTTTTACAGATAAAGAAAGCACATGCCCAAAAGATTAGATAAGTAACGAATTCAGGTTTATAAAGGGAAATATCAGAGCAAAGACTCCACCAGGGTTTACTGACTGACGCCAAACTCAATCCTTTCCACTAAATAATCTAACAACCTGGAACAGCCAGATATCAATGATGTGGACCTCCAGTATCCAGTATCAAGGATAAAAAAACGGAAGACATTTTCAAATACAGAGGAAAAAACCTTCCTTTATGCTTGAAATGCAAACATAACTGGGTTTATTTTTTGAGCATTTTATATTTCTAAGATAATTTTTTTATGGTTTCTGATATTAAAATTTCCTTGTTACTTCATTTCAAGTAATCTAAATATAGGCCAAAATCCTGGATGAAAACAACACAGATGCATGACAAGCTTAAATTCAAAACTGTCATAAAATTTAATTGAGTTTAACTCAGTTAATTCAGGCTCTCCATTTTACTACATTAACAATAATCTGTTTTCTGACCCTAAAATGATTATTACTGTACCATCACCTGCCCTATGTTAAGCAGCATATGATTAGAAAATGTTTTATGAAATTACCGGGTAATAAATAGTCAGCTAATCTAGTTATTCTCAAACCCAGCTGTACATCAGAATCACCTGGCACCTTTTTAAAAATATACTCTTCCATATCGTACCCTTTACGTACTCGATCAGGAATCCAGAGAAGAAAAAATTTTAAGCTCTTCAGGTGATTCTGAGATCCAGCCCTTCTAATCCCAATCCAACCAACACTTCAAGGTAGACACAGGTAATATTCCACCCACCACAACCACACATCTATCATTCTCTCTTCTGCAACCCACATGAATTCTTTCTATTGATTGTCTTTTTTCCACTCTGCAATGCAGCACTGACCAGCAGCTGAGGACATGCACACTGCAGGCAGGAAGCTGTGGGGCCAACCCTCTTCACTCTTCCCCCAACACCCTCATAAACATCTTCTGAATTAGCCTGTGGAAAGATAATTGTCATAATACAATAAAAACTGATATCTGGTAAGCACCTATGTGCCACTAGTTGTGCTAACTGCTCTGCATGCATGATCTCAATCTCCACATAAACCATTTAAAGTGGGATTATTCCCATCCCCATATCACATTATTGAAGAGGTTAAAATAGCTTTCCCAAGGTGATACTGCTAGGAAGTGGCAGAGCAAGGACTTGAACCTAAATACCAAGCTCTTCTCAATACACCCACCAACTAAGCTAAAGCTATTGAGTCCCCTTAGCGTTCAAGAGCTAGTCTCCATTCAGGCTGTGCATCAAAAATCCAGGACTTCATGGAGGTCTCAATGGGAAAAGAATCCGAAAAGCTCTTGGCTTTTCTAACAGACCAACTAAAATCTAAACATTAACATCAGGAAAGGAAAGCAAATGTCCATTTCTGAAATATAAACTGCTCTTTATAAAAGTACTTCTGGAAGGAATCAGCAGTCCTTCTGGAAAATGAAACATTTAGACTTTGAAGGTACATCAAAGGTGCCTCTTCCATTGTGTAACTTGGGGCTTTCCTCTCTAGCTGGGTGCAGAGAAACAGAATTCAATATTCCAAATGTAATCTTAAATCCCAACTATTTCTTTCTCTTTAGTTGCTCCACTAAAGAAAAATAAAGAAAAAATGGGTTTCCACCAGGATGTGTTTGGCTGGTGGGTGGTCATACAGTTTAGTATCCAAACTGAAAGGCTATTTTAAGAGTAAAAGTGGGGGGCTATTCATAATTATCCTGGGAAAATAGACATACAAGGAATTTATGGTCACCATGATGGCAGAATTCAAAGACAACAAAGAAGACATCAATTGCCATAAACTCACTGAACACTAGGGTTCAGTTTGGTTCAATAAATAATAACCCTTGTGCCTACAATGTGCCAACCTCTATGCTAAAAACTGGTGTATGAAAACCAAATCCTCCAAACCAGAAAGGAGAACTGACCAGTCATTCAACAGTTACAACATGAAAAAGCCAGCTATAGAACAGTATGTATGACAGGATCCCATCTGGATGGATGGATGGGTGGGTGGGTGGATGGATGGATGGGTGGATGAAGTATACTGAAATGTGGTGCTGTGGGAGCAAAAAGCAGAATCCTCTAAGTCTATATAAGGGTGGATCGGGCATGGTTTCATAGGGGAGAGTACCCTGGAGTGGAGATTTGCAGGAAAACAGTAGATATTAAACAGGAGAAGAAACAGGTGGAAGAAACAGGTGGAAACACGCAGAATAAAAGCATGTGTAAAGGGCACAGATTCAAGAGCATACAAAGACCCTTCCATGAAAGGCAGGGTGGTATAGTACTTCCATGAAAGGCAGTGGGGCCAGAGATGGGCCTAAAGTGGTGGGAACGGTTGACCCTCAATGCTATATTGAGGAGACAGGAGTTTACAGTGAAGGTTAGAGGAAGCCAATGACTACTGCATTTGAGAAAGACCAATCTGTATAGGTCATCTCAGGCAAACGGGAGGTAGAGGGCAGAGAGACCTGCAGTTGGGGAGGCAATGCAATAGTCCAAATACGAAATGATGTCAAGCCAAAGAGTGACAAACATTTATGAATCCTATACCTCAGATAAGAGATTCAGAGATAAACAGGACCACTCACTGCCTTGTGGAAAGTGGGGTCCAACCGAAGACAAATATAGGGACAACAGTATATGAGAATGACCACGGATAGTTTGAATAAAAGGCTTAAGTTAAACAACAGAATCTTTTTTGACTGTAAACACTTCAAGAACTGAAGAGAATGCCAACACAAATTTCAAAGTCATGAAGTCCTGGAACAAAGTTGAAATGAACAGCTGGGGAGAGAAAACCTTTCTGAGATGGAATTATTCAAGATTGACCTCTTTTCTTAAATAGGTTTAAGGATAACAGAGAAATATCTGGAATAATATAATTAAAACACAACTATAAAGTATTGCAACTTGGGGTATGTTGGGAGGGGAGAGGAGTCTTTCCTGAGTACAAGATGAGGCATAATACTACTCCATGAAAGAGATACCAGAATTCTAAACCTGACTTGAGTTCAAAACCCACTAGCTGGCTATGAGACCTTGAGCCAATTATTTTACCCACCTCTCTTCAGTGTAAAATGAGAATAACTACGCCTATATCTTATAGGTTTATGAAGAGTGAATGAATTAGGATTCCTGGTGAAAACGGCTGACTGAACACAAGTGTCCAATTTCATCCCCTCTTGAAACCCAGCTAAACTCTGTGTGTGTGTGTGTACACAACAGGAGATACAGGAAGCCTTTTTGTTTTAAGACCAAAACTACAAATATGGAAGGGGAAGAGGAGAGGAGAAATATGCAAATGACTTCTGGAAGATGGTAACTAGACAGATGTGCAGCAAAATGACTTAGATAACCCATGAAAACTAAATTCCACATTGACAGTGGCAAAAGCTGAGAACCAAGTAAATATATACCACAGAAGCCTCAAAAGTCACAGGAATTGGAAGCACCAGCACCTGAGGTGAAAGGAAGCCTGGGAGTGATGTCTGAGAAACAATTCTCTTGCCTACTCCTTCACCCAGCAGAAGTCTAGACTAGCACTGTCCAATAAAATTCTCTTCAAAAATGGAAATGCTTACTCTTTGCTCTGCCCAGTATGGTATTTACATGAGGCTACCGAGAGTTTAAAATGTGACCACGGCAAATGAGGAACTGACTTTTTAATTTTATATAATGTTTACTAATGTAAATTTAAACAGCAACATGTGGCTAGTGGCTATTGCATTTTAGGGCTGCTTGGGTCAAGAGGCTTATTTTCTGGAGAGGATAAGACGGAGGATCCTAGGGCTAGAGAGGCCAGGCCAAGCACAGGGGCCTTCAGCACACAGGGGGACTGTGTCTGCACACACACTGAATTCTGATGGCCTGAATGCTGCAACTTCCACCCTCTTCCCCACATGGCTCCAGAAATACTGGCAGCCACTCTCTGACCCTCCGGCAAGAGTGAAATATGGTTTTCTGAGGAATGTTACTATCCCACAAAAGCACACCTAAAATACTAACACTGAGGTTCCCCAATTAATGGCCCATTCAAGTCACTCTTTAGTGAAGTTCAAAGTTCACAGGTCCCACATACACACTCAGCCTTCTTCTCAAGTTTAGTCATGAAAAGCCAGCCAAGACAAACCCATGTCTGAGGAAAGCCTCTAGCATAGACAGGAACAAAAACAACTCAGAATAAATAAAGATTATTTACAGAGAGAAAAAAATTTTTTTAAGTAATTAATGTCCTCAGACTGATAAAGAAACATTTTATTTATGAAGCATGAATAAGATTCTTTTTAAAGTAACATTTCAAAGAAAAAAGGAGTTCTTGATTATTAAAAAGATGACTGCAGATGACTGCAGAATTGACTCTTCATCTCAGCCCAGGTTCTGATCTCAGTGTCACGAGTTCAAGCCCCATGCTGAACTTCCAAAACAAACAAAAAAAGCTGATCACAGAAATGAAAAAACGGGACTGGAAAAGGACCATCTAGAACTTTCTATATTGATGGAAACATTCTATACTTTGTTTTGGGTGGTGGTTACATATGGGTGGTTACTTGGTTTTGACAATTGTCAAAACTAAGTGAAATAAACATTCAGAATGGTGCACTTTACTCCATGTCAATCATACCTTTATTTTTTAAAACTCAATAGAAGGGTTTGAGGATAAAATCTTGGAAACTGCTTAGCAAATAACAGTTTGAAAATAAGAGAGAAAACATAAGAAAATTGGGATGACCAGGGAACCTGGGTGGCTCAGTCGGTTCAACAGCTGCCTTCTGCTCAGGTCATGATCCCCGGTTCCTGGGACTGAGCCCCTCATCACGCTCCCTGCTCAGCAGAGAGCCTATTTCTCCCTCTCCCTCTGCTGGTCCCCATGCTGTGCTCTCTGTCAAATAAATACAATGGAAGGAAGGAAGGAAATAAATAAATAAATAAATAAATAAATTAGGACGCCCAATCTAGAAAATCACACATCTGAGTAAAAGGAGATCCTAAGGGAAAGAAAGAGAATGGAGGAAGAAAACCATCTGCAAGATCATTTGAGGAAGATTTTCCAGGACTGAAGGCTATCATTTGTCATACTGAAAAGGCCTCAAAATACAACAGATGAGAAGACCTGCTGAGTATTACTGGGAACACTGGGAAAACAGAAGGGTCTATATGCATCCAAGCCAAATTCAAAAGATCAAAAATTGATTTGTTTTAATAACTGGGTAGCTTTTTAACAGCTGCATGAAGCAAGGAGACAAGTGACAAATGCCTTCAAAATTTTGAAGGGAAACAATACCAACCTAAAAATCTATAACCTGCCAAATTACCAATAAAGTCTAAAGGAGGAATAAAGGCATATTTAGGTATTCAAGATCTTAAAAAACTTACCTGCTATGTACCCTCAAAAAGCAAACAGAGGAGAAGCTCCAAAACAAGAAATAAAGATCAAACACAGAGGAGGCAAAGGGAATTCCTAGGAGGACAGGAGAGAGATCTCAAGATGAGAGCTGTAGCCAGTCTCTGAGGATGATCTGTCCACAGTTGGGCAGCGAGACACAAGAGACAGATGTGTTTAGTGCTGTCATTATCGAGATCCTCGAAGACTGCATCAAGGGATAGAATGTCAGATTCCTAACGAAATTTGGCTTTTCTTAATTACACACTGATAAAGTTCCTATTCTTCCCTCAGCATCTTGATGTCTGAATCGGTAGACCACATTACCACAGAGAAGTCTCCTGCTGTGGCCTACCCTTGAGAGCTAGACATAAACCAGGATGAACTTAGAAGTGAAAATGAAATATGGAGCAGCTCACTCCCTGTGACTGTGGTATTACTTCCAGGTTCCCAACAGCTGAACCCACGGCAGTCCTCCCAATATCCCATGTCCCACAACTCCCTAACAACCTGCCCCATTGACTTTTCCAAAAGTCCCTCAACCTCTCAACTCCAAATGCAGACTTGACTTGACCCAGAGCTTTTGTTCTAAACCAGGGGATTAAGAATTCAAACTAAGGCCATTAAGCTCTACTCTTGAGAATGATGGCAACACTACCCTTTCCTTACACAGTTTGGCATGCTTTAGGGACACCTACACTGGGAAAAAGGGATTGATTAATACAGAGGTTGGGCTGGTTCATACCTCTGAGATGAGTGCAATGAGGAGGGGTACTTGGTAAATTCAAAAATACTTATGGGGTGCCTGGGTGGCTCAGTGGGTTAAAGCCTCTGCCTTCAGCTCAGGTCATGATCTTAGGGTCCTGATTGAACCCTGCAACGGGCTCTCTGCTCAGCAGGGAGCCTGCTTCCTCCCTTATCTCTCTCTGACTGTCTCTCTGCCTACTTGTGATCTCTGTCTGTCAAATAAATAAATAAAATCTTTAAAAAAATACTTATAATGTTCTTCTACTTTTTTTTTTTAAAGATTTTATTTATTTGACAGATCACAAGTAGGAAGAGTGGCAGGCAGAGAGAGAGAGAGGAGGAAGCAGGCTCCCCACTGAGCAGAAAGCCCAACATGGGGCTCGATCCCAGGACCCCAGGATCATGACCCAAGCTGAAGGCAGAGGCTTTAACCCATTGAGCCACCCAGGCGCCCCAATGTTCTACTTCTTAACTGAATGGTGAATACATCGGTATTCTTCTCTGACTATACATATGTTTTGTATACTCTTTCATATGTTTAATACATTTTTCAATTTAAAAAATCCCCTTCCTGGGACACCTGGGTGGCTCAGTTAGTTAAGCATCTGCCTTCAGCTCGGGTCATGATCCCAACTGGGTTCCCTGCTCAGCAGAGAGCCTGCTTCTCCCTCTCCCTCTGCTTGCGCTCTGACAAATAAATAAAAATCTTCTAAAAAAATTCCCTGCACAAATAATTAAATAGGCATATATATATATATTTAAAGCTCCTACTACAATGAGAGATCTTTATTAGGTACTCATTAACTACCAATTACCTACCTTATCCTCTGCGGTCATCCAAATCCTGAGCTGCTTTAAAGACCATCTTGAAAGGCAGCAACCTTCAAAAGCCCTGACTATGCAATAATCCCCTTGATTTTTACTGCCAGTTTGTGTCATTATTCACTGGCAATGTGTCTCTCCTTAGCTAGGCTGAGAACAGAATTGTTTTTTTTTTTTAAATCATTACTTGTGTTAATGAGTGCTTCTTTCAGCCTTCCATTCTCTACTATAAAACACATGGTGGCCTTGAGTCAAATGGGGGTGGGACTGACTGGCACACTCTATCCTCCAGAGAAAGTCAAGTTCTTAGATGAGGGCCTTCCTTCTATGACTCAATGTCTTCCCACTCACTTCAACTACCTAGCAGAGGGCCTGGCACAGAGTAAGAACTCAAACTTCTACTGAAGAAAAAAGTTCTAAGAAAAGTGACAAATATGGGTGAACAGATTAATGGAAAAGTAGCCCCTTGTGGAAAGGGAAAAGTCACTGTAATCGTTCCTGGTTAAATAAATCAAGCAAAAATCTCAAGCATAAAAAGATCGTATGATATAAAGGATAATCCTTGAAAATTATTTCCAGTTCTGAAAAGAACTAAATCAGAGGCAAGTAGGTTAAACTAAACAAACCATGAGTTTTAAATGGAATAAACTGGCGGTGGTGGTAAGGGGGGCCTTCTTACCCAACACACTGACCAAATCTTCCTGGAATCTCTCTCCCTGTTAGCAGTGTCAGGTGCACTGAGTGAGTTCTAATCCTCCCTCTGGGTCTTAGACAGTCCAGTAGCTCCTCTGGGTCTCAGCTTTCCCCACTGCAAAACAAGTGGACAGAACACATGTCCATAAAGCTCTCTGAGAGCCAAGAGGGTTGTAGGAATCATATATTCCTGCTTTCTGATTTCTGATTCACTAAGAGCAGTGCACAGAGACATGTACAAGGCAAATCGGTCTCTAATACCCTACTAGTACAAAGATCAAATGTTTCAAATTCATGTGCTTTCACACAGAGTTTGAGTTCTAAAAGTTGGGTTTTTTTTTAATAAATGCTATGCTTTAAGACAGTTAAATGCAGTGACTTTTAACCTGAAAACTGCTAAAGCCAGGGAAATTAATATAAGTTGAACACATACCCATCTCTATTATGATTCCATTTTTTAAAGTAACTCCTAAATGTGTATGACTCACACAGCTGAATATATTGTGATGTTCCTTTATCATTTTATCTTCCAGTGCCAGTAATCCCACATTAGAGTGCCAAAACCCTTTAATAAGTATAGCATGTGCTTCTGGCCATACTCCAAAAACCACCACAGGACTGTTGCATTAGGAAAAAACTCCAGTGAGGATTTCTGGGCTTCAGAATACAGGACCCCCAGTCAGATGCCCAAAATATGACTTCCCTCACTTCTCCAGCACGGCCACTTCTGATACTAGAAACAGTAAAGACAATTATCCTTCTGGCTTACAAGGCCCTTATAAGTTTACAAAGCACTTCCTCATCTATTAGCTGATTTCCAGTGACCCACTAAAGTGCCTACAGCAGACATTACTACACCCTGATGAAGAAAGAGGGATCTCAGAGATTTTAAGTGACTTGCCCAATAGTACCCAGCTAGCAAGTGATGAAGCTGGGACTTGCACACTGGTCCTCCAAAACCAAAACCTGGGCTCTTCTCACCAAACTGCTTTGTGATTGTGAAGAAAACAATGGATTGAAATAAAGCCTGTTGGGAACTCTTGTGATTTTACTTATGGGAATAGTTCAATCTTTTGTAAACTTTACTTGTGAGAGTAGTTCAATCTTTGAAAGGGCAGCTAGGAAAAGCCCATGTATAAAAAAGTTACTACCCCTAACTTGTCCCAACCCCCAACATCACCAATGAGTGAATTCCGTCTACTTCCCCAAAGGGCAAAAAAGTGACGGAGCCCAAATGAGAAGCAGGCCTAGTGACAGTTCCATGGCTAAGTCCACCCCAGTTCATGCCCATTAAGTTCAGAAGGGCAGGGGAAGGGGAGGCTAGGGTAGAAATCCCAGAGGTGGGGAAAGGGGCCAGTTAGGATAGGAACTGAGTCAGCCTACCCATTTGGACTGGACCCCAATGTGCCCTCTCTTCTACTCCCAAGTGAGAAGACAATCTGGAGGTCAACCCTCAGAATAGAAACTGCTAGTTATAGCAGGGCTTGAGTCAAGGGAAGCAAGGAGGAATTAAGTAAATGGCCTCAAATCATAGAGCAGCACAGGGCCTTCAACCTTCTCTCTGCACAAAGACACTTAGACATGTGGTAATCCTTCCCAAGAAACAGGCTTCCCGGAGTACTTTCAGTGACAAAATTTCCTTAAGCAGCCAAAGGTGGTGTTAGGTTCCTCATTAGATCATTCTTAAGAAGAAACAAAACAAAACCACTATTACATGTCCTCTCAAGTGGAGAACAGCTAACCAGACCATCCCTATTTAAAAACAAGATTTGTTTCATTGACCTAACAGTTTCATTGGCAGCTACAACTAACTTTATGAGAGTGGAGGACACAGAAATTCACTCTGTACTCTCACCTTTAATTACACAACAAGGGCTGGAATCCCCTACCAGTTTATCCAGCCAAGTTTTTAAAAACTCACCATGAGGGAATTTCCAAAGCCCATCTAACATCACTATATAAATACTGATCACCTAGGCTTCTCTGTTCACAGAGAAGCAGAGTAGTAACAATATGAAAAATCTCCCTTACCCTTCACCACTTCAAACATTTAGTATGATTTAGGTTTTTGGTTAACCATGCTAGTCAAATGCTTTAAGCTGCTAAATTACTAACTGGGCTGGAACTTTCTAACCATACCTAATTTAAATACAATCACAGATTACATGTCGAAAACTTAAAACAAATCTCCGTACTTGGGCCAAATGAGATCTGCCTTATAATCTGGGTTGAAAACGGTGAGTAAACAGGCTAATCATGATCACCATCTCCACAGCAAAGATATGGAAGAGCCTTAAGGAGTGGTTCCTGGCATCACTCAAACCCAAGTTTCAATCCTGGCCTTGCCACTTATGAGTTATGTGGCCTTGGGCACTTGAGTTTCTGAGCTCAGGTTTCTGCATCTATAATACCAATTCCCCTCTCATCTAATTGTCACCAAAAACCAAGCACAAAGGAAATCATACATTAGTTATGAAATAAAAGATACCCATTAATTCCTATGGATGTAAATTCGGAATACAAGCCAGTGTAATTGCTGGGGTAATAAAAGCATGGAAATTCAGGGCAGAAAACAATTACATCTTTTTCATACTCAACTCTCCTCCCTGCGGGGTCCAACCCAATCCAGCATCCTCCTTCTCCACCACCTCTCCATCAACTCCGGCCTACAATAACTGGCACTTAACATAATCAGCCCTAATTAAACACTGTATTATTTTTCCAAGATTACTACTAGGCCAGTCCCAACACCCACTTAAGACCTTCAAGGAAAGAGTTCTCTGTTTCTATAACTTCCAGTCTCGTTACCCTTTCATTCCCACAGATTACAAACTACACGGAGGCCACAGCAATGACACTATGCCATTTAATGAGAATCAGGAATGTCAAATCAAAATGTCAAAATCACTCTTGAACACTAACACATAATGTTAACATTTGAAATGAGCGTTCTGAAACCACTTTGGTTCAGCTCACACGGGGACACTCCCATTTGCTGGCTGTGGTGACTAGAACACAAGTTAGAATCCCTCCAGCTAAGCTTCTCAGGCGCAGGGTGCTGGGGACGAAACCACTGTAACCACTTCACATCCACTCAGATATACCCATTTTCTAAAGCTGCAAAACCATCAGCTAAAAACAACTCTTTATGCAAATGAGTTTGGAACCAAGGCTACACATACTATGACTTAAAACAGACTGGAGGTTGAACTCTCCCCAGAGATGTCTCTGCATATTATCAGGTATAAGTGATAAGAATTGACAGGAAACCAGGGCACCAGACAGTCTCCTTCACCTTTTTCTAAGCACATATTTTGTATTGCTCTCCTTACTACCTTGAAGTGAAAATCAAATATAAACTACTCACATGCAAAATTTCAAAAGAATCAGTATGATGTCCAAATGATAAATAAAGGAGAACTTAAAGAAATTTACAAGAATGTGTATTTCAACATGTAATTCCTCTCATAGGTCCACTAGAAGACATAATAAAGTAGTCTAATACTTGCACCAACACCAGAATAGCCATGAATGCAGTAACTACAAATACAGACAGACACCGGCAGGTCCTTCTTGGTGACACAAATAACATGATTTGGCTCAGTGAATTAAATGTCTGCCTTCACCTCAGATCATAATCTCAGGTCCTGGGATCAAGCCCTGCATTGGGCTCTGTGCTCAGCTTGAAGTCTACTGCTCCCTCTCCCTCACCCCTCCTCCCCGCTCTCGCTCGCTGGCTCTCTCTCTATCTCTCTCAAATAAATAAATAAAATCTTTTAAAAAAAAATGGTGAATAGAATTTGGTAAAGGTCCAAACAAAATAAAACAGTATCTTTCTATAGTACAATATATCAATTTATATAACAGTTGCATTCCTAGAAAATTCAGGTTATATCAAAATAATACAAAAATTACTTTATATAAAATAAAATTAGGTTCTAGGCCCATAAAATTATCACCATATTCTCCCCCTACAAGAATGTCTGGAGAGACATTCAAAAGTCACATAGGCTACTGAAAAATTCTTTGCACAGGACTGTCCCTATGCACATTAAAGAACAGTTATTATTTTTGGCCATTCCCTCTAAATGCCAAAGGTACCCACCCCACCACCAACCAATAAAACCCCACAGAAATCACTGAACTAGCTGTGATGAAGGGTGTTGCTCTGAGCCAAGTGCAATCTTACTGCCTTTGTCTTTCCTATACAGACCTTAGAACTATGCCTGGCTCCTAAGCAGGTGCTCAGTCTGAGGAATTGGGTGGTATTTCTCCTAAAATTCATTCTTTGGTAGCAGAAAAGCAGAGTCAGTATTTTCAGTCAATACAAAGACGGCATCTACTGGACCGGAAATGTAAAACTGCCGACATTGCGCTCACAATCAGAAACACTTTAAAGGATGCTATTGTTCCTGCCCCAAAATGACAGCCTAAGACTAGGACAGCAAATACACATCAGGACATGATGTTCCACCAAGGCTGAGAATGGCTTTATGATCCATCTCAACATGGCTCCAATGAGTCCTCCCAACTGTTTTGGTTCCCCAGCCTCAGCAGTATGGGAGAAGGCAATACATAGCCTCGAAAGAACCTCCCGTGGGTATTTAGAGCCTGCCACATTGCAACCTAGTAACTTCCACTACTATCGTCTGAGTACTTACGATGTGCTTCAGGTACCTAGTACTAACTGCCTATTTGACCCTCATTGGACAGTAGGAGGTAGTGTAAATCTCTACTTCACAGGAAACTAAATAAGGCCCAAACACAAAATCCAAGAACAAAAGCTAGAATCCAAGCCCAAATTCCAGCCCAGCTATCCACCTCCAAAGCCTGAGCTCGTTATCTGCCTGCAACTACCTACAAGACCTGTCTGAAGGAGGCAGGGTAATACAGCTTCCTACTAGAGTGGTACTTCCCTGCATGGACCCAGGAGGTGGGCAGCACCTCTAGGTGGACAGCCAGACAGCATGTCAAAAGCCAAAACAAAATATCCCTCTCTCTCACTGACTCAGCCAGAGGCTAATCTGAGACATGAGGGGACGTCTCACATTAGATCTTTCAACCAAGCTTTGGATACCAGGACACCACGTTCCCTGATACATAAAGATCCAAAGCTTCAGGATGGCATCAAGCCCTGCTGAGTGTTGGCTCCAGCCCGTCATCACTCGGCCTGTAGCTGGTCCTGCTTCTCTCCTCAGGAGGGTCAGTGCTATTGCTCCTCTGCCCGACTTTGCAAGCCTCTGAGCAAATGCTAGATCTTTGCTTATCCAATAGCTTGGAGGAGATACTCCTCCTACCTGCTCTGCATATGTGAGTCCTGCCTGTCTTTCAAGGTCTGCAGTAAGGTGGCCCTCCCTTACCTCAAAGTCTGTCCACCTAGAGATATGACCCCACTTAGAGCCTTCACAGCACTCTCCTGCCTCACAGCAGGCAGTATACGCGTCCCATCCCCAGAGCTGTAGTTCCTTGTTTCCTACCCCACCCCGTGCCCAACACTAACACTACCACCACGGATAGAAAGTCCACTTAATGAGTACCTACCACTGTGCCAGTCACTTTCCAGACCTCAGCTCCTTTAATCTACGTATTAGTTCCAATTTCTCTGATGAGGAAACAGACCTGGCAGGATTCAGCTTCCACTGGCATTACACCACAGTGGATACCAGCACAGTGTGCAATCAGACTGCCTATGTTTGACTCCCTGATCTACCGTTTACCAGCTATAGAGTCTTGGGTAAGTTATTCAGCTTCTGTGCCTCGGTTCCTCCTCTGTAAAACAAGGATAATAATACGTACTTCATAGGACTGTTCTCAGCATTTAAAGAGCTAACATATGGGAAGCACTCAGCACACAGAATCTGGACAAAAAGTATTTTCTACTGTTATCAGTGCTGCCTCCAACCTCGTCTCTATTATGCTCCAAGTCCATACTTTGAGAGCCTCAAATATACCTTTGTATACTTTTGTCCAAGCTGCCTTGACTGCTCTTTGCACACCAGCTGCTACCATTCTTTGGGTCTGATGATATGCTTATCTCAGAGGGATGTTCCTGACAACAGAGTTCAAGATGATCCCGGTCATCTAGGCCCTGCCTCAAGTGCCCTCCTCGCCCTTCCCCTACTCCTGTCCATCCCCCACCACACCCTTGTTTCTTTTCCTTAGAGCACTTATCACAACCTAGAATTCTGACACTTATGCTAAGTTGGTCTGTGTATTTGTTTGGGGTCCACTGCCCTGACTACAGATGAGGGAAGGTACCATGTCTGTCTTTCTCAGTATTATATCTTCTTCATCCAGCCAGAGCCTGGTGTATAATGCATGCTAAATAAATATTTGTTGGTACCTTGCCTGCTTCTACACAGTTAAGTGCTCAAGTAGCATCTGCTGAGCTAAATAAATGACGAACTATGGAACCCTTCAATGCTGGATGCTTACTGCTGCTACGATGTCAGTCTGCAAGGCGCCATTTTCTGTATTTGGTCAACTTTGAATTATCGGTCACCCAAAACATCTATTAAGCACCCACAATGAGCAAATCTGTGTGTTCTCTGTATAAGGCAAAACAATAAAGTCACTGTATTTGGCTGGAAGACAACAGGGAAGATCAGGACTGCAGTCCTGCCAAGAGTACCCAACGGAGGGGAAAGAGTGATGGCTGAAATCCCACTGCCTGCTTTCTAGTGTCCAGGCCACACTGCCAGTTCAGGGCTCTTTTCTGCTTCTCACAAAAGCAACAGATCAGCAGCAGCCCTGGGGAGGGCCAGTCTTGTTCTTAAGGCTGGGTCTCTGTGCCGTGGGATTTTTAAGGGCACACAAGACGCCTCTCACCCTTGCAGTGGCCCTGAAACAGCCAGCCGGGGTGAAAGTTATTGTGTTCCAAGAGATGCTTATGAGAATTCAAAAACGGGGTGGGGGGGGCCAGTCAGCTGACTCCCACCTTTAGAGTCAGACAAGTTGATCGGATTAGCTATTATTACTTGTCCACACAGAGAAGCCTGAAAGTGGAGTCCTGAGAAGATGAAGCTTACATACAGCAAAAGGGGGAGAGAGAGATTCACTACAAGGAATTCTGCCAGGAAGGGCAGGCCCAATCTGGAGACCCCACACTTCACACACTTCACCCTCTGACCCGAAGCTAGCTCACACCGTGTCTAGTAAGTGAGAGGGCCAGGGAGTGCGTGCACGGACCTACACACAAGCACAACACAAGAGGAAGGAGGCCGTTTCGGTTTTCCCCTCAGGACGTCCTAACTGTTTGACAGAGAAAAACCACATAGAGAAGAGTCTAGAGACCCGAGGATCCCTCCTCTCAGCTTTTCCAGTAACTTGCAGAGTGACCTTTGGACAGTCACTTCCCCTCTTTAAGCCTCAGTTTCATCATCTGACAAATGAGTGAGGCTGTACTACATTACAGACAGGAACTTTCAAGCTATGTTCTAAGCAACCCAAATGTTTCTGAGTCCTATAATATTCTGGCGGGGGGGAATATATTCAAATTTCACTTTTCACTATATTTTAACAATTTCTGAAATTATAATAAACCCCCACAAATTCAATTTGAGAGCAAATTTTAACCCACTAAAGATCACCAATGTGATAGTCTATAGACCTCAGAATAAAGCCTGTCTTATCAGCCTGAACATCTTTTGTCTCTGATTCTGAAGGAAACTGGAACTCTATTCTTTTTTTTTTTTTTTTAAGAATTTATTTATTTATTTTAGAGAGAGAGAGACTTTGGGGTTGGGGAGACAGAGGTGAAAGGGAACCCCAAGCAGACTCTGCACTGGGCACAGAGCCCAACCTGGGGCTTGGTCTCATGACTCCCAGATCATGACCTGAGCCGAAACCAAGAGTCAGTCACTTAGCCGACTGAACCACCCAGGTGCCCCAGAACTTTATTCTTTAAATTCAGACCTATACCTGTCTACTCCCTTGAACTTGCTCAAGCAAGTACACTACTATAGCATACTTGCAGCATGCTCAATCAAACGCCAGGGAAATCTCAGGCACATCTGCTGGGCTCCCACTCACAGAGAAATAATTATGTAGTAACAAATGAATTCATAATAGGTTGCATTAGAATAAAAAGTAAGCACACTTTATTATCAGTCTTGCATTATTTTATAGAGAACGAAAACATCTGTTAAACAGTTGTGATTCTATTTTGTGATAAAAGTTCCCCCTATTCTTCTATAGGCTTCTGGATCAATTTAATTGAAGGATATCCTGAAGCTGCAAGGTTAGTTATTAGTAAACAATCTGCAATTACTTATTCAAGTGAATTAGATTTTTCCATACTGTAACCAAAACTAAATTCTTACATAAATTAGGTAATAAAACTGGAAGATGACTGGGACTGCCACTCTAAACCCAACTCAAAATTCTGTGCCCACAATCAGATTCGCTGTTCTCTTAACTTTAGCATAATTGCTATGATATGGTAAGTTATGATACTGTATGTCTGAATTTATAAAATTAGTGTTTTCAGTACACTGAGGTTCCATATGGGATTCAATTTGAGATAGTTTCCTGACTTCCGAAGAGTCAAAAACCACCATCAAAGTCCTCTTCAAGCTTCAATATTCAAAGGGGAAGGCAAGTTCTAATTGGGTCTGTATTACCTGTCCACCCTGCTTACCCACACTACAGCCCCCACGGGGAGCGCAGGCCTAAGCAAAATCGTCTCTTTCTGCTCCCCGATCTGTCAACAGTAAGGTTCTGTACACCTGGGGCAGCTGTCCCCCGGATGGCATGCCAGCCATCCACGTCCCGACCTCCTGCAGCCCCAGGATGAGGGCCATTCAGTTCACCTGAACCATGTGGTAGACACTCAGCTATTTGGCACAAGGCTAGCTTCTTGTGCCCTGAGAGCCAACATTCAGAGGAATCCTCAACTTTTAACATTACAGTGAAGAGAGCACCTCTTTTGTACAGGGCCCACCTCCCCTCCCCCATCTCTATCAAAAATCTGTTCTCTGTACTGCTTTGGAGAATGGCAAATAGTTATAAACTATCTGGAAGCAGTGCGATAATGAAATAAGAAGGCCTGAAAAATAGGAACCATGTGATTCTCTGAACTATAGTCTAAGAAAACAAAATGTATGCACACAGAGATTTTGCTAGAAAGCTATTAATTACAGTATTTGTTAAAATAGCAAAAAGTTGAAAGCAACCTCAGAGTAACAAAAAAAAGCGTAGATTTAAAAATGGGATCCAAACAAGAATATATCAATTCTATCATCAGTAATACCCACAATATCCATTATACACTGGATCCTCTGACAAGGTTCTTTAATCCTTATTTAATGTTCACACCAACTCTGATGTAGATATTATTGCACTTTATAAATAAACAGATTCATATAAGAAAAATAACAGAGCTGAAGGCTACCTACCTAGCAAGTGTCAGGGCCAAGTTCAAACCTAGCTCACTCATACTCTTGTATCCAACAATTAAGCATCTACTAATGTGCCAGCAGGGCGCTACTTGCCAGCTTTGTCACCGGAGCTTTTATTTTGAACTTAAAAAAAAAAACAAAACTTTTTTCTTTTTCTTACTGTGGTAAAAACACCTAACATAAATTTACCCTTGTAACAATTTTTAAGGGTATGTTATGGTTTTGTTCACTATATGCACATTGCTGTTTTCATCTTCCGTGACAGAAACTCTAACCATGAGCAACTCGTTTCCCTCGATGTTTAAAAACTTTTATTTTGGATTAATTTTAGATTTACAGAAGACCTAAAAAGACAGTCTAGAGAGTCCTCTATGCCTTCATTCATCTTCTCCTAACGTTAATGCTATGGCTTTTTTTTGTTGTTGGCAAATGGGAAAATCACTGATTCCATCACCAAATAATCTCAACACCTAACCATGAGGAGGGAGTAGCTCTGGTCTGGGCCTCAGCTGGGCAACCACACATCTCTGCTCCCCACTGACTTCTGACTCTGCACCACCCTCTACCCTGTACCACCCCAGGGCAAGGGGAAGGAAGAAGTTTTAAGTGCCTAGGGATGGATCCTAAAGCCACAGAAGAAGTTATGTTTTTCCTTAAATGAGTACAGAATCTCAGGGAAATCTCAAATAAGAAAGAATAAGGGGGTGCGTCAGTCTTAAGTGGCTGACTCTTGATTTCAGCTAAAGTCATGATCTCAGGGTTATGGGATTGAGCCCCACATGGGGCTCCATGCTGAGCTGGGAGTCTGCTTAAGTGCTCACCCTCTGCCCCTCACCCCAATCACACACTCTCTAAAATAAATAAATCTTTAAAAAACAAAAGAAAGAATAAGGAAAATAAATAGAAGTAAACACGTTAGCTCTATGTACCAGGCATCATGCCAAGCCGTTTACCTATACTTACTTATTTAATCCTGAACATACCAAAAGGTGGGTAGCACTATCACTTCCACTTTGAGGAAACCCAAGTTCAAGAAAAGCTCAGTTTTACTGAAAGTTTTGCAGCTAGAAAAACACTTTCCTTGCCTGGGAAGAGGGAGAACATAGGGCTCCCACCGCTCAGCTTTGAACTTGTAAATTCCTAGATTCCCGGACTCGGGAAGCTATTTTTAATAACCATGGCCATCATCCAAACATTATAACTGACCAATCTCCAGCTCAGCAAAACTGTTTGCGAGTGCAGCATTTTTCGGCTCCTGAGTAATCTTCACAGAGTGACGTATCACTCTCTGTACACGTTCCCAGGGGAAATGAGGAAACTTCTGAGGGACTTGCACAACACTGCCTAAAAGCAGATTCCAAAAGGCTCTTCATATGTGTCTCCACAGTGTCCCAGCAGGTTACCCACCTCGCACCTGCCTCCTCCCCTCACTATCTGAGCAGGCAACGTGCTGAGTAACTCTCACTCTTCTACGGGAATTCCAGGCACACCGGACAGCCTCCATTCTAATGCTGCACTGTCGCAGTGATGGTCACCACAAAACTGTGTGGCCAGAATTCACTCCAAAGGATCCTCCTATCTTTGGCCACACAGCAAGACGGAGAGAATGAAAAGAGAACAGTGTATTACTGGCACCACAAAAATCAATCTGTTTACTGCAATTAACACATAGCTATAAACAAAGTTTTTGCTTTCAAAGAATTCTTGGTTTGCTTTAGACTCCCTTTGCTTCATTCATTGAGTGAAGTGACTAACTTTGAATCATTCAAGCCAGCCTTGGCCTTTAGGATTTTCAGGCACGACAGAATATAAAATTACTATATAACTATGGAAGACTCTCAAGCAATGCAAGTACACTAAACAAGACAGGTGGCCAAGGGCCTAACTCAGGTCCACCTCTGGAACTGGGGTGCTGGCACAAAGTGACGCAGATACTACCAGGAGTTCTACACAGGAGGAAAGATAAATGCTGGCCCAAATCCAGGAAAGACAGATGTACCTCAAGAAGCCAGAAAACACATGGAGAAATGGGAAAGGACCAAAAGCAGCCTGGGTTCTGGTTCCTAACTGAGATCAGTGAGGAAGGGTTTCAGTGAGATCCCAAAAGGCATCACTCAAATGTTGTCCAGTCTGCTCCTGAGAAACATACTCAATAAGTGACCCCAAAACACAACATACAAGGCTTTTTCTGAGAACGGGAGGGTGAAGGGTGAGGGCGGACACAACCAAGGTTCAGTCAGTAAAGAGCTCGGCCCTTTTCTCAACAGCAGTACCTAGCATCGCAGCAAACAAAAGCTACAGTGACTCACCATGATGAATCCATAGAAAAATTAAGAAGAACATATTAAAGGGAGAGTCTGGCATTCCAGTAACAAAACAAGATGGGTAGGGACCTCAGGTCATAGACCTATATGAGTGCTCCCTCAACTGACTATTCTCAAGACTCCATCCTCCTAAGATTTTTCTGAAAGTTCTCCCATCTATTGGACCTGAAGAATTAGATCTCATTTTCTAAAAGTCCAACTCAGTGCCTCATCCTCCCTGTGAAGTCTTCCTGATGTCCCCAGACAAATATAGTCAGTCTCTTCTCTGTGCCTTCATAGCACACTTCATTAAACACAGGAATTACAAGCTGACCCTGCTTTGTCTTGTAAATATCACCCACCAGACCATACCAAGGTCTGAGGTTATGCTTTATTTTTTCTTATTTCTCATAGTCAGGGCTTATAATATCATAGGTACTAAATGGGTGAATGAATATCCACCAGCAGGACCATCCAGAGTTCCCAAGGCCATAGCATTCTGCAGGAAGATTCATGTTCAACTTATAAAACTAACTTACTTGCAGACCAATCCTATCCTAGCCATGGGGATATGCACCACTCCCCTCCTTACTTTCTCTAACACAGGAATGAGGGAGCTTTTCCCTTGATTGCCCTCTAGAAATGGTAATGCAGATGCAGCTGACATCTCTGGGGATAACTCCACTAAACAAATCAAACTGGTCTTTAGTTTCATATCCATTGTGACTGACTAAAGCACCAGACTTGGAAGGTATTGAAAAATACTTATAAAATAGTTTTCTGACCTCTTCTCTCCTCTGCCCATGAGAGGATACAACCAAGAAGACTGATCATATTTCAGTCTAAACCAAGTCTCCAACAACCTATCCTTTTCTCCTGCTCAGCCTGAATGGAAAGTCATCTGGGTCTCTGGCAGTCACTCGCTGTTTGTCCAGCCTTTCCTGATGTGACAGAATATCTGAGATGCTGATGACAGAATCGCCCACAACCATGATGGCTCATCTCTGATGCTAAGGGAGAGGAAGAGGGAAAGTCCCTGGAAGGGCACTACATTCTGTCCAATGGATGTCAGGGCCATACTGATGTACAAATAAATCAAGAAAGGCTGGAGTGTGACGTGACAGGATCCGGTAGGAGTGTCCTAGAAGAGATCTGTGTGTGTCTTAATACCTAGGATGCTGCCCCAGAAACAGATGACCCAAGGACACACCCCTTTCCCTGATCCACAAAGCTCCCAGGGAGCCTAGTCTCCTAGCCCCCTGCCTCACTCCACCAATATCAATATGGGACTTGGCAAGCAAGAGCCCAATGAGCAATTTCCAAATAAAACGTCCTCATCACTATGGCACTTCCTTTCCTTCCACACTCAAGACTGCAGAGATTGAGCAACACAAAAAGGCAGAGGTTCATTAGACAACCACAGGATTTCATGGTTGGAATGGACAAATAAACACTCACCCTCCTCTTCTATGGCAATAACCATCTCACTCTCATTACTATGGCAAGTCTCTCTTCCTACCCTCAATTCTAGAGCCCCAAAGACTGAAAGAGCATCGTTGTTAAGTCCCCAAAACTCTTATATTGTAGAATTCATTCATTTTTAGTTCATTTAAGTTCTTTTTCTCATGATGTCAAAAATAAACACCTACATCACTGCCCATCAGCTGCCCAGACACCCAGGATTTTTTTTTTAAATATTTTATTTATTTATTTGACAGAGACACAGTGACAGAGGGAACAGAAGCAGGGGCAGAGGGAGAGGGAGAAGCAGGCTTCCCGCTGAGCAGGGAGCCGCATGTGGGGCTTGATCCCAGGGCCCTGGGATCATGACCTGAGCTGAAGGCAGACGCTTAAGAACTGAGCCACCCAGGTGCCCCGACACCCAGGATTTTTGTAAGCATGACTGGAGAGGTGGGGCCAGTGACATGTGCTGGGAAGAAGTGCAGCTCCATGACTGGACTGCCTGGGTGTGAACCCAGCTCCACCACTCACTATCTGTGATCTTAAGAAGAGGGAAAATACTAGGACCTAACTCAGGATTATTAAGATTAAGCTATAAGATTATTAAGATTAAGCTCAGGATTATTAAGAGTGTTATATTTCCTCCACAAAGAAAGAGGCAGAGCCAATGTGTCCTTGAAAATATGCTATTTCACATTCATAAGAATTTTCAACATGATAGGAGAAAACATTAGACTGAACCATACCAAACTTCCAGCATTTAACTATTTTTTTTAACCTACAAAAATGGCAATTTCATATGGTTAAATCAAATTGGTATGAAAGGGAACACAAAGCAAGGGATTTCAAATGATTGTTAAAAAAAAAAAAAAAAAGGATCAAATATCTGTGTGGGGCTGATCCTCCCACCCCCAGTTTGTCTACAGGACCTTGAGAAGGTTGAGCAACCCCGGCTATTTGCAGAGCTGAATGGCTGCCAAGCTGGCTTCCAGCTACACCTGTTACTTTGACAACTGTAGCTTCTGGGCTACTAGGACCATTTGCAAAACCCCAGGGACCTATAGGAAGTTCGAAAGGCTCAAGAGGCCCAACCTGTAGTGACCAGAGAACTCCACAGCATTCTTCCCCTTCTAAACGGTGCTTCTGGCCGCCAGGGAAACCCTGTCACATTTAGGACACAGTCACAGTCTTGACCAGCGCCACCTGGATTTCAGCCATTATTACAGTTATACCTGGAGTCATTTAGAAAACTAGTTCAAAAGAAGTTTCAAGTATCTTTTATCTTGGGTTTTTCCATAAGTTTAAAATCTTCAAAAACTAGAGAGAAAAGCCTATCACTTGTGCTAAAGTTTAATGAACAACACAGGCCCTCTCTGTACTATTTTTGTAACTTCCTGCCAACCTGTAATTATTACAAAACAAAAATTTTTTAAATGTTTTAAGTTCAATTATACAAAGACACAAGAAATGAACCTTTAATAAAGAACTTCAATCGAAAATTTTAGATGCACTGTATGATTTTGCCATTTTTTCCATTAATGACAGGAAGACTCTTAACTAACTAGCTCAGTAATAATGGACTCTTTCTCTGACCTATAAACTAAGCCTAGTTAGAAAAAAAAAAAAATCCAGAAGCACTTGTACTTGTCTGAATCCTTAATTCAACCTTACATGAAGACACACAAATGATCTGATTAGTTTGGGCTTAATGGCCATGTTTCAGCTTGATTTTATTGTTCTCCTTCCCTCAACACCAGAACTATTTCTCTTTTTCCCTTCCCTCAACACCAGAACCATTTACAAAGCCCAAAACAGTTATTAGCTCTAAATGAAACTAGCAAGCAAACTCTTTTACCAATACCAGATCATATAATTCCATGTTTCTCAGCTACAACTAAAGATTGCTGCAAAAGAAACTGAAAAACTAATGTTTCCTTGTGGAGTCCCTCATCTTAATATTTTATGTCTACAAAAGGATATGATGGGGGCAGAGGCAGATGACAGCATCACATGGTCTCAGTAGATGCTTCCTAGGGCCCCAGAACAGAACTGCGGTCACTTGCCCTCCTCCGGCATTCTAATTTGATGCTATAATTCACTGAATGTTTAATAATTAAAGAAATTAATTGAACAAAACCAAAGATCCATCTAGCATTCTTTTCACAGAGACTCTGTTGGCTCATATGTGCTTAGAGCACAGCTATGTGAAAGCTGATAACAAATTTTCCCCTAAAGATCTCTTTGCCATGGCATACTGTTCTGGCTGCCATCAGCCCTCTAGGCTACCAGCCCTCTTTTCTAGAGACAGGAAGATGCCAGATGGTTCTGTAAGCAGTGGATCTTTGCATGAATGTATACATATGAGAACACACACCTCTAAAAGCAACCGTGCACTTGAGAATAGCAGACGGCAGCCTACTGCTCATTATATAGAACAAAATATAGATATCTGCCCCCCCCCAACTCCAATACATCCACCAAGTTCACATAAGCTTCAGTGTGGAACCAACATACAGGATGGTTTTATGGTAAAAAGCATGAACCTTCTTCAGACATGAGTTACTCATTTATAAAATGATAAGGTAATTAATTTCTCCAAATCTTGGTTTCCTCATCTTTAAATGGGGATATCATCCAATGCATAAAGGTTGGGCACTTATAGTAAGATGTGTAATTTATAAGGTCAAGGTCATAGACATAATCCCCATACAAAACTTAAAAAAAGAAAACCACATGGTTTCAATCTGTGCTTTGGAACTCAGATGTATTATACCACTGTCATGTGTGCCACATAGCCAACAAAAAGGGGAGAGGAAATAACAGAACCACTTAGACTCTGGGTCTCCCCACTGGCTGGCTCAATACTACCGTGCAAATATACTCTTACATTTGAATGATGATAACCTTGTTTTGGAGCAAACATAAAATATGAATTCACCAAAGGAAATGCTGCAGAAATTTCAGAAAAATTTCATGAACATTACATGTTCCCAGTCTTTTCACTTAAAGTTGTACATAAGAGTGCCTGGATGCTAACAAGCCTGTAAATCCTCTGGGATAAGGCTTTATACACAGGCACAATGATCACTTAAGAAGTAAAAATAGAGAAGTGGTTAGAAAAACTACAGAAAGCCCAAGAATTCTAGTCCAAAACTGGTTAGTATGAAACAAATACAATGGAGTGGCTGGGTGGCTGTCGGTTAAGCATCTGTCTTCGGCTCAGGTCATGATCTAAGGGTCCTGAGATCAAGCCCCATCGGGGTTCCCTGCTGATCAGGCAATCTGCTTCTCCCTCTCCCTCTGCTGCTTCCCCTGTTCGTGCTCACTCTCTTCCTCCCTCTCTAAATAAATAAATGAAATCTTTTTTTTTAAATTAAAAAAAGAAATACATCATGTGTGTATGTGTGTGCATGACAGAGAGAGTGTGTGTGTGTGTATTATGTATATACACAACTCGGTAGACATGGAGGCATCTCTATCATAATAACAAGAGCTGTAATTTATGGAAGATCTACCATATACAAAGTTTTTCAATCTCAATTTCTTAAAAGCTGAGAAAAGTCAGGTTAAAAGCGGTTTGCCATTCCAAGACAACAGAACCAACAAGTGGTAAAATGTAAATTTAAACCTAGGCATTTTTACTCCAACCCATGCTAAGCCCCTATAAGCGCAGTGCTCAGCCTAAAAATGTGTCCATAACTGAACCAGATTAACAGAGAAAAATAAATTGTACTCCATTACCTCAGTGCAAAGACATAGCAAAACTGTTTTTTAACTTTTTCATCAAAGTAGTTGAAGTTTTTAAAATATGGTGATTATAAGAATAAACTCCCATCCATCTAGAAAACTTGGCTATCCCAAAATGATTCATCCCTACGGGTTTGAAAAGAGTCAAGAATTTAATTCACATGCACATTGCAAGTAACCTGTACTGTAACCTGCATCCACATATTTAAAAAAAAAAAAAATCATTCCTTAACTCTATGGAAACATTTTTAAGTACAGATTGCAACAATATTATTGGATTTGGGGCTTTGAGGCTTACCTGCTCATTACCCTGGTAATAATCAGGAATGAAAGGTAAAACACAGATCATTTGTATTTTAGGGACAAAAAAAATAAGTCAGCAATTATTGCAAATTTTCCATTGTTAGAATGTAAAAACTGGCCTGCTCTTACAGTCCCCTGCTCCTCCTATCAGAGAAACTAGGGCGGCAAAGGGGACCTCAAAGCTGGGACATTGCACTCAAACACCTAAAAGGAGCTTCATTTTACAGATGAAGAAACCAAAGCTCAGTAGTATGAAATGACTTAACTGTGGTCTGAAAGTCAGTTACTGGCAGACCCCAACACAAGTGCAGGTGCCTGACTGGGTAAGTTAGTGGCGATGTCTGAATCTAAAGACCAACTGAAGAGCCTGAAGTCAGCTGTGTCCCATCAGTGTCCCCCAGGATTTCATTTTCAGGTGAGGCAGGGGAGATGGTGGAACGTGGTACATGGGCCAGAGGAACCCCTACTGACTAAAGTCCAGTCAACCTGCCCCAAATTCATCAGCTTGGCATCCCTTACGAGTAATGGGTTGTGATAAGCAGGAGAACAATCCAGAATTAGATAAAACCCCAAAAGAGAAAACCACTCCCGGATAAACATAATAATCACAGGTGAAGACAAACTACCACATGAGAAGAATTAAGATGTTTTATGAGGAACACTGGATGATGAAATCTGATATATCTTGGATGGGAGTGGAGATTTTGATATGAGAGGTAAAGAGGACAGTGGATCCAGCTTTTCATGGGAAAAGAAGTCACGCTAACACTTCTTGTAGGACTTTATCATTGCTTCACACTGAATGAAAAGAATTATGTTCTTGTCTTCTGGATGTTTGCTGGAGAACCAGTATGGACCATGTTGACCCTCAAGGAGAGAACATGAAATTTTTGGCCCGGGCAGCACAGTTGTGCTCTCTAGAGATTAATACAATATTTGAAAAGGTCCTACACATAACTGAACAGAAAATTAAACATTACTCTTTGCTTTTTTATTGTACACTCAAAGCTAGGTTATCTTTCCTTTGCAAGACTATTTCATCAGAATATTTTTAAATAAAAAAATAAAATTGATTTTTATATGAGAGAAACTGCAAAAATATGGACAAGTCACATTTTTCTTTCGTTAAATTAAGAATAGTGGTTCAGTAGCCCTATGTTAGTACATACATTCAACTTCAATCTAAATTAAAGTTTAATCTCCCAAAATGCTAACTACTTAGCATGTTCTAACTGGGCATGATTCTTAGACTTTAAGCCAGATAACAAAAAATGCCATGCCTGCCTTAGAAGAAGGAGTGACAATAAATAATATAATTAATGAAATATGGTATTTTTCCTCCCAAAATCATATCTTGGGGTATACTACACAATGGGGGGAGAACCTCTCTGTATTGTGGGGCATTATTTTTGGTTGTTTACACAATTTCTTGTTCAAAATAAAGGAACTGTCTTAAGTTTTTCAAAAGAAAGAAAAAGGCCAAATGAAGAATATCATCATGTGAAAAGTTAAATGCGGCATTACATTTGCTTTCTATTTTCAATCATTAAGGAAATTAAATACTATATGTTTAGTGTAGTGATTGTCTTCTATTTGGTTAATAGGAAATTACTCTAAAGCCAGAGAAGCTATTTTGTTGGTGTTTTTTTTTCCTAATTCCTCCAAAACTAAAAAACGTAACTTTTTCTAATGTTGTCTTATTAGTTCTAACTATGGTTATAGTTTCTTAGGAATACCTGGTCCTGCCTACTTGGTAGCATTATAAACACTCTCTATACAGAATTTTACAATTGATATCCATTATCTTGTCAGATCTTCATAAACAACTCTGGTGGATGGTAAGATGTGATTTCATGAAAAAAATCTAGTCGAAGAGAGGTCAAGCTACCTGCTCAGTATCACCCTGACACCAACTGCCTGAAAACAGCCTAGTGCTCTAATGACCCTTTCCATAGAGCTTTAGTACAACTTTTCAAGTGTGTTTTTAAAAAACAGAACAATTTTTAAACACATGGATTTCAAATCAGAGGGAAGAATGATAATTTTGCGTGTGTGCGGTGGGACAACTAGATAGCCCAATCAGAAGAAAATATTAAGTCAGCATTCATCCTATACCATAGACTAAAATAAATACCCCATCATTTAAAAACAATAGGTATACCAACTACTTAGTCTAAATGAGATAATTATTTATGCAATCAGGGAAGTCAAAAGGTCTCTCCAACATGACATCAAAAGTAGAAATGTTTGGTAGAGGAGCACCTGGGTGACTCAGTCAGTTGAGTATCCAACCCTTGATTTTGGCTCAGGTCATGATCCCAGGGTCGTGGGACTGAACCCCATATCAGGATCCACATTCAGCGCAGAGTCGGCTTGTCCCTCTCCCTCTGTTCCTTCCCCACTCATGATCATTGTCTCTTTCAAATAAAATCTTTTTTTTAAAAAATGTCTGGTAGATGTGAGTAATGAAATGAAAATACAAAATGAAAATATAAAATATAAATATAAAATATATTATATAAATATAAATATAAAAATATATAAATATTAAATATTTATTAAATATTTAACATTCATTAAATAATTAATTTGATTATTTAATTAAATAGTTATTTAATTAGTTTATTGAATCACTATTTAATAAATATTTACTATTTAATAATATATAAAATATAAAATATATTTTACACGAAAATATATAACTTCCCAATCCAAAGACCATAAATATATAGGCAAACAAGCTGAAGAAAAATATTTGTACCATATTTGAGAAAAAGTTACTATCCTGTACATTTACAGTGTTCTAAAAAAATCAAAAAGAAACACACCAATAATAAAATGGGCAAAGGGCATGACAAGGCAATCCACAAAGAAAATATTAATTCTCAAGTACGAAAAAAGAGAAAAAAAAAACCTAGAGAGTAAAATATAGGTTAACCATTTTTTACTAAAAGATTAGCAAGCCTTAAAAGATTACAATGTCCACAAATTGATTAGATGTGATGAAACAAGTATTCTCATTTAGAAATTTAAACAGCATGCCATCTTTGGAGAAAAACTGCACGTGTACTTTGACACAACAGTTCTACTTCTAGGAATTTCTTCTAAGCAAATAACAATGATATACAAGAGTTAGCTACAAGGATTTTCATTATAAGTCTGTTTAAAATGACTAACAACGGGTGCCTGGGTGGTTCAGTCAGTTAAGCATCTGCCTTCTGCTCAGATCATGATCTTAGGGTTCTGAGATTGAGCCCCATGTCAGGCTCCCTGCTCAGCATGGAGTCTGCCACCTCCTCTTTCCCTCCCCCTGCTTGTGTTAATAAATAAATAAAATATGAAAAATAAAATTAAAATGACTGACAAAACAATCTCAAATGTTCATCTAAGGAACACAGAATCTTGGTGAAGCCATCCAACAGAATTCCATACAAACATGCACACATACATATAAAACATGTACATATGTGTGTTTATGATTATTGGAAGACAGAATGATATTCATAATACACTAATAAATGAAAGGAAGGTTATAAAATATCATGCAATATATCATGACCACTTACAATGAACATATAAAATTGAGAAGATATTCATTAAAATATTAACAATGATTATGAGATTCTAAGTTTTTTAAAATTTTTTCTCTTAATTCTAAATCTTCAATAAACATAAACAACTTTTGCATAAAGCTATGAACATAATTCCTTCAAAAAATAAGTAACTTTCAAGGAGGGGAGACAGTAGCCAATAATATTTTATGAACAGAGCAAATGACTGTCTCCCCAGACCCACCTGGTGCCTCAGGCACACAATACACCCTACCATTCCATCCTCACATCCCAAGACATGGACAAGAACAGATAAGGACAGGCAGAATGCCCCATCTCACACCCCACTACAGCGCTGTGCCAGAGTATCTGGCTTGGAAAACACAGGATTTGAACAGCCCAGGGTCACTTAGGAACAACAGGAAGAGATCTCTTCACTCGTACAATACTCTCCACATTAACAAGATGGCAGCTCAAAAGAGGTATAGAGGGAGGGGTAAGAACTATCTGCAGTGCACACATAAAAATAAAAATAAATGCATGCCAATGTATGCAAAATTGTACAAACCCCATGCAGAGCAAGTTACCATATTAATACAAATTATAAATACATTTATCTCTTAATCCAACAATACCAACTGGGAATTTGTCCAACCTCATACATATAAAGAAGCACTGTTTGCAACAGCAAAAATGTGGGGAAAAAAAACAAACACCAAATGTCCATGTATGGGGACTGGTTAAGTAAACACAGTACATTCACAGTGGAAAACTCTGGAGCTCTAATACACACACACACACACACACACACTTGCATGCATGCATATGAATAGGAAATATTCTATGTCCTAATAAGGAAAGTGAGAAGGATATACTGCAAAATGAAAAAAGCAAAGTCAGAACAGTATATAGAGTATGCTACCCTTCAGAGAAAAAAAAGACACTTGTATTAATTGTATCTGAACACAAGTAATTAATAAAAGGATACTTAAGCAGGCAGAGAAGGAGGCTGACAGGGACAAGGACAGGAGCAAGCCTTCTCAATTTGTACCATGTTATATCGGTTGGCTTTGAGAACCATGTAAACACAGTGCCCATGCCAAACAAAATATTAACCCTACCACCAATAACAACAATAATAATAACGTTTAAAAGGCTTGCCAAGTAAGCCTGGGTAAGAGGGAGGTTTGCCACCCACACTGTGAGGATCACTGAAGCTGAGCAATCCATCACACAGTGATTCTCTTCTACTTCCCTGGAAGGAGAAAGGAAACCATTTACACACTACCTACAGAGGCTATGTTTTCTGTATATGTCATCTCATTTAAGTGGCAAGGCATTAGGTAACTTGCCCACAGTCACAGGACTATGATGGGAATTCATGCTCTCACCTGCTGAAACTCTCAAAGGAAAATATTTCAGTCACAGTAAAAATAAAAATCCTCCAAGTCAGCCATTCACCCATAACCATACTTCCTTCCACAGTGTTTCCTCCAATATTCTGCTTTCTAGGTTTTGAGAATAGGTGTTTGTTAAACAAAGCAAACTTTCTACACTAACAAAAGGATGGTCCATATTTTCCAGTTACTGAGCACCAACAAAGTTAATTACGGATAATGTCATCAGATGCATTTTTCCTTCATTGGGGGATGAAATATGGAAATGCGTGCAAAACCTCCAAATAAGGAACCTCAGAGGAACCGTAGATCATCTTTTGCAATATGATTGAAACAATGCTCCCCACAGGGGGAGGGAGGAGAGAAATAACAACTAACAGCTATTGGGCACTTACATATCGCAGTCAGCATTCTAAGTGCTTTAAATATAGGACTCACTTATTTCAGAGCTACCCTATGAGGTAGGTACTATTATTATCTTAGTTTTCCAGATGAGTAAACTGAGAGAAGTTAAATAACTGCCCACAGAGATTATCCTAACTCTACTGCCCATGCTATTCTCCACCACATAACACTCTGTCCACACAGCATTCCCAGTCTGCGGCAACTGCAGATGAACCAGGGGACAGCCTTCTCTAGCAGATCAGCGAATGATTTATAACCCTATCTATTCTCTCATTCCAAGAGAAGGAGGCTTCAACTGACTGCCAAATGGATCGATGAGATGGGGGGAAAAAAAAGATTTATAAGCCCTGATTTCCAAGGTTTGGGCTCCAGTCCAAGCAAGAGAGAAAAGCAAGGAGAGGAGAGCTGTACTTCTCACTCCAGTCCATATCAGTGTGTTAAGTCAAACAGTGGCTCCATGATCAAGTATAGCCGGAAAAGAGCTGACTGAGCAACATCTAATAGTTTCTTTACTGTGAGACTTCCCGAGACTTCAGTCTGTTAACAGACATTCTGGTTCTCCAAGAAGAGGGTAAACTAAGCAACACACAATTTCCAAACTCAACCTGACCACGAAATCCTTTATTCAAAGGACACCTCCAGAACAAACATACTTAGGGAAGCACTGGACTAAAAGGATGTTTAAAAGTTAAAAACTGGTAAAGCTTAGTGACTAACAGTCCATGAGCAAGGAGTGACTAACAGTCCATGAGCCAGGATCAGGCTCAGGCGACCAGTGAAGGTGGTAAGAGAGAGAGGTTAAAATGAAGGGCAATTTTTAAGGGGAAAGATTAACTTAGTTTTGGTCCTGTTTGAGTCAGAGTTGTCTAAAAACTGCCAAGTCACAAAGCAGCTGAAACCAGGGTCTCAAAGAGGTATCTGTACTTTCATATTCATAGGGTTATTTATAACAGCCAAAAGGCATAAGGCAACACAAGTGTCGGTAGACAGATGAATGGATACACAAAATGTGGTAGGTACATTCAATGGCATACTAATTCAGTTTTAAGGAAGGAAAGTCTGGCACATGCTACAACATGGATGATTCCTGAGGACACTATGCTAAGTGAAATAAGTCAACCACAAAAGGATAAATACTGCATCGAAGGAATTTCAGGCAGGCCACCCTACAATGCCACTCTGGCATATGGATTATTTCGAATTAAAGTTACTTAAGAAATGACCAGTACAAGAAGGACACTCTGACCCTCCTCTGTCCCCCTGACAACAGGAAATAAATTCCCCATGTGAAGGGTATCCACCTTGCACCTACAGGACAGAAGGCATCCTTACTGCCAGAAATAGGAAATCCAGGGTAAAGAAGGCTATAGAAACGTAACTTGTTACTTCTACATTAATTTACTACCCCAAGCCCAGACTTTTTCTCTTGCCACTTCTTCACAAATTTATTGTTTAAGGTATAAAAAGCTGCCTGCTAATATATTTTCAGTTTTACAAAACAAAGAGAGTTCTGGAGACAAGCTGCAAAACAGTATGAATGTACTTAATACTTTTGAACTATAACTTTAAAATGGCTAAGATGGTAAATTTTATGTTGTATATTTCACCACAATTAAAAACAAAAAAAAATTTTTTGAACTGCCAGCTCAAGATGTTATGGTAGACCTTATCTTTATCTGTCTAGAAACCTCTCTTCCCATTTGGTGTTAAGACTACAGTTCCATGACCTGCCTGACCCCCTCCTCCATGACCCAGGCCTGACCAACCACTATCTACCTATGTGATCAAAAGGGTGACTCAAGAGACCTGGGAGATTTGATGAATGAAAGCTGAAAGAATACCATCTTGGGGCAGTCCGTTGTTCTTCCTCAAGCTACTTGGAGAAAACCTTACTGTGGCAAGAAATGAGACCAATGAGAGAAACAGAAACAAGGACTCCTAATGAAGGGATCATGCCTTGATTATCACTAAGTTCACAGATTTTCCCCCTCTCCTACTCTTAAGAGGCTCTAGGTACAGGGGCAAATAAACCCCAATATCTTGTTTTTTTGGTTTAACTCACTGGGAGAGAACACAGAAATCCAAAAGAAAAGCAATCACGCTGAGCTATAGGTCCTTGAATAAGAATCTTCTCTCCACAGCTCCATTTGGAATTGTATCTGCAGTATCACATACCTTTAGTAGAACAGTAGTACACAATTCCATGATTTTGTGAGTACAATTTCAAATTTAAATTCAAGTTAGTAAATATATCACTATGTTAGTCCAGAATGCTATTGCATGTATGAAGAAAAAATAATTTTTAAAAAATCATTAAATCTACACTAGATTATACATAGGAGAAACACACAAAGCATAAAAGGTGTATATAGAAACAGACTGAGTTAGAAGTATAAATGTTTCTAAATTACCTGAAGTATAACATAGAAAAGACTGCCTAGGTTATGACCTAAAACAGAGAGTTTTGATGGAACACACTAACGCTGAAGTCAAAGAACAGGAAGATAATACACAGATCAGATCTCTCATCTGTGCTTAAAGAACTCGACCCTTGACCACGTCTTCAACCCAATGCTTCATTAACTACAGGTTCTCTTGGTTTGGTTTTCACTAATTATTGACAGTTTAATTTTATCAAATACAAATCTAATTTTAAAAATGACAGGACTGCTTAGGTATAACGGCGCTCATATGAATGAGGAGGCATGAAGAAAGGAGCAAATAAAGAGAAAAGAAATTAATGTGATGAGCATGGTGCTAGCTCTGCAGACTTTGACTTATGCAAACAGGCTATCTAAACATCTGTCATGCTATGAGTTAATATCAAACCGGTTTCACATGGAGAATCTAAAAGGCCCACAGCAGCAGGCTGCACGGAGGTGCCTGAAGCAAAGATCTTGAAAGCGTACTATGCTCCCCAGGGAATGCAGCTACAAGCTTGTTGCCACAAGTCTCTGCAGAGATAACTAGCCTGGCTGACTTCACGGAAACAGATCTGACCAATAAAATAACTTCAGAACACTGAGAGTACTATCCATGTGAAATCTTTATAACCACTAATCAGTAAAAGATCCATCCTCTGAAACTGCTTTTGGGTATCTTTGTCATGACAGACTAGCAGCCAGTAGTTTAATCATTAGGAGGGAAAAAAAAAAAGAAAACCCTATTCTACTTGGAAGAGTTTTCAAAAGTTCACTGCAACACACCTGGTAAACACAAAATAATAAAGCCTCTCTCTTCCACAGGATTATCCTCCAGCTACTGAAGGATATGCCTCCTGGTTCATATGAGTGCCGTTATACCTAAGCAGTCCTGTCATTTTTTAAAATTAGATTTATATTTGATAAAATTAAACTGTGTCAGTAATTAGTGAAAACCAAACCAAGAGAACCTGTAGTTATGAAGCACTGGGTTGAAGACATGGTCAAGGGTCAAGTTCTTCAAGCACAGATGAGAGATCGTATCTGTATATTCTCTTCCTATTCTTTGACTTCCACCTCACACCTTCAAAGTAAATCTTGGAATCTGGCAGCCCAGAATGCTTATGGTACTTAAGAAAATCTAACTGTTAGAAACACGGCTCAGGCATCCAAAGTCCCCAGAACTGTATATTAAACCAAAGAACCTACAGAACTCGCTGTTATAAAACCCCCAACTGGGCAGATGTAAGATGCTTCCATTAGACTACAGCACATGCTTTTCAAATTATGGCATAAATAAGTATCCAAAATCTTAAAATGTGAGAAAAATTCAGAAAACAGTATCATTTACAGTCTTCTAAGGAAATAATCAGAAAATTACACAAAAATGGAGGCACGAAGATGTTTTCAACAGGATTATTTACAGTAGGAAAAACAATGCATGTTCTTTAGAGGGTCAGATAAATGAACTTTCATTCATTCATACTAAGAAAAACTGTATATCATAAAAAGTTATGTCACCTAGCCAAAATTTATTACCACGTGGGGATAAAACTGTGAGGAATCATTTGGTGAAAAAAAAAAAAAAAAACACAGGTTACAAAACAGCATTATGTTCTATGATCTCCTTGAATTTTTTTTTAATTTATAGGTCATTATTCATGAACCAAAGTCTGAAATCATGAACACTAAAATATTAACAAAAATGTTTATCTGAGTGATAGGTCTTGGAATTAATTTTTCTAAAATTCAAGTACAGTATTTAACTTCTTTAAAATGCTAAATAAAATTTTAAAAGAAGACTCCAGGAGGTACAGCGAGTTTTTAATGATTGCCTAGGAAGCACCAATATCAGGCTTAATCCTGACTTCTCCGAAAGTAAACAAAAGAATGGCTAAATGTATTCTGCATGAAACTATACTTGTTGAACACAGACTGGAAAATTTATCTGAAATTCCAATATAACTCTTTAGAGAAACAACTAAAAATGCAAGTGCCTACTATCTATAGAAACTAAACATGACACAGATCAGAAAAGACTCCACAGAATATGTATCTTTCTTGTATAAAACCAAATGGTTACAATTATTTTGAATTTATAGGCTGTAGCTTTTTAATGATTTAAGGAAAAGGTCAGAAGAGGTTTAAAATTTTTTCTCTCCTCAGAGGCCCAAGTCAAGGTGAGGAGACTATCTTACTTTGACACACCAGGTTTCAGCCAAAAATACCTTGACTCAATTACTTCCTGAGGCTTCACTCCCACAGCAAAAACATGGTGAGAGCTGTCACTCTGACCCAGTTATGTGATCAAGGCCTTGACTGTGACCAGAAGGCAGCAGACACAAAGACCAAGCCTCCAGGAGGCTCTGTGGAGCCAGGTGGCAACAGAGGAGCAGCCGGACTTGAGCAGAATGCAGGGGGGGCGGAGGGGGGGGGGGGGAAGGCGGGGGGAGGGGGAGGCGGGGGGAGGGGGAGGCATTACAGGCTATGCTGTTCCCTCAAACCAGTCAACAACAGTCAAGTGCAGCCCCGGGGCCCAGTGGGAGAGCGCAGGGCTTGGGTCTAGCTCACAATCACTTCCCCTCTCAGAATCTTGGCTGCCTTAAGTCTCAAATGAAAGTTATACAAGAGAGCTCCTTTTTATCTGTAATGAGCTCTCAACACTTTGCTTTTTGCTGTTCTAATATTAACTATTACCTCCCATTAAGGTCTAACAGGCTGGGGATGCTTCGTAAAGGGTCTTCTCTCCTGACAAAAGGAACAACATAAAAAAGAAATGCCAGTCGGGGCGCCTGGGTGGCTCAGTGGATTAAGCTGCTGCCTTCGGCTCAGGTCATGATCTCAGGGTCCTGGGATCGAGTCCCACATCGGGCTCCCTGCTCAGCGGAGAGCCTGCTTCCCTTCCTCTCTCTCTGCCTGCCTCTCTTGTGATTTCTCTCTGTCAAATAAATAAATAAAATCTTTAAAAAAAAAAAAAAAGAAATGCCAGTCAAAATATCAGATAGGCCTTTCACAACACAAACCCATAGTCAGCATCTTATGATTAGCATTTATGTGTTCAATAATACTTACTGACCATCTGCTCAACAGAAGGCACAGGGCTGAACTAGAACTAAAGGATAATCGAGAGACTTGGTCCCTAACCTCTGGAACTTCCAGTGAGGCAAGAGCCAAAGAGAGCACCTTTCTCTCTTCTCCTGCAAGACACTGCCCTTTACAGTGTCCAGTGTCCAATGGCTAGATCCTACATAATCCAAATTTCTCTTAATCACTAAATCTACAAATCACTAAACCTACAAATACATCTTAAACTTCTCCCAACTATTTCAACAAATGGACATTTAGTTTCTTAAGTTCTACATGTAAATACCTTCTGTATAATTTTATAACTCAATCACAAATCCAGCACAAGGCTGTTTTTTGTTGTTGTTTTAAGTAGGTTCCATGCTCTGTATGGAGTCCAACGCGGAGCTTGACCTCATGCCCCTCAGATCAAGACCTGAGACGAGATCAACAGTCCGACGCTTAACTGACTGTGCCATCCAGGTGCCCTGAGGCTGTGTTTTTAAAAATACACAAAATCGTGGCCCGCAGAGGTCTTGGGCAAGTCATATGAATGTTCTAATTCTTAGTTTTCTCTGTTATAAAACTGGGGAAGTATTCCTGGGTGACTCCTATTTCTTCCAACTCTTATTATAAGATTTTCTGATCATTGTGTGCTACTAACCTTTAAACAACACCAACTAGAAAATGTCTATAAACTTAGAACCCAGTATGCTGGGATTCATGGCAGACCTGTCTCCACAATTACTTAAAACCATTTGAGCTATCACTTCTAACCTGAGAAAAGTAAACAAGACTCCAAGTCGAGAAAGAACTTGTTTGACTGCTTTCCTTGCCTCCCAATTATCAAAGTAACATTCTCTTAAGTGTCTGGCTCCCAAAGACCTTTAAATGTCTCAATTCAGCCTAGCATAAGCAGTATTTTCATCTGATTGGTAACTGTGTGGCAATATTCCTCTTTCAATGTTGCCTGAACCTTGCTGCATTGATTTTTTTTTTATTGAACTATATCAAGCATGCAGAAAGTATTAAAAAACATTGATTTTTTAAAGAGGACTAAATAGGTCTCTTCATAGGGTTCCTAGTATGTGCCAAACACCATGGTTGTGGTGGATACAAATGTCAGCCACAGATGAGAACAGACAGCTAAGCGAATAAGTGCAATAAGATGTGTATAAATTCCGGAATGTGCATAATTCAGCCATGACATATAAGCCTTTCAAGTGTATCACTGTAGGTAATACATTCAAATACACTGGTACTCTCTCTAGTTTATGAAAGGTTTTGCCTTTTTAAAAATTCCTTCCCAACTGGTTATCTGAAATTTAAAGCCCATTCTCCCCCAACACACACTGGCATAAATGTGGTTAGGTTTCCAAGCCAACACACAAAAGACTAATTTAACATTTAACGTATCTGAAACAATATACATGGGCCGTGCAAAGAGAGCAGAAAACAGCGCAGCCAAAGAGAACTGTGAGTGATCTGGCCATTTTGAAAGCTGGAACTTAAGGGTAAGCAGAGTGTAGGTTAATGAAGGATGCAGATGGAGTGGTGAGGAGGTGCCTGAGGGCTTTAAGACAACTAATCTCGGGAATTTTGAGACCAAGAGCCAGGCAGGCCTCACTTTGATCAAATCCAGGTGCCTCCACTTAAATGGATGCCTTTAAACTTTTAAACATGTTATTCAATCATTCTTAGCCTCTGTGAACCGATCTGAATGTTGGGCACAGAGTAAGCATTCAATACACAATAAAGTAGTTTATACATTTTTTTTTTTTTACTTGCTTGAAACTACATAGCTTTCATCTTCTTTGGCATAAAAGTACCCTTAACGCATAGCTGGGTTTATCATTCATTGTCAGAAAATGTTTAGCTTCCACATAAAACAAAACCAGATTTTAAGTGTCTAGATAAGAAATGTACAAGGAAGAAGACTGCTGAGAGTATATGAGAAAAGGACAGCCTGAATTAAAATGAAGTCACTGAGAAGGCATGGAAGATAGAGGGAAAAGACAGATTTGTAATGTATAGGATGTATTGGGATCCTCCTGGTAAGAGAAGATTTGAGAGGGAATTCCAAGGAATTTCCAGGGACTTATGGGCTGTCTACACAACGAGGCGAAGACAGGAGGGATCATAAATAACAGTAGTGACAAGCCCTGACGGAGTGCTGGTGCACGTACACATACATGCACGTGCATGCGTGCTCATGCAATCCTCACGACCTAAAAAGTACGAGCCATTATTATCCTCATCTTACAGAGGAGGAAACCATGACACAAAGAGGTCGAATAACTTGCCCAGGATCACTCAGCTAGTATAATAAAGCAGAATTCAAACCCACAGACTCTGGTTCCAGATTTGGAAGTCTGAGCCACTATGTTATACTGGTGCTTTTGTAGCAATAGGAAGCCAGCCATTTGCATACGGGGGTTTCCTGCATCAGAAGTTCATAACTTGAGTAATATCAATAAGGTTCCCACTTATAAACATCTAAACATTACATAATCATTTACAGATTCCCTCGTAATTTTCAGTGTCTGAGGTAGGAGTGGGTAACATTGATTGAATGCTGCTGAATCCCGCTGAATCCCAGGCACTGTCTGAAGCTATTCCCTATGTTCTACCTCATTTAACCCTCACAAAACCACCTTTGTGAGAGGCACAATTAAATCCACCTTACAGCTGAGAAAAACTGAACAATTATGAGCCCAAAGTCACAAAGCCAGCAAGTGGCAGAGGACAGCCTTAGACCCAGTTCTTCCTGGTTCCAAGTCCAGGCTGCTTTTCACAACACATCTGGTATACTCAGATCCAAACACTGTAAACATGGAACATGTTATCTAATAACCAGGTAATAAAAAGCAACCGTAAATCAAGTTTGATTTAGACTGTCAAAAATGTTTCATAAGAAAGTACTGAACTCTAAATGTTTAGGACAGCTAAATGAACCCAGTCACCTGTTTCACCCCCACCCCCCCAACAAAAACCAGTCCTTTCAGATCCTCTTTATTACCTAGCCATCTAACAACACCAAATACAATACAGGTGCACGAGGCATGTCTCTGAGAACCAAAAATGGATCCAGAAGCATTACTCCATAAAACAGGATAGACACAAGTAGCATAGTTCAAATGCCAATGTCGGCAAACAAATAAACAAAAAAACAAAGAGGCAAGAGACAAGACAGTAGAAAGGATTCTCTGAGAGAAGCGTTTTCCGGTTATACCTCAGTAAAGCTGGGGGTAGGGGAGAAAGAGTAGATAGGATGTTTGTTTTTGTTTTTAATGCCAGAGAGCTTCAAATCTGAATTTCAGGTCTGCCATTTACTAGCTTTGTTTGCTCATCTGGAAAATGACGCTGTCATGATCCAACTCCCTGGCTGTTAAAGGATTAAATACCAAATGCAAAGCACATACAATAGCTGACCCATGAAAGTTTACTAATCTTGAGTCTCATGCTCTCTCTCCTTCCTACTTGCAAAAGATGTGCTACACACCACAGACCTGGGAGACATAACCTGTCCCAAGCATATGTAACCAAGAGATTATAAGACACTTATAAAGCGCTTTTCTCCTTTTCTCCAAACCCATGTCATGTTTCCTATATTGCCCCGTTTACCTATTTCTTCTGAGATACTTACCTCTACCATCTTGATGTCACCTCGGGGATGGGTAAACTAAGGGGCTAGTATTTACTATCTACATTTCTATCACCCAAAGAGTTAAGGCTACCTATATGAATATAAGAGACATAAAACAGAACCATTCCTTAGAGCAAGGACTTAATACATGTGACACACGATCTGGTAGAAGGCTGAGGCAGGGAGACTCTATTGTCTGCCCAGAAAAACGGACAGCAACCTAAAACAAGCAAGTAACTTGGGCCTGGGCTTTCTGGCAAGGAAATATTATTAATTAAAGAGCACTCTTTTCTCTTTTTTATAAAAGGAAACATAGCAATTCCTGAAGAGGAACATTAGTAATTTGCCTAATGTTAGTGACAGTTAATGACTGGACCAAGAATACAACCAAAGTCTTCCAAAACACCAGATCTTTCACAAAAGTGTACCTCTTTATATAAGACTCAAGGATTTAATCTGACCAAGTTCCCATGAGCAAAACATTCCCATTGAGAATGTCTACAAATTGGATATATCTACACAGGACTTAACATTCATTCAATAAAGACCCATGTGCCCACTGTGAAAGGCGATATTATAGTGAATGAGATCGTTCCTGGCCTCAAGGGCCTTGGAACTGTACAGAGATAGCCAGATTACTAAAGAACTAAGGCATAAACCCAAACATGATGCCCTACAAAAGAGGACTGCATACCACCGGAGCACTACGTGTATGGGTGTATATCTCTTGTTGGGGGTGGGCGGGATCAGGAACATTTCAAAGGACCTTGAAAGGTAGAGAAATTTGACAGATGGTGAAGAGCACAAGACACGGGCCAAGTCCATTAGAAAAGAAGAAGAATGCAGAAAAATAGAAGAAATGTTTAAGATCTCAACGCAAAACAGTAAATAATCTATTTGGCACAGTGCAGAAAGGGAGAAATGGGAGAAGCAACTGAAAAGTTGGGGTCTTACCATGAGGAGCCCTGAATGCCACGCTAAGGTGGAGTTTAGACAATTTTCTGTATGCAATTGGGGCTGACAAAGGCTTATGGTCAGGACAATTCTTTTTTTTTCCAAAGATTTTATTTATTTATTTGACAGAGAGAGATCACAAGTAGACAGAGAGGCAAGCAGAGAGAGAGAGAGGGAAGCAGGCTCGCTGCTGAGCAGAGAGCCGGATGCGGGACTCGATCTCCCAGGACCCTGAGATCATGACCTGAGCCGAAGGCAGCGGCTTAACCCACTGAGCCACCCAGGCGCCCCGGTCAGGACAATTCTATGACCTGAATCCAGTTGCAAGACTATTCAATGTCTGTGTGGAGGACAGACTGGAGGGAAAGGGCTGGAGGCAGGAATGTTTTGCTCATGGGGATTTGCTGGGATCATGCTGTTAAAAGAAAGCTGGGTCAGAGGCAGGGACTGGTGAGCTAGCAAAGGTGTCAACACTGGGAGGGAGCCCTGAGAGCGCTGGGCAGACTGCAGTCTGTGGGTGGGGAGAAGGGAAGGGGAGGAGTCAAGATGAGTCTAAGGCAGGGGTCAGCAAACTTTGGCCCATGCACCAAATCCGGTCTGTCTCCTATTTTCACTTGTCCTCCTGTCTCCCATATCACTTGTACAGCTTCTTGGCTGTACAAATTTTTATATTTTTAAGTTGAGGCAAAAATAATATTTTGTGACATGTGAAAATTCAAATTTTAGGGTCCATACATAAAATCAGAACACAGCCACACTCATTGGTTTATATATTGTCTACATTTGCTTTAGTTCTCCAAAAGAATTGTATAATTGTGACAGAGGCGGCCTGGCCCTCAAAACTGAAAATATTTACTGTCTTTCCCTTCACGGAAAAAGTTCTCTGACTGCTGATCTAAGAGGTTTTGAGGGTGGTGAAGAGAGACGGTATTAAGAGGAACAGAGAAATCTTCCATTGGTATGGTGGGGTCAGAAAGAGAGACACCAATTTTGAAGCAGTTAAATGGGAGGTGTCAATAAGATAGTCAGTTAAGGGGGCCCAGCACGAAATGGAAAGACCACCCCCCATGGGCCTTGGGCATCCACCACTCTCTCTGCCTTGTACACTCTCCTTCTAGATCACCACATGGCCTGGCTCCTACTCGTTATTCAGGCCTGAACTCCCATGTCACTGTCCAGGAGGAAGCCCCTCTCCCATCCACTTCGGCATTCTCTATCCATTACCTTATTTTCTTTACTGCACTTATCACCACCAGAAATTATTTATGGACAGGTGTGACATTTTAGAAGGCTGGCTCTTTAAGGAAAGGCCTTGCCTTTTGTTTTCTAAAGCATCCCCAGTGCTTTGAATCATGCCTGAAGCTGCTCCACAACTGGAGTTCAATGAAAGCAAGTCATCTGCACAGTTTTAGGAACAAAATCACTCTTGCCATTCACAGCAGCTTGGGGGAAAGTCTTCACTAGGGGAAAGGGAGAGATGAGAGGCAGAGAAGAGAGCAAAGACACAGAAAGCAAGGAGACAGGTACTATGTTTCAGAAGCCAGATAGCAGTGCGGCTGTGGGGTATCTTTCAGGAAGAGGGTGTTTAATAGCATCATATGTCTTAGATAACAAGAGCAGAAAAAAAAGTGTCAAAGTGTGACAGCAAGAAGGTCACCAGTGACCTCAAAGAAGGCTCAAGAGTGTGGAGGTGGCAGGTTGCAAAGAATTAAAGAATGAGTGAGTGGGAGGAAGTGAAGGCTTTCAAGGCATTAGGCAGAGAGTGGAGAGAAGGGTTCCAAGGGGAGCAGCAAGTGAAGAGGGGATTTTTTTTTTTTTCATACAGTGACTTAAGTCCCATCATGTCACTGCCCTGTTTTAAATCCTTCAATTTCCCCTTTTATATTATAAGGCCCAAAATAATATGGCTCACAAGGCCCTGCCTAATCAGGTTCCTGTCTGCCTCAGCAGCCTGAATCTTTATCCTCTGTTCCAGCTGCAGTGTTGGTTCCACCCCAGGTCCTTTGCACACGCTGTTTCCTTTGACTGGGAAAAAACCCTCCCCTTCCTCTTAGCCTGGCTAACTCTTTCACGCTTCAGATTTCAATCTTTCAAAAAATATATACCACAGAGACACCCGCCCCCTTTGTACTGCCTTCAACCTCTATAGAAAACTAAGACATCTCTCCTGGTACTTAGCATAATTATAACAACTAGCTGTATAATTGTTGAATTATTGTGTTTTCCACTAGCAAGGAAGCTTCCTGAGGGCAGGAATCAGGTCTTCCTCTCACATAATACATGATTTACAGGTAATTATTAAATAAAGGAATAAACATGAAAACCTAAAAGCATTTTTAATCTCAGCCAATTTGTGCATTTCTAATGGCCAACTTCCTAAATCCACATCAAGTGCGCTTACAACTTACATTCTGGCCAGTTGGCTTTCTCTGACCTCCCCCTCCCACTTCTAACCAACCTGAGTGAATGGTCATTCTAACCAAGTAAGATGATGGGATTCTTTGGGGATAACAGCATATATCAAATGATTTTTCCAATCAGAAAACTAATATATGGTTATTAGGAGACCTACCTAGTTTTACAGAATGGCTTTAACTGGAAAAAAAAAAAAATAACAAACAAACAAAAAAAAACAGCCAGAATATTAAATTTAGGCATTATGCATCTAACTTCTTTTAAGTCTGTTTTGTGAATCAGCCCTAAAATGAGTTTGCAGGTATACAGTAAAATATCCATCTCTTTATTGCATCTCTTTATTATATAAATCACATCTGTCTGCCTCCCTATGTGAGATCTTGTTTAATAACAGAATTTTTTACTGGGAAAACATACATTTGACAGATTGTTTTCGCCTTATTTTTTTACTTTGCTTTTTCTCTCACCATAAATAAAAGATTTTAAATTCTATTAATTGAAAAAAAGAATGCTATGAATTACAGCCTTGCTACAGCTTGAGCAAATTAACAGTGCAAATAAGTCTGCAGACATAATTGTGCTTAATTGAATGAACTGTTGTCAGTTCTAATAGCTGGAGGCCCTTTAAATCACTATTAAAAACAAGAGTTGCATTAATTAAAAATTGTTCTTAACTATTTCTACCTCATATATACATTCAAACTTGTCGGAGTTACCCAATACACCTGAAAATGATAAACCTAAATTTATTTTTTTAATGCCTACAGGTCAACCTATTCATCATTTGAGTTAGACTTCTCTTCCACAAATACAAAGTAGGGAGTTTTACTGTCTTTATCCTTCTCAAATGGGAATATACAGCTAATTTCTTTGCCATCCAAGAACTTGGATTGAAAAGATCAAGCTCTACTCCAACTATGTGGCAACTGTTCTTGAGAATACAAATGCAACACTGAGAAGGAACTAAATGCCTATTTAAAATATGATTAGGAGGAAGGGCCAACTTTTCGTACCATTTATATTTTGGGTAAACTTTGCTTTTTGGAAAGCACATATATGGAAATAGAAACTGATAAAACAGCATTCAGGAGAAACTGAATATATATTTCAGAGTTCCTTCAAACTCTTCTAATTGCTTAAACAGCAAAACTCCCTAACACATCATCTGACTTACAAGATTTTTAATGTCACGCAACTCTGAAGACACCATTTTAAAACGGGTATGCCTGTGTTTCTGCCACTTCCTAAGTAAACTCAATCAGTGAGAGCAACACAGAACCTTTATATGGCCTTTCCCAGAAAGTCTAATACATTCCTACTGAATTATATACCTTGCATGACCTTTTAAGTTAAACTAAAGGCACCTTTGTTTCTCATTTTTCCTTAAAAATACAGCAGAACCTAATGTATCACCTTTGGTGCTGTCTACATAATAAACTCTAGATTTGAGAAACTGCCTACTCTAAGTGCCCAAACTTTTCTGATTTAACCATTTCTAATTGAAGTCTTTCTTAATACAGAATGTTTCAGCTACTGTTTTGTATTTAATAGGTCCCACTTCCCTACCATCTTAAAGCATCCTGAATACAATCTGAACTCTTTGCTTTCAGCCCGAAGTATATTCAACAATAAAAAAAAATAAATAAAAATTTAAAAATTAAGCTAACACATGTTTAGCTTATGCCATGTGCCTGGCACCATTCCAAAATCTTCAGGCATAATCATTCAATCCTCAAAACAATCTTACAGGTAGGAACCATCTTTACTTTCATTTTATTGATAAGGAAACAAGCTTAAGTTGCCCACATTATCACTGCTAGGATCAAAACAAGCAGACTGGCTCCTGAGCCACCAAAAACACAGATTACGAAAAACAAGGCAAAAACACAGTAACTCCGTTTTCCATCTCGAGGTGTAGTAAGTTGAGACTGATTTAGCCTTTCCCAGCTGGGTTCAGGTTATTCCTAAGTAACTCTTTCCCTGAAGAGTTAAAGCACCTCTTGTGAGCAAAGATTCCTCACTGGCTTCTCATTCTGAAGAAAACCTCTTCTTTGAGCTTGTCCTACTGCAATCGTTACAGCAGCTTCTTACTCCATCCCCGCCCACCACTTGCACACCTCCCAAAAGCCCAACCACTAGAGTTGCCCTTTTCTGCTAAAGACCAATCTATCTATCCTGCCCTTTGCAGTGTAGCTCCACAACCCAGCCTCTTCTTAATGGCTTGGTCATCATTAGCAACACCAATTACCATTCTGTGTTGTGATGGCGACTAGGGTATTTACAATGGCATTTGCCCCTCCACTAAATGGCATCACCCAGACTGTTTCACTTTTTGAGTTATGGTTCTGCTTTTCATTCTGCTTCTCACTCACTTCCAAGATAAAAATTAACACTGCCTGTCTCAGAGAATGTACCTTCTTGGAGTCATCCTCTTAATAACTCCTGTCTCTTATGTTTGTAGTTATTCTCCCGCTGACTTGAACACCAGTTAAATGGGCTGTCAAGAAACTCTTTATAAATTACAAGCAAATCAAAGTGGGTTTTTCTCTACTATCAGGAAAGCACATATGGATTCCATGATGCCTCTTGTGGCTCGAAACATTTCCTGCCTCCTAGCAGTCTTCTGGATAGTTGATAAGGGGTGGATAAGTAAGAAATATTTTCTGTGACAGGGAGGAAAAGAGAACGGTGGATTGAAGCTGATCCTTTCCTCGTTTCACAGTTGTTTCATTTGCTAATGATGTTATATGCTTGAGCTCAAGAATTACGAATGGCTCCCCATTCATTCAACACAGACCACTGCCCCTGACCTCACACTGCTCAAAGACTTGAAGATAGTCTCAGTCTTCACAATCTGGCCCCATCGTACATGTCCAGCCTCACCTCCTTCTGCTGCCTCCCCCTATTCTGCTCTAATCACAGTGGCTGCCTCCAAGTTTGTCACCCACACCACATACCTACCCACCTTTGCATGCTCCATCTCTGCCTAGATTCCCTTCCCATCCCTAGACAAGAGAAGTCCGACTCACTCCTCAAGGTCCAACTCTAGTGAAACCTCTTCAAAAAAGCAGTGGCCAGGGCTTCAAGCTAGGTTTAGTTTCCTCAGGGGTCCCAGCACTCTTAATTCCAACCTCTATTACAGCATCACCCACACTGTGTGACAGTTATATACAACAGGTTTATTTCCATATAAACTGTCTTATTCATCTACCAGAAATTAGTAGGTACTGCAGAGATGTTTGCTTATACAGAGCTAATTAATCTGTAACATTAAAAAAACGGAGGAAAGGTAGGAAGCCAGTTCTTAGTCCTCAGACTTTAAAGGAGGGCCATGAAGGTTCCTAGGAAACATTCTACATTCTCAAAGTAGGACTTACTTTTTTGTATGTGTAAAATCTACAACTGAGAAACCCTGAATGAACAGCTTCAAGGTTCTTCCACTGGACTGTAAACTCTATAAAGACAAGGATTTTTGTTTTCTTCAGTTTATTCACACCCCGAGATTCATAGCAAGGGCTCAACAAGTATTTACGGAATGAATAAAGGAATGAACAAAGTGTTGAGTGAATATTACTGCAAAATAAACTGGGTTACCACAGATTAAAAATATCCTAACAAAGACCAGCTCTGTCTTTTGGCTAGAGTAGACTTAAAGAAATTTTCATTTTTCTTCTAAAGCAGGTCTTGCCTTGGGACTGGGCAACTTATTCACGGAGCACCAAGGAAAAATTCGAGCCCAGTGCCAGCTGCTAAGAATCACAGATCATAAAACCTTAGAAGTAAATATATCATGGAAACGAACTTAATGTTTTATGCTTTCTTGTCGCCAAAAAAAACTGGTGCACTTCAGAAGGAAGAATACTCACAGGAGGTAGTTTCCTGCCCCTGAAACCCGGTCACTTCAACATGGCAGCTGTTTAAAACTCCATGTTACCATCGGGTTTGAGACAGGAAGCAATAGTGGCACACCTAGCCGAGTACAGGGGAGAGCAAGAAGCAGAGAGGAAACAACATGCCGAATGAGAACACGGCTTGGAGGTTAGCCCACAGAGTACAAAAACAATGAACAAATTTCTCTAATGTCTCCCGTAATGTAATTTACCTGTCCGTGGTAATTATGAAAAAAAAAAAAAAAAAAAAAAGAGAGAGAAAATGAAGGGCATAGAAACTGATAGTACTTTCTCTCGTCACCAGCTGCTCCCCCCTTTTTCCATCATTAATTCTTCTTCCAATTTTAAGGATTTTTACAGAAAATTGGTAAGATTTGATTGTCTTTAAATGGGAAAGGGAGTAAACCATGGATGACTCTCCTCCTTTACTCTCCTTAATTTCCTGATTTTCTAGGAGTATTCCCTCCTGTTATGCTAAGAAAACAATTCTTACATTCAAAAAAACTGTAGAGCTGAAAAGTTTATGTTCTAATAAGAAAACTATATTAAGTCCTTTACCCAAAAAAAGTTAATAACAAAGAATTCAGTAATACCAAACCATCCAATCTTTTCACTCAATAACCTTAACCTCTTTACTCCTCAACTACTGGTATATCTAACAATTTATTTAAAATATGTTTCCATAACAATTATAATTTGTGTGGCACATCAATTATCATGTGTTATTTAACTGATTTTCCCCAACAACTTTCTGAAATGGTGAATACTCTGATTGCCATTCTACGGATGAGGAAAACTGGGAACTGAAGGGAAGCTATTTGCTATGACAGATCCCCATATCTTCTTGTTCCCCACCTGGCATTCAAAAACAGAATTTTTCAACCCCAGTGCTACTGACTTTTGAGCCAGGTTATTCTTTGTTGTATGGGGCTGCCCCATGCATCCTAGGATGTTTAGCAATATCCTTGGCCTCTACCCACTGGATGCCAGTAACACTGCCTCCTCCCACCCCACCCCCTAAGTTATAATAACCAAAAATGTCTCCAGAAACTGCAAATATCTCTTTGAGCACAAAATCATACCCAGTTGAGAAATACTGGTCTAAAAGAATCCAAGAGATTCTTTTTGGCATCTCTATTTTATGACAAGACTCCATATACCACTGAGCCACAAGAAATCACAAAGCATCAGATGTTGCTTGTTCAGGGACACTGAGTCAATTAACCAATTCCCCATTTACTTGAAACAATTTTTCAAAATGTGGAAATGAACAAGAAAAATTTCCTTGTACAAATATTCACATCTCAGAGGATATATTTTCTAAATGCGATTTATCTCATTAGAATACAATAAGGAAATACATAAGGAAAATATATAAAATATTTGTGTATGTAGGGAAAAAAAACACTTATCAGAGGAGTTAGAAAACACAGATCTTGTCTTTTCTAATAAATCTTATTAACTCAGTTATATATCAGGGTTCCTCCTATAAAAGTTAATATAAACCTACACGTTCTCAATAATTGCTTCAGTTGGGTTTCTGTCCTAATATATGCATGACCTAAAGCTATTCAGAAGAAACTGAATGATAACTTTGAAACATCACTACAATTTGTGGCCTGCAGTTGAAACCACTAGTGTTTGTGAACCCAGAATCTAAACTGGCAGACCTAACAATCTTGACTTAAAAGCACTCAGTTTAAGTTTCTTCATGCCATTTAATCTGAGTCTGTGTTCCTGCAAAAGCAACTCCACCCTCAAGATTCTTTATTTTTACAGCTTTTAAACAAATGCCTGAGTTGCAAAAATTCTGCAACCTAATTCACCTTAATACCTTAATCTGTAAAGGGTGGATACCAAAAGACTAGAAAGATAATCAAAGTATAGCATTAACCAAACTGATACAAGACTGCTTAAATTATAGCAAACTGAAATGTAGTTATATAAATTATATTTTGGAAAATGTTTGAATTATTTTTATCTATATATGTGAAATTTATTTACCCTCTATCATTTCCCAATGGTTGTAATTAGTATATAGTGGAACTGGGAATCAGTGTGGACTGTGTCATCTCACACTGCAATCCTCAGATTTAAAAATAATTTTTGCAGCTATTTAGAGAAATTAAGATACAGTGGAAGAGCTTAGTTAATATGATATACAGAATTAAGGAGAGGTTGTGATTATTCCTATTCATAAATGTCCACAATCGCTCAGTATGATATCTTATGCCTTTAAACATGATCTGGACCTATACATAGATATTTTTCTCCATAATACACAATATGCTGTACCCCAAATGTCTAGTACCCTTATGGTCTCCATTAACCTTCACCACAAAGTACAAAAGAACACACTGATCCTTCAGTAAGGACTCCCTGGTCTTAAAAAATATCAGAGTCACCAAAAACAAAAGCAAGAAACAGCACAAAATAGGGTTTTGGAAAGGGAGGAAAAAATATTTAATCAATGTAAAATGCTAATTTAAAAAAATTGCACTGTGTATATGCCCATTATTTGAATCCTTTTCTTAAAAATTTGCCAACAAAGACTCCACGATCACATCTAATTGTCTGCATTCTACTCATCACTTAACTATGCAAGGTTTTTAATGCGTTCCTCCTGAAAGCAATGACAATTATATACCGCTGTGAACTACTGCCATGAGAGAAAAACCTATGACTCGTAAAAAGAAAAAAGGGGGGAATAAAGTTAATAGCATATATTCAACGGGGGCAGAAGACAGACCGCTCACAGCTACGTATTAGAAAGAGTGGCAGGGTCCTCTTCCCAACGGACACACAAGAATTCACAGAAAATACAGAGTGTTTTGAAAAAATGTGAACACCTGCAATAATCACACCTTTTATCTAGTCTCCCTAAAAAAGTTCCTTGGTAAAGAGACATCCAAGGAGCCCACATCCCTGGAACCTTAGGGGTGTGACTTGAGAGGGGTGTTTACTAGCCTGGCTAAAGCGACGTCTCCCTTTGAAGCTTGGCGACCACGCGTGGAATGGGTGAGGAGAGTAAGACAGAAGGCCAGAGACCAGCCCAGTTTCAGCTATCAGTCCCACTACAGTAGAATTCGCACTTCCCCGGGGCTCTCTCTCACTGTTCCTCTTCCCTGGCCCTCTCGCCCAGGATGCTTCGTCTTTTGACCGTCTCGCTGGCTGCCTAGGGCCAGGGTCCCAAAAGAACGTAAAAGGGGAGGGGGCGTTTCCTGATTTCACAGAGGACCCTCTTCTAGCCCCAAACATGGCCCCAAAGCCCAGAAACTTTCCCTCACTGGCATGGCAAAGGAGGAAAACGACGACGACCCTCGGCCTCCGTCCGGAGGCCAGAAAACCTCCTCCCGCCCCCCACCCACCCTCCACGACAGTTCTGCCAGAGAGCTGGCGGTCAAGTTGTCTGTGCAAGGGCGAGGGACGTCAGACCTCAAGCCCGCGCCTGTATCTCAGGGTGGTATAAACAGGATGTCAGCGCGTTCCAGGCTTGTTTATGAAAACTTGGTGTGTGCTCTGGGGGAGGGGGCGGCGAGCCTTAACACCCCCCCACCCGCTTCCCGGTCTGAGGCCCCCGCCCCCCAATCTCCCAGCCACCGGCCGGCTCAGCTCGGCTGGAAATCCCCCGCTTCCAGCCCGCACCCACACTCCCCCAGCCCGCCCGGGCCCCCGGTCCGGCGCCGTGCTTGCTGAGTGGCCGGGGATGCGCGGCTCGCCGAGGGCAGAAAGCGGCGGCCGCGTCGCCCGCCAGCGCCGGCTCTACGCCCCTCGCCCGGCCGTCCGCGGCCGCCACAAGGTTCTCCACTCCCCTCCGCGACACTCACCACTTCCGTGTGTGCCAGGCTGGGGTGGAGGAGTGCTCCGGGTCACGGCGCAGGTCCCACTGCCTACTCGCTCAGCAGTCAGCCCCGCAGGGCCCCGGCGTGCGCGCGCCCGGGAGCTGAGGAGGGGGCGCGGGACCTGCCACCACTGCTGCGGCGCAGGCCCGCGCTGTCTGCGGCTGCTAGCTACCCCGCCGCCGCCGCGGCCTGCGCTCCGCGACGTTCCCGCCCCGCCCCGTCGCTGCCTCCGCCCCGCCCGTCGCTGCCTCCGCCCCGCCCCGCCGCTGCCTCCGCCCCGCCCCGCCGCTGCCTCCGCCCCTCCCGCCGCTGCCTCCGCCCCGCCCCGCCGCTGCCTCCGCCCCGCCCCGCCGCTGCCTCCGCCCCGCCCGCCGCTGCCTCCGCCTCCCAGGCCAAAGCCGGCTCCTCCTCCTCGTGACGTCACGAGCTGCAGCCCAGGAAAGAGTGGGCGGAGGCCGCGCTGTAGGCGTAGGCTCCGCCGCGGAGCGGGTCCCCGAGCCTCCAGTCTTCCCGCCCGGTCCCCATCTGGTTTCGCTCATGCCTCCATCCTTCATTCGCTGCTTAACCGCGCCTTGTGGAGACACCAGTCTAGGAACGAGAGTTCTGCCAGGGCAGACAGTAAAATTGTCAGGTTTTGGCTATAGGTTTATCCCTCCTAAGTTTGGAGTGCCCTCCACCACATGTTCCTGCACCGCGATGCCCTTATCACAGTCCTCTGCCCCTTGTCAGGATAGAGTAAGAGGTCAGCTGTGTGGCACTTGACTACGAGCAACTTCAAAGCAAATAAATCTTATCTGAAAAAGACAAGTTACTGCAGATCCAACGCATTCCGTAAAGAGCTCTTTTAAATAAAAAAAAAAAAAACTTAGCTAACACTTGTTGATACCTAATGTATTAGGCGCTTTTCATTTTTTTATTAATAATCTCTCATAGTAGATATTATCCTCATTTTATCCATGAGAAAACAAATTGAGTCTTACGTATCTTTGCAGGCAGTCTACAGCCAAATCCTGACAATTTTACTTCCAAGGTATCTCCAGTCCGTTGTTTCTCTCTTTCAACAACATGATTCAAGTTCCCCTCATCTCTCACTTGAAGGACCACAAGCACCTCTCAAATCCAGGCTCTGCATCACTCCAGTGTCTAATTAATTTTCCACAGTGAGCTTTTAAAAGTTCAAATCTGTTCCACTCTTGAGCTTGAAACACTCCGGTGCCTTCCTTCCCCTTGAAAATCCTTCTGGGGGGGCGCCTGGGTGGCTCCGTGGGTTAAAGCCTCTGCCTTCAGCTCAGGTCATGGTCCCGGGGTCCTGGGATCGAGCCCCGCATCGGGCTCTCTGCTTGGCAGGGAGCCTGCTTCCTCCTCTCTCTCTGCCTGCCTCTCTGCCTAGTTGTGATTTCTCTCTGTCAAAGAAATAAAAATTTAAAAAAAAAAAAAAAAGAAAATCCTTCTGGGCGTGGTCAAGCTTCTACAGCTCCCGTCACTGTGGACTGAGGCTGCACCACCGCCCTGATTTCACTAATCCTATTGGAGGGCTTCCGGTAACTTGGGGTAGGTTACTGCTACTTAACCTGATACTAAGCAAGAAGTGCTGATGTGGTACCTGGTGAATGAAAAGAGCATTTGATTCTAGAGTTCTGGAATTTAGGTCTGGCTACCACCAATAGCCACCTGAGATACCCTAAACAACTTACAGCTTACTCATAAAAGTTGAAGGACAGTCTAAGAGATCTCCAAAGAGAAAGCCTTCTGGAAGGATGTAGAAGAATTCAGAGAAGACAGGAGAATCAAGCAGGGAGGGTCGTGGCCCAGTTGCCTCCACCTGTGGGTGTTTGCGTGCATATGCTGCCTCACCTGCCACTCAGGGCTCTTCCATCATATTCTTCACCTGTTAAATCGGGATATCTTCCTTATTGGGATTATGCCGAAGGCGAACAAAGATAATGCAGGCCTGGCACACGTGGTGGGCTTGGTAAATCATCTTTATTGATCTGGGCCTTGAAGAACAAGTTGGGAGTGGATGAATGGAGATGGAAACATGAAAGAGCCACATTTCAGGGAAGGCAAAGAATAAAGATCAAGGAAAGCCAGGACAGCAGCAATGACCCCTATTGTACCCAAGAATGAATCTGACTGCTATATAAATGGAATAAGGACAGAGGGCCTTGGTTGACTGTATTTCCCTATACTGGGCATTGCACTAAGAGCTGAAGATTCTGGGAAAAGAGGCCCAGTTCCTGACCTCTGATGCTCACATCGGAGTGGAATAACAGGTGAGTGTTCAGTGTGATTCATGCTCTGCTAAAACTGGTCATAGAGGAGAATTACCCAACCTACCCTCGGCAAATCAGGAAGAAAAGAAGAAACTACAAGCAGCAGATAAATCACAGGAGCCCAGGCGGGGATCATGGCATATTTACATAGTAACACACACATGCGGTGTGGCTGAGGAAAAGATGAGAGTTAGGCACAAACCTTATCTGAAAGATGCTGTGTGTTCCTGAGGTATTTAATCAGGTTTTTATTTTACAAGAATGGTCCTAGGGCAGAGTTTCTCAGCCTCAGTACTATTGACATTTGGGGCCAGAAAATTCTTTGTTGTGGGATGCTTACTGTGTATTGCAGGAATTCTAGCAGCATCTCTCTCCTCTAACCACTAGATGCCAGTAGCAATCCCCCTCGCTTCTCCTCCACGCCCCTCAACCCCCCCACCCACCTCCTGGCCTAGTTATAACAAACAAAAATGTCCTTGGACATTGCCAAATGTTCCCTGGGGGACAGAAACCACTCCTGTTGAGAACCACTAATGTAACAATAAGGTGAACTAAGGACTGGAAGACAAGATTAATGTCCATAGCATTGTAGAGCTGCAGGCTACAAGTGATAAGATCAATATTTAAAGCAGTGGACTAGGGAGGGATAAACATGAAAGTGTCCAAAGGCTGAAAAGGTGGAATAAACTGCATGGTAACTCATTTAGATGTGGGAGCTGAGGCAGAAGAAGAGCCTCACATGACCAAAATTCAAATTAGTTGACAAATTCAAATTAGTTCAATTAGTTCAAATTAGTTAACAAGCCGACTAAGAACACCACCAACTAAATTGGATAAGGAATTCAATTTTATGTTTGAGTACAGAAAAAAATTGGAAAGTCACCCTAAAAGGAACATATGAGAGAGAGAGAGAGAGAGTATAAAAGGAGAACTTCCCATATTTCCTTCTGATATGTAACGTATAGCATAAAACCTGCCAGCCTTGGGACGCCTGGGTGGCTCAGTGGGTTAAAGCCTCTGCCTTCAGCTCAGGTCATGATCCCAGCATCCTGGGATGGAACCGCATCCAGATCTCTGCTCTGCGGGGAGCATCCTTCCCCTCCTCTCTCTGCGTGTCTCTCTGCCTAGTTGTGATATCTGTCTGCCAAATAAATAAATAAAATCTTTAAGAAAAAAAAAAAACCTGCAAGCCTACTACAATTATTCATCTAAATTGAACTAAACCAAACGCAATGAAGCAGAAAGCTCTTATCAGGAAAATTCTCAAAAAACAACCCCATCCAACCAGCAATCATACACATGGGTTTCCCAGGTAAATCTTCATCAAAAAAGTGTTTGCTCACCAGTCTGCTTCTCTGGAAAAGATTAGATTACAATGGGGAAATAAATTCAAACAGTAAGGTTTGCCTCAAAAAGTTGAACTGAACAAAACTAAAATACCCTTGTACAGATCATGAAGTTCAATTACAAAGACTTGGAAACCAGAGAAGAGAGATAAAAATCACTGTAATTTTGCAATCCTAATATATAGTTTATCATATTATATATTTTCTTCCAGATTTTTTCACTAGGTATATTTTTAAGTATAATCATGGTGTGCATGTAATTTTATAAGTTGTTCCTTAAATTTATTTTAATTTATGAGCATTTTCCATGCTACTACAAAAGTCTTTATAACTAATAAATTTCTTCATGCAAATAAATAATAATTAAATATATACTATTTAGACAATTTCTTAGGAGAGACTCACAGAAATGGAATTATTGAGTAAAATGCACAGTGTATTTTTAGAGTCCTGATTCATAGATACATATTGGCAAGTCAGTTTCCAGAAATTTTCCAAAGATCTTTACCACCCTGAAAAATGCACACATTGTCGGGTTCTGCAACAATGAACGTTATTTATTTATTTATTTATTTATTTTAAGAGTGAGCGAGCAAGAGCGAGACCGTGCGAGCGGGGCAGAGGGAGAGGGAGCCTGTCTCAGGATTCAGTCCCAGAACCCCAGGATCATGACCTGAGCCAAAGGCAGACACTTAACCAACTGAGCCACCCAGGTGCCCCAAATGTTATCATTTTAAAATGATTCACATCTTTGGGGCACCTGACTGGCTCAGTTGGTAAAGCATGCAACTCTTGATCTTGGGGTTGTGAGTTAGAACCCCACATTGGGTGTAGAAGCTACTTAAAATAAAATTTAAAGGGACACATGGAATTAAAGCCTCTGCCTTCAGCTCAGGTCATGATCTCGGGTACCTGGGCAGCAAGGAACCTGCTTCTCCCTCTCCTCCCCACTCGTGCTCTCTCTCTCTCTCTCTCTGTGTCTCTTAAATAAATAAAATCTTTAATTAATTTTTTTTTCCATTTTCTTATAGTCAAGTATTTTGGCCTTTGTGGGTTTTTGTTTGTTTATTTGCATTGTGGTTTCCTCTGCAACTCTGTAGGAAGTCATCCTCTCTCCTTAGGTTAGACAAATGAAACAACGAATATTTGTTGAGTACCAAAGTATGCACCAGGCACTATTCTGCACTGTAAATACAGCAGTGAAACAAGACAGGGCAAGTTCCTAGTTGGAGAGGATAGCTGAAAACAAGAAAATGAGTCAATAATTAGAATAATGTCCTATAGTGATATTGCTAAAGGGTGGGGGGGGGAGGAGATTGAAGAGACAGAATAGGAAGGATGACACAAATGTTTGTTTTACATGACTCTGGGTTTTATACAGATCAATGCTTTAAATATCCGATATTTAAACCATCTGAATTTTCAATTGTTGTTCCAAGGTGTCTGAAACACTATTTGTTTTAAATCAAGACTGTCATTTATATTGAAAATGTAGTATTCAATAAACGTTCTTTTTTTTTTCAAGATTTTATTTATTTATTTATTTATCAGAAAGAGAGAGAGAGAGAGCACAAATAGGCAGAATGGCAGGCAGAGGCAGAGAGAGAAGCAGGCTCCCTGCCAATGTGGGACTCGACCCCAGGACCCTGGGATCATGACGTGAGCCACCCAGGCGTCCTTCAATAAACGTTCTTTATTTAACAATCCCTTTCCCTTATCCCACCCTCCAAAGAAAAAGGAAAAGTAATATAAAATGTTAGGTCTTTCACCTCTAACCTAAATTTAGACAGTAACTGAACAGATACATATGTGGTCTCTAGTCCATTGAATTAGCCTCCTTCGCTTCTAGGTTATATGATAATTGTGCGCTTATCTTAATAAGAAACAGGTCAATGGCTTTCCAAAGTGCAGTCTCTTACTGTATCCCCACCAGTGATGTATAAAATTTTCGTGGCTCCGTAGCTTCACCATACGTGGTATTAGCAGTCTTTTTATAATTCTAGCAATTCCAGTAGGTTTGAAATGATCCCTTTTGTTGTCCCAATGAATAAAGAATGATGAGAATTTTTCATGTGCTTCTTTGCCATGTGAATGAGTATCTTCTATTTTTGAAGTGTCTAGTCAAGTCATTCTCTTTTTTATTAAATCAGTATTTTATCTTCTTATTATATCACTTTAAGAATGAATTCTTTCTGGATATATGTCTCTTATTGTTGACATGTTTTATAGATAGCAATGTGAACAGCATGCCTTTTTGTTTTAAAAATTGAGTGCATTTCAAACAACAAAGGTCTTCATTTTGATTATCCTCCTTGTCAATTTTTAAAAGGTTTTGATGTATGTTTTTTGTGTCACATTTGGGAAATCTTTGCCTAATCCAGGATAATAAATATGTTCACCCATTTTCTTCTAGAAAATTTATAACTTCAGTTCTCGTTTTAAGTTCTCTGATTCACTTCATATCTAAAAACTTTTGTATAATCTCTGATTTTTTAGTACATGGATAACCAAGTGTTCCAATAAAATTTATTTTTAAAAAAAGTATTAGTCTCCTTCTAAGGTGGAGAAATTATCACACTTATGGAAAAGAAATCCTTTCCCATTGCCTACTGCCATGAAAACAGTAGGTTTTCAACAATGTTGATAATGACAGACTGAAAGTAAGAAAATAGAGTCTGATTAAGTGTAATGGGGAAGCAAAAGTGATGTATATAAATTTTTGCCTAGAAGGAATAATGTATGACATAGAGTAAAAGTTCAGTAGATATTTGATAAAGTATAATTCAGAGAAAGAAAAAATATAAACAATGGAATCACATATGTATGATTGTAAATGTCCAGTTTAAAACCTTCTGGACTAATATTATTGAAGGAACACTGTCCAGAACGTTGATGTTTCTATCATGCATTTTATGAGAGGATCAGTACTGCCCTAAAATTATAGCTTGAGACACACGTTGATGTTGATTTGGAGAACTTTCTTGGCTCACTCCTATTAAGACACGAGGTTCATCTTCCTTAGAGACTTCAACTCTCTTAAGATGTCCACTCTGCCCTTAGCCCAACTGTCCCATAGCTGAGCAGTAAAGGTGGTTTTGGAGTATTCCAGATCTAAGTTTGAATTTCAGCTCACGTCTGCCACTTAGCAGCTATAGACCCCAGGCAAGCTCCTAAATTAATCCTCAGTTTCCTCATATATAAAATGGTAATAAGTAGTATCATTCAACGATTATGAAGATCAAGTAAAAATGGATATGCACACTCACTGTTTCAACTACATTATGATGCATGGATTGCCCTCAATTTTCTAGTCACTAACTGGGTAGTATATATTAGTTTAGGTGCTTCAAGAAACAAGTAAGACAGGATTAGATAAGCAAGAGATTTATTGGGAAAATGTCTGTAAAGGGAGAGAAAGCAAGAGAAGGAGAGGGAAGCCTCCTGACCATGTTGCAGCTCCAATATCTGTGGAAAGAAAGTAGGGGAATGGGAGGAAGGGATAGAAAGAGGAGATTTCCAAGAAAAATGTCAGGGAAGCCCCTTGGGAGTCCTCAAGCCAAGTGGTTGCCGCTCATGTAGTATGCTTGCCGTGTTCAGTCGTGGGCATGGGAAGTCCAGTCCCCACACAAACATGGTAATAGATTACACAGAAGAAAGAGCTGGAACTCTCCATCAGCCATGCTCCCTGCAGGAGGACATAGGAGTCGTACAGTTTCATGGCGGCTACATTCTACCCATCGCACTGCTCAGGTCTGCTTCTGTAGCAGGTTCAGGGAATAGGACCTCCACAGGTCTGTGGACCCGACTTTCTGCAGGCAAATATAGAAAGGGTGGTTAATGAGGCAAACAATGGCCAGGTCACTACTGTTGGTCTCAGAGCTACAGCTGGTTCACATCCTCTCCTTTTTCTGTCCCTTGTTTTTGTTTGTTTGTTCGTTTGTTTTCTCTTCTGTCCATTCTAAATTCCTCTCATGCCTAGTTATTAGTCTGGCAGGTCCTGGTGGCTTACCTGGTGAAGTGACCCAAATCTTCCTTCTGGAGGGATCTGAGCCTTTTGCAGTCACATGCTTCCCAGGCCAGGAGCGCTATACACTTCCGGTCATAGTTCCGATGGGGCAAGTGAGTGCCAGAAGAGGCCCCAGTGTTCTCCTGGGTTCCACCCATGTTCCTCCCTAGCTACATGGATAAGAGGAACTCTACCTCCTGCTGTTGAAGACAGATTTTCCCTGCCATAAGTGGTTGACTCTTTCCCCCCTGCTAGTCTCTAGAGACAAGGAATCCAAAGGGCCTTGGTGACAGCTATAATTCATAAACCCAAAAGACTCTTGTTACATGCCCTGGCAAGGGCCCAGGACCTCTAACACTTGAAGAGACCAGAATGTGGACAAAGTTCCCGAGTAAGCCATTAGGAGTGAGGGTAGATGGTGCCACTCCTTCTCTGATTCCTTGGTTCCTGGATCCAGTCACCCTCCTAAGTGTGGACACACAGTCATACCAGAGGTCAGCTTTAAAGCATATCTTACAGGAAGACAACCCGGTCTCTCAGAGAGTTTCTTCTGATCCGTCACTTCAAGTGTGCCTTTCCAAGGCCTCCAGCATTCTTTTTTTTTTTTTTTAAGATTTTATTTATTTTATTTGACAGATAGAGATCACAAGTAGGCAGAGAGGCAGGCAGAGAGAGAGAGAGAGGAGGAAGCAGGCTCCCTGCCAAGCAGAGAGACCGATGCGGGGCTCGATCCCAGGATGCTGGGATCATGACCTGAGCCGAAGGCAGAGGCTTTAACCCACTGAGCCACCCAGGCGCCCCGGCCTCCAGCATTCTATGAGGTCTGCTGCTCTAGACGGTGTCATATAGGATATATATGGCCAGAGGACCACATGATCACAGGCCCCCTCTTTTTTAGATTTTATGTAGTACCTTTGTTGTCTGCACATTTGAGCCTTGGGACACCATGAGCTGTTAATCCTATTAATCCGTAATTCCTACAGGCCAAGCCCCTGTGGCCAGCCCTCTATCTCTACTGGTGATTATGGTGTCATGGCCTCATGGCTTCTGGTAGGTAAGCACTTCGAGCTGGTCTCTGTTCTTTAGAAAGAGTTCCCTCATGCCCGTGGCTATTAAGGAGCCCAGCTCTGAGACCAACTCTCCTCCTCCTTTAAGCCCAGACCTTCCGAAGTGACTTCTTAGTGACACTGCTACTTCTCTTGGCAGTACAGTCTTTTTTTTTAAAAGATTTTATTTATTTATTTGACAGATAGAGATCACACATAGGCAGAGAGGCAGGCAGGCAGAGAGAGAGAGGAGGAAGCAGGCTCCCTGCCAAGCAGAGAGCCCGATGCGGGGCTCAATCCCAGGACCTTGGGATCATGACCTGAGCGAAAGGCAGAGGCTTTAACCCACTGAGCCACCCAGGCGCCCCTTGGCAGTACATTCTTAATGGTCTTGGTGAAGGGTATGTCCTTTGGGCCTCCCATGTAACGTAATCATCTCATGGAGCTTCTGGCCTGACATGATATTTTAACTCTACATGCTCCTTCTCTCAACTTCTTAATCCTTACTCTGCCTTCTGCCAGGGCAACTCTGGCATCTCCACTTCACCCAGGTTTGGCCATCACTTTTTCCAGGCTTCTAAACAGCCATCCCATGTATTCCGCGGTGAGTTTGCCTCATCCTCTCAGGTCTTGTTGGGATGTTAAATGCTGTGTCCTGAAAAAAGCCCTTAGGTCTGAGCTCCAGATAATTATAATTCTCTTGGGCAAGATTACTTATTATTTGTTTAACTGATTATATTTCCCCTGTTGATTGTTAGGAAGCTCAGAATCAAATTTTAGTCGTACATTTTTTTTTTTTATGATTTAGTTATTTATTTGAGAGAGAGCACATGGAGAGGGGGAGGGGCAGAGGGGGAGACGGAGAATCTCAAGCAGACTCTGAGCTCAGCGTGGAGCTAGATGGAGGCTCATCTCACGACCCTGAGATCACGACCTGAGCCGAAACCAAGAGTCAGATGACTGAGCCACCCAGGTGCCCCCAGTCATACATGTTTTATATATAGGAATTATATATCTTATGTACTATCATTGGAACAGCTTCATCTTTCTGCTCACTTCACACTGACTCTTTCTATCGCATTTATTCAACACACTATCTGCCCAGCACTGTGCTAAGTGCATATATATTATCTCGTTCAGTCTTGGCCTCTCCTACTGTGGGATCTTGGGCAAGATACCAAATTTCTATACGATTGTATTTTTTCACCTGTGAGGAAAATCCTAACATCCACTTGATAGGGTTATCATGAGGATGAATAATCATGAGGATGAATAATCTAATAACTAATATCATTAGTTATTAGAAGTCACTCAAGTTTTTTTATTAAAAAAGTCCAAATATCTGATATAATTATAAGACATCAATGTAGTAATTTCTGAAAAGATGAACATCCATTTATCATAAAAGCACTCAATATACAGAGTATTACTAATCTTATTTATTATGGCTTAATCTAACAGAAGGCTTTCGTGGTCATGTAATTAATAGCACTGTATAACGGAATCAATAAAACTATTATAATGAATGTTCATACAGAAGTGTTCATTTATGGGGTATATATATATATACACACATATATAATATTATATATACATAGGATAAATGAGATGATGGTCCCATTGAAAGGCAGTGAACCCAAGGATTCTTTACTTCAAAATCTATCCCATTTTATAGGAATATCACATTGCTTTGGACTTACTAGCTCTAATAATAGGCTTATTCTACCCCAGGGACTTAGTATACTGCATTAATAATGAAAACACATTCTGACAGCCAAGCTTAGAGTCTGGAAAGGCCACTGGACCATAAAGCATGGGACCTGACTGCCCAGTGAGCTCTGTGACCAACCAAGGAAGCATAAGGCTGTCTGTTTAACCTCTCTGGGCTCATACTTCTCTTCAGTTAGAGCACATGATTTTATGACATCTGTCAGCATCAAAATTCTGTGCATCTTCATTTTTTAAGCTCACAGTATCCTTGTAAAAGTGATTGGCCAATAAATCATATTTGCATTTGGAGTGGAAAGCCTAAATTACATGCCTAAGAGCAATAGGAAAATCAATTATAGTTTAACAAGAATTAAACTTCATTTCTCCCCAAGTTCTAATTTTCTGTTTTTCTGGCAACAGAGTAATATCTAGGACTCATAGATTCTCAGAGGTCAATTCAACTCAGTTCAACAACATTTATTCAGTACCAGTGTATGCCAAGTACATACTAAATTCTTAAGTTTCTGGGACTATGATGCAAGATACTCATGATCAGTAACAATCAACTCAATAACTATGTGTGTAGACTTCCTGGAGGGTGAGATGTGACTTGAACCTTGAAGGATACCAAAAAACAAAGAGGTGGAAAACGGTAAGCCTACTTAGATGGTATTTATATCCTTCCCAGAATTTTTAGGATTAGGCTGATTTTTAGGGGTGAAATATATGTGTGTGTTGATTTTACTCAGTTTTAGGTATCACGACAGCAGAAACCACACATAATATTTACAGAATTCAGCACGACAGATGTTTACATTGTGCCTACTGTATGTCAAGTACAGTACTGGGTAAGCTTTGGAGGGGAGGAAAAGGTAAAGAAGGAAAGAGAAAGAAATCAGAGATAAAACTGGGAAATCAGCTGAGGCCCCTTTGCCTCTCAAAGATCTGGGTAAACTTGGTTTGAACCCCCAACCCTTAATCTGGCCTGTGGAAGTCTACAGCCCTTTCCAGAGCTGGATGACATCCAAAAAGACCTCACACCTAATCTGTTTCTGCACAATGTGGAAATGAAACTCCGTCCCTTCCCGATTTTCCCATCAAGGCACTCACACAAATGTGCCTCGCTTCTATTGTCATGACTGGAGATGCTGGGGGGGAAATGGCAGGGAGAAATCACAGCTGCTCTCTCCCTTTTCCCTCTGCCCTCCCTCCTCTCTTTGCCTCACTCTCTCCATCCCAGACCACCCCCAAGAATTGCACATTCTCCCTGTAGCACTCACAGCAAGTGGCCCCCCCTCTAGCATCCAGGTCCTCAGGTTCCAACATTTTGCCTCAAGCTCTCCAACAGATTCTACTATACCCAATTTTCCAGACATAGATGCGTCTAGCCCCAGGAGGAATTTTGGCACCAACTATTAAGAGATGGTGATATTCTCCCCACCTTGTTACAAAGAGAAAGATATGGGTGACTCTAAGAGAGGTTGACTCCCAAAGTGCTATGGGATGACAGAAGCAAGAGAGAGGGCAGGAGGGGGTTATGGCAGATTCCTTGATCTCTTCCAACTGGTCTCTCCCCCCCCCCCACATTCATACAGCAGGTACTATGTGCATCCCTTTGGGGGAGTCTGTTTCTGCTGCCTTCTATTGCTATCTCTCCTTCCACCTGTCCCTGTGTCATGTTTCTGACCAGAAATTTTGTGGCTCCAAGATAGCAGCATTTCTGTTTTCACCCCAAAACTCTCATGAGTCATGGGCCTCCCTCATGGGTCTGGGAGGTCCTGCTTGCGGGAGCTGTATAATTTGCCTAGTTTCACAATACCTTCCCCAGATTTTCCCCCCAAAATATCATATAGCAGGAATTTGTTTCAATTAAAATAAATTAACAGGGGCACCTGGGTAGCTCAGTGGGTTGAGCCTCTGCCTTTGGCTCAGGTCGTGATCTCAGGGTCCTGGAATCGAGCCCCGAGTCGGGCTTTCTGCTCTCAGCAGGGAGCCTGCTTCCTCCTCTCTCTCTGCCTGCCTCTCTGCCTACCTGTGATCTCTCTCTGCCAAATAAATAAATAAAATCTTTAAAAATAAATTAATTAATTAACATATCCCTAAGGATGCACTGAGTATGTCACCAATTAGCTTGAGATGGCTGGAGATGTCCATTCGTGTTACACCGAGGAGGAACCGAAAAGGACTAAGGTGTACTGAGGTACCCTAGGCGCCAGCCACCTGTTGCCCTTCTCACAATCATCTCTTCAGGTGAGATGAGGTTATTTGCCAAAGGTCACACCACTTCAGAGCAGACACTAGAAGCTTAACGCAAGAATATCTGGGTTCAAAGCTCCTGCTCTTTGCACTACACCACATCGCTAAAATAATAATGCTCCTTTAGGGTCATTCGAATTCTCGTTTCTAAAAAGAAGAACCGCTATTTGATAGGATACAAACGAAAGACCACCCTAATGTTAGAGTCCTGGAGTCGTAGAAAGTAAACCGACTCCATGACCTTGAACGAGTGGTTTCACCTTTCTGAGCTTCAGGTTACGCATTTGTACACACAGTTTTACAGAGATGACATCAACACTAGCTTAAGTTACATATATATCTATTTATTATACAGTTAATTTAACATCTTCATCTAAAACTGTCTGGCAAGAAGGGTTCAGTAGAACTCCCGCTTCCTTTTGCAGAACATAAAATGGGAGTTGACGGCTCTGACGGTTCGTTTAGTTGGGCAGCTGTTTTTAATTGGGCTAACACATTACATTATTTGGAGGGGCATTAGCTGAGTTCTACATGAGCAGATCGATCATTAATTCAACATCACCCAGAAGCAGCCACAGAACTTGGAGGTAAGTTGGCATCAGCATCATAGAAAGCCCTCCTCTACAACAACTATGACTGACCCCTACACGAGGTGCTTTCAGATTGTTGCTATCAGCCCAGGTAGGAGGTAAGAGGGTTTGAGGTATGAGCATTATAAAACGTGGGGAAGTTTTGGAGGCTGGTTTGGGGAGATGGATCCAGTCTTCCTAGACCCTCACACACCGAGAGCCTCCTGGCTCATGTTTCTAGGAGTACAGTCTTGACTGTGAATCGGAACTGGGTCTTAGAATCAAAACTCTGCCTATTCCTAGATGCGAGACTTTGGGTTTTAAATCCGTGTTTTCATCCATAAAATGGAGATGATTACATTTTCTGTCTTCTAAAGTTGTTGTGAAGATTAAGTTACATAATGAATTTAAAGCACTAAGTATAGTCTGTGGCCAATCGAAAGCCCTAAAAAGAGCTGGTCATTATTTCATTAGCAGGGACCAGGGCTTTGAAGCCCTAAGATGCAGGGCAGTAGAAGGGGAAAGGAAAGGCTTCTTGTTGCCGGAGGATCAAGTTCAGTGTCACAGCAAAGCATACAAAGTCTGTCATAACCTGGCCCCAACCTCTTTACCCTTTGGTCACCTGCACATGCTCTGCAAAAAACCTCCTCAGCAACCCGAGGCAAGCATGATCCATCCTTTGATTTCACAGAGTACTTCGCATATACTTTTGTACTTTTTCTTATCATACTTATTCCCACTATTCATTTGCCTACCTGTCTCCACTCTACCCAACCGCATCCCAGGCTGTGAATTTGTGAAGTCCAGGACAATATATCATCTTTGTATTTGCAGCCATTCTGTAAATCTTGGGTGGATGGATGATGGGTGGATGGATGGATAAACAACATGGGAAAACACAGTGACTTGGTCAAGGGATTAAGACCAGGTACCCCGGATAGAAGGTAAGTCTTTGTTTGCTTGACAGATTTTCTTAAGCCCAAGTGTAGAGGACATGCCATTTGCAGAATCATTTGCTTGATGGGGGTGGTTGGGCAATCTGTATGTGTCTTTCAGGGAAGCAGGCCTGGCTGGTAGCTCCTGGCAGGGCCAGTATCAAGCAGAACATGTTAGTAACCAGGGAGCCACGGTCTCTAAGTCCTCCTGCTGTCTTCAAGGTCAATATGTTAAGGAGTTAGGAGCAACAGGCCCTTCCAGGTGTGGTCAGTTGCCAGTGGGGCAAACAGACTCATTGGCAAGGCCCATTGTCCCTGTGATTATGTTCACTGTAAACAATGATGCAAGATCTAAAGATAGAAAGTGGGTATGAGATGCGATTCCTACAGAGGATAGACCATCTGAGGATAACATTTCAAAGTACCTGGAATATAAAACATTTCAGAACATAAGGCAATACAAAGGGAGGTTATATATCTTGACAATTCAAGAACCATCCTATCTTCATTTTATTTTTTTCTCGTTAAAGGCAAATGAAAATGATACTTATCGATTAATCACTTATTAGGTACTTCACACTTTTTTTAAAGAAGTGATGTGCTCAAGTCAGCTCCCACTGGCAGATGAGAACAGACCGTGTGCATGTCTCCTCAACTCCACATTAGATGATTTCACACTGGAGCCTTAAATGAAAGACCTGGATGAGTACCACATGTGCCAACTGCTCTTTGCTGACTGGACCAAAGCTGCAGCCAAAGCGAGAGGAACGAAGGAATGAATATTGCACTTGCTTCAAGCTCTGGCCCAGGGAGGAAAGAAGCCCTGCAGTCTCAGACTACAGCAAGTGCTCCATGAATAAGAGATGATCTGGGACCAGCTACCACTCCAGAAGGGCCGCCATTGCCGCTCTTGCCCATGAGCCAGTATGCCTGCCTGTCCAACCTGGAACCCATGGCCACTCCAAAGAGTGCTGCTTCACCTCCTGTTGGCCAGGCCCTGGCACCCTGCAGAGCCCAGACATCACTGTGCCCTGTCTGAATCCAGTACCCCCTGCAATCATTGTTTAACACTGTGGCCAAGTTGAACCTGGCTTCCTCGTGCCCTGGTTGCCCAGCAGGGCAGAACGGAGGGGTCCCTCTTGGGAGCAGAGTTCTGTTTCAGGTGAGCCACAGCTGGCCAGGGCAAGTTCCTACCTGGCTCTCACTCATCCCTGTCCCTACTTCATGACTCCTTATCCCTCCTTTTGCCCTTTTCCCTCTCCTCTGCCATATACACACACTACAGGGCTGAGCCTGCCAGCACCTTGCTCAACCCACCTCTCCCTGCAGTGGACCACAGTCTGGAAATAAACATAAATGTATAGGCAGCCCAGGAGCCAAGAGCTGCCCCAGCCACAGCTCTGGGCCTTTGCCTGCCTCTGTCACTGTCTGTCTCAGAGCTAGGCTTCTGCAGCATCCAACACTACTTGAGGCCCATAACAACAAAAATTCCAGGTTGTGGGGTTGTGATTAGAGGGAGGGATGCTGGGGTGAAAGGCTGTCTCCTATTCTAGGGCCCTGGCAGCCCCCAGTGAGCCAGGAGTTTGGCTCTCTGAAGTGGGAAGAGGGTGCTGGCTCAGGGCTCTGAGGGCTGGCACGTGGGCCATCTTGAAACCACAGCATTTTCCTCTAACACACCCAAACATTCAGGCAGCTTGGGAGTTCCAAGCTGTCAGCTTGGCAGAGTCTTATTTACCACAAAAAAGGGAATTTAGACAGCGGAGGGGGAAACTGGGCTCCCATTTGGGGCCACCAACCCTAATGGCAGAGTTCTACCCCCTCCTCTTGCCTTGGCCCCCAGCGTGGGGGAGATTTTGGACACTGCCTCTTGTCTGAGAGACATTCTCTGTGGCTTCCACATTGCCTTTAGACAGTAACTGTTAGATATCAGCTTTGTCAGAAGATTTTTTATAAGCAGAAAAAAGAAAGTTGAATTAAAATTTTGCTAATGTTTTTAAAAAGTGAAAAGACAACCCACAAAATGGGAGAGAATATTTGCAAGTCATGTATCTGATAAGGGTTTAATATCCAAAATATGTAAGAATTCCTATAACTCAACCTAAAAAAACTCAATTAAAAAAATAAAGTACTTGAAAAGACGTTTATCCAAAGAAGATATACAAATGGCCAGTAAGTGCATTAAAAATGCTCAGTATCATTAGTCATTAGGAAATACAACTTAAAACCGCAGTGAGATACCACTTCATATCTACAAGGATGGCTATAAAAAAGAAAATGGAAATAATAAGTGTTGGCAAAGGATATGGAGAGATTGGAACCCTCGTCTCCTGATGGTGGGAATGTAAAATGGTGCTGTCCCTGTGGAAAAAAGCTTGGCAGTTCCTCAAAAAGTTAAACATAGAATTGCCCTATGACTGAGCAATTCCACTCCTGGTATACACCCAAAAGAATTGAAAAAAGGACTCAAATAGGCACTTGTAAGCCAGTGTTCATTGCAGCTTTATTCACAATAGCCAGAAGGTAGAAACAATCCAAGTGTCCATCAACAAACAAATGGATAAACAAAATGTGGTAGATACATACAATAAGGTACTCAGCCATAAAAAGGAATGAAGTTCTGATACATGCTACAACATGGATGAATCTGGAAAGTCAGACACAAAGGGGCAGATATTGTATGGAATATAAGAATATATGAAATATTGGGAATAAACAAATTCATAGAGACAGTGCATTTAGTGTTTATCAGGAGCTGGAGGAAGGGGGAATAGGAAATTTTGGCTTGATGGGTACAGAGTTTCTGTTTGGGGTGATGGAAAAGTTTTGGAAATAGATCGTGGTGGTGGTTAAACCACATTTTCAATAATTAATGCCACTGAGTTGTACATTTAAAAAATGGCTAAAATGGCACCTTTTGGGGCGCCTGGGTGGCTCAGTGGGTTAGGCCACTGCCTTCGGCTCAGGTCATGATCTCGGGGTCCTGGGATCGAGTCCCGCATCGGGCTCTCTGCTCAGCGGGGAGCCTGCTTCCCTCTCTCTCTCTGCCTGCCTCTCTATCTACTTGTGATCTCTGTCAAATAAATAAATAAAATCTTTAAAAAAAATGGCACCTTTTGTGTTCTATATATTTCACTAAAATTTAAAAAAAAACTAATTAAACTTCTTGTCAACCGTCCACTGAATTTTCCAAAATCTTTTCCGCCTCTTTTGAGCCCAGTGACCTAATGTTGCCTACTTCTCTCCCAATTGCTTGAAGCCTTTTTCCTTAATGTTGTACATTTGGCAACACCTGTGGAGAAGTGTGCACCAACCAGGCCTCTGTGCCAGCCCTAACAGAAGTGCTGATCTAGAACACAGCACATCAGGGAAAGAACTTTAAAGGAGTACAAAAATATGTTGGTAGTGTAAATATGTATGGATAAAAAGTACACTGAATAAACGTTCTAGAAAGCACAGTAAACCACACTGGATAGCTCTAGAAACTTATTTAGGGAGATGAGCTTTTTTCCTGGATCACCTCCCTGGGTGATTTGGAGAACAAAGCTAAGGCATCTCAACCTCCTGGGATAGATTGTCCCCCCAAATATTAGGCTACAAAGACCGGATCTCTTTAAAAGATTTAGACCAGCCCTTATTGTGCTAATCCTTTAATGTCCTCTGTACTTACACTCTCCTGTTTTGTTTTTGCTAGGTTTGGCAAAATGTCTGCTTGACTAGTTGGTCTTTTCACCGTTATCTTGAAGCTTCGGGGTGTTTTTCCCATGGGCCAGAACTTTGCTTTATAAGGTAAGAGCTTTGAACATAATAGATCTCCTGTCTCTGTTCTATCTCCCAGGTCTGCCAACAAGTCAAGGGAGAGGGAACTCTAATTGCTTTTTTTTGCTTTAGAGACCTAGATGTATTTTTTACGTACATTTGTAAAAAGTCTGGTTTTTTTAAATCTTAGGATAAAATTGCACACAATGGTGGTTAAGAGTTGAGGCACTGGTGTCCTCAGATGTTCAACTCTGGCTCTGCCCCTACTGTGTGCACCTTGGACAAGTCTGCCTTCCACCCCTGTGAGCAGTAGTTTCTCATGTGTACAGTGGAGGGTAATAACACCTAGCTCAGACAATTATGGTGAGGTCTAAATGAGGGAAAATATGAGAGGTACCTTACACAGCTGTCAACACAGACTTGGTACTCAAAGTGAACTCCTTAGTTACGTAATTTGTTGTAGAACATCCATGAAAGTCCACAGGCATCCTTCATGAAATTTTCCCCAATGAACAGCCCACAATCTCACCTTTCTCTACATTCTGAAAACACTTAATGAAAATACAATTGATGCTGTAGCCATGTACCCAAACTTTGGCCTAAATTGGGCACCTGGGTGGCTTGGTTGGTTAAGCGCCTGCCTCTGACTCAGGTCATGAGCCCAGGGTCTTGGGATTGAGCCCCAGATTGGGCTCCCTGCTCAGCTGGGAGTCTGCGTCTCCCCCTACCCCTCCTTCTGATCTCTCTCTCATCCTCTCTCCTCTCACTCACTCACTCTCTCAAATAAATCTTTTGAAACAATAAAATAATAAACTCTTAAGTCCTCTGAGAGGAGGTAGAAATGCTGTGCACTCTTGCCACCCTTAGAACCTGATGAGATGGGCCCTGAAGAAATACTTGTGAAATTGAAAGACTGAGAAGCAGTTGGGGACTCTGCAGAAAGCACTGGACTTGCTGCCATAAGATTTAGGTGCTTGTCCTGGTTTTCCTATGTGCAAGCTTGGTGACACTGGGTAAGAAACTTGAAGGCAACTCTGATCATTGGCCTCTACTGGCCAATGGTGGCCCAACCGCCTTCAGTGGACAGTCTGGACCCCCCCCCCCAAATTCATATGTTGAAAACTAAACCCCCAACAGGAAGGTATCAGAAGAGAAGACTTTGGGGAGGTGATCAGGTCAAAAGGGTGGACCACTGTTTCTACCATGTGAGCACACGACAAGAAGCTGTCCTTTCGCTACCCAGAAGAGGGTTCCCATTAGAACCTGAGGTTGGTACCTCGATCTCAGACTCTCAGCCTCTAGTACTGTGAGAGATAAATTTCTACTGTTGACAAGCCACTCAAGTGATACCTACAAAGTCTGAGACACCAACCTACTCCCAGGACAGAATTGCTATGAGATTAGAATGCGACCCCGTACACGTGAATGTGCTCGCTGATTCCCACGGTGCTGCAAATGTTACCCTGTCTGGATTCCTGCATTGTTCTCTTAAATATACATAAATAACCCAGGTCTCCTACTGGGTTATTCTATTCTATTCTATTCTATTCTATTCTATTCTATTCTACTCTATTCTAGACTGCTGATAAATCCGCTTTGGTTCTGGAGTTAGAAAGGGATAGAAGAGGAGGAAAAAGAACTTGTGGGGTATCAATCACTTACAATGAGGCTGTTGTCAACCAATTAACAAGTTACACCTAAAATTAAAGCCCATTTGCGTTCTACTGCAAGGATTAGGAGATTGATAGATTTTTAATGGCAAGCTCTTTAAATACATAAAGGCTTATGTTCTAAACTCCCATTAGCAATAATGCAAGCTATGCCTGTTAGGCCCTCAGAGAGATGAGAGTTGAATGTGATCCATAATCTATCTTACTTAATGTCATCAGTTTTCCTACAGCCCCTTCAAACAATCGGACGCCAGTGAAATGCCCTAAGTGGAACTAATAGCATTGATTTAGGAGAATACAGATGGTCTACTTCAATGATGCTTTTCAACATGAGATACATATTTAAGATCCTCTAAAATCTTGATGTACCTGTGCACATTCATTTTTTCTTGATTAAAGGAGAAAGGCAGGGATTCCTGGGTGGCTTAGTCGGATAAGCGTCTGCCTTCATTTCAGGTTGTGATCCCAGGGTCCTAGGATCAAGTCCTATGTTGGACTCCTTGCTCAGCAGGGAGCCTGCTTCTCTCTCTGCCTCTGCCTGCCACTCTGCCTGCTTGTGCACGCTCTCTCTCTCTCACAAATAAACAAATAAAATCTTTTTAAAAAGTTTAAAGGAGAAAGACAACCCTTTAATGATGAGAAAGTAATAAAAGAGGCTAATATATATGAACATATAAGTTTAAATATTTCCCCTAATACTTGGATTTTCCCCCTTCTTTTTATTATGTAAAAACTGATTACATTTCTTGAGCCTTTTATAAATGAGAAAACCTTCTGCCTTGCTTTTGGTTTATAAGAAATGAACAAACCAAAAGAAAAGGGACATGAGCTCTTTTGTTTCCTTCAAAATCATCACCAAAGTTACCCTTTGGATAGTCTTGCGACACTATGCTTGGTTAGAATTTTCCCAATTGCAGAAACACAAATACTATTTCTCCCTTAGTCTTACACTACATTCATTCAGCTATCAACTCCTGTCACAACTTCCTCTAAATATCAGATATATGCCCGTTTCCATCCAGCACCATCGCACCCACCCTGCCTGCAGCTCATTTATTTACTTTGAGAGAGAGAAGAGTGAGAGTGAGCCAGGGGAGGGGCAGAAGGAGAAGGAGAGAGAAAATCTCAACCAGTTTCCCTGCTGAGCACAGAGCCTAACACAAGCTCAATCTCACAGCCCTGAGATCATGAACTTGGGATCACAATCTAAGCCAAAATCAAGAGTTGGACCCTTAATCAACAGAGCTACCCAGGCACCTCAATCTACAGCTCCTTTAAAGCAGACCCAGACTGAGCTAGTAAATTCGTGCATGCTCTTCTTTCTTTAAATCTCTCGATACTTCAGTCCATCTCACATTCTATTATTGCACCAAAATGTAAAAACTCTGTGAGGGCAGGGACTATGCCCTACATATCCTTATATTGTAGGTACCAGTGGCCATGTTTCCTGAACAAAAAAATCTAGACACATGTACATTGATCAAGAAAAATAAAAAGAAATCAGAAATTGGGCTTTTTTCTCCAAATCTGAGGATATTGTGATCTAACAGATGCATTCTAGCAAAATGTATTCTACATTGTATATATAAAACACACATGGGCTGATTGATGGGCTGATTGCTTAGCCTGTTTAGAACAACAGAGATTATACGGGGCGCCTGGGTGGCTCAGTGGGTTAAAGCCTCTGCCTTCGGCTCAGGTCATGATCCCAGGGTCCTGGGATCGAGCCCCGCATGGAGCCCCGCATCGGGCTCTCTGCTCTGCAGGGAGCCTGCTTCCTCCTCTCTCTCTGCCTGCCTCTCTGCCTAGTTGTGATTTCTGTCAAATAAATAAAATATTAAAAAAAAAAAAAGAACAACAGAGATTATAAACTGATAGCCTGAAGCCCATATCTGGCCCTTGGTGATTGTGTGTGTGTGTCTGTGTGACACTTGAAAAACAAACAAGTTTCAATTGTTTGCCAAAATTTAAAGATTGCTGATTCCACATAAAAATCAAGCTACTCTTGAAAAATCTGAAGATCTAAGAAGACTGGGTCATTAGAAATCAGCTCAGGCTATAAAGTCCACCCAAATGGGGAAATCTAATAAAACTGGAAACCTGAAGGGGGCCATACTTCCAGTGTAATGAGGAACAGGAAAAAAAGCTGCTGCACAGAGTCAACAAGGAAAAACTTGCATGTCTGGACCTTGGGACTTGGAGGAGGAGACACCTACATCTATCAAATTAGAAATTACCAAAACCCAAATATTTATGTGTAGTTTTATTTTTACACAATGAAAGGATGTCACTTGGTAGAACTGTATCATTCTTGGTAGAACATAGTTCAAGATGTGTTTGTCTAAAATAGTTTGAAAAACAGAATATTCCAACTGATTAAACACTGATTAATTCTGAGCTATCATGCTACACTCTCTATATATTATAAATACTGGAAGAATTAGAATATGAGATGATGAAAACAAAATTTACATTAACCATAAACTTTTAAAAATTATACCATCTTTTAAACCGTCACTTTTCCTTCACGGGTCAGGAATATAATTCCTACTGCTTTCCTGCTCATCATAAGCATCAGTTTGTCAGCAAACAGACATTACATCCTCCCATCAGCTGGCCTGCCCCTCCCTCGGGACCCATGCTGTGGCTTTTTCTACAGCTCCATAAGCAACCTTATGTCATATATAGTCATTTTGTAAGTCTACTCCATCATTGGATGAAAAGCCTCTATGTGGCACAAAGATTGTGTTTGTAACCTACACAGTGAGCATTCAATACACATTTATATATCTCAAACTAATTTCCCCAACATGGGTGAGGAGTAAAACAAATAATTGTAGCAACTCTAATTGTTGTTTCATTTCAAGTAAAGTAAGCAAAAAAAAAAAAAGAAAAACTTAATAGATAACGATCTTTGATGAGAAATTTATGAAATGCTCACTTTGTGGCACACACTGTATTAAGTGCTTTTAAATTAGTTCTCAAAATTCTCAAAATAATCAATGAGCTATATGGTACTTTATGTACAGAGAGAAAACTGAAAATTAGGGATTAAATCATTAATTTACATATTTGCTGAGCACCTAACATAGGGCACACTAAACTATATCAGTGGGGATATAGCAGAAAATTGACTCTCTGCCTTTTGTGGAACTTACGTTCTAATGGAATTGCTGAGATCACATCCATAATATATCAGCCTTCCAGATTTATATATCACTTTAGGCATATAATAAGCTTCGACAATGTGAGTTCATCTCTGAAATGGGTCCATTCCCAGTATTGATAAAAATCTGAGACAGTGTTGGGGGGTGCCTGGGTGGCTCAGTCGGTTAAGCAGTTAAGCACCTGCTTTCAGCTCAGGTCATGATCCCGGGTGCTGGGATTAAGCCCCAGGAAGTCCCACGTTGGGCTCCCTGCTCAGTGGGGAATCCAGTTCTCCGTCTCCCGCCACATCTCCCCCTGCTTACGCTCGCACGCTCTCTCTCTCTCTCTCTTCCTCTCTGTCAAATAAATCAATAAAATCTTTAAAAAAATTTTTTTGAAGAGCTGAGGCTCAGACCCTCACAACCTCTTCAAGGTAAAAGTAACCTGCAAAGGTCACTCTGCCTTTGCTGGCAGCTTTCAACCTTTACGGATCTGATCTCTAAACCACCAAGAAACAGAAAATATTCTCAAGAGAAGATTTATAGATAATAAAAGGAATCAGACAGAAAGAAGAAACTATGGGATTAAAGAAATAAAACAGAGTAAAGATCGCTCCTTTTGAAGCCAGATATTTTTCTGTCTTGCTTATAAACCTCAGTGAAGAGCAGGGTGAAGCCACAGTAGAACAGAAGTCACAGCACAGAAGGGACTTTGGCCTCTTGGCCTCTAAGTGGGATGGGGAAGTCTAGGGGAATGATGAAACCTCCAGGCACCATCACAATTCACGCGGCAAAGCTGGGGCCCCTGGCTGCTAAGCCATTTTGAATTTTTTTACCCCTCTGGAGCTAGGAACATGACGGGCCACCCGGTTCAAAAACACAAGAAAAACAAAAAAGGAGCAGTTTCAGGTCTGAAATTTTCGAATTTGCATCAGATACTTCCTGTCAAACACTGAAGCTGCTGGGATTAGACTCTGAGAGCTCCTCTCACTAGGCCTGTGCAATTTAATCATTAATCTTCATGGTTTTCATAACTAATCCCCAGTGATATGAGGGCATCTTTGGGGAAAGTTTCATTCAAATAAAACTGAAGTTGAACTCAAAGTGAACAGAAAAGTGGTTTTAGAAGCTACCTTCTAATTCTGGGTGGGCAGAAAATTGTCTTTTACTCTAATTTAAAGTAACATAGCGGGGCGCCTCAGTGGCTCAATTGGTTAAGCATCTGCCTTCAGCTCAGGTCATGATCTTGGGGTCCTGAGAGCAAGCCCTGTGTGGGCTCCCTGCTCAGCGGGGAGTCTGCTCCTCTCTCTCCTTTGTCCCTCCCCAACTTGTGCCTGCACCTGCAGGCGCCCTCTCTCTAATGAATAAAACCTTTAAAATCAAGACATAAATAAATAAATAAATAAAATAACACAGAACAACTTTCTCCTCTATGACAATATTATCTAGGAAATCTAAGGCAAAGTCACCAAACTATTTCTAAATGCAAAGACTTGCAAACAGAGACCAACTGCAGCTTTGTATCCCTTGAAATCTACTCAAACACACCTCGGGAAGGGAGACCAACACAGCACTCAACATGCACAACAGTACCAATCGGACATTAGAAGCCTTTGACTGAGACAAGCAAACATGAACTGCAAGTATCAAGGCATGGAGAAAGACTGAGGAAACCAATCTGACTTCCTTTTCCTCTATGGCAGTCCAAATGACTAACTGAAGACACTCCAAGCTTACTATATTTATGCTTATGGCAATTTAAAAACCAAGGTCTTCACCAAAAAGCCTGTACCTGGCCTTCAAAAAATATTTAATTTTTGTCCTGGGATTGAGCCCTGCATCGGGTTCACTGCTCGGAGGGAGGCTGCTTCTCCCTCTCCCACTCCCTCTGCTTGTGTTCCCTCTCTCACTGTGTCTCTCTGTCAAATAGGATGAACTCTTCAAAAAAAAAAAAAAAAATATTTAATTTTTTTGGATGGGCTATAAGAACTAAATTGTCTCCACAAAATCTGTACAGCAAGGACCTGTTTTCAGCAGGTAAGCCTATTGACGACTAAGAAACTTTTGCTTTCATAACATTGTCCTGTTTTGTTTGAAGAAAATATTTGTCTTTTGATCATTTATATCCACACATATGGGTTCACAACCCAGTTCACCCTACCTTTGTAGTTAAAAAAAAAATAGACACAAAAACAAGCAGGGATATTCATCTGGTCCTGAGTAAATAGTTGCCACAGACAACTAATCAAAGTAAACACAAATGATCGCTCAGTGAATGAACTTCAATCCATGCCTCAAAGAATTTCTACAGAAAAAAACCCAAGGAATAGAGTAAAAATCCACAAAACACACAAGTAAACAAGGCAAAGTAAATAAGAGCTAGCAGCAATAGCTGACGAAAATCAGACTTGCAAAATCCTTAGATGTGGAATGGCAAGATACTGAATATAAAATAAAGAAGGTTTAATATTAATTCACCCAACAAATATTTTTTTTTAGTACCTTCTATTTGCCAGGTAATATTCTAAGCTCTGGGGACAAAGCAGCTAACAAAACAAATATCCCAGCTCTTCCAGCGGTTACATTTTAGAAGAGGGAGACTAGTAAAATACGTAGTATGGCAGGTGGGGGGGGAAGCTAGGAAAAAGATACAAAATACTACAGTAGAAGGTATCCCACTGTCCTTAGAGCCACATGAGGATTAGGTTTAGGTATGAGGGATGATCTGGGAATTCTGGACTTCTTGACATAAACAGAGACATAGGCAAAATGGGATTGCAATGCCAGATAGTGGCAGTAAGGCCCTTAGAGGGGGTAGAGTCCCTTCTCAGTAGCATACAGAGTCCCAGGCTTCCCTCTTCACCCCTGCCAAAGCTTATATGAGGGGTAGGGAAGGAATGATCTTAGCTGAAGCTCAGGTTACACGAGAGATCCCTCTCTTTTCCTGCTGATGAAGGCCTATAGGCCAGGGGACAGTTGGCTTACCTTTGAACCTTTGTTTCAAGAAACAAAAGCTGGTAAATATGAGCAAGAAACAAGAGACTATACAGAATTTTCCCACAGAACTTGTAAGAAGGAAAAAAGGATAGAAATTAAAAACTAAAGTGCAAAAGGAAATTGGACACAACTGAAAAAAGAACTAGTGAACTAGAAGTCAAATCCTAAAAAATTACCTAAATGCAGATACAAAATATGAGAGATTACAAGACTTGGATGATAGAATTAGATGGTCTAATATACCTGTGATCAAAATTCTCTGAGGAGTTAGCAAAAATGAGGGAAAGGAAACATTCAAAGAGATAATGGCTGAGAATTTTCCAGAATCATTGAAAGTTATGATCTACCTGGCCAGAGCAGGCATTTAACTTTTGGACTCCTTATCTATAAGTAAAAGTTTTTTATTAAATCAGAAATATGTCTTTCAGTGAACACTACAGTTTCTAAGGGGCCTTCGTGTACTAACATCTATGCTATGTGTCTTCAGATTTATCAGTCTAGGATTTGTTTTCCTGATAGGAAACTGAAATAATCCCTGGGCATGCACTAGTTATCAAGGCCACTACTACAGCACACTCTTCAGTGTGATGGATATGGTAGTTACTACTGCTGAATTTGGTTGATTCTCTGCAGTTTTTACTTCAACATTCTTGTGGGATATTTCCTTTGCAAATTTTCCTATTGTTTGCTTCCCTCTCCCACCCCCCCGCCAAGGAATGATTCTGAGGGTCTACTGAAGACAGTGCTCTTCAGTAGGTTAAGTGGTAAGATCCAATTTCATCATGACCTTGGAGGCTCCATAAATAACATTCTCTATTTGCTATGTGGATAAGGTCAGAACCTTGTTAGCATGACAAAATAGGCTTTTTTTTTTTTTTTTTGCTTTTCACTATTCTCCTTCCCAAGTCTACTCTCAGTACAAGCACACAAGACAACTCATAATTTTCCCAAATATATGAACATGTACCAGGCTCTTAGGTCACCACATTTCTATACAGAGAACACCTTTGATCCTTTCATTGTTCCTCCCTTCCATTTTCAATACTCTTCAGTAACTTCCTCCCACCTAAAAATCCACTGGTTTTAAAAAACTCAACTGGTTTTTCAAGAAATGGGCAGAAGACATGAACAGACATTTCTCCAAAGAAGACATGCAAATGGCCAAAAGACATGCAAAAATGCTCAACATCACTCGCCATCAGGGAAATACAAATCAAAACCACAGTGAGATACCACCTCACATCAGTCAGAATGGCAAAAATTAACAACTCAGGAAATGACAAATGTTGGCAAGGATACAAGGAAAAGGGAACGCTCTCATACTGTTGGTAGGAATACAAACTATTTGCAGCCACTCTGGAAAACAGTATGGAGGTTCCTTAAAAAGTTAAGAATGAGCTACCCCATGACCCAGCAATTGCACTACTAGGTATCTATCCAAAGGATAAAAACAGTGATTCAGAGGAGCCCATGCACCCCAAGGTTTATAGCAGCAATGTTCACAATAGCCAAAGTATGGAAAGAACCTAGATGTCCACTGATAGATGAATAGATAAAGAGGTAATTTATATATACAATGGAATATTAGTCGGCCATCAAAAAGAAGGAAATCTTGCCATTTGCAACAATGTGGATGGAACTAGAGAGTATTATGCTAAGCAAAATAAGTCAGAGAAAGACAAAGGTATGACTTCACATACACATGGAATTCAAGAAACAAAACAGATGAATGCACAGAAAGGGAAGAAAAAATAAAATAAGACAAAAACAGAGAGGGAGACAAACCATAAGAGACTCTTAACTACAGGAGCAAACTGAGGGTGTTACTGGAGGGGAGGGGCTGAGAGGATTGGGTACGTGGATGAAGGGCATTGAGGAGGACACTTGATGGAATGAGCACTGGGTGTTATATGCACCTGATGTATCACTAAATTCTACCTCTGAAACTAATAATATGTTAATTAAATTGAATTTTTAAAAATTCAACTTTTTTTTTAAAGATTTTATTTATTTTATTTGACAGATAGAGATCACAAGTAGACAGAGAGGCAAGCAGAGAGAGAGAGAAGGAAGCAGGCTCCCTGCTGAGCAGAGAGCCCAATGCGGGCCTCGATCCCAGGATCCTGGGATCATGACCTGAGCTGAAAGCAGAGGTTTTAACCCACTGAGCCACCCAGGCGCCCCTCAACTGGTTTTTTACGACCCTCCTCAAACTAAGCATGTGACTACCAAAAGCTTTCTCTGACATTTATGGCACTTTGTGCTATGAAGTATTCATCTCTGTATCAAGGCGTGTCTGGCATGTGATGGGTGTTCAGTAAATTCTTGGTGAATAAATGGTACAGCAAGTCTGGGAAAGCACTGGAGTGGGGAAGGGATGGTGCAGAGGGAATCAAACTTAAGAGGTTACTGTAGAGCAATCTTTATCTCTACACCCAGAAACACCACATCCAGGAAATTTACCTGTATAAATAATGGAGAATGTGCTCAAAGATTTAGCTAGAAGGCTCACACTTCATTGCTGTTTCAATAGCAAAAACCTGGGCACAATTTTAATTCTTCAGTTGGACTCTAGCTAAATAAATGCACAATGGAATACTAAATACCCATTCAAAACATATATGGAAAAAAACATATATGAAAAATATTTAGTGGTCTATGTCATGATATTTCATTCAAGGAAAAAAGGCTGTTCAAGGGAAAAAGCAGTGTGTTCGGTCTGCATATATTCAATGCTATACATCGAATTGCTAACAATGGTTTCCTGGGTGTGGGATTTCTATTTTTTTTACCTTCTTTCTGATTCTGGTGGGGGGGGGGGGATATAACTTGTGTATAATAAGTAGTAATTACTTTTGTGATTTAAAAAAGGAAGACTTTGTTTTCAAAGGAGAGAGTCCTGTCCTTCTGTGGTCCGACTTCCCTTTGGAGGGAACTCTTCTCAGATGCCATTCATAGTCCCAGCATTCCAGGGTACCCAAGGGAAAAGGGCTGCCCAGGTATTTTAGCCTCATTTCACAAAATAGAGGCATAGAAGGGGGAAACAGCTCCTCCAGTGCTCAGTAATTTTAAAATTCAAACAGTTCCCAAGATTTGGCAACGTTAGAAAACTTGCATTGGCATGCTTCACTTTTCAAGATAAACTCCTCTCAAAATTCTGTGCTGACCCTGAAATCAATTGCCAAGGAAGGACTCTGTCCCATCCAGGAGAAAATGTGAAAGCCAGTAGCATATTCCTTCCTACCCTAATCTACTGAATGTGGACATTCCACACCCAGAAACTCCCCCCACCACACCCCCGCACCCCTGACTACACACACACACACACAACTTTATCTTTCACTGGGCTGCAGCTCTTCTAGAAGTGCCCAGTCCCAGCCAGCAAAGAGAGGCCCAGGCCTGTAGGGCTGGTTCCAGGCCTGAGGTGCTGGGTCCCTTTCTAGCCGGTGGCAGACAGGACAGCTGCGAAGCCGGTGACTCGACTTCCTCCTTCCCGGAGGTCCCCGCCTACATTCACTGTCGTCAGGTGTCCGAGGAAGTCACGTTCTGGCCTCAGAGTTCTGAAGGTTCTGGGAGCAAAAGGAAGGTGGGGTGGCAAGAGCCCTTGCACGCTTCCAAGAGACAGGGCCCCTAGCTCGCCGTCTGTCACTAATTAGACGAAGGTAGGGTAAGTGATTTTCCCGTTGAGTGGATTAAATCTTTCATCTGCCAGAGAGGGTACTGACCTACAATGACTGCGTCCCCTCTCCAGTGTTAGAAGGGTGAATGAGTCCCCAGATGTCCCTGGGAGCGCTGCAAAAAGAAAAGAGAGTTAATAGGCCATGAGGATCATCGGGATGCTGGCACCCATGTAAACACCGTCTTCTTTAACCCTCCACTAGATCCTTCAGGTAAGGTGTCCCGGATCCCAATATAAAGTTTGAAAGCAGAGAAAGAAGGTCTGCGAAATGCTTTCCAATCTTGTGCACTTCGTGATACACCTGGATAATATTTTCACGGCACCCTGGGGCAAAAGTGAGCACCAACCAGAAGCAAACTACCCCGCTGCCCCGTAAAGAGGGGTTCCTCCTCTCAGTGTACCTGTTCTACGTGTTACCTGTTGGCTGCTCGCTGGAACGAAAGCCGGGAGAGGCTGATCCGAGAGAAGTGGGACAAAGCCATGTCAAGACAAACCTGCATTTGCTTCGCAGCTCTGCCTTCTATTCGCTGCAAGCACGTAACCGGGTAGTTTTTTGAGCCTGTTTCCTCACCTCTAAGTGACGCTAATAATAGCACGCACGTCACTAGGCCTGTGACACGAGTGATGAACTAGACCGAAGGTTTATCATTGAGCCCGGGCCCAGAGGGCGTCCCGCCTGGGCTCCCGGGGCGACCCCAGCGCAGGCCCCCGGCAGGCGCGGCCTGGGGGCAGCGCGGGGGCGGGCGGGGAGGCGCCAGCGGCCGGGGAGGTTCCGGGCTTCCGCGCAGACTTCTGCCTACCCGGACGGCTGCGTCACCGTCCGAAAGCGCTAGCCGGCCGGCGGGGGCGGGGGCGCGGCGCCGCTGGAACCCCGGGGCTTCTAACCGAAAGTAGGGGCCCGGACTTCCCCGCCGCGGTCGCCGCGCCCAATCTGCGGCCCGCCCGCCCGCGTCGCCAGGGGCCGCAGGGGAGCCGCGGCCGCCGTTCCCGCTCGCGCCCCCGCTCCCTCGGCCCACGGTCCCCGGCGGCGTCCCGGGAAGCGCGCGGGGGCGGCTCTGGCGCGGAGCGGCCCGCACGCGCTGCTCGGCTCGCGGCCTCTGCAGCGAAGCGAGGTTTTCTTGGCCCGGGCTTGGGGCTGTCCGGATCCCCGCCGTCCTGGCCGCGCCGTCGCGCCTCGCGGTTCCCTAGGGAGGAAAAAGAGTTGGCACCGCGGCAGCCTCCCCCGCTTCTTTCCACCCCGGCCGCCCGCCCGACGCGCCTCATTGCACAATTCCTGCCGTGGTATTGCCGCGTGACTCGGACGGAGCCCAGAAATGTTTCCCAGGTTGCCTCGGCGGGGAGAGGAGCGGCTGGGTTTCCCACTCTGACCCCAGGCGCCCTTTAAATTGTATTTCTCCGGGTGACTGGGTAGCCCTTTACCAGGCAGAGCGCGCCCTTTCCAAAGAAAGAACAGGTCACCAGCCCGCCGGTACGTCTGCTCTAGGTCGATTGCAACCGACACGTTTATTTTCCCCGTGTATATTTTCAGACAAAAAAAGTGTTTCAGTCTATTTGGGCAAGAATTCAGGAGTTGGTTTTAAAGGAGGACAAGGAGTGAATGCTTCAAGGCGTGGAGACACAGCCAGCCATTCAAATTCCTCCTTCAGTTGTTCATTCAGTCCTTATTTTTGAGCTCTCCAAGAGTCGGTGGTGTTAGCACTGGTGGTGCGTAGTAGGTACTGAAATTGGAGGGATTTGAATGGCTGTCTGTAGAGCAAAGCTTTCATTTTGTAGAGGAGGAAATTTAGAGGTTTAAATGACTTGCCCAGGGTTACCTAACTAATTAATGTGGAAGGCAGCAATAGAATTTGTCTCTCGTTTCAGCTTGAAATACTTCGCAATTAGGGGCGCCTGGGTGGCTCAGTGGGTTAAGCCGCTGCCTTCGGCTCAGGTCATGATCTCAGGGTCCTGGGATTGAGTCCCGCATCGGGCTCTCTGCTCCGCAGGGAGCCTGCTTCCTCCTCTCTCTCTCTCTGCCTGCCTCTCTACTTGTGATCTCTGTCAAATAAATAAATAAAATCTTTAAAAAAAAAAAGAAATACTTCGCAATTAAGAGATGGGTGTACTCTTCCCTCTGTAGGAAAATAAAATGCCTTCTGCAGTAATCTCTGCAAATCCTTAGTCTGCGCCCTCTTCCTACTCATCTAAAACAAAGAACAAAGCAACAACTTCCAAACACAATACGAGCATATAATAGGGTGAACTTGGCAATGCCAAAGAAAGATGATTGCAAGGCAATTTTTTTTTACTTATCCCCATAATTTAATCATCAAATAGGCAAATAATAATAATAGATATAATATAAATAATAATAAAGAATAATAAAGAAAATAATAATAATAAAAATAATAATAAAGAGAAAGAAAAAAAAGAAAAAGGAAGAAACAATAGTTCTTCTCCAGAACGGTATGGAAAGTACCATTTGCCACTAGCCTTACTTTTCTAAGTAGAGTGTTTGGTGTTTTGCACGGGAACTGCTAGACTTATGAGTAACTGTCAGGGTTGCTCTGAGACTGGTCAGATATTTTGCTCAGGCTCAGAACAGATTTGTAGCTCATCTTTCAGAATAGACAAGCTGCAATCTGTGAGAACACAAGGGACTTCAATGACAGCAGATGGCTGGACAGCTTGTTGTCTTTGAAGTTTCAAGGCTGACCAAGTATACCAAATGTCTAATTTAGGGAACAGAATTGCCAAACAAGTAGATGTTAAGGTCGAAGGAATTAAAACTGTTAAGTGGCAATCATGAGTAAAACTTCATTTTTTTGTGGGTTGTCAACAATAGTTTCCAGAATGATGATTATGATACAGTTATAACAATAACATCCAAGTACAAATTCTTCTCCAAGAAGATGGGGGAGAGGGGTTCCAGTGATGGAACAACAGATCAGATTATGAAATGTATCATGTTGTAGGTCTGCCAGATACACTCTTGAACTGAGGTGATCTTTTTTTTAACTCTGCTGTCTCTACCCTGTCTCTGCCTCTGCTATCTTGAAGGTGAAATTGCTAGAAAAATTTGAAATTGTAGGCAGCTATGGTAGAATATGTCGGTTTTGGTTTGGCAATCGTATACAGCATTCATGAAATCAAAGCATCACCTCCTATTTTTCCCCCACACTGCAATTTCCAGTTAGCCATTATACCAGGCTACTGAACCTGAACTTTAAAAACACAAAATGTTGGCCCTATTATTGCATAGCTTTGCTGCTTGAAAAAAGGCATCTGATCAAACAAAAGCCATCTTTTCCAACTGAGATCTTAAGAATAACAACCTATTGGGATGCAAGTGATACTTTTTCATATATTACATATTTCATTCAGCACCATTGCACAATTTATGTTGGATTTTTGCAAAGAAAATACCTCAGGACAATTTCAATTGTTATCAACATTAATTAGTTTAACTTTGAGCTACTTGTCAGTCATGGTGTAGCATTTTGGAATTGGGGGGATCATTAGAAAAAATGTAATTATACTCCTTCATTTTATAGATGAGAAACTGAAGGCTGTTGAAATTAAACAATAGATGGAATTCCTGACACAGTCAAAACCAGAACTGAGGATTCTGATTTGGCATGTGTTTTACAAAATCATTACAGACTTCATTTCATGAGTGTGTGGTTTTGCGTGAGGCATGGTGCTTGGAACTGGGGATAGGAAAAAGTATAAGGAGTTCTCGAAGATTTATAGTCTAATTGGTGATGTAGGCCTAAGTTTCTCAAACTTTAAAGTCCACAGGAATCACCTAGCAAGCTTGCTAAAATGCAGCTTCTATTTTATTGGTTCTGGGATGGACAGGCTTTGCCACTAACAGGCTCCAAGGAGACATGAATTCTGCTGGTCCACAGGCAAAGTTTGGACATATAAAGATAATTAACAGTCTAGCAACCTAAGAGAAACAAAAAGAATAATAAAATCTTCTGAACCTGTTTGAAATGGACGTTACAAAGCTCACACTCCTTCTAAGAATGTCCCTCAGAGGCTCAGAGTGTATATACTGTTACAAAACAGTAACCTATTTTTGTCTCTGGGAGCACAGCGTTAAATATTAAGGAAATAGTGGGGCAAGGAGAAAGAAAGGAGAAAAGTGATGGCAAGAAATACCATCAAAGGAAGAGGTAGAGACACCATAAAAATTTTTTTTTGAAAAAATATAAACTCATGGCAGTCAAGATATATCAGTACTTCTGGAGAGTATCAATGAGAATGTAGTGTTGAACAATGGATTCAGAGCCAAGAAGTCTCAATTCAAGTTCTGGTAGGCCATTTAGTAACTATTTGATTGTTAGCCATATATGTAACCTATTTAGCTTCAGTTTCTCTATCAGAAAAGAGAGAGAGAGAGAGAAAGAGATAATACCTCAAATCTCCCTGGATTGAATAATTATATATTAAAGCACTTGACACAGACATGTTGAAGAATGTACAGAGCTTCAGAATGTAGCTTAGGTTTAGAAACTCAGCAATTCTATTCAAACCAATGCAGTAATAAATAATTCCAATCTTACACAAGCTACCTCAGAGAATAGAAAAAGTAGGTACCCTCTGTGACTAATTTTACGAGGCTGTTATAACCTAACTACAATAACCTAATTAGGGTAATACATACAAGAAAAGAAAACAAAAGGCCCATAATCACTCATTAGAATAACTACTAAAATGCATGACCAACTGTGGTTTTTCTCAGAAAGGAAGGTTGGTTTAACATTAGAAAAATCAATTAATGTAATTAATGTGATTAACAGATTATAGGAGAAAAATCATATGATCATCTCAATTTCAAGAGAAAAAACCCTTCATCAAATATTATGCTTAATGGTGAAATGCTGAAAGTATTCCATTAGAGATTTGAAACAAAACAGGATTGCCTGTCATAATCACTTGATTTACTGTTATACTGGAAGGCCTAGTCAGTATTTTTGGTTTTTTAAATTTTTTCCCCAGCCATTCTTTTTGTTTTACCTTGGCATTAAAGGTAGGAAACGCGCGTGCGCGCGCGTACACACACACACACACACACACACACACACACACACACACACGCGCGCGCACACACACTCACACACACATACTCATTGGAAAGGACAAAACAAAACTCATTATTTGCAAATGATTTGATTGTATATGCAGAAAACCTAGAGGAATTTATAGATAAATGATAAGAATTTATAAGAGAACTTAGCGAGCTCGTAGGTTTCAAAATCAGTATTACGAAGTCCCTCTCCCCTACAAAGATGTTCAGATCTTAACCCCTGAAACCTGTGAATTTTTGCCTTACAAATCAAAAATAACTGCAGATGTGATTAAATTAACATAATCAAATTATCCCAGATTATCTGGGTGAGCCCAGTGTAATCACAAGACTCCCTAAAACTGAAAAAGTGTGTCATAAAAATCATTTGACCTGTTATTACTGGCTTTAAAGACAGAGAATGGGGGCTACAAGCCAAGGCATGTGGGCAACTCTAGAACTAGAAAGGGCAAGGGAACAAATTCTCCCTTAGAGCCTCCAGAAAGCAGTGAAGCCTTTCCAACATCTTGACTTTAAGACCAGTGGAACTGCTCTTGAACTTCTGAACTACAGAACAGTGAGATAATAAATTTCTGTTGTTTTATACCACTCTGTCTGTGGCAGCTGGTTACAGCAGCCTTAGAATAATACAGTTACAAAGTAATGGATTTCTAAATGCCAGTTCATAAATTAAAGCAAAGAAGATACCACTTAGGACATTTGTGGTAGTCCAAATTTATATGTTTAAAAAACTACCCAGGAATTAAATCTAACAAAATATATGCAAGAAAATCATAAAACTTTATTGAGTGTTTTTAAAGAGGACCTAGATATGGGTGCCTGGGAGGCTCAGTGGGTTAAAGCCTCTGCCTTGGGCTCAGGTCATGATCCCAGGGTCCGAGGATCGAGTCCCACATCGGGCTCTCTGCTCGGCAGGGAGCCTGCTTCCCCGTCTCTCTCTGCCTACTTGTGATCTTTGTCTGTCAAATAAATAAATAAGATCTTAAAAAAAAATAAAGAGGACCTAGATAAATGGAGATATGCTATGTTCATGGACTTGAAGATTTAACATTTAAAGATGCGAATTCTTCCCCAATCTGATCTATAGATTTAGTTACAGTTCCAATTAAAATCCCAACAGACTTTTTTTTGGTGGAACTTGACAACTTGACTCTAAAATACATATGAAAGTCAAAAGGTCAAAAATAGCCAAGACATTTTTTTTTTAATTTAAAAATCTGTTGTGCTTGGGTGGCCAAGACATTCTTAAAGAAGAAGGAAGTAGGGACTTGCTATCAAGATATTAAAATTTATATAAAGTCATTATAATGAAGATAATATGGTAATGGTTCAAACTAGAAGAATAAATCAATGAATTTGAAGAGAGAGAGCAGACCTAGATCCACAAATATATAGACAAAGGGGCACTGCAGAATAAAGGAGAAATTATGGCGCCTACAATAAATAGTGCTGGGATGTCTGGGTATTTACAGTTACAAAAATAAAATTGGATCCTTAATTCATACCATACATATAAGTAATCTCCAAGTGAACTAAAAATCTAATGTAAAAGGGAAACCATAAAAATTTTTCCCTAGGCTAGGGAAAGTTCTCTTAAGACATAAAATGTATAGACATAAGAGAAAATATTGGTAAATTAGACTACATTAAAATTGAGAAAATTTATTCATCAAAAAACTTCATAAAATACCATCCACTGCTTCCAGTATACCTTCAACTAGAAACTCTGGCACTAGGAAATAGATACATGGATGTTTATAGAAGCACTATGTATAATAATAACAAACTGGAAGCAATTCAAATGTCCACCAAGGATTGAATATATAATTAATCGTTGTACATTCATAAAAGGAACTACTATACAGCAATGAAAATAATGAACAGCTACACACATCAACATAGATAATGCAAACACAAGGTTGAAAGAAGTAAACCCCTGAAGAAAATACACAATATGATTCTGTTTATACTAAGTTTGAAACAGACTAAACTAAACACTCTTGTGTAGGGATGATCATAAGTCAGAAAACTAAAGAAACTGAGGGGATAATGATTTTAAAAATCAGAACATTGATTACCTCAGCAGTGTAGGGAGGGGAAAGCAATTGAGGAAGCCCACATAAGACGTTTCTTTGACAGGGAAAATGTTCTTTTCTTAACCTGGGGGAGCTAGATAGAATGCTTACTTTATTCTTATTCTTTGGAATAAAGAATGCTTACTTTTGGGGCACCTGGGTGGCTCAGTGGTTTAGGCCTCTGCCTTCGGCTCAGGTCATGATCTCGGGGTCCTGGGATGGAGTCCCGTATCCGGCTCTCTGCTCAACGGGGAGCCTCCTTCTTCCTCTCTCTCTGCCTGCCTCTCTGTCTACTTGTGATCTCGGTCAAATAAATAAGTAAATCTTAAAATAAAAAAAAATAGAATGCTTACTTTGGGGCACCTGGGTGGTTCAGTGGGTTAAGCTTCTGCCTTCGGCTCAGGTCATGATCTCAGGGTTCTGGGATCGAGCCCCGCATTGGGCTCTCTGCTCAGCAGGAAGCCTGCTTCCCCCTCTCTCTGCAGGCCTCTCTGCCTACTTGTGATCTCTCTCTCTCTGTCTGTCAAATAAGTAAATAAATAAAATCTTAAAAAAAAAGAGAGAATGCTTACTTTATTTTTATTCTTCGGAATAAATGTCTTACACATTTATTATTATAAGAAAGTCTTAAAAAAACAAAAGAATGTCTTATATGTTCTTATGTGACCATGATTAATTTAAACAAAAACTACTTAATTAAAAACAAAACAAATAAAAAATTATACTGGAGGTTTTGTAGGTGGAAACAAGGGGCTTAGTTCTAAACCGAACAACCAAAATAAGATCATCGTAAGTTTAGTAGTAAATATAATTTACAAACTCTTTTGATTGGACACCATCTACACCCATTTTAGAACATACCATGACTAAATCTGTTTCATCAACCTTGAGGCGATACTAACATAGAGGTAAACAAAGAGTATGGGCTTTTTGGCAGGAGAGATTTTATTTCTGCACACCAATGTGAGGAAGCAACAGAGAAAAATATGTTTTTCCCATGGAGAAAATTGAACATGGTAAAAATAAATCTTATTTGGTAACCTAATTGATGAATCATTAAGCCCCATGAGTAGCTCACTGAATCATAAACTTAGCTTTCCCTTCTGCAAAGACTGAAATATTTTACAGTCTAGCATCTGAATTTGAAAATATCTTTAGGTCTAGGTGGTTTGCTTCACAGTTTTTCTGAATTAAAATAGTTTCCAGGGGCGCCTGGGTGGCTCAGTGGGTTAAAGCCTCTGCCTTTGGCTCAGGTCATGATCCCAAGGTCCTGGGATCGAGCCCCGCATCGAGCCCCGCACCGGGCTCTCTGCTTAGCGGGGAGCCTGCTTCCCCCTCTCTCTCTGCCTGCTTCTCTGCCTATTTCTAATCTCTGTCTGTCAAATAAATAAATAAAATCTTTAAATAAATAAATAATAAACAGTTTCCACTCTTAAAAGGGACTCATATCTGATGTCTCGTTTTCCTCTTGAAAAAGGGGGTTTATTTCTGCATTAGGGACAGCTGTTCATTATGTTAGATGAACCTAGAGACTCACTGAATTATGCCTTCTGTATAAAATGTTTGATCTTCATAATGTGTAGTCTGAATCATCGAGAGATGATGATTAAATAATCAAGCACTTGATTTAATAAGCTAGGTAATTTTTGCCATCTGCCTTAGGAAGGTCCATCCAAGATGGTTTAAAGTTTTAAAAATTTAAAAGTATTGATTTTTATCTTCCTCATCTAGAATTTCTCTTTGCACAGGAATGTTGAATAGATCTGATTTTGGAACAAAGTGGCCAAAATGAATTGTGTAATTTCCAAGTTTAAGTTCCAAGTTCCAAGTGGAACTTGGGGCATGCAGAATCAAGCCCTCACAGATCAGAGTAATTGGGGCTCAGAGTTACAGTGGGATCCACTTTTATGAACACAATGGGCTACAATGGGGAGATACAATGGGATGCACTTTTATGAATGTATATAGTTAAAACAAGCTTTAGTAAACCCAGTTTTGACAGAATCCAAGGCAGGAGTATAACCAGGTGATTGGATGCAAGAAGATCCAGGTGCTATTTTGGGAAAACACCCAGACTGTGTCTCATCTCTTCTCAATAATTCGTTCTCATTTTTCTGTCTCTACCAGCCAGCTTTGGCTGCATTTCTTCCCCCCATGGATCAGATAACCATTCCACAGCATCCATGGTGACCCAAGTCCAGCTGCTGAAAGAGATGCTCATTTTTTGTTCCAATTCCAAGTTCCACAGGGAGACTGTGATTTGCACAGCTTGAGTCTGGTGTCAATTCCTGGTCCAAACGATTATGATGAAGAGGAAACCAGGGGCCCACTTCTATGGCACAGACAGACCAGCCCACTGTTACCCACTACAGACGGGGAGGACATAAATGCTTAGGGGATTAGGAAGAGCTCTCCTAGTCAAGGGCCTGAAGGCAAAAATGTGTATGGTGTGTTCTAGTAATACTGTGTAAGCCAATTTGTCTAGGTATGGAGTTTGTGCAAAAGCCCTAAGAGACAGAATTGGAGAAATAGTTTGAGCTCACGCTGGAGAGATTCCTGGATGTCAAGCTAAAAGGTTTAAAGTTCTGAGTCTACAGAAATTTAAACCCAGCATGGAGCCCAATGTGGGCCTCAAATTCATGACCTGAGATCAAGACCTGAGCTGAAATCAAGAGCTGAACAGTTAACCGACTGAGCCACCCAGGCATGAGAACTTTATAGGTTCAATGAGTAAACAGGTCTTAAACAAAAACATGTATATTCATGAGGTCTTTGAAGGCTAGAAAGTCCTTTTACATGTTCATGTTTATTACACAATTGTTTATAATAATAAAATGTTGGAATCAACACAGATGACCATCAATAGAAGAATGCTTACAGAATTGACAGTGTATCTATCCTACAAAATTTCCTCTGGTCATTAAAGGGAATGATGTAAAGCTGTGATCATTACATCATTTCATTAACATGAAAAAAAAGTTTCAAAATTATTAACAGAAAAAGCAAAGAAAGTAGCAGAGATGTATAATGCGATTCCATTTATAGTAAAGTATTTTAAATATACATAACTTTTAAACAGGTAGAAAATTTTCTGAAAGAACATTCATGAAACTGCTAAGGTGGTTTCCTCTGGGGAAGGAAGTGGGATGAATGAGTGGGTGGGGTAGAGATGAAGAGTGACATTCACTTTACTACGTGTCATATGCTTAAAAAGATAAAAGTGCAAATACACCATTAAACATTTTTTAAAGTTAATTTCATTCTTAATAAGACAAGCATAAGGATGTGTACTTAGACTCAAAAACTAGAATAATATTACCTTTCATTTCTGAAGCAGCTTGCAGTTGACAACGGTGATAACTAGCCCTTGCTATGTTCCAGGTATCTTTGAAACCTTTCCATATGCTAACTAAATGAATCCTCAGAAGGACCTGGCAAATTCATTACTGTTATTCTCCCATTTTATTGATGAGGAAGCTGAGGCACAGAAATGAGTTAGTGGCCCAGGCTCACGTAGCCAGTAAGGGGCAGAGCTGAGATCTGAACGCAGGTGTTTTGCCACCAGTCCAGGAGCTAGCTAGTCTCCAGAGCAGCTTACTTCAGACATGTGACTACAGAACTGACAACTAAGAATGTTGGACTGTGGGCGCCTGGGTGGCTCAGTGGATTAAGCCGCTGCCTTCGGCTCAGGTCATGATCTCAGGGTCCTGGGATCGAGCCCCGCATCGGGCTCTCTGCTCTGCAGGGAGCCTGCTTCCTCCTCTCTCTCTGCCTGCCTCTCTGCCTACTTGTGACCTCTCTCTCTGTCAAATAAATAAATAAAATCTTTAAAAAAAAAAAAAAGAATGTTGGACTGAATATAATGATAATATATAAATGTGATATATTAAATGTATATAATAAAATACAATATACTATAAAATGTTATTTAAGTATTAAAGGTATGTAAAAACACAACTAGGAGCACTCTTGATTTCAGCTCAGGTTGTGATCTCAGGGTCCTGAGATTGAGCCCCATGTAGGGCTTTGAGCTCAGTGTGGAGTCTGCTTGAAATTCTCTCTTCCTCCTGCTCATGCTCACTCGCTCATTCTCTCTCAAATAAATAAATAAATCTTTTTTCTTTTTAAAGACTTTATTTATTTGTCAGAGAGAGAGAGAGAGAGCACAAGCAGGGGAAGTGGTAGGCAGAGAGAGAGGGAGGAGCAGGCTCCCCCCTAAGAAGAGAGCCGGAAGTGTGGGGCTCCATCCCAGGACAATGGGATCATGATCTGAGCCCAAGGCAGATGCCTAACCAACTAAGCCACCAGGCATCACTAAATAAATAAATCTTTAAAAAAATACAACTATAGGGGCACCTGGGTGGCTCAGTGGGTTAAAGCCTCTGCCTTCAGCTCAGGTCATGATCCCAGGATCCTCGGATCGAGCCCCGCATCGGGCTCTCTGCTTGACAGGGAGTCTGCTTCCTCCTCTCTCTCTGTCTGCCTCTCTGCCTGCTTGTGATCTCTGTCTGTCAAATAAATAAATAAAATCTTAAAAAAAAAAGATTTAAAAAAATACAACTATATTAAAAATATCAAAACAGGGGCGCCTGGGTGGCTCAGTGGATTGAGCCGCTGCCTTCGGCTCAGGTCATGATCTCAGGGTCCTGGGATCGAGCCCCGCATCGGGCTCTCTGCTCAGCAGGGAGCCTGCTTCCCTCTCACTCTCTCTGCCTGCCTCTCTGCCTACTTGTGATCTCTCTCTGTGAAATAAATAAATAAAATCTTTAAAAAAAAATATCAAAACACTCATATAACCAATAGAATATATATATATATTTTAATGTAGATTCACACCTAGCATGGAGTCCAACATGAGGCTTGAACTCATGACCCCAAGATCAAGACCTGAGCTGAGATTAAGAGTCAGACACTTGGGGTGCCTGGGTGGCTCAGTTGGTTAAGTGGCTGCCTTTGGCTCAGGTCATGATCCCAGGGTCCTGCGATCAAGTCCCACATCAGGTTCCCTGCTCAGTGGAGATCCTGCTTCTCCCTCTCCCTGCCACTCTGCCTACTTGTACTTTCTTTCTCTGTCAAATAAATAAATAAAATCTTAAAAAAAAAAAAGAGTCAGACACTTAAGTACCTGAAAGGCACTTCAAGTGCCCCAGAATCTTTTTTTTTTTTAAATGTTTCAATTTGTGGTTTAAATTCTAGTTAGTTAACATAGAGTATACTATGAGTTGCAGGAGTAGAATTTAGTAATTCATCACTTACATGAAACACCCAGTGCTCATCACAACTAGTGTCCTCCTTAATACCCATTACCCATTTAGCTCCGCCTCCCCTCCAGCAACCCTCAATCTGTTCAAATCTAAGGTATACTGAGTACCAGAACTACTTTTGTGAGTATGTTTGCTAATCCAGCCAATATGAGACTCTATCTTCCTAAGGAGTAAAGTACAAAAGGAAATCCACCAGCAAAACTAGGAATTCACAAGCTATTTTCCCCAAATCTCCACCCATAGGAGACCGCTAAACAATACAGTGGGGAAACAATTTCATCCTTGAAAATCTGTGATCACTTCCCAGCACTACTGCAATTACAACCTCTTGATGGTCCAAAAAAAATTCAAGCCATGAACTAAAATTGGTGCAGAATACTGATAAAGCCCATTGGGATTGAATGTGACAAATACAAACCCATTCTGAGAAGTCATCTTCCTCCTAGGGCTCAATGTATTTACATAAATAATTTTTCAAGGTCAACAAGCAGCACACAGTGAAAAACAACTAAGCACACATAAAGAAATAAGCACCATGTATGTATAAGAGCTAGAAGAAACAATAGTAGAAACAGGGCCAAAAAAAGATGTCAGATACCGGAATAATCAGACATAGATTAAAAAACAAGTGTATCTACTATTTTTAAAGATATAAAAGGCACATTTGAAAATATCTTGAGGATACTGGAAACTACAAAGGGGTGACTAAGAAACTTTTAGAAAGAACCAAATAAAACTTCTAGAAATGAAAATCGCAGTTACTGAAATTAAAAACAAAACAAAACCCAGTGGTTTAACAGCACATCAGACATAAATGAAAAGAGAATTAAAGAACAGGAAGTTTAGGTCATGAGATTTTACGGAAGGCAGCACAGAGATTCAAAGTAACGGAATATATGAAAGAGAGATTAAGATTGCTGGAAAGAAGAGTGAGGAAGTCTAGTGAACATTTAATTAGTTCTAGAAGGAGAGGAAAGAGATGACATAGCAGAGATAATATTTGAGGAATTATTGATCTATACTTTTTCAGACCCAATAAATGGTACCAATTCACGCACTCAAAAAGTCAAACAAATTCTATCAGGAAAAAGGAAAGGGAAGGGAAGGGGGAAGGGAAGGGGGAAAGTAAGGGAAGAAAAAAGGAGGGAAGAAGGGAAGGAAGGAAGGAAGGAAGGGAAGGACGGAGGGAGGGAGGGAGGAAGAAAGCAGAGAGGAAAGAATGAATTAACTATTGAGTAAACTTCAAACCTAGATTCCTCATCATAAAACTAATGGACAGCCCAGGTCAAGGGAGAGATTGGGGTAGGGTATGAGTGGAGAGAACTGTCAAAGGAACAACAACTTGACTGACAACTGATTTCTCAATAGAATCAATGGAAAGCAGATGACAGTATAATGATACCTGTTAACCTATTATTTTATTCCTAGTGAAAACATCTTTCAGGAATGAGAGCACAATATAAACATTTAAAAAACAGAACATAAAGAGTTAGTTTGCTACTGTTCAGATTCTTGTAAGAGGGAATTCTTAAGGATGTCATTTTGGGAGAAAGCACGTGATCTCACATGGAAGCCCTGAGATGCCAGAAAGAATGAAGAGCAAAGAAAGTGGTAAATGTATGGATAAACCTATACAATGCAATGTTGTGCATAATACAACATTAATAATATCTTATGAGATAAAAAAATAAGTTAAATTCCTGAAAAGAAATTTTAAAAATAAATAAATAATTTTTAAAAAATAAGTTAAATTCACGAAAGTAAAAGCATGCAAACCCGGAAAAGAATAAATAGAGTTAGTGTTCAAAGTCTTTGCCGTTTCTAGCACAAAAACAGCATTACTGACTAACTTTTGAATTGGTAGTTTGTGTGTGTGTGTGTGAGTGTGTGTATGTGTGTCTACACATATAAATCTTAGCTTACTGCTAAAAGAATAGATATAGGAGAATGTTAGCCTATAAATGGGTAAGGGGTGGAGAAAAGAATGATAAGAAAAATCAATTCAAAAGAAGAAAAGAAAGAAGAAAAAAGTAATAGAACAAGTGAGACAAAGAGAAAGCCAAACTGTGGTAATTTAAAATATATTAGTTATTAGTACTAATTAATGAAATAGAACATAAATGGGATAAATGCATCAGTTAAAAGACAAAGGTTTTCAGACTGAATAAAACAACTGTAAAAATATCCAAACAGATGAAATGGAAATACATGTACTCTGCAAATATAAACAGAACGGAACCAGCATTCTTAAATTACTAGTACTCTAAACAAATTTTAAGGCAAAACACGTTATTGAAGACAATTGGGTTGTTACTTGAAAAGCTAAACACAAAATTACTATATGACCCAGCAATTCCACTCGTAGGTATATATATAGCTAAAAAAATCCAAAGGAAGGACTCCAGAGATACTTTTCTACCATGTTCCTCCAGCATTGTCCACATCAGCCAGAAGATGGAAACAACCCAAGTATTCCACAATCAATGATGAAACAAAATGCAGTATATATGTATAATGAAATACCTTTTAGCCATAAAAAGGAATGAAGTTCTAATATGTATGCCATATATATGGATGAAACTTTGTGTCTGCAAAATGATAAATATTGCATGATTTCACTTACATGAAATATCTAGAATTCATAGAGACAGAAAGTAGATTTGTCAGGGGCTGGGAGGAGGGGAGCATGGGGAATTTTTTCCTAATGGTTACGAGGTTTCTATTTGGGGTGACAGAAATGTTTTGTAACTATATAGCGATTATGGTTGCACAACATGGTGAATATAGCTAACACTACTGAATTGTACACTTAGAAACGGTTAAAATGGCAGACTTGATGTTATATATATTTTACCACAATAAAAATGGCTAAGATAAAAATAATCACTTCTTAACAATACAATTTCAATTTGCACTTATTTTTAAAATTTATATATACATGGGATGCCTGGGTGGCTCAGTGGGTTAAGCCTCTGCCTTTGGCTCAGGTCATGATCTCAGGGTCCTGGGATCCAGCCCCGCATCGGGCTCTCTGCTCAGTGGGGAGCCTGCTTCTCCGTCTCTCTCTGCCTGCCTCTCTGCCTACTTGTGATCTCTCTCTCTGTCAAATAAATAAATAAAATCTTTTTAAAAAATAAAATAAAATTTATATGTACATACAAACAGCCTCAAACTAGGTAAGAGAAAACCAGAAGACCTATAAGGAGAAACAGACAAATCCACAATTATAGAGGAAATTGAAACATACATCTGTTAATAATAGATAAAATCAGATGACAAGAAAAATTACCTAATAGATGATTCAAACAATGCTGATTAATAAAATTGACCTAATTGAGATAAATATATTACATTCAACAACGGCAAAACAAATACTCTATAGTCCACACACAATATTTCAAAATGGACTCATATGACATCATTAAAGCAAGCCTCAACAAATTTTAAAGGGCTGCAATAACAGAGAATATTTTCTGATGAGTGTGATCAAACTATAAATAATGATAAACAGAACATCCCTATGTAATTGTAAATTACTCACAATGGAAATTTAAAAAATTGTTTTCAATTGAATAATGAACTCATAACTATCAAAAACATGTAGGATACATCTAAAAAGAACTTAGAGGGCTGATCTGTAGTCTTAAATGTTATATATTAGACAAGAAAAAAGGCTAAAACTCAATGAGGTAAACAACCACCTCAGAATATTAAAACAAACAGTGAAATAAACAGAAATAAAGTAGTAGAAAAGAAATAATAAATAAGAACAGAAATACATGAAATAGCAAAAATAACTTAGTAGGAACAATAAAACCAATAGCTGGTTCTTGAGAAGACTGATAAAGTTGTCAAATCTTTAGTGATACTATAAGAGAGAGAGACAGAGACAGAGACAGAGACAGAGAGAATAAATATATACACACACAAAAACTATCAAGAATGAAAAGGAGCATTCTACTCCAGATGTTGTAGACCTTTAAAAAAATCACAGAGGACACAATGAATGACTTAATGCCGATACATTTGAAAATGTAATAAATTATATGGGGGGCGCCTGGGTGGTTCAGTCCACTAAGTGTCTAAGTCTTGTTATCAGCCCACGTGATGACCTCCGTGTAGTGGAATTGAGCCCCCCTCGAGGCAAGCATCGGGCTCTGTGCTGAGGGTGGAGCCTGCTTGGGATTCTTTCTCTCCCTCTCCCTTTGCCCCTCCTCTAAAATAATTTTTAAAAATTGATTTTTTAATATATTTAAAAATAATTTTAAAAATAAATTTTATAAAATAAATTTTAAAATAGAAAATAAATTTTAAAAAAGAAAAAAGAAATGCAATTAGCTATATGTACTAAATTTCTAGGGAAAAATTAGAAAACTTGTAATAGCATAAAAAACCCGAGTAATCCTATAACCATTAAAAAGTTGAATCATTCGGGGCGCCTGGGTGGCTCAGTGGGTTAAAGCCTCTGCCTTCAGCTCAGGTCATGATCCCAGGGTCCTGGGATCGAGCCCCACATCAGACTCTCTGCTCTGTGGGGAGCCCGCTTCCTCCTCTCTCTCTCTCTGCCTGCCTCTCTGCCTAGTTGTGATTTCTCTCTGTCAAATAAATAAAATATTAAAAAAAAAAAAAGTTGAATCATTCATAGAGAGTCCAGAAAGAAAACTCCAGGACCAGGAGGCTTTAATGTGAGTTCTACCAATATTTTAAGGAACAAGGTATTCTAATAGTATATAAACATAAATTAAAAGAGAGAACAACTCTCAAATTCATAATGAGATACTAAAACTCATCATGGACATTGTGACAAAATATAATTACAGGCTAATTTGATCTATGGATATTAATTGAAAAATCTGAAGCAACATATTAGCAAAGTGAATCCAGCAATACAAAAGGATAATATAAATAACCAAATTGTATTTATCCTAGAATACAAAACTGGTTCAACCTTAAAAAATAAATCAATGTAATTTGTCATATTAGTAAAGGTGAAAAACCATATGATTACCTCAATATATTCAGAAGAAGCAAATAGTAAAAAAAAATCGACATGAACTCTTAATTTTAAATTTCAGACTTGAAATAAAAGGGAACCTTAAAATCCATTAAAAGTTGTCTATAGAAAATCTACAGTGAACATCATTCTGAATAGTGAAACACTGAAAGCTTTCTCTCTGAAATAAGGAAAAATAAATAGATGCGTACCATTATCCCTTCTATTCAACACTACACTGATAGTTTCTTAAAGGTTAGTTGCAGTGTAGAATCTGAAATCACATCAGTGAACTATATACTCTGTTCATTAAAATTTTCTGGTCTCTAACTCTGAATGAAATGTTTTTTATTTTTTATTTTTATTTTTTTTAAAGATTTTATTTATTTATTTGACAGAGAGAAATCACAAGAGAGGCAGGCAGAGAGAGAGGAAGGAAGCAGGCTCTCTGCTAAGCAGAGAGCCTGATGTGGGACTCGATCCCAGGACCCTGAGATCATGACCTGAGCCGAAGGCAGAGGCTTAACCCACTGAGCCACCCAGGCGCCCCTGAAATGTTTTCTAATATCAAGCATTGGTCATTTGGTAAATAATTGGTTCACTGAGTTACACAAATTTTCCAAATGTTAACACATTCCCTTATATAATATCAAAAATTTAACATTTGTTAATATTGCCATTAAGCTCATCAGAAAAAGATGTACTTAAGGTACAATTATTTATGATTTAATAACATTAATTTTTCTGCTTTTAAGATATTCTTAAGTGTGGGGCATCTGGGTGGTTCAGTCAGTTCAGCATCTATCTCTTGGTGTCCTGACTCAGGTCATGATGTCAGGGTCATGAGATCGAGCCCGGCATCAATCTCTATGCTCCGCAGGGAGTCTGCTTGAGATCTCTCTCACTTTGCCTCTCCCCCTGCCCCCTGCTTGCACACCCTTTCTCTTTCTTGCTCTCTCTCAAAATAAATTTTAAAATCTTAAAAAAAAAATCTTAAGTGAAAGTGGCATTTTTTTTTTTTTTTGCTAAGTGGTATTGAAGAATACAATAATAATACAATAAGGAATGTTGTACATTGTCACATGATTTTCCCACATCTACTGAGATGATCATATGGCTTTTATTTTTTCTTCTGTTAATGTGACATATCACCTTGATTGATTTGTAAATATTGAGCCATACTTGCATCCCTGAAATAAATCCCAGTTGATTATGGTGAGTGACTTTTTACATAATACGTATTGTTGGATTTGGTTTGCTAATATTTTGTTGAAGATTTTTGCATTTATGTTCATCAGAGATATTGGCCTATTGTTTGCCTTTTTTGTAAAATTGTTACCTGGTTTGAGTGTAAGGATGATTCTGGCCTTGTAGAATGAATTTGGAATCTTTCCTTCCTATTCTATTTTTTTCTTAATTGTTTGAGAAGCATAGGCATTAACTATTTTATTTTATTTTATTTTAGAGAGAGAGAGACTGAGTGGGGGCAGTGCTTAGTAGGGACAAAGGGAGAGGGAGAAAGAGAATCTTAAGCACAGAACCCAGTGTAAGGCTCAATCTCACTACCCCGAGATCATGACCTGATCCAAAATCAAGAGTCAGATAATCAACTGACTGAGCCACCCAGGTGCTGCTAACTCTTCTTTAAATGCTTGGTAGAATTCACTTATGAAGTCATCTGGTCCTAGACTTTAGTTTGCTGAGGGTTTTTGATTATCAATTTAATTTCATTGTTAGTAATCAGTATGTTTGAATTTTCTATTTCTTCCTGATTCAGTTTAGAAGGTAATAATGTTTCTGGGAGTTTATCCATTTCTTCAATTTGTTGGCATACACTTTTTCATAATATTCTCTTATAATCCTTCATATTTCTATGGTATTGGTTCCTATTTCTCCTTCATTTCTGAATTTATTTATTTGAATTCTCTCTGTTTTTTTCTCAGTGAGTCTGGCTAATGGTTCTTCAATTTTGTTTATCTTTCTGAAGATTTTTTAAAAATTTATTTATTTGATAGACAGAGATCACAAGTAGTTAGAGAGGCAGGCAGAGAGAGAGAGGAGGAAGCAGGCTCCCCACTGAGCAGAGAACCTGATGTGGGGCTCAATCCCAGGACCCTGGGATCAATGACCTGAGCCGAAAGCAGAGGCTTTAACCCACTGAGCCACCCAGGCACCCCAGTTTTGTTTATCTTTTTAAAGAACCAACTCCTGGTTTCATTGGTTTATTCTATTGTTTTGAAGTCTATTTTGTTTATTTCTGCTCTAATCTTTATTGTTTCTTTTTTCCCACTGGCTTTGGGCCTTGTTTGTTCTTTTTCTAGCTCCCTTGGGTATAAACTTAGGTTCTTAATTTGAGATTTTTCTTGTTTCTTGAAATAGGCTTGTATTTCTGTAATCTTCCCTCTTGGGATACCTTTTACTGCATCCTAAAGATTTTGGACCATTGTGTTTTCATTTTCATTTTTCTTCATGTATTTTTTGACTGTATTGTATGACTACCAGCTCTACCTGCCAATGAAAGCCTCTCAGGGGATAAGGCAGGAAGAGTACCCTAGTGGTCATTGCAACTGCAGCCCCAGTGGATAGACTGGGGGCAGGCCATTGGCCTTACTGTAGGCCCTGCCCATCAATGAAAGCCTCTCAGAGGACAATGCAGGGAGGGTGCCTTGCACTTTGGTGTGATTGCAGCCCTGGCAGACAGGCTGGGGGCAGGTGTCTGGTCTGACTACTGACACCACCCAACTAAAAGCCCACAGCAACCCCAGACTGGCTCCTTAACAGCACAGGGATTAAACCCTGCCCAGTGAGCTTACAACAGGCATAGTGAGCCATTGCAATGGACTGGAATGAAGGCAAATGTGGCTCAGTAGGGTATATGTAACCCACATAGAAGACACCCTTGAAGGACATGGTTCTGGTGACAGGGGGCATTGTACTACAGGGCACCACAGGACTTCTTCCTCATTAAGTCACTACTTTCAGGATCAGAAAATGTAGCTGACTTTCCTAATACATAGAAACAAACAGAGAGTGTTAGACAAAACAAGGAGATAAAGGAATATGCCCAAAATGAAAGAATAGAACGAAGTCACAGCAAAAAGAGCCAAATGAAATGGAGATAAGCAACATGCCTGACAAAGAAATCAAGGCAATGGTCATAAAGATACTAACTGAACTTGAAAACAGAAGTGGAGTTCAGTGAAACTTTCAACAAAATGATTAATAATATAAAAAAAGAGCCAGAGATGAAGAACTCAATAACTGAAACAAACAAACAAACAAACAAATACATTAGAGGGAATCAACAGCAGATTAGAGGATTCAGAAGAATGGATCAATGATCTGGAAGACAGGGTAATGGAAAGGAGCCGAGCTGGAGAGCCAAATGAATAATAAAAAATGAGAAATAAGTTAAAGGAACCCAGTGACATCATTAAGTGTAGTAACACTTTCATTATAGGGATCCCAGAAAGGCAAGAAAGACAGAATGTGAAGAAAATGCATTTGAAGAAATAATAGCTGAAAACTTCCCAAATTTGGAAAAGGAAAGAGACATCCAGATTCAGGAAGCACAGAGACTCCCCCCCCAACAAAATTAACCCTCAGAGATCCACACCATGACATAATAATTAAAATGGCAAAATAGCAAAAAGTTGTAATAAGGGGAGAATTTTAAAAGCAGCAAGAGAAAACAGTTATATACAAGGAAAACCTCATAAGGCTATCAGCTGATTGTACAGCAGAAATTTGGCAGGCCAGAAGAGAGTGGCATGATATATTCAAAATGCTGAAAGGAAAAAAAAAACCCTGCAACCAACAATACTCTACTGGCAAGGTTATCATTCAGAATAGAAGAGTTTAAGAGTTTCCCAGAAAAATAAAAGTTAAAGGAGTTCACCACCATTAAACCAGCCTTACAAAAATGATGAAAGGAAATTCTTTTTTTAAATATTTTACTTATTAATTTTTGAGAGAGAATGCACAAGATGGGGGGAGGGGTAGAGGGAGAAGCAGACTCCCTACTGAGCAGGGAGCCCAATGCAGGACTTGATCCCAGGACCCTGGGATAATGCCCCAAGGCAAAGGCAGACACTCAACTGACTGAGCCACCCAGGTGCCAGGAAATTCTTTGAGTGAAAGGAAAAGCCCATATCAGGAGTAAGTAAATTATGAAAGGAAAAAATTTCATAGGGAAATGTAAACATTAATAAAAGTAGTAGATTAATTACTATAAACCCAGTATGGAGATTAAGGCACAAAAGCAGTTACATAATTTATATCTATAAAAGTTAGTCAATGGGGTGGGGGGTTATTGGGTGACTCAGTTGGTTAAGTATTTGCCTTCACCTCAAGTCATGATCCCAGGGTCCTGGGATTGAGCCCTGAGCCAGGGTCCTTGTTCCCATGGCAAGCCTGCTTTTCCCTCTCCTTCTGCCTGCCACTCCCCCTGCTTGTGCATGTTTGCATGCGTGCTCTCTCTCTCTCTCTCTGTCAAATAAGTAAATAAAATCTTTAAAAAATTCACCAGGGGATTCACAAAATAAAAGAATGTAAAGTAGGATATTATATATATAAAATGTGGTGGGGGATTAAAATTTAATGATTTTAGAATGGGTTCAAATGTAAATGATCATCAACTTAACAGAGACTGCTATAATCATAAGATGTTACATATGATTCTAAAGGTAACCACGAATAAAAAACCTGTAATAGATACACAAAAAATAAGAAGAATGGAATCCAAGCATATCACTAAAGAAAGCCATCAAACCACAAGGGAGGAGAGCAAGAGAAGAAACAGAGAGGGACTACAAAAACCACAATAAAGCAAGTAACAAAATGGCAGTAAGTACATATCTAGCTATAGTCACTTTAAATGTAAATGCTCTAATCAAAAGATGGAGGGTGACTAAATGGATAAAAAAGCAAGACCCATCTATATGCTGCCTACAAGAGACTCACTTCAGACCTAAAGACACATGCAGATTGAAAGTGAAGAGATGATGAAGAGGTGCCTAGGTGGCTCAGTTGGTTAAATCTCCGACTCTTGATTTCGGCTCTGGTCATGTTCTCAGGGCAGTGAGATCAAGCCCTGCACTGGGCTCTGCACTCTGCAGGGAGTATGCTTGAGATTCTTTTCTCTCCTTCCTCTCCCCCTCTGCTCCTTCTCCAAATTGTTCTCTCATTCTCTTTCTAAAATAAAGAGCAAAAATCTTAAAAAAAAAAAAAGGCGAAGAGATGGAAAAACATTTACAATGCAAATGGAAGTGAAAATAAAGTTGGGATAGCACGACTTATATCAGACAAAATAGACTTTAAAACAAACACCGTAACAAGAGACAAAGAAGGACACTACATAATGATAAAGGGAACAATCCAACAAGATTTTACAATTGTAAATACTTATGTACCCAACAGGGAAGCACCTAAATACTAAAGCAATATTAACAGACATAAAAGAAGCAATTGACAGTAATATATATAGTACGGGACTTTAACACCCCACTTACATCAATGGATAGATCATCCAGACAGAAAACCAACAAGGAAACAGTGGCTTTAAATGACACATTGGACCAGATGGACCTAACAGATATAATCAGAACGTTCCACCCTCAAATAGCAAAATACACATCCTTTTCAAGTACGCATGGAACATTCTCCAGAATAGTTCATATTTGGCCATCAAACAAGTCTCAATATATTTTAAAAAGACGTAAATTGTATCATCCATCTTTTCTTTTCTTTTTAAGATTTATTTATTTATTTTAGAGAGATCGTGCACAGGAGGAAGGGCAGAGAGACAGCGAGGGAATCCCAAGTGCACTCCCCACTGAGCACACAGCCTGATGCAGGACTCAATCTCACAAGCCGAGACTGTGACCTGAGCTGAAATCAAGAGTTGGATGCTTAACCGAATGAGCCCACCAAGTGCGCATATCATGCATCTTTTCTGACCACAGTGGTATAAAACTAGAAATTAATCATAAGGAAAAAAAATCTAGAAAGAACTCAAATATAAGGAGGCTAAATAACATGCTAGTAAACAATGAATGAGTCAGCCAAGAAGTCAAAAAGGACTTGTATCAGTTTTTATGTTTTAGATGCAAGTCCTTTGTTGGTTATATCTGTAGCTAATTTCTTCTTTTGTACTGTGGCTTGGTTTTCACTCTCTTAAGTATCATTTCATGAACTGGAGTTCTTAAATGTGGTCTAATTTATCGATTTTTTATGGTTTTGCTTTTTGTATTATTTAAGAATTCTTTCTGTATCCTAAAGTTATAAAAAATTTCTCCATATTATCTTCCTAAACCTTATCATTTTTTTCATTAAAAATACATTATTTATGGTAACATGTAATGGGCTAATTATTAAAAATCAATTAATAAATATCTTAAATTTCCTGTTTTAATTTCTAACATAGTAATTATTGATAAATATCACCCATATAAACAAAAGCTCTATGGGATCCTCAATGTATTAAGAGGGTAAAGGGATTTTGAGATCAAAACATTCAAGAACCACTGTCCTAGAGAAACTCTTGGATTGTGCACTAGAGGTAAGCATAGAATTTTCTTAGCAGCATTGTTCTAAATAGCGTGGAACTAGAAACAACTCAAATAGTCATCAACACTACAATACATAAATTAAGTATTGACTGTTGTTACAATGGAAGAGCATATAAATACTCAACAACATGGATAAATCTAACATAGTATTGAGCAAAAGAAGAAAGAAAAAAATCTATAGTATGATCTCATTTATATAAGTTCTATAACAGGCAAAATAAAACTTTAGATTTAAGGGGTGCTCACAAAGCTGATAAGGCTATTAGCTTATCACATTTTTATTTTATTTTATCAGCTTATCACAATTTTACACATTGGTAAAATCCAGAAAAGCAATGAAAAATTGCTATAAAATTCAGAATAATAACTAACTAAATAATAAATAAATAAAGTGGTAATAAAAGACCCAAGTATTAGTAACTTAGGAGTACCATTACCACTCACAGGCTTGAAGGTGCAAAGAAAGCCATTAATAGAACCAGGAGATAGGACTTTGTGAAGACAGCTGCTTAACAGGACCTCACCTTACTCTTCTCCTTTCCTTCCTCTGTCTCTGCTCTCTCTTGTCGAACCCACTGGGAAAGCAGAGGGCAAGAGAACCTACTGGTGCTGTGCATTTATGTCAACCTCCCAGGGAACGCAGCAGAAAGAAGGGTAGAAGGTAGTCCTGGAGTGATGAAAAGTTGGTCATATGTCTACCTGAACCTAAAATGTCAGCCACCTCCATTGTTTTCCTTGTAAAGTAGGGAGCATGAAGGATGGAAAAATGACTAAGTACCAAAAAACACAGCTTGTACGATCCTGCTTCTGGGGCAGGTGGCAAGGTCTAAGCAGGTACCCAAGGCTATCTTCTATCTGTCATTTCTGTTTTTCTCTTCTATCAGCACATTGGCTAATTTTTTTTTTTTTACCTCTCTCCTTGTGGCAGGCTGCAAAAAGAAAGATGCTTTTGCCTGTTTTTCTAAAGTAAGTTCGGAGACACCTGAACATGGGGGATATGAGGCATTGGTAGTCCTGTCTATCCTAGGCAAATGCACTCTTCCAGTGAGCAGACTTGGCCACTGGGCCAAAGAGTGCTAATAGGTCGTGCACTGAATCCCTGAGTTCTAAGCAGAGCTCTCTCTACCCTGCCCTCCCCATCATGCAGTAGCAAGGCAATTACTTCTGAGAAGGATACGTCATCACCTCTTGTCTATATATTGGTTCTATGGCCTGAGGAACCCCTAATGAACAGGAGAAAGTCAGCTTACATTTCATTGGAACCACGTCTATTACACTTCCAGTTTTCATATGAGGACACCGAAGCCATGAGAATCTGAGATATTTACCTAAGGCTGCATAGCTAGTACAAGAAGACAGAGTAAAAGCTCAGCCTCCTGACTTTAAGGCTAATTTGTTTCCCACACACTGAAGGACTACATCTGTGTCTTATCACTGCGCCAGGCGGACATGGAAAGTAGCAGTAACATAATGCTAGACTCTGATAAAGGTGACTCAGGGGAGGGAGAAACACATAGTAGCAGATGTCCTCTAAATATTAAGGCACCATGGGGAATAATAAGACATTTGTCATCCTGCTGTCTCATTGTGCCAAGCTACAGAACTGAAGATGTTTTTGCCCTGTGTTTTTCCAAAGTAGGGCCTTTTCCAAAACAATTCAGTGTGATGACTATTCAAATGCATTTTAATGTGCTTGCTGATGAATTTCCTTGGTATTGGAAAAAATACTATTTTTCTTTTGTAATATCTCCTCTCCATTCCCCCAATGGAGGAGTTCACATTGATTTTTGTTAGTTTGTTTTTGTTGTTTTGTTTTTTCCTCACAGAGAAGCCTACTTAGTGAAAAAATAGGCTATTGTAAATCTATAAAACATCATCAAAACAGATATTCTGGTGAAACCATAGGGGTTTCATGAATCATGCTAGAGAAGTTCTTAAGTGACTCTGCATTTTAGGATTTCCATAGCCTTTCTGGGACTAATTAGATTGGTCCATAAGTGGTAAATGATGAGGCATAAGTCTGGGAGAAGCAATGAGATAAAGAAGGAATTGAAGAAATGAGAATGAATTACGCAAAGTGGAAACTTGATTTGTAAAAGTTGGTGTCTCTTCAACTTAGTGACTTGAAAATGGCAATCACTCTTTTATTGCTTTCATGATCTTTTTAATTTCTGCATATTAAGGTAGAATTTACATTGTCTCTCAAGCTAAGTCAGATGGAATGAAGAAGTCTTGTTACAAGACTTTATTTTTTTTAAAGATTTTATTTATTTGACAGAGAGAGATCACAAGTAGGCAGAGAAGCAGGCAGAGAGAGAGAGGGAAGCACTTTCCCTGCTGAGCAGAGAGCCCGATGTGGGACTCGATCCCAGAACCCTGGGATCATGACCTGAGCTGAAGGCAGAGGCTTTAACCCAATGAGCCACCCAGGTGCCCCACAAGACTTTGTTTAAAACAAAAGAGTAGAGCTTGCAAATAAATGGTTTCTAAACACACTCCATTGTAAGATGAGCAATGAGGCTTTAAATAACTTGGTTACATTAGTCAATGTTGGGTTGGGATGCCTTGCTAAGAAGCTTCCTGCAATCAATCCATCAATCAATATTGTGAATCAGTGCAGGATGAAAATAGTCATCAGGAATATGTAATACAGCATTTTATTTAGGGCTTTTGATGCTTTATATTAAAGGAGAAACCAAGTCCCTGGGTGGCTCAGTCCATTAACCAGCTGCCTTTGGCTCAGGTCATGATCAGTGGGGAGTCTGCTTTTCCCTCTTCCTTTGCTGCTTCCCCTGCTTATACTCTGTCTCTCTTCCTTTCTTAAATCAGTCAATCAATCAATTTTTAAAAAGAAAGAAGGAGAAACTAACTGGTGGGGAGGAATGAAGTCCATTCTTAAGTTGGTGGGGAAAGATGTTTATGGATAGGACAATTTTTCACACATATCAGATCATACAAGTTCAGTGGATGCCTTTTTTCCTCATCAGAAGTGAAAAAGCAGTCAACAGTAAAAAAATAGTATTCATCATTTTCAGTGAAGTACACTAAACTTATGGTTCAGTTTCATAAGTTTTGACAGTTGTACACACCATGTAACTAGCTCCTAAAGTTCCAGAAATTCTCTCACCCTCTTGTCCCTTTCTAATTAAACACCCTTTCTTCTCACCGGAGCAACCACTTTCTGATTTCTATTGCCATAGATCAAGTTTCCTCTTCTTGGACTTCATATAAATGGCATCATACCATATATATTATTTTGTGTCTGGTTTCTTTCAGTCAACATGTGCCTAGATTCATTGATGATTTTGCATGTATCAGTAGCTCATTCCTTGTCTGACTAGTATTTATCTGTATGAATATATCACAATTTGTTTATTCATTTCTTATTGATGGACATTTGTATTGTCACTTTTAGCTATGATGAATACAACAGCTATGAGCACCTTATATAAGCCTTTTGGGGGACATATCTTCCTTTCTCTTGGGTATATCCTTTGGAGCAGAATTGATGGTCACATGGCAACTCAATGTTTAATCATCTGAGCTGCCAGACTGTTTTCCAAAGCAGCTGCCTCATTTTACATCCCACCAGCAATGTGCCAGGTTCTAATTTCTCCATATCCTTGCCAACACTGATTATTGTTCATATTTTTCATTAAAGTCATCTTGGGGGCGTGAAGTTCTACCTCACTGTGGTTTTGGTTGCATTTCCCTAATGACTAATGATGTTGAGTGTCTTTTCAAGAGCGTATTGGCCATTTTAGATCTACATTGGAGAAATGTCTATTGTCTTAGTCGATTTGGGCTACTCTAACAGAATGCCATAGGCTGGAGGGTTCATAAACAAAAGAAATTTATTTCTCATAGTTCTAGAAACTGGGAAGTTCATGATCAAGGCACTGGGAGATTCAGCATCTGGAGAAAGCATGCTTCCTGGTTCACAGATGGCAGCCTTTTCTCTGTATCCTCACATGGCTCATAAGGAAGCCTCTCCAGTCTCTTTATAGACCCTAATCCCATTCATGAAGGCTCTGCTCTCATGACTTAACCACTTCTCAAAGGCCCTACCTCCTCGTACCATCACCCTGGGGGAAGAGGTTTCTACATATGAATTTTAGAGGGTACAAATATTCAGTCTATAGCATCTATTTGGATCTTGGGCTCATTTTTATCTGGGTTGTCTTTTTATTGTTGAGTCCTAATTGATTTTTTTTTAAACACTGGTTGAATTGAAATGAGGAAGTCTGTTGTATCAGGTAACCCTCCTTCAGTTGACAGTAACAGAAAATACAACCTATACTAGCTTAAGTATAAATGGAATTTGTTGTATCACAGAACTGAAAGTTCTTGGGGATAGTTTTGGCTTCAAGAGTGGTCTGATCCAAGCCAAAAAAAAAAAAAGACAACAGGACCTGGTTTCTTCCTCTTCATCTCCTGGCTCTGCTTTCACTGTGTAAGTACCCTTCTTGGACACACTCTCGAATCAAAGCAACAAGATAACTCTAGCAGCTGTAGCCTACATTCTCCTAGGTTCAGGTAAACCAAGAAGAACACTGTTTTTCTCCTAGCAGCTTTGGCCAAAGGCTCATTGGTCCGAACTGATGATAGACCATTCCAAATTGCAGTGCCCAGGGCAATGCAGACATTGCCTGATTTAGGAGGAGTCATAGGCCCTCTTCCTAAGCCCGGGTTAGAGCCTGCCCAAAACTCTGGACTGCAAGTGGGGGAGAAAGGAGTTCCCTAGAAAGAAATTGGAATACATTTACCAAAAGAAGAGGAAAATAGATGTTGAGATGTCAAAAACAAGCATATGTTTAATGCAATGCCTTTCAATCATGGTCTGACTAAAAGTTGACATGATTTGATGTAAGCAACTAAGACAGGTATGGCCACGCAGAAAATATTATTATTATTGATATAGGCATGCTGATACAATTAGCCAGCAGTGAAATCATGAAAAAAAAAAAAATGACTACATTTGGAGTTAGAACACCTTGTCTAAAGCTCTAGCTTTGCTGTTTACTAATGCTATGACCTTGGAAAAATCACTTAACCTTCTAAACCATTTTTCTAAGCCATAAAAAAGGGATTACCTTAAAGTATAATTCTGGCATCATAGTGTGGCTTTAGAAATATAAACACATGGAAGTGCCTGACACCTAAAGGTACTTATTTTGAAATCTTGGGTCATACCCTTTTGTCTTCAATGTGTCCTTACCCCAGAGCAACTTCCCTCTCCCACTGTTTGCTTTCCTGATGGGATTTGAGAGATTTCTCCAGAAAAATCTTTGGATCCATTGCCTTATTGCGCCCAAGTGGCACCCTCAGCTATGTGATTAGAGCATGATTCTCTCAACTCAAAGAATGGTTTCTGGTTGGAATGCCATTGTGGTATGATGAGCCAGACACAGACTGGAACAAATATTCTTAAAATTTGAATGGAACCTCAAAGACCCCAAATAGCCAAAGCAATCTTGATAAAGAAAAGCAAAACTGGAGGCATCATAATTCTGGACTTCAAGTTATATTACAAAGCTACAGTAATCAAAACACAAAAAATAGACACATAGATCAATGGAACAGAATAGAAAATCCAGGGGCACCCGGGTGGCTCAGTCAATCAAGCAGGCTGACTCTTGATTTAGGCTCAGGTCATGATCTCAGGACCCTGGGATCAAGCCCCACATCAGGCTCTGTGCTCAGCAGGGAGTCTGCTTGAGGATTCTCTCCCTCCTTCACCCTCTCCCCCCACTCATGCTCACTCATTCACTCTCTCTCTAAAATAAATAAATAAATCTTAATTTTAAAAAAAGAATAGAAAATCTAGAAATAAACCCACAATTGATATGGTCAATTAATCTTTGACAAAGCAGGAAAGAATATCCAATGGGAAAAAGACAGTCTTTTCAACAAATGATATTGGGAAAACTGGACAGCCACATGCAGAAGAATGAAACTGGACCACTTTTGTATGCCACACACAAAAATTCACTCAAAATGGACTAAAGACCTAACTGTGAGACCTGAAACCATAAAAATCTAGTAAAGATCTCAGAGCAGTAATTTCTCTGACATCAGCCACAGCAACTTTTTTCTAGGTAAGTTCCCACTATCCCTTGTTAAAGGAAACAAAAATAAAAATAAACTACTAGGACTACATCAAAATAAAAAGCTTCTACACAGCAAAGGAAACAATCAACAAAACTAAAAGGTAACCTAAAGAATGGGAGAAGATATTTGCAAATGACATATCCGATAAAGGGTTAGTATACAAAATACATAAAAACTTCTAAAACTCAATACCCAAAAAACAAATAATCCAATTAAAAGTGGGAAGAAGGCATGAACAGATATTTCTCCAAAGAAGACATGGCAAAGGCCAACAGACACATGAAAAGATCATCATCATTCAGCCTCAGGGAAATGCAAGTCAAAACTACAATGAGCTATTACCTCACATCTGTCGGAATGGCTTAAACTGAAAACACAAGAAACAAGTGTGGATGAGGATATGGAGACAGGGGAGCCCTCTTGTACTGTTGGTGGGAATGCAAACTGGTATAGCTACTCTGGAAGACAGAACGGAGGTTTCTCAAAAAATTAAAAATAGAACTGTCATATGATCCAGGCATCACACCATTGGGTATTTACCAAATAATACAAAAACACTAAGTCAAAGGGATAGATGAACCCCCATGTTTATAGCAGTATTATTTACAATAACCAAACTATGGAAGCAGCCCACGTGTTCACTGATTGATGAATGGATAAAGAAGATGTGCGCTCTCTCTATTTATATACACAATGGAATATTATTCAGCCAAAAAAGAATGAAATCTTGGGGCACCTGGGTGTCTTAGTGGGTTAAGCCTCTGCCTTCGGCTCGGGTCATGATCTCAGGGTCCTGGGATCGAGCCTCACATTGGCGTCCCCGGTCAGCAGGAAGCCTGCTTCCCCCTCTCTCTCTGCCTGCTGCTCTGCCTACTTGTGATCTCTCTCTCTTTCTCTCTCTGTCAAATAAATAAATAAAATCTTTTAAAAAAAGAATGAAATCTTGCCATTTGTAACAACATGGATAGATTCTAGAGGGTATGATGCTAAGTGAAATAGTCAGAGAGAGACAAATAGCATATGATTTCACTCATATGCGGAATTTAAGAAACAAAACAAATGAGCAAAGGGGAAAAGAGGAAGAGACAAACCAAGAAGCAGACTCATAACTGTAAAGAACAAGCTGATGGTTACCAGAGGAAAGATGAATGGGGGGATGGGAGGATGGGGGGAATAGGTCATAGGGATTAAGGAGTGCAATCGTTGTGATGAGCACCAGGTTATTAAAATAAAAACCTAAAGAACAAAAAAAAAAAAAAAAAAAAAGGAGCCCCATGTCGTTTAACGGTGGTCATAGGCAAGTATCTCTGTCATGCCCAGTCTTTGGCTGAGGACTGCCTGGGAGAAGCTTATACCTCAGAGGCTGGGGTGGATCCAGAAGGTGCTCCAGCTGAAAACTCAGCTCTCTGCACTCCTTGAAGCAGGTCCTTTCTTGAAAAGAGGTGTGAGGGCACACCCTATGAGGCCACAGGCCCTGACATCCATCTGGCCATGCTGCTCATGCCTGGAATCATACTCACAGAAGGGAAGCCAAGTGCTGTGTGCTCCACAGAAATGCCTCGGCTTCCTTTACGGCTCCCTTGGGTGAACTCTTAGTCACTCTATACTTTAGATTTCTTCTCTTTGACGTATTTCCACTGTCTGGAATGCTTTTTCCTTCAAACACTCTGATCACTTGCTCCCTTGTCTCCTTCAGGTCTCTCTGCTCACAAGTCACCCTAGTGACACCTCAGTTCTTCTCTGATTACCATAGCAACCCTCTTGCAAGCCTTATTCCTTTTCCTGGCTTGATTTTTCTCCCTAACACTTATCCATCAAACTAGAAGAGTTTGTTTCTATATCACCCGTCTTCTTTGATTAGAATATAACTGATGTCAAGTCAGGACATTTTGTCTGTTGCCCTGTCCCTAGTGCCTACAATAGTGACTGGCACCTAGCAAATGCCATTAAGTATATGTGAAAGGGGAAGAGGGGTGGGGGGAGGGGAGGAAGGAAGGGAGGAAGGAAAGGAGGGAGGGAGGAAGGAAAAAACTGATATAACCAAACAAATCATCTACCACTAAATTTTCTCATTCTGATGCAGACTTCTTATCTAAGATCATTTAACACTTCAATGAAGGTCAAGCATTTAACTTCTTGCAAGTCCAGAAACTTGCAAAATTGTGTCATTAAAATTTGGAACTATAAATGAAGAAGAGAAAACATATTAAACACTTCCTTGCATCAGATACCATGTTACACGTTTTCACATACATTATTTCATTTACTTCTCCCAATACTATTTTTGTTTTATTTTGTTTTTTTAAGATTCTATTTCTTTGGGGCACCTGGGTGGCTCAGTGAGTTAAGACTCTGCCTTCGGCTCAGGTCATGATCCCAGGGTCCTGGGATCAAGCCCCGTATCGGGCTCTCCGCTCAGAGGGAAGCCTGCTTGCCCCTCTCTCTCTGCCTGCCTCTCTGTCTACTTGAGATCTCTCTGTGTCAAATAAATGAATAAAATCTTTAAAAAAAGAGATTCTATTTATTTATCAGAGAGGCAGAGAGGGAGCACAAGTAGAGCAGCAAGCAGAGGGAAAGGGAGAAGCAGGCTCTCTGCCAATGCGGGGCTCGATCCCAGAATCCTGGGATCATGACCTGAGCTGAAGGTGCCCGCTTAATCGACTGAGCCACCCAGACACCCCTCCCAATACTATTTTTGAAATAGGGGTTATCATTCTTACTTTATGGGCAAGGAGACTAAAGTCCAAAGAAAGTGCCCAATATCACATACACAACTGAAGTGTGGAAATTTAAATCCAGATTTGTCTGATAGCAACAAAGAAAAAGCAGGTTTTAATGCTAAATGAGGGCAAAGTGGCCTGGGTGCTTGGGTGACTCAGCTGGTTAAGTGTCCAACTCTTGATTTTAGCTCAGGTCATGATCTTAGGGTTATGGTCATCATCTCAGGGTTGTGAGATCAAGCCCTGCACTGGGCTCTGGCCTCAGTGCGAGGTCTGCCTGAGGTCCTCTCCCTCTGTCCCTCCCCCTGCTCACGTACACTCTCTCTCAAATAAATAAATAAAATAGGTCTTTAAAAAAATGGGGGAAAGTGACCAAATTCCCTCAAAGTTGCTAGTAAAAATAAGAATAATATTAAAGGGTGCTATTTTAAAAAAAGAATTATTTCTGTATTTATTCGACAGAGAGAGATCACAAGTAGGCCAAGAGGCAAGCAGAGATGTTGTGGGGGAGTAGACTCCCTGCTGAGCAGAGAGGCGGATGTGGGGCTTGATCTCGGGACCCTGGGACCATGACCTGAGCTGAAGGAAGAGGCTTAACCCACTGAACCACGCAGGCACCCCTAAAGGGTATTATTAAAGAAGACCGAGTAAGGAATTACCTCTACTATGCACGGGCTTCAGTCCTCGTTATCACAGTCCAAGGGAGAGACCATATTTTTACACTGGGTTCATTCTTCCTTTAAAAAGACTGTTATAAAGGATGAATACCCAACTTTTGTAGCAACATGGACGGGACTGGAAGTGATTATGCTGAGTGAAATAATTCAAGCAGAGAGAGTCAAGTATCATATGGTTTCACTTATTTGTGGAGCATAACAAATGACATGGAGGACATTGGGAGATGGAGAGAAGGAAGTTGAGGGAAACTGGAAGGGGAGGCGAACCATAAGAGACTATGGACTCTGAAAAACAACCAGAGGGTTTTGAAGGGGTGGGGGTGGGAGGTTGGGGGAACCAGGTGGTGGGTAATAGGGAGGGCATGTATTGCATGGAGCACTGGGTGTTGTGCAAAAACAATGAATACTGTTACGCTGAAAAAATAAATTAATTAATTAAAAAAAAGATTGTTATAGACTGAATGTTTGTGTCCCCACAAAATGTGTATGTTGAAGCCCTAACCCCCAGTGTGAGGGTATTAGGAGGCGGAGCCTTTGGGAGGTAATTAGGTTTGGATAAGGTAGTGAATGTAAGACCCCATGATTGGATTAATAGTCTGACACAAGATGAAAAGAGTCATCAGCGCACCAGCTTCCTGAGCCACGTGAGGACACAGCAAGGAGGTGGCCATGTGTAAGCCAGAAGGAACCTCTCATCAGGAACTGAACTGTCTTGCTATTTGATCTTAGACTTACAGCCTCCAGAACCGTGAGAAATAAATCTCTGTTGTTGAAGCCTCCCCAGTCCATGGTATCTTGTTCTAGCAGCCCTAGCAGAATAAGATCAAGGCTCAGAAACACATAGCCCCCTAGCATCGGAAATTCTCCTTAGGAGGAAAAGCTGTTCTGACAGCAGAATGCTGCTTAGGAAAAACAGAAAGAATGATGGAATATGAAAATCTTCAGTAGATGCTAAATCCAGTAGATTAATCTTGGATGAGGACGAGAATATTCACACGGGTCAAAAAAAAATAAGAAAAGAAAAAGAAAAAACCTTCCTACAAATCATTTATTAATTACAAAGAAAATAGTATCTTGACAGTGGAGAAATCTGGCAGATGCCCCCTCAACCAGTGATTCAAATCAGCATCACCAGCATTGAGACAAACCAATATTTTATAAGATTTTTTTAAAGAGGGTACCTGGGTGGCTCAGTGGGTTAAAGCCTCTGCCTTCAGCTCTGGTCATGATCCCAGACTTCTGGGATGGAGTCCTGCATCAGGCTCTCTGCTCAGCAGGGAGCCTGCTTCCTCCTCTCTCTCTGCCTGCCTCTCTGCCTACTTGTGATCTGTCTGCCAAATAAGTAAATAAATAATCTTTAAAAAAAAAAGATTTTTTTTAAAGATTTTATTTATTTATGTCAGAGAGAGCATACACAAAAGAGCACAAGAAGGGCAGGCAGGGGGAGAGGGAGGAACAGGATCCCCATTGAGGAGGGAGCCAGCCTTGGTCTTGATCCCAGGACCCTGAGATCATGACCCCAGCTAAAGGCAGACGATTAACCGAATAAACCCCCCAAGCACCTCAAGACAAACCAACACTGTGTGTCTCCTCATATGACACACTGAAAGGACACAATATCACTTCTGTGAAATTCTTGCCAAAAAAGATACAACCTGAATGTAATCATGAGGCAAGTCAGACAAACCCACATTAAAGACTTTCTACCAAATAACTGTCTTTTTTTTTTTTAATGTCAAATTAAAGAAAATCAAAGAAAGGCTGAGAAACTGTTCCAGATTAAAGAGACTTGACAACTACACAGATGCATGATCTGAAACTGGATTCTGGCTTGGGAAAATAAAATAGCTATAAAGGAAACCATTTCGGCAATTAATGGAATTTGCACATGAACTATGAATTGGATAATAGTATTATATCGACGGCCAATTTCTTGTTTTGAGCATTTTGCTGTGGTTATATAAGAGAATATCTTTTTCTCAGCCAATATTTTGAAGTGTTTAGAGGTCTCCTAGCACATGACATCTCTAACTTACTCTCAAAATTTCAGGAAAAAAAAAGTCATACACACGTATAATGGTGGGGGGCGGGGAAAGAATGATAAAGCAAAATGGTGATGCTGTGTAAAGGGCATACATTATTCCTTACATTATTCTTACAAATTCCTTCTAAATATGAAATCATTTCAAAATTCAAAGTTACAGTGCTCGCTTCGGCAGCACATATACAAAATTCAAAGTTACAAAAGTGTGCTTTTAATCTCAAACAGACACCTCTCAAAGTTAATCTGGGGGCTGGAGAAACACTTCAGGTAATTACCATGGATTTTTCTTTCAAGCTTTTGAATTATTTTGCAAATCAAAATAAGAAACTCAGGACAGTTCCAGAAATGCATAACGCTAATTTCTATTGGAAATATAATCTACTCTTTTTTCTCTTAAGTGCTCATCAGACATTGCCTGAGTACTGGTCATTTTGTCAGAAGTGGTTGTTCGCAATGAGTCCTTTGGAAAACAGAACATTTTATGATTCCAATTTTGTAAATGGAAATAAAATGTATGCAAAGAATAAAGGCTGGAAGAAACAATGAATCTACTCAAAATAATTTCAAAAGACTTGGCCTCATTTTCTTAATCTTGATGTTCGTTTTATAAGCATTCTCTACAGGAAGCTGAGTGACAGCAAGATTGTTTAGGGAAAAGAAAGTGGATATTTATTTTCTTATAAAGTATTTATAAATTAGACATCACATGAGGCTACTGTTTCTTCAGTTTCTTCAATTATCAGTTTTCTAAGTTACGTTTTCCACTCTCTATTTCTCCATATTACATTGTCCACCAGTTTTTATTGGGCACCTTCTAGGCGCTATAAAAAATACAAAAGAAGGCTGGGACATCGGTCTTGGTGGCAGAGACTGCTAGTCGCCTGTTCAACATCCATTTCTTTCTCAAATACTTTTATTGTCGGGTGGATCAGCGTACTCAGCTATAAAATATTTCCCAGCCTCCCTTTGCAGATGTGGTGGCCAACAAGACATAAAAAGAAGTTATAAGGTGAAGCCTCTGGAAAAGGTTTGAAGAATTTGACTGGGAGGCCAATGCTATCCTTCCCCTCCTTTCCACCATATTACCTGGAACATAAATATGATGACTGGTCTTCCAGAATCATCTTGTGAACACAACAGTAAGGCCCACATTGAGGGGGTTGACGAAGGCAAGAGCTAAACGAGGCTAGGACCATGATACTCTCAGGGTCCACATTATTGCCTGGCCTGCTTTCTCAGGACTCCTTTTAAGTGAGAGAAACATCAGCTTCTCCCTTGTTGAAGCCATCATGGCCCTGGATCTCTGTAGAAGCTGAATGCCATTCTGAAATAATATAATCCTTGATTTCAAGAACTAAATGAGAAGAGAAGACTAGAGCACCCACGGCACATAGAGAGCACCTTTAGGTAGCAGAGCTAGGAGCCAGCATAGGCAGAAAAAGGAAGAGCTTTAGAACCATTGACTCCTATAGTTCAGGCCTCAGGTTGGCGATTTAGGCTGTGTAACCTGGGGCAAATTCTCTACCCTTTCTGACCCTTGGTTTCCTCTTTTAAAAAGTAAGGATGACAATAATTACCTTGTATAGTTGTGATGAGGGGTAGAGATAACGGGCCTGGCACTTAATAGGTCCTCAAGAAATAACGGTCGTAATTTATAACATAGCCTCACAAAAGGATGCACTCTATATGCAGTGAAATTGTCAGGAAAGCCTTACAGGATAAGTGGGACTTTAACTGGCGGTGAAGGATGGAAATGTTCAGAGTGGCTGAAAGGGAAAGGTGCTCCACACGGATAAACGGAAAGGCGAGTACAGCATTGGTGACGACATATGGAGACAGTCTGAAGAGAACAGAGCGGAGAGTTACGAGGAGATCAGTATAACTGATACTGTAGAGTTGAGGAAAACAGAGCAGCAGAGATGGGGTGGGGATCAGGTTAGCAAAGAGGGGCTGAGAGCAGATCGAAAGCCAGAGAGAAGATGCTCTTGTTGATATGGAAGAGCACAGGAGAATCCATAAATTTTATACAAAAGGAGTGACAGAGCAGACAAAATAAAAGCTCGCTGCACTACGGTGTTCAGTTTTCCTAAGTGATTTTTCTTTCAGAACAAGCAACAAGGAAATCAGTCAAAGTGCCAAATGGAAGGTGAATGTCTAATCCAAAAAGGTGGCCATTAATTTAATGGAAAGATTCCCTAATAGCAAACATTAATCTAGTTGTTAGAAAGGGGCTGTGGGGTAGCTTGAGTCCACACAGCTTTCTTCCTGCGGTTTTTATATACAATAAACTTTTGGCATTTGACAAAGGTGTTTTCACTAAAAAAAAAAGAAATTAATCAAGCCAAGCAGACAAAATATGTTTCTTCGTACAAACCATAAAGCACCAGTAGAAACTTGCCCATTTTGATGTAATGGTATCTTTTTCTCTATCTCATTTGAAAAAAATCTGCCCAGTAATGCTATTTGTTTCCAGCAAATATTTCCAAACCTTCTCAAGGTAAAAGTTAAGAGGTCCATTAACCAATCCGTCATCCACTCTTTGGTTTTTACAGAATCACGAAATGAATCACCAAACGATTGTTGCTTTTTCTTGATGTTAAGGATGCAAACTGGTAAACTACACTGTCAGATTCTTACAGGCCTGTAAGAGCCCACCCACAAGTCCGAATTTGAGAAATCTTCTCTTCCTTTTCAGAGTCTGAACTAGAGTAGGTAATAGAAACTGTAAACAAATGGGAAGAAAGCTTGGCTTGAGTAATCACATCTTTGGGCTGTCAGACCAAAAAGCATGGACTTAGATTAAGAAGACTTGACTGAGTCCTGGCTCTGCAGGCAAGCTGAGAGATATTGGGCAAGTCAGATTTCCTAACCCTCAGGGTCCTCTCCTATAACATAAGGTTACAGCCCTCTCCTACTTCAAAAACTCCTTCCTTAGGAGAACTACATAAAATAAAGCCTGAGCATGCTCTGTAATTCTTCAAGAACTGCAAATATGTGATGGTTTCAGTAGGAACTTAGAGTGCCTATCCACCATGTTCCTTTCTTCGGGAAGAGTCCCCATCACACCCTCCCGCAGGTGGACCCAGGAAGCCAAATTTGAAATAATCCTGATGATAATAATTTAAAAAATAAGAGCTACAGTTTGGGATAATGAAAAAGCTCTAAGGATGGATAGTGGTCATGGTCATAAAACAGTGTGAATATACTTAATGCCACTGAATTGTACCCTTAAAAATGGTTAAAATGGTCAATTTTATGTTATACATATTTTTCCATAATACAAAACTTAAACGAAACTAAGAGCAAAAAAAAAAAAAAAACCAACAATAACTAAGGGCCAACACATATTGAAGACTTCTTATATTCCTTGACAAGGGATACTTTATTTCATCTTCCCAATAACCTCATGCAGGGCTGCCACTGTTACACTCATAAACAGACGGGCAAACAGAGACACGGGAAGCTGAGAAAAGGACACCCAAGCCTGCATGGCTAGTATGTGGTAGGGGTTGATTTGAATCTAGGCAGCTGTCAGAGACTTTCCTGTATCCTCTCCACCAATCAGACGAAAGCACAAGTACGAAGTCAGGGGAGCCTCACTATTCAGATTCGTGCTCAATAATTTAATATAAGAGATACAAAAATTTTGATCAGAAGACGGTTGGCTCTAGATTCTTCTGACAGATACCTGGGTCTCTGGCTCCATGGCAAGTCAAAGCCTTGTGTGAGGCAAAGCTATCAGGAAACCAGGAGTAGGTAGGGAAAGGCAATCTAAAGAAAAGAGACAAGAGAGGGAAAATGAGTTGTTCTGGATAACCTTCCAATTCCTACGTGTGCCTTGCATTTTGTATCTATATGCTTATCAATAAAACCTGTTTGACTTAGGCTGCTCCAATGAGCTATACAATTTGCAACAAAATGAGTTCTAATTATTCTAATAAAGTATTGCAAGAGTGAAGAGAAGCTGTGTAGGCAAAAATATCTAGAGCATTGCTGCATTGCTTTTATAATAATTAAACATTGGAAAGAACTGAGCCACCCAATAGCTAGGAAATAATAAACCACACAATGGCCATTCAATAGAATATTATGTAATCATGAAAATGCACAAACAGAAAAACTGTATATAAGTGGAATGATTACAATAGGAAAAAACAAACAAACAAACAAACAAAAACCATAGCCACCCGGGTGGCTCAGTTAAGCATCTGCCTTCAGCTAAGTCATGATCCCAGGGTTTGGGGATCGAGCCCCACATCAGCTCCATGCTCAGTGGGGAGCCTGCTTCTCCCTCTCCTCCTTGCTGTGCTCTCTGTTGCTATCTCTCTCTCTCTCTCTCTCAGATAAATAAATAAAATCTTTTTTAAAAATTGGAAAAATATATTGAAAGCTGTGATGGTAGGGAAGAAGTATGTTGTGCGTGTGTGTCTAAGTGTGTGTGTGTGTGTTCTATATTGTTAAAAAATGGTGTTAAAAATTTCTCCTTTTCAGCCAGCTTCATTTCAGTATTCTTGAAATTAAATTTAATCCACAATGAGATCTCACTCCCATAAATGTTGGGATATTTAATTTTCATAATCATTGGGGTTTCCTCCCTCTCTGTGCAATCAGGCACTCAGAAAGCCAGGGAATGTGCTAGTTAGTTAGAGTGGTCACTAGTTGACACTGCTCACTCACCCATAAACACATTATACACCTACGTACCCATCCCCATACACATCATAAGAGGATAAATCCAAATGTTTGTTCTCTTTGGAATTTTCCTGGCAAATCTGAGTTTAGGCAAAAGCAAAGACCTCCCTGGACCTAAACAAATCTTAAGAGGCAGCCATTTCTCCTCATTTTAGCCAATGTTGTTCTTGTATTTGTCTATGCCCTGCATAACTGGACACCAGAATTCATTTTTCTTACTCCATGAAATTTAAATCACTGCTAGATCTTCTTATCTGATCTAACTTTACCTGTAATAGAAGTACCTCTTTTGGGCTCCTGTGCTTTTAGGAAAAAAGCATCCCCAAAGAGTGGTAATTGAAAGATGTTCAGAAGTTGGAAAGTAGGAAGAGCGTAATATAAACACAATGAAGAAATGCCTGTTACTCTCGTATGATTTCTCTGAGACCAGTGCTAGGGATCCTTCCAGCTTTCAAGGATATGTATGAAAGGAAGACCGTAATTCAAGGTACTGCCATCTTTGCTCACAAGAGTGAAAGAAGTGCTACTCAGGGATGACTCTAGAACTCTTAATCATTACTTACTGAAGAGTAACTGGTCATTTTGAAAGCATCAGCCTTCAAGAGACTTCTGTCTGGGCATCATGGGTCAGCAGACATTTGCTAAGGTACACACCAAGCGATGGTGACTGAAGGCAGGTTTTTCCAACCGCTGCAGACAAGCACAGCCATGCAAATGAAGACACTCATCAAGGTCACTTTTTCTTCAGATGCCCCAGTTTCAGGATCACAGAATTTACCAATTTTAGCGCCTGACAACACCCAGCGTTCCACTTTCCTTCCTCATCAAAGGGCATGTAAGAACCCACCAGACCAGGCTTAACAAGTGCTTATCTGGGGAAATGATTACAGTCGTGACCCTCTGCTCCAAATCCTGCACTTAGAACATGTATTATAACCCAGTTCTTAAATCGGACTGGATTCTGCTATGGCTTAACTTACCAGGCCTACCTTCTAAGCCACCCTAGAAAACCTGTGCGACCCCCTGGATTAAAATTCATTCGACATGTGGCAGTGCCCAAAAAGGAGAGTGCCGTAGGAGAGAAGTGGAGGGCACAAGGCAGGAGACTACACAAAATCAGTAACACAGTTTCAGAAATTGAAGCGGTTTGGGGGAAGAGGGAAGAGAAAGAAACAAAATGTCCCAATAATTTAGTGGCAGGGCTAGAAGAGAGCATTTACAGCTATTCCAGTACTCTCCAACCAAAAGCTTTTCCTGGATGCACTGTCGTTCCTAATACTGACAAAGCTCTCAGGCGACAGCTCTGGCTTGTACACATGGTCACGATGCCTCTCACACAGCATGAGGAGAGCATACCAGAATGCTCAAGAGGCATCTGGACAGTGCACAGCAAAAGGAAAGGCTGATACCCCCACCCCCGCAAAATTCCATTAAAATACAATGTTGGTCTATTACTAAGTCACACTGCATTTTTCTGCTTTATTAAGTCAGAGGTGCTGGAGGGCATCTAGCAGAATCAGTCCACGGCAGGGTAGGGGGTGTGTGCAGAGGGGAATCATGCAGCTGAGGGATGTCCCTTCAGTGAGCAGAGGGAGGGATGGGCTGGAGACCTCCCGTCCCTTCCAGATAAACACATGTCCATCTGTATTCGGGCTGTGGTTGCTAGGTCTCTGCCAGTCGTATTCTACAGTGAAATAGTATCTCCTGACACCACACAGACCACAGGTCTGCCAGTTTCCTCCCGCCCGGGAATTGCTGTCTCGACATGACCAGGATGAAATTCTCTGAGCAACAGCATGCCAAGCCCTTCCACAGCCAAATAACCCACCCGCTGCCATTTTCATTTGCCTCATCTTCCCACATCTTTAGGAAGAGAAGGAAGCCACTGTGGCCTGTCAGATTCCAGGGAGGTACCACATGGAGGCTGGAAAACCTTCCAGACTGTTCCACAGAGTCAGAGGCGCCCATCTGTTTGGTGCTCTGTTTGTGGTGCTGGGAGCGGGGGGATGGCAGTGGTTCTCCTGCGCTCCACACGGAGCATCGCGGGTGCTCCACTGGTCCAAAGACAACAGCCTTCCTCTTGCAGCCGTGCTGGCTCCTGTCTCATTCCGTTTCTCCTTCTCACCATCTTTCTACATGCTCTTATCATCTCTCAAGGCCTTGCACTTCCTCACTGCCCCAGTCACCCTTGCTTCCTAAAGCGGGTCTATCACTTCTTACATGAGAATATTTGGGGCCAGCTTTGTGGGCGTGTGCACTTATGCAATGGGGACCTGTGCTCAGAAGGTTCCCATGCTTGGTTTAAAGCCCGGCTGTTGGGGTGCCTGGGTGGCTCAGTGGGTAAAGCCTCTGCCTTCAGCTCAGGTCATGATCCCGGAGTCCTGGATCGAGCTCTCCTCGGTGGGGAGCCTGCTTCCCTTCCTCTCTCTCTGCCTGCCTCTCTGCCTGCTTGTGATCTCTCTGTCAAATAAATAAAATCTTAAAACTCTGCTGTCCCCATTTTGAAATTCTTTTAAGATTTTATTTATTTGAGAGAGAGAGAAGAGACAGCAAGCGCAGGTGGGGAGGGGCAGAGAGAGAGGGAGACAGAATCTGAAGCAGACTCCACACTGAGCTCGGAGCCTGATGCGGGGCTCGATCCAATGACTACAAGATCGTGACCTGAGTCGAAATCAGCAGTTGGCCGCTTAACCCGCTGAGCCGCCCAGGTGCCCTGACTGAAATTCTTAATCATTTTTGGAACCAGGGGGACCACTGTTTCATTTTGCATCACACCCTGCATATTATGGAGCCCCTCCTGACAATATTGCGAATAGCTTCCTGCCAAAACTTCCCATTCATCTGGACATTCTTTTTAATATGACCTGATTTGGGGTCTTTTAACCCTGGCTGTTCCTCTCTGACTTTAGTTCCCGGAACTCCCTGCAGACACGACATATGATGGAGTGAGTGTGGATCACAGGGCTACCTCAAACACTGCATTCCAGAGGCTCCTGAGATTGTGCGTCTATTTTCAGTGCTAGAAAGCAATTACTAGACGACAAACATTATGGCAAGCACGCTGCATGTATTACTGACCTCACCACAACCCTCCCAGGCTTTCTAGTTTTTGTTTTTTAAAGATTTTCTATTTATATATTAGAGAGAGAGAGAGAGAGAGAGAATGTGCACAAGCGCACAAACAGTGGGCAGGCAGAGGGAGAAGCAGGTTCCCCGCTGAGCAAGGAGACCGACGTGGGACTCGATCCCAGGAACCTGGGCTCATGACCTGAGCCGCAGGCAGATGCTTAACTGACTGAGCCGCCCATGCACCCTAGCACAGCCCTCCTAGTGAAGAAACAAATTTATTCCTGGTTTTCAGATAAGAAAGCTGTGGTTTGGGGCACCTGGGTGGTTCAGTGGGTTAAAGCCTCTGCCTTCCGCTCAGGTCATGATCCCAGGGTTCTGGGATTGAGCTCCACATTGGGCTCTCTGCTCAGCAGGGAGCCTGCTCCGCCCCACCCCCCCCCCCCCCCGCCCCTGCCTGCCTCTCTGCCTACTTGTGATCTCTCTCTATCAAATAAATAAATAAAATCTTTAAAAAACAAAACAAAACAAAACTGTGGCTTGGACAGGTTACACAACTTGCTTCAGATCATAGTCATGGGTGGCAGAGAAGTCCAAACCAAGCCTGATTGATGGACTGACCCTTCCATGTTATGCTCCACTGTGGTTTCTCCCAAGTTGTTAGAGCGATAGAGGCACAGACTATCTGGGAGGGAGGGTGCTATCCACATGGAGCTGTCACCAATTCTGATCTCTACCAACTCATTTTCCTCTAGGGTGATCCCGCTGGGACAGTCTCTCTGGGGGCTGACTGGGTCACTCCCACATGGCCACTTCCTATTCCAGGTTCTCACTCTCCGTTAGGCTCTTTTCTGAGGTGCCCTCCCAAGCCTAGGCTCTATATCGGTTTCTAACTGCTGCTGTAACGAATTACCACAAATTCAGTGGCTTAAAACAGCAAATTTATTATCTTACAGTTTTGGAGGTCAGAAGGCTGGAAAGGGCCTCGCAGAGCTCAAATGAAGGTGTCAGCAGAGGCCCCATCCTTCTGGAGGCTCTGGGGAGAGTCCTTCATTTGCCTTTCCCAACTTGTGGAGGCTGCCTGCAGTCCTCGGTGTGTGACCGTGGCACTCCAACCTGTGCTTCTGCGTCACGTCTGTGTCTCAGACTCCGACCCTTCTGCTTCCCTCTTGTAAGAACCCTGTGATGGCATGGACTACCTGGAAAATCAACAACAGTCTCCCCATTTTAAGGTCAGCAGATTAGAAACCCTAATCCCATTTGCAACTAGGATTTCCTCGTGGCACGTAACGTAATACATTCACTGGTTCCAGGAATTAGGAGATGGACGTTTTTGTCCGTGTCTACACACCACATACACTCACACACATGCGCACCCCTAGCTCCTCATGGAACATGGATTCCAGGGCCTTCCCCTTCCTATAGATTGCTCCCCTTCCTATGGATGCTTTCTGGTTCTTCTGTGTTCAGTCAATAAACATTTATAAACCACCTATTATGTGCTAGGCATTCTGTTAAAGGCAGGGGTACCAAGAAAAAAGAGACAGTCCCTGTCCTGAAGGACCTCACGTTTTAGAGACGCTGACAGGAAAAATCACAAAAGACAAGAAAATATGGCAAATCCTGGGACGAGAGGGAGCACAGGGGAGGAAGGGGCACTTGGGACTTGGGGCTTGGGACAATGCAAAGATATATCTTACTGCACCTATTCGTGTCCCAGACCCACAAGATCAAGACAGTAGAATTCACCATGGAAATTAAGGATCTGTGATCTGGTCTCTGGCGTCCCTGAGTATCAGTGCACAGGGCCACCAGGCAGAGCCGGGCTGCTCACAGAAGGAGAAGCAGAGGAGCACACAACTCTCCCTCTGCGCTTCTGAAGGCCTCACTTTAGCTCGGGCCAGTGGCAGCCAGGACTTACTCATTCCCGAGGTGAGGACTGTTGCCAAGTGGAACAAGCTTTTATGGTGTTCACGAGGGACGGGCTCATCCCAGGTGGCTGGTCCTCCCATCTCCCCAGTCTGAACCTGACCTAGAAGAAGTTCTTATTCTGAAAGTTGAGAAGGGAAGGAATTGTTCAGTTAAATACACCAAGACGCACTTTAGTTCCTGAGTCTGAAATGGGGAGTCTAAGGGAAGTACCAGGACTTGCAAGCTTTCAATGAATGTGTTTGTTTTAGGTATCTATCATAGCCCAGTTTCCAGGATGTGCCTGATGACTGACCTTTGTTCCTACTCTTTTCATAAGAAACCCAGAAGCTATCATCAGAGTCCTGCCCACAGACACTTCCCAAGAACAAGCGAGGGCCTTATTTCCAGCTCAGCACTGAACTCTACTGTCTCCTTTCAGAAACACAAGTGCATGTATTTCTATATATTTTTTTCATTTTCCAGTTTAACCTTCCTAGCTATGACAAACCACGTTCTCTTGTTTAAAACACACACACACACACACACACACACACACACACACATTTCCTTTCCAAACCAAGAAGCTACTTCAATGAGACCGAATTCGTGTTACGTCAGTCAGGTGACTCTGAGATCCCTGGTGTTTGTATAGGGCTTTATAGCTGCCCAAAGCTATTCTCAGCCATTGAGTTTTGCTCCCCATAACCACCTTGTGAAACAGTGTCCTCCATGGGAATCCATTAAGCCCTAAGAAACTTTCAAAGTCAGAGTCCCCTCCGAGAATGCTAAATGAGGACTTTCCATTTTTTCACTAAGTTGAATAAAATAAATTCCGCCCTTCATCTTCAAAGGACTAAACCAGAGATCAGTTTTGTTCTCTGCTTATAGTCCCATATCTACTCTGTGGCCATAAGTCTCAACCTGAATACCTCCAGTGACATAGTCATCACCTCCTAAGACAATCTCCATCTTTGGTTGTTTCTGACTGATGGGCAGACAGAGAAGGTTAGAGATGCTCCGAGTGTGTCTACAAGAGGGCCACGAGAAAGGACACCTTCATGAGGTTTGGTGTGAGCCCACTGCAGTTTTTTTGTATTGGAAACGGCCAATCAACCCAATCAGATCCTTTCTCTTAGACAATATGAATGACAGGGAGACATAGAAAAGGTAGGCCACAGAATCTAATGTCTTCCCCTTCCAAATAATGCGTGAGGCCTTCTGTTTATCCGAATCCTTGCAGTACTTGAACTTGGAGTTACTGTGGCTAAAGAGGACATTGTCCCACATCAGTGTAATACAACTCCACTAATGAAGGGCATTTGGATGCTTCTCCCCCTTGAAATTTTCAAAAGTCAAATATAAAAGTCTAACTATCATGCTCATTGTAAAGGTAAGGACATGGAGTCTCTCAGGAAGATTAAGCAATGGAGAAGTTCCCTGGTTAGGAAGTGGGACATCTAGCCTCTGTAACCCTGGCTACAGATTTTAGTTAAAACAGACGAACAAAAAAGACTAATTGAAAGTTAAAAAAATTAAAACTAAATAAATTTTAATGTATGTTTTTAGATAATAAAGAAAAACAAAAACCTGTAACACAACTTGGATGAATCTCTGGGGAATTATGCTCAATAGAAAAAAGCCAATCCCGAAAGGTCACATACCATCTAAGGCCATTCATGTAACATTTTTGAAGTGATGACATTTTATATATTTTTTAAAAGATTTTATTTATTTATTTGACAGAGATCAAAAGTTGACAGAGAGGCAGGCAGAGAGAGAGGGGGAAGCAGGCTCCCCGCTGAGCAGAGAGCCCGATGCAGGGCTCGATCCCAGGACCCTGGGATCATGACCTAAGCCAAAGGCAGAGGCTTTAACCCACTAAGCCACCCAGGCACCCCAAATGATGACATTTTAGACAGGGAGGCTAGATTAGTCGTTGCCAAGGTGCAATGGGGACAGGGATGGGGGTGGTGGTCAGTGGACTTTGACTCTGAGTTGGGTGGTGGGGACATTGTTCCTTCTGCTCAGGGTCAAAGCAAAGCACCTTTTAGGTCAAATGTTCTTTAATGAGCCAACCCACAGGAAAGGCTTGGCTTCTATGGCAATTGTTCAATTCCCTGTCCACCCTAGAGAAATGAAGGGAAGTTGTAAGTTTTTCAAATGGTTAGTGTGACAGTAAGATTGATACACAGGTACTTGCCTGCGGGAAAGAATGTTTACAGCAGTTTAGTGCTGCAGGGTCAACTGACTTGCTGGTGACAGTGAAGATTGATGACAACCTACAAACCATCCCATCTGGTTTGTGGAAAGGCAGGGTGACCAGATGGCTTGGGAAGGGAAGCCTGAGAAAGGAGCAGTTCCAGCTTGGTACAGCTCAGTTCTTTCTGAGCTTTTGACTGCTCACACAATGTCAAGGGCAAAGATGTATAAGAAGTCTGGCAGACAGTGTGAGAGAGGAGTGAAGAAAAAAGAGACAACAGAGGACACGTACGGAATTTGCAGCTTGAAGAGACTGTTTGGGCTCTGCCTCTTAGAGACTGCGAGACTATGAGCAAGTCTCCGTCTCTCTTGAGTTTCTTGACTATTCATTTGCAAAGCAGAGCAATGAACCCTTGCTGGCCTCCATTACCAGTTGGTTGGGATGAACAAACAGAATAATCTAAGTGATACATGTTCTGTGAACATTTACATTCTTTGCAAATGCAGAGAATGGTAATGATGTTTGGCAAGATTCCTACTAGCGGTCTCTAAACTTCTGGACCTATGATGTGGCAAGTAAATCAATTCCACCTGAAGGACGATGGGTCCGTGGCCCTCAGGGGAGCATCACTATATGACCAGGTCTTGACAGCACCCACTGCACTTACCATCAATTCATGGATGGGGCCATACCATAGGAGAGGAAAGGAGCATGACAGGCTCCATCTGAGCTAAGTTCTAGTAACTTCAGTCATCTTCCTGCGATGCTTTCCATAGCTGATCCTTGGTCTAAAGCTATGCATAAAGAAAGCCTTTAATAATGAGTGGATGCTCCTTTAATTTGGTGAGGGTTCTTTTCTTTTCCACTCAAGTAATTTGGGAAATCACTACTTCTGGAAATGCTGCACAGCAAAGGGGAGACTGTCATGGTGGGCAACAGTCTAGCCAGAGACCATATGGAGGGAGATACTCAGGGCTGAGTTGAAAACCCTCTTTGAACAATTATCATATGATCTCCCTGATATGAGGAAGTTAAGAGGCAAAGTAGGGTGTTGGGGGTACGGAAGGAAAAAATGAAACAAGATGGGATCGGGAGAACAAACCATAAGAGACTTTTAGTCTCACAGAACAAACTGAGGGTTGCCGCGGGGAGGGGGTATGGAGAGGGTGGTTGGGTTTTGGACATTGGGGAGGGTATGTGCTATGGTGAGTGTTGTGAAGTATGTAAACCTGGCGATTCACAGACCTGTGCCCCTGGGGCTAATAATACATTATATGTTAATTAAAAAAAAATTTTTTTAAAGAAAACCCTCTTTGAGAAGTGGCATAATGCGGGAGAAAGCATGTTGACTCTAAATGCAAGTAGTTGTGTGACAAAGACCTAGATTTGTCTTCTCTGAGCCATGGTTTTTTCACCTATAAAATGGTCATGACAATAATGTTCTCCTCACAGAATTTTTCTGAAGACTAAATGAGATAAACAGATACGGCACAACCGGCACAGACCAGAAACACAGTAATTCAGATCCTTTCTTTCTTTGCAGGATAGGAAGAAGATAACACAACTCCTTTAAGATATCTTCTTGTCCATGTTCTTCAGAGACAATGAAAACAGGAGCCTTGGCACCTTATCAAACATGGGATTTGGAGGCAAACATAGACTCATATTCACACTCCGCCAATTACAAGCTATGTCATCTTAAGCACGTTGCTCATGTCTCCTAATCTCTGTCTCCTGAGTATAACATAGAGTTTAATAATAGGTGTGACTATGGCTGTTTGGAAAGTTAAACAGGTAGTAAATATAAAATGTCTGAAGACATCGTCTTACACATAGTCTGCGTGCAATAAATGCTTGCTCTCCTAACTACCTTGGGTGTGGCAGCAGGCGGGCACAGAGAAATGAAGGACAGAATGTCCACAGACATCACTGTAATTTTTCATAATCCTCACTAATCCTTGGTTCCATCTGTGCAGCATGTTCTTCCCACTTGAGTTCCACAATAGTTCACACTAAGGGCCTTCGGGAGCAGGGATGAGCCAACAGGGTTGCATGACTGTGAAAACACAACGGATGCAACCCTAACGCCACACGTGGACAGCTGCATGATGCATTTACGCTGGACATGAATGAACTGGAGAGCACGCCAAAGGGAGCAAGCAGGATGGGAAAGTGGCTGGAAAGATGCCATGTGAGAAATGTCTCAGGGACTGGGACAAGAAAAACTGAAGAATGAGCACAAGTAAACAATATTTGAAGGGCTGACAGGTGAAAGGATGACGTCATTTATTCTGTGATTCCCTGGACAACAGAACTCAGGTTCATGGGTCAAAGTCACGTGGAGATACAATTCAGTCGTCTGAGAAGGCAGCTGTCTAGCAGTGGAGTAGGCTGTCCAGTGAAGGAGGGCCTGCGTCCCAGAGCATGGCACTTAGGGGCAGAGGTGGGTAGGCTGGCATGGACATCCCCCAGGTCCTTCACATCCCTGCAGGTCTGTGTCAGGAGAGGCCCATGATGGCTCCCACAGAAGCAGCCTTGAATTAGCAAGTCATTTATATAACCCGGTTCCTTCAGTGTGTTATAAATCTTGGGGGCACCGCAAGAGGACACAGGGGAAAGACATCTTACTTACCTCAATACCAGCTACAGTTCCGACAGTACACAAAAGGCCCAATCTCTGTATTTCACAAATACATAATGCTTATCACCTCAGAGAAGGGGACCTAAAGTGCCAAACCAACCTCTTTCTCGTATCCAATTTCTCATTCCAACAATATAGTGGAGAAAGGAAGCTATAACCACGAACATTTAAAAATAGACTTCCAGGTAAAGAAAGAACTGCTCCGTATTTGAGCCTATTCATGAACACCATGAACTTCAGTTTGCTTACATGTAAGACAGGGATGAGAGAGACAATTACCTCTATGCACTGTTCATTCATTCATTCCACAGATACGTGAGCACGAATTATGGACAAGGCCTGGTTCTACTTGCTGGGAGCTTCCATCAGTGAGCTGACACACATCCCTTCTGGAACTTATGTGCTAAGTGGGGCCGGGGTGGGGGGTGGGGGAAGATGGCAATACACACGGGAAGCAAACTGGAGTACGTTAGTGTGAACATACTCTGTTTTCACAGAAAATATGCTATGAGAAAGCTCAGCAGGGACAAGGACAGGGAAGGAGAGGGCAGTTTCTGAGAAAGGAGTCAGTAAGCGAACACAATAAAAGTTAGTTGCGTCCAGGTTCAGTAGAATGTCCTCAATGTCAATGTTAGCTGTTAATACCACGGAGACTTCAGAGTTCGCAGGACCTACGTTCCCAAATGACTGACTAGGGGACATGTATTCAAAATCAAAACCACAAGGGAGTGGATCCTGATACTGTTTTCAAGTGGAAGACTCCATGAAAATGGCATGACTCTGGGGTTCTGGCACTGCCTCATTTATGCAAGGATGCTGCTAAGAATCTGTAGTACAGAAAGGCGGGAACTGGGGCTTGGAGGCAATTACATCAGGTGAGTGACCTAACTTTCCTAAGCTTTGGTTTTCCCCGGAAATTTGAACAGGGCTATTGTAACATTTAGTAATCACATATGTAAAATGCTGGGCACACAGCAGGTACAGTTATCTTACATTATCATTATTGTCCAAACTCATCTGAATTTTCAGATTTTCACTGTGTTCAGAATGAAAAAACAAGGCTGTATTCCTCAGGAGGGAACATTCCACAATCACATGTTGCTAGGAGCTGGCCTAAGGTCACTTGTTATGAGAACAAACCAGGGGAACATAAGGAAGTGTTCAACTGATTAAATGCTCAGTCCAGTTCTCAGCCTTGCTAACTCCTTGGCTGCAGTCTTCAGGATTCCAGAAGATGCAAACAAAAGACACACTGATTCACTCAAAACAGTTCTTCGTACAAATCTGAGGATTTAGCCAAAAAGCAGTCCAAAAGGATTTATGAAGTTTGCTTCCCTCCACAGAGCCTGCAAGTCAAGGAGACACACAGGCTCCCTTCTGTCAGCCCTGTTTTCCCAGAAGCACCGTCCCTCTGCTTCTTACCACTCTGACTGAGAGTCTCCGGAAATGAGAATTAAATTTGTTCAGTGTCAAACTTTTCCTCATGGGACAACTTTACAAGGAAGGAGCTCTTTCTGTTTTCCCCTATCAGTCCCACTTCCACAAGTTCTGAAGGAAAGCTTTGAAGTGTTTATTGGTGTTAGTGCCTTCTCTATTAGCCACCCCCAAGACAAGAGGGCTATTTCTAGAATCAAGTCCTCCACTCACTCCTAGACAGCCAGTAACCCCATCTCTACTGATGGGAGCCTTGCATCCAGCCATCTGCCCCATCCAGGGGTTGTTGTGAGCCCCTGGCGCTTCAAAAGGAATAAAAAGGGGCAAAGGTGTGTGGGCTTTGCTGGGTCGAAGTCAGTGCTTCTCAAGCTGTGGTCAAAGGCCAGTTTGTTCTCATTTCCAATCCATCATGGACTGATAACTTTCATAAATAGAAATTAACTGCTAGGGAAAAAAATTCAAAGACAAAGTGCAAGCCAATGTTTTATTACTAGATTCAACAGTCATAAAATTACTTGTCACGCTGTGAGAATTTTAAATGTTTATTCACAACTTCTGTATTTTATTATCTAGCTGTGGACTGCAGCACAGACCCGTCACTGTTGAGCCATGCGCTTTACTTGAAACAAACACAGTCAACTTACCCACTTTCCCTGTGAAATATTTAAGTGCAGTGGTTGGCACACAGTAATCACTCACTAAGTATGAGCTATTGCTGTTCTCCCCAGGCTGGTGAGACGAGTTCCTACCTGTTGCTACTGACCTTGGACAAGTATCTTCACTGTGCTAAGTGTTCCAAAATGTAAAATACATAATGAGATGATCTAGAGTCTACATCAGTGACTTGTGAATTTAATGCATTATGTCCTGGCACACAGACCCACCAACGTACGCTCAAGCATGCAACTGTGAAGTTTCATGACATATTATTACCCTCACCACATGCATGCATTGATTATTTTCTACTTGCTGCTCAAGACATACTTGATTTCAAATCCACCGCTTGAAAAATGCTACAGCAACTGATCTCTAAGGTTCCTGTCCTCAATGATAGGGTTAACAAGTAGATTTCCATCGGTCATTTACAACTTGCTTTCCATATGGCACAGACATTACCGAAGGCGGGTGCATCGGAAAGTTTTTTGCTGCTTTTGTTGAAGCCAGCTGATTCTACATTGGGATACTCTTCAAAAAACTTTTTATTCAAATTATATTAGTTTTAGGTTTACAACACGATTCAATACGTTTCTTAGTGTCCATCAAGGTATGTGTACTTACTCCCCTTTACATATTTCATCCCCCTTCCCGCCCCACACTGGGATATTCTTAGTGAATCTAGTGGTCTTGAATTCATACCCCTGGATGGTAACCTAGAGACACCACTGGAAAACAACTACCTGCCCTCCTGCAAGTTTCCTTCAGGCAAATGTAATAGGTGATTGTGAGCTAATTTCCTTATTGCATTTTTGCTGTCTGGCTAAATTGCCTCCTTGCTTCTGCAGGAAGCAGGGGCAGTAGTGGGAGTCCACAGGCCCCCGGAAGTGTTCAGACTGCACTGGAATTTCCACTCCTTCATGTGTTAGAGGCAGCAGGTGAGGGACTTTGTAGGAAAGGAATACTGACATACAGCCTTCTGTGTGAAAGGGCATGTCATATCCCTTTTATTCTTTCAATGAATCATTTTAACTTGTGAATTTCAACTCTGTTGAAGAATAAAACATGAAATTACTTCCAATGACTTCTTTTGTGCTCTGTATAACCTCCCCTTTCCTCTTGAGTAGTAAGAACATCTCCAATTGGCCACCCAATCTGAGTAGCTTAGCATTTCATTTGGTAACTTTCCCCTCGTGTTCAGTACAAGGCTCTGGACCTCTCTCCAGCTGAAGCAGGTCTCGATGCTCTAGGGACATGCGATGGGGGAGTGAGGTGGTCTCTCTCACCTGCACCCCTCACCATCTATCTCCCTGTGCTGATTCTTCGATTGCTTCATTACTGTCCACAATGAATTTGAGAGCTGGTTCTGAGGAAATGACAGCTTTCAAAAAAGCTCCACCTGAAAGCTGGGTTGCCTCTTCATGAAGTTCAAAAGGGAATCCCAAGATCACACACCCTCCCCCAACACACACCCTTGTTGGGGGTGTTTTCTGCTTGAGGCCTGCACTTTGGGATACCATCCATATCCTCCTGGCTTGCTCCTGGGAGGGCACATCTGTGAGACGCACTGCCTGGGTTCCCTGCAGGGGTTCTGGAGTGCTCTTCTGTTGGGCACTAGCCAGAAAGCTTAAGTCCCCAGGCATTTTCTGTGGATTCAGTTGAGGTCACAGTTCCAAGAAACCTCACATCTATGTCCCACCCAACTTGTCCTTTCTTCTCTCCATTCCTCTTAGCTTTGCAGAGGCTGGGCATGATGCTGGGATAACGCCCACCAATTTTTAGACAAAAGATGATCTCCAAGGAGGGAGGTCCTGCCCCGAGTTGACATCTCCCCCTCTTTCAGCTTTTACTTGGGTGTGAGGGATGAATGCAATTCAAGAATTGGTTCTGCTGAAATGACCTTTGAAAAAAGCAGCAGGAAAATGCTGGCCACAGAGCTGCAGTCCTCTGATCAGAGAAAAGCGGGGAGTTTTTTGGTAAGCCTGAATTTAATTTTTTGTTTTGTTTTAGTGTAGTTAACACAGTTACATTAGTTGGAAAACTGGAGAGCGACAAGGAAGAGAATGAAACTGGACCACTTTCAACACCATACACACAAATAAAATCAAAATGGATTAAGTACCTGAATGTCAAAAGTGGAGACTGTCAACACCTGGTTTTTAGCTGGGAGTTCTTCTCACCTCTTGTTAGAAAACAGCAAAGACCCCTCAGCATCTCACACTCCCTTAGATTTCTATGGCAAGCCACATTGCAAGCCCTGTGAACATAGCAACAGATAGAAACATGGTCCTTGTCCTCAAGTAACTCCCAGTCTGAGACATCAAATACACATAACCTCACAGACACCCGTGTAATGGTGACCAGCGCTCTGAAGAAACATCACAGAGTACCACAAGACTGGACACAGCTGGTGTCAGGAAAGGGGTCTCTAAGAATTACTTTTTAACCAGAGGCTAAGAAACCACCAGATGGAGTGAATAGCAAGGGTACCCCAGGCAGAAGAAAATGCACCTAAGGCAGGAGACTCCATTCTCCAAAGGGTGAGCCAATCAACTGGATGCAAACGATGATCAGAGAGGAAGGTGAAAGGCACCCTACCCAGGCCCTCCAGATACGTTAAGGACAGTAGTCTTGGTCCCAGAGTAAAGAAAGCCATCAGAGGGTTTTTTTTTTTTTTTTTTTTTTTTTTTGGTGCCGTGATCAAATTTTCATTTTAAAAAGGTTAATTACAGCTGCACAGCTTGGGAGAACATCAGAAGGCAAGAATGGAATGGGGAAGGCAGTGTGTAACGGTGGTAAGTTTTATAGCATTTCTACAAATGCTGGGTTCAATCCCTTTTCAAAGTTTCACCTAGTAAACATTCAAGAGCAAAACTGGATTAACTTGTATTAACTTAATTTCCTAAAGTTTCCCTGTTCTGGACTCAGACCCTTCCTCTTACCACTTGCTAGCTGTGTGGCTTAGGGACCGCCATGAGCATCCCCAGGTTCCTCCATTATAAACTGAGGCACACTCTTCTACTCTGAAGATCTGCTTTCGGGTGAAATGAGCACCTGGTGCACAACAAATGTGGACCTACCTCAAGCAAAAAGGAAGTCTCTGCTATTTGATCCAACTGCTTAAACAAAATTCTGTATATATAAATCACACCAGAGTTTGTCCAAGATGCACTTACTAAAGAGTGGCACATTTTATGGTTTTGGAACAGGGTATTAGAAAAACTTAAGACTTGCTCCGTGAGTCAGGATTTTTTTTTTTTTTTAAACAGGTATCAGTGAGTGGTACTAAAAGAAAGACAGATGTCTATACATTTTATTGGCAGACATTGTAATTAAAACTCCTTAATATTGTCCCCATAAAAAAAGGGTGTCTATATTCCCAATGACAGAGCTTCCCAGAAATCTAGTCTTTATCAGTGTGACTTTGAGAATTTCCACCTTCCAGAGGATCTAAACCTCTCCAGTAACAACAGTGTGCTGGCTCCAAAGGGGAGAGCAAACCGCTTCTCAGTTTGATGCCCACGGCAGGCAGTGGTGGATGTGGATGGGCAGTACAGCATTCCTTACTGTGGACCAGATGTAGCGTTGAGTCTCAACAAAGTGCTCCAGGCAGCCACCCCCACTGACCCTAAGACAGACCCAGTCTGAAGGTACTCATTTTCAAAGTGGAACAAAAAAAGAACAAAAAAGCGAAAAAAAAAAAAAAAAAGCAAAGAAAAGGAGGAATGAGTGTCTAATAATAGGGAATATACCTGGAATCTGACTTAAAAAGAGCAGAATGAAAACAAGTTTCCCACTGACTAAATTGGAACTGCTCTCCACATCTTCCCTTTTCTTAATAGCACTACCTGGCTCCTCATTATCTCATGGAAAACCAAGTACAGCAATAGTCCAAATGCATAAAAATATAATCTGCTTACTCGACTCCATTTCTATTATGTGAATTGTTTTAATATATATTACATCAGAAGCACGTTATTACAACCCCCAACCCTTTCAAACAATTTAAAAAACTCCAGCTGAGTGGGGCGCCTGGGTGGCTCAGTGGGTTAAGCCGCTGCCTTTGGCTCAGGTCATGATCTCAGGGTCCTGGGATCGAGTCCCGCATCGGGCTCTCTGCTCAGCAGCGAGCCTGCTTCCCTCTCTCTCTCTCTCTCTGCCTGCCTGTCTACTTGTGATCTCTGTCAAATAAATAAATAAAATCTTTAAAAAAAAAAAAAAACCTCCAGCTGAGACTGTTCCAGGCACACTCTCACACTTGATATTCTCTGTCAACGGGAATCTTCACAATCATCATGTTTGGATACAAAAGAAAAAAGTGTTTTGGTGCCTCCCTCACTCTTGCCCATGCTTTATGAGAATCTGTTTGGTAAAAGAGTAACTGAAAGGTAATGGTGAGAATAAACGGTATGAGAGGGATAGGTTATGTAAATATGAATGTAGAGTTTTAAGGAAGCACCTGGGGGAGGGAATCCTCTACAAGCAGCACAGAAGCTCAAAGAGGCCTGCTGTCTCAAAAATAAATCCATTTAAGAAGAATAAATGAAACAAGATGGGATTGGGAGGGAGATAAACCATAAGTGACTCTTAATCTCACAAAACAAACTGAGGGTTGCTGGCGGGAGGAGGGTTATGGACATTGGGGAGGGTATGTGCTATGGAGAGTGCTGTGAAGTGTGTAAACCTAGCGATTCACAGACCTGTACCCCTGGGGATAAAAATACATTATATGTTTATAAAAAAATAAGAAATAAATAAAAAAATTTTTAAAAATCCATTTAATAAGACACATTTATAATTGCCAGAAAACCTAACTATGTATGAGGTATAGCCAAATATCTGAACATGGTGTGGCAGGGTCAAGAGCTCAGCCCCATGGCTCCAAATTCGCAGGGTATGACCAAAGCAGAATACTGCATGGGATCTGGTAGGGGCAGTTCCTACAAAACTACAATCTGATTTCCAAAGCATGGCCCCAAGTAAGAGCTTTGTGATGAAGCAGATACGGTCTACAAATGCTTTTTACTCGTGGCTCATAAAACATGATCCCTGAGAGAAGATTATCGCTGCCTATTTCTTGTCCTGATGCTTTTATTTTCAAATTTAGACGTGTAGTAATAGAACTCTTTCATGATCATCAACAAGCTTAGAACACTCTTTCTAATGAGGCTGGTGGTGTCCAAGTTACAAGCCCAACTAGGATGTTTAGAAGTTTGTTATTTAGAGATACTGGAGCTATTCTTTTCAGACACTGTTATTTTTACATTTTGAGAATATACTACACTCGAACGTTCCTTTGGTCATCAATATGGCCACATATGTACAGAGCCATATGTACATATAATTCATGATACACAGAACATGCACACGTATCTATGTATCTCATATATGAGATTTCTCCTTTACCACAGTTCCAAAGAAGTGGGCTAATGAGGCAACTGGAGCACGGACAGACCCAGTGAGCCACCCTGGTTTCACCAGAAACCATGTAAAGTCAGCAAGAGGTGCCCCATCACCTCACTGCCTGTTGAGGCCCCTTTTCCTTTTTTTTAGTCCTCACTGTAGGCTTCAGTTTCTTTGTATTTTACAAAATTTTATAACTATGCTAAGTTATGCCAGAAACCCTGGACATATGTCTCACAGTCTACAGACTAGAGAAGTTTTAAATTCAAAAAGACATGAAAATTACATGTTAACATTTTAAATTCTTATTTGAAACCGCTATCTTCACATTGAAGACTAAGGAAGAGAGCAATCAGCTCACTCCTGTTGTGGGCTGCAACAGTGCTTTTACCCTGAAATGCCTTCTTTTTATTTAAATTGTGGTAAAATAAACATAAAATGTATCCTTGAACTATTCTTAAGGGTGCAGTTCTGTGGCATGAAGCACATTCACACTGTTGTTCCATCCATCTCCATTCTTTCATCGTCCCCGATACCTCTGCACCCATCCAACATGAGCCTCCCCACCCCACCCCCGGCCCTGGGCAAAAACCATTCCACGTTCTGGCATTAGGAATTTGACTACTCCGGGAACCTCATCCCAGAGAAGTCACAGAGTAGTTATCCTTTTGTGTCTAGCTCATTTCACTAAACTATCATCAAGATCCATCCAAATAGCAGCACGTGCCTGAATTTTCTTCTTTTTTAAGGCTGAGTAATATTCCATTGTACCCATACACCCTCTGTTCACCCATTTCGTCCATTGCTGCTTCTACCTTTGGGCTACTGTGAATAATGCAGCCGTGAACCTGAGTGTACAAACATCTGTTTGGGTATATAACCGGAAGTGGACTGGAATGCTGGATCATGTGGTATTTCTATGTTTAAGTCCGTTCTTACGTACCTAAATGAAGAATGCAAGGAATACACCAACCAAACACATTGTGTGTGTTTTCATCAAAGCAGTGGAAAAACCCCGTCAGGTTTTCCTTGCATCTCTTCTCACTTAACCTGTTGGAACACCTTACATTGATGAACTGCCTTGAAGATGCCAAAGACCTCCAGGCCTAGGCAAGCCTTCCAGAGCTCTTGTCACAGACCAAGCCTCGGGCTTTCCTGTTGACAGGAAACAGGACCCAGTATAGCTCCATTTGTCCAAGTGCCCAGGGTGATTCCAAACTACATCCAACACTCAGCTCTGCTGCATCCCACAGGCTCGGGTGTGGATCCTGGCATCAGAGTGCAGTAAGTATAAAACCTGAATTTTTATAAAACTAGTAACTGGAAAACAGGAAGATCAAAGAAGGTGGTGAAATCCTCACCAAGGCCAATGACTGCACAACACGTCGCTCCCTGAGGCACTTTTTTCCACCTGCTAGAACACTAAAAATTAGGAATGTTTCAAGTTACTTGAGAATTCACCAATCCCAGAACTTTCCTTTCTTAGAAGTTCTTCCAGGGTTTCTGTCAGAAATTCCCTTTCTGTTTAAGGAAGCAGAAAACTCCCAAGGAATTTCAGGACCCATAGTGTAATATACAGCTCCCTATAATTAATCAAAATCATCACCTAGCCTGCAGTTTCAAAATTCTGAATGTATGAGGACATGTGAAGGTACTGGGCCATAATGTGGTCAATGCCGTGTGGGAAACAATACAGAACCAAGCAGGTATGGCTCAAGGGGTTACCCTAGGAATGGTCCCTCTTTGGGAGAGGAAGACGGGTTAAAGAGAATTTTGTGAACCAGCAAAGGAATGCCATGACCAGGAACGTCTGAGGATCCCACAATGAAGGGTGAAACTGACCCTCTCTAGATGGGAAGACAAAGCTTTGCCTCTCCATTCACACCTCTGGTTCCGCTTTTTCCTCATTCTCGCTCAGTGAAGGACTCGATAATACACTTGACCCAGGTCCAAGACATTAATTGGGCTCACTGATTAGCCAGTAAGGTCTTTGTATACTAAAGGGTCACACATATGTCTTTTCCTTCCCTGGCTCCTTTCACCCTGTGGAGGCACACCCTGACCTCAGCAGGCTCTGTCATCTCTTAGTCCAAGCATAGGGGTCACTGCCGTGGGTTCCTACACCAGTCATCTGTCCCTAAGATGGTCAGATTCCCAAATATAGACATGAACCTGGGAAGAGGTAAGAAGTCTCTGTTTAATGCACTGAGGCTAAGCTATCTAAGATTACCAGAGCTTTGCAGCAGTCTGTGAGCTAACACTAAGTTTGTGTACTTTGATTCCTATCTGCTGCTGAACCATGTACACAGCTTCCTTAGGGGTCTTGAAGGATGTGGGAAACCCTGGATTCTCCAGTAACCCCACCCCAAACCAAACAGCGCTCTCCAGTGTGGGATGCAGACTAAAGTACATGATCTGTTACATTTCCTAGTCTTCTATGCAAACCTGATGCTGGGTTGTATTCATAGGTTTACCTCCCCAAAATCAATTTGTTTTAGATACCACTTCAGAGTGATCCTCAATCCTTGATAGAAATAAAATTATTTACATTTTATTTTCATGTAAAGGTGACAGCAACAATATGGGCATTCAGTAAATATTTTTTGAATTAGACTAGATGTTAAATTATTTTGTATGTTCCTGAAACATGATGTGTCCCTATCCATTCCTTAAGCACAAAAATATAATTTTATTCATCATAATATCAATGTTATTCAACATGTAGGGCTTTTTTTCCTCCCTTTAAGCTGAATTTCATTTCGAATATCTAATGTTGACAAATATCTAGCTAATCAGTTACCTCTTACATTTATATAAATGGCAAATCAATTGCTCCTCACAGTCCCAGTGCAGCTCTTCCTGCCTATGGGTCCTTCCCCGGTGCTTTAATAAAAACACCTTTTTACAGTGAAAGAGAAAAAGGGGGGGGGAGCTGGCTCAGGGATGAAGAATGTGACTCTTGATCTCAAGGTTATGAGTTCAAACCCCACGATGGGTGTAAAGATTACTTAAAACTCTTTTTAAAAAATTTTAAAAATCTTTTAAAAATCTTATAATCTTTTTAAAAAAATGGCACAAATTTCTCTGAATACCTCTTGAGAAATACTAATTCACAATTAGCACTTATTTAGCACCACTATCATAGAAGTTCTAAAGGTCTGAATACATGTCCACTCCATGCAACCATCTTCACCCTGTTATGTAAGCAACTGCCCAACTCTTCCTTATTCCCGCCATGTTACAAAACAAGGCAAAGACAGAGGGAATAACATACCCTATGTTCCAGGAGAGGTACAATGCAGGAACAGGGTAAGCAGGTTTCTGGGTCCCCGCCGCTGTTTCACATGCCCGCTTCATCTTCAGTCTTCCTTCCTGGGCATGACAGGACTCCTTTGATGGAAGGCAAGATGGCTGCCATCCTTCAGTTATCACAGTACTGTACCTTTAGAATGGACAGCATCAGCACTGTGATAACTGAGCCAGGGCAGCCTGTCAGTCACGCTGTCGGCCAGCACCATCCTTTCTGGTGGCTGCATGACTCCCTCCGAAGGCTCCTCAGGGAGTGAAGAACTAAAAGATCCCCTTCTAGTTCGAGATGTGGGGAAGTGAAGAAAAAGTAGGGTCATGGCCCAGGAAGTGTTGAGACTGAAACAGTAAAAGGCCCAGTTGAATCATATTAGGATGAAAGATGAACAGAAGATGAATACATGTTTATGACGACCAACCATATGATTAAGCTTTCACTCTGATAAGACATCAAATATGCTGTAAGCTTCCCAGCTTCTGTGATACCTCTTCCATGCATGGATTCATGGACATTATCTCCCTGACCTCGATCACCCATGCAATAAATACTTACTGAGAAACCACTCTGTTCCAAGTTATCTTCTGGATGTTCAGCCAATGAAGATAAATAAGACACGGCCCTTCACCCTCAAAAGCACTCACAAACATAACTGTACAGCCATAATACTTCACATGTGCCTAACATTAACTAATTTCGTATGTGCATTCTCATTTGGTTTTCACAAGAACCCATATGGGGCTGCCCATGAATTACTGATTAATTTATTGCCAAAGGATCCTAAAAACATATTAGATATCGTTAGCCCATTTATAGAGAGAAATAAAAACCTGAGAGGTTAGGTGATTTACCTGAGATCATGCCCTAAGTCATGGTAAACCTGGGCTCAAATCCACATTCAATGATCAAGCTGAGTGCTTCTTTTTTCCTCTACCCCAACCTGGCCATTCCACTCATTATCTGGATATATAATTTATACAAACAAAAAGGATTTTTGAAAATATTTAGCTGTGGCTTAAGATTTTTCATTTTCTTAGTATCTCAGGATCATGAAGCAGAAACTAGTGGGGATTTCATTTTATGCTTTAAGGAGATATGCACATGAACAAGAAAAAAAAGACTTATTGTTCTTGCTCTGAGTGTTAAGGATGTACTCAAATTGATAACCCTGATGATAATTACGTATTTAAGCACACCTGCATAGTGTTTACCATTACAGTTAACGTCAATTCTACAGTTACACCAGTCCAAGAACCACTGCCCACCTTTGGCATGACTTAAAAAAAAAAAAAAAGACACGTCACTTGCTTTGAAATTATCCATACCTTTGAAATGCATCCTGAAGTCATTTCAGGGATGATTCTTACTTTTAATAAGAAGTAAAAAGATTCTGAAATTGGAATTCAGGCTTTAGAACATTGACTTATTAAAACCATGATTCACTCGGTTTTTTTCCACGTCAGTCATAAGATCTCAAGTTATTTCAATATGAGTGGAACTTGACAGATATTTGAAAAATAATTATGTTTTCAATTAGGCATTTTCTCAGTTTCAATGATTCATTATATGCAAATTAGATATTAGCACTGTACCTCAAGTAAGACAGATAGATGAGTCAATTCTTTAGATCAGAAGTTAGAACACAGGAGTACAGTGACTTTCTGCACTATGAAACTGACCTAATCTTCAGAAAAGTAATATCCAGTGAAATAATCCACCTCCACACAAATTAAAACAACATTCTCTAACGTGCAAAAGTATCTCATACTTAGGGAGGTCACAATGGCTAGGTCTCAGCCAACTGATGTAATACAAAGTTGAAACACGAGAGGGCAACGAAGATTTAAAAAAAAGAAAAAAGTTGGATTCCACAACCCAAGGTTCCTGGAAATAGCTGCACATTTTCACTCAAATTATAAACATCTGTTACATGAAAAAAAAAGATATTGTGATTACTTGAGAATAAAATTTTAGATAGTTGACCAGTCAGAAATAGAAAGATTACCACCTAACATTTTCTGGCCACAGGTTCCTTTAGCTTTGGGAAAGATAAATATTTACTCGGAGACACCTATGGGTAGACAACTATGGCAACAACTAAGAAACCCTGATGTACTTAGGAGTTATTAGACTGTTCCTCACTAAGACTGAGCATTAATGTAACTGAATGTTTAAACACAAAGTATATAAAGATCAACTTCATGTCTGTCATGTACTGCAAAGCTGAAATTCACCCTATTTAGCCATGACCAAATCCCATACAACTAAACACTACTGGTACAGTAATAAAGGACCTTTCCTTATTTCTCTCTCCCATCTATTTTTTTTAAATATCTAAACTGGGATTTTAAAAAGAAGTGACAAAAAGGAAACTGTTATTATTCTGTAAATAAGAAACATTTCTTTCTCGAAAGATTTTTCTTATAAAAACCGAGTTGTTGTAATATTAAAACAAGGAACTGCAGGTGCTCATGCTACACTATCAGAGTATACTGCACAGTTAGAGAAGAAAAAAAAAAAAGTGACATAAAACACTTTCCTCCACAGATCAAATTCATTTTAAAGTTCTTCTATGATAAAAATGATACAAACTGAGAACAATTTCTTCATGATGCAGGAACCAAGTACTATCAATAAATCAAGTACCTGTGGCAAACTGGTACACTAAAAAACTTGCTTTTAAATCTTGTAGAGTACAAATGCACACACAAAGAACATGTCACGCCCCTCTTATCTCTGGACTAAACATGAAAATACAATGATTTTTAACCTCTAAATACCTGAGTCAGTCACTGGAGGCACTGAAAATGAGCAACGCAAAGTATTTAAAAAAGTACTTTTAAACTAAAATAGCTTAACTAGAGGTCTAATTTCAATCCACTAACCTTTTACTAAAGTGTGATTTTTTTCCCCCGTAACTTGAAAACTGTAATCCAACTCATCAGTATTCTAAAATGTGCCTATCTCACTGAACTGGGAGGCTATATAAATATATAGTATATATATATACACACACACATATTTATATACAAGTATATAAAAATGTACTGTCGACAAAAGATGCTCAAATATCAATTACTGCTCTGCATCGTACTGCAAAGCTTTGCTACATTAAGAGTTTTTAAAAACTAACTTGTGCTAGAGATTATTAGGAGACCTGGAGTGAGGGAGTGATAGGTTTTTGGGTTTTTTTTAAGAAGAAAACTGGCTCAAAAGGCCAGGAGAAGCCAAGGATCACTGCCCTGTGCAGAGCACAGTCCACCCCAATTCTCGCAAGGAAGCATTACCAGAGAGTAATCAGAAAGGAGTGTAATGTTTTGCCCACTCCCAGCATTGGCGCCCAAATCATCTCCTACCCTAGCTATCTCTAACTAATCTCTGACTTCCTCATTATTGCAGCACTGCCACTTAAAGATGCTAGGTCTGAGATTCTCAGATGCCCTGCATGGATAGCTATGGGGGCAACACCAAAGATTCTCACGATCCTCAAGTTCTAGAGCCGTGAGCTGCTCCAGAAACAATTAAACTCCTCCTTTCTGCAGAATCCACCATCCTCAGAGCTTTTGTTCCTACATCTGTAAAATAAACACGCTTCTACTTGTAGCACATGCTACAGTGGTAGCGCACTCATTATTGGGTGCTATTTCTTATACAGGCATACCTCAGTGATACTGTGAGTACAGCACTAGATCACTGCAATAAAGAACCACAATAAAACCAGTCAAATGAATTTTTTGGTTTCCTAGTGCACATTTAACTTATGTTCATGTTATACCATAGCCTATTAACTGTGCAAGGGTATTATGTCTAAAGAAACAATGTACAGGGGCACCTGGGTGGCTCAGTTAAGCTTCTGACTCTTGCTTTTGGCTCAAGTCATGATCTCAGGGTTATGAGACAGCGCTCCATATCAGGCTCTCTGTTGGACGTGGAGCCTAAGAGTCTCTCTCCCCCTCTCAAAAAAAAAAAAAAAAAAGGAAACAATGTGCATACTTTAATTAAAAAAATACCTTACCCAAAAAATGCTTATCATCATCTGAGCTTTTAAGTCATATTCACTGATTATAAATCACCAAAACAAGTGTAATAATGAAAAAGCTTGAAATATTGTGAGAATTACCAAAAAGTGACACAAAGACACGAAGTGAGCAAATGCCGTTGGAAAATGGTGCCAATGGACTTGCCCAACACAAGCTTGCCACAAACCTTCAATGTGTGAACACACACACACAAAAACCACAGTATCTGTGAAGCACCATAAAACAAGGCATGCCTGTACTGTAATTTAATTTGCCACTGCTAATAATTACTTCTTCAAATCAGCACTATTGTCCCTAAGGTCAGAGACTATTTTCTTCACAGCACTTCACAACACTAATCACAGTCCCTTCCACAACATGCATGCTCAACAAGTATTTGATTAACTGATGAACCTCGTCATTTCCTATGATCTGCTATCAACCAAAGTGTACGTTTAATTCCAGCCTCTGTGCGGTCTTAAGGTACATGGCAGTCTGTCATCTAGAAGATAAGGGTATTGTATTTAAATGACCCCTAAGTCCCTTCCAGTGCCATTAGTGAATCTCATTAGACAAAACCAAACCCCAAAGACGGCACCACCTCCATTCAGGTCGGCATTCAACTTTTTTGGGGGGCATTCAACTTTTTGGGGGGGGCAAGGCAAGGGGTCAGTAGCCTTGTGGGCCCAATCACCACCAAGGGAGCTATGATGTGGGGATGGGGATGTGGACGGGGTGGAGGAGAGAAAGTAAATGAAGGAGTAAGAGAAAACAAACATGAGCCCTATCACTAAAATGCCACCAGGTGTCACAATAGTTACTATGTCACATACTGTTCTCTGATGAAGTTTGGTATGCCCAGGAGCCTTTCGCAAAAGCTGCTACAGCCAGATGTGTGGGTATCTAAGTTTTCCCATGACAGTCCTACTAGTCTTTCTAGTTCCAGGCACACTTTTATTGACCTTCCTGAGTAGGGCATGCCTCCTATGTAGAAATACGGAAAGCATTCATTATTCGGTCTCATGTTCTAAAATAACAACTCCTGGGGTCCCCAAATTTCCACATGGAAAACAGCAAAGAAGAGATTTCATGCAGTCATCTTTTCTGAAATTAATCCATCTACCAAAAGGAGTGATGTCATAGGCCAGGGCTAAGAGAAGTAAAATACAAACCATGCATGTATTTTTAAATATTTTACTAGCCATATTTGAAAAAATTTTTTAACAGATTATATTAATCTTAACAATTCATTTAGCTCCATATACGTAGAACAGTATCATTTGAACATGTAATCAATATAAAAATAACTCGAGGTATTTTACTTTCTTTGTACTAAGTTTTTGAAAACTGGAGTGATTTAATTTACACTTAAAACACATCTCAATTCAAACTCTAGACTTTCATCAGAAATACTGAACCTATACTGAGATTTCACACGTTTCAGTTTAAAAAGTAGATGCGTATGTCCAAATTGTTTCCAAACATATTTAAGTTTTCCAGTAACTGAATCAAGTATCAATCTTAAGAATTTACTAAATTCTTTCAAATTTACCAAAATTTGAAATTCAGCTCATTACCATAGCTAGATTTCAGGTGCTTAACAGTTATGGACAATCCTGTCACCTGGATTCTTTTAAACCTGAACCAGATTGAAAGATGTTACCTCTTCAACCAGCCAAGTCCTTCTACAACACCCACCAGGTGCTCAAATGCTGCCAAGGATTTTCTGCCCCACTACTAATCCTTAAGTTGTCAATACTTTAGTGAGGATGACTTATTAAGCAGCCCTTCCCAGAGACTGCATATCACTTTTCACTCAGACAGAAAGGTACATCTTGGTTCAAGAAAAGAATGGAGACACTGAAATTCAAAGATATGCAGTTCCGTTCCAAAGTAAAGGTGGAAAATCCTGACATCGTTACTTCTTTGTCCAGGATCTTAGTCACCCCACAAAAGTTACAGTCACTGTTTATAACGAGCCTCTGAATTTCATACTCAGAGCAGCTGTCACTGCATCCTGACTCTTCGCCTTCCTCAAGTGCTCCCTCCCAGCCTCCCTCCACAAACTCCTTTATACTTTTTAGAGTACATTCCAAGAGCCCCTCTTTTCAATTCATTCTGAAAAATGCTTGTTATTGTTGACATACAGAAACATATGAATAATTCAATAAATGAATCCCAAACCATCCTATTAATCATTCAGCGGTCTAGGTACCCAAGTTATCCTGAGACACGCTTTTCTGAATATGCACAGGAAGTATCCCCTCTACTTTCCCCCAAAGAAACCAATTACAAACACTCCAGTTTTCCCTCCCTCTGTCAAAGTTCAGTGTTCCTCCTGCAGCTGATTTAAAAGCTGATCTTCTAAAGGAGCTGGATTCCTAAGATAGTTCTATTTTGAGCGTTCTTCCTGTTCTGAAGCTAAAGTTGGAAGGGCTTAGGTGGTGATGTCATGAAAGAGAGGCTGTTGACTTTTACAGAAGGGTCTTCCGCAACTCTGGGGATGCTCATATGGTGGAACCTAGGGAGGTGATGTTCATTTCTCATCTCTTTCCTCTCCCTTCCCTTCCTTGTGACTCCCAGCTATTATTCAGCAAGCAAGAAAACACGTTCAAATAAGCATGCAAACGTATTTACATATTTTACTCAAAAACGAAGACTAGGGAGATGGAAAATGCCTCCCTCTGGGGAAGAAGGGTGACAACCTCCTTCTCCACTCTTCATCCCGACCTTCCCAAGCATCTATCATAGGACTAGGGACAAAAAGTGTGGCAGGACAGCTGGTGAAAAGAATCAAGGGATTATAAATCTAGGACTTGAAGAGGAAAATGCTGTTGGGGATATTCAGGACAGAAAGGGGACCCTTAGGTCCCTTCTCTTCCACCGGTTCCTCCTCCCTTTTGGAATGGCTGGATTTGGGGCTGGGTGTGTCTTCTGCTTGGGAGGCGTGTTTGGCTCTGAAGAACCAAGAGGGGCCAGGGTGGAGCCCAGGGAAAGAGAGCCAGAGACAGGCTGCTTTAGGCCGGATTCCGGCTAAGCTCTTAGGGAAAGGAAAAAAATGGGGGGGGGGGCTGTGAGGAGAGAGCAGACAATTCCATTAGGATACCTGGTAAGGAACAAATAATGGCACTGATCTAAGGAGGTCATCTCTCTTCAATCTAAACCCAGCAGTTAGCTGCTGGTTGGTCGGGTGCAGGTCCAGAGGGAAGAGAAAATCCCAGCACATGTGTAGACCACAACTTGCCTGGGTCCGAGGATGGATGTGCCCGGTGCAATCAGCAGGTGAAAGCAGCACTTTCTGGCCAATTCTGAGATGGGGGATCAGCTAAGAACTCTGGGAACATAAGATTCTCCGGTTTTTCCGCTCACCTCTCCTCCAAAGCGAGAATAAGCACAGGTGTGGTCCTTCTCCAAAAAGGTGGCAGCTGGCGCGCGTGTAGCTGAGTGAAGGGAAAGATTCCGTGGCCCGGGAAGGCAGGGAGAAGCCGCGGGTTCAGCTGCGACCAGAAGCAGGCGACCTCCGCCAAGTCCCTTCCCCCTTCTTGAAAACCGAACAGGACCGGTAGAAATTACAACGCACCCCTCCCTCCCAAATACTGTTTCTAATAAAAGAAACTGCCTCTCCTGCCTATATAAAAAACTGCACACTCTGGTTGATGAAAATAAACAGGTGAGCCCGTGGTGAAGCAGGAAAAGACTGGGAATGGGAGAAAGAACGTAGAGAGAAATCGAGGCTCCCTCCCTGCACACCCCCTCCCCTCCAGCCCCAGAGAATGTGCGTGGCAGGTTGCAAGCTAAAAATGCACACACACACACACCCCCCGCCCCGCGCCCATTCTCCCTCCTACACCAGGGTCCAGCGTCCCGGCCTCGTGGTAGCGGTCGGTCCCCGGACGCCGCACGGGGCTCCCCCTCACCCCGGACCGCCGTCGCCGCGGGGACTCCGCTCTTCCTCTCCTCCCTCCCTCCTCCTCCGCCTCCTCCTCGCAGACTCCTCCCGCCGGATCTTTCATGTAAACAACATCCAGGCTCTATTTACAGTCGCCGCCGGACGGCGAGGGACCCACGCCAGCACCCTGGAAGAAGGCGGGGGTGGGGGAAAAGCGAGTGCGCAACATTTACACACGCACCCCGCCCCGCCCCTCCGCGCCGCTCCCCCTCCACGGGGCCGAAGCGGGGCGCCGGGGGCCACCCGCGCCCGCGTCCAACCTGCTCCTCACACCCAGCCGAGGGCCGGAGGGCCCGAGGGCAAATGCCCAGGGGGCGAGGCCGCCCCCTCCCACGCACCCCGCAGGAAAAACACATACACACCTCCACAACAACAAACCCAGCCCGGCAACACACGCTCCAAGTCGGTGAGGAAGTGCGGAGCCCCAGGCCCGCCCCATGCCACTGCCCCAGCGCCGGCTGCCTACCCCGGGGCGGCGAACTGCTTGCGGTCTCCGGCGGCGGCCGAGGCAGGCGCCCAGCGCCGGGCAGCGGCGCGCCCTCAGCCCCCGCCGCCACCCGGCCCGCCCTCGGCCCGCCCCCCGCGCGGGCGCCTAGCCGGCCGAGCCCCGCGGCTGCGTGTGCGTGTGCGTGTGCGTGTGCGCGCGCGCCGCGGCCAGCCTCGCCAGAACGGCTCTCGTTGCCGCCGCCGCTTCCCGCGCCCCCGGCCGGCTCCGGCGCGCCGCCACACCGAGCCAGGAGCGCCGCGGCCAGAGCTCCGCGGCGGCGCACGGGCGCGCACACGGACGTAGACACTCGGCGGCACCGAGCTCCGCGCGGCCGCTCGCCGCCCGCGGGCGCCCGGTCCCGCGCGCGCCCGGCCGCCCCCGCGCCCGGCCTGCAGCCCCCACGCCCACCTGCGCCCCCGGGGGGTCCTGGGCCCCCCTTCCTTTGTTCTTCCCGCTATTTGCATGAGGATTATCTAATGACGCAGCAAGGCTCGCCACAACGTGACCGTCGCCATTTTTCTGTTTTTATTCTATCTCTGCCATGTGATAGATTGGGGGGGGTTGGAAAAGGGAGAGAGACAGGTTTAAAAAAAAAAAAAAACTTCCGGGTCTCATGACCGGGAAGGGAGAAAAACAAAAGGGAGACGAGACACAACTCCAGGGGAAAGATGTGTGCGTGTGTGCGCGCGCGCGCGGGCGCGCACACGCGCGTCCCCCTCCCGCCTCGGCTCGGAGAAGGGAGGCTCCCGCAGCGGACACGGAGCATCTTCCCGTACGGGGAGCCCAGTGACCTCCCCCGCCAGTCGTGGTGTCGCGCGTCCTGGTCCCACACTCGCTGCAAACGCTCCGCGAAGCTGTCAGCTTGGTCCTTTCTGGCCGCCTCCACTTGCTGTTCACCCCGGAGCTCGCGCCCTCGCTCCCAAGCGGGTGTAAGGTTCTGGGTTACCTTCAGGGAAGTCTCACCAGAAACGGCGGAAATAATAAAGTTTAAAGGCTACCGAATTTCCTGTGTTTTAAGATAGTTTGTTAACATGTTGTTTATGACAGCCGCGTGGCCACGCTAGGCACAAATCTTAAATTGCTTCGAATCTTTCCTCTTTCTCTATATCCTTTTCTCTCTTCCCAAAGCGAGACACACCCTTGTGTGGTGCTCCATGGAGGGCGGGGGTTGATAGGTGGCCACGGACCATTCATCATGCCTTGACTTACTTTTTAAGGAATTTTTAATAAGTGGCTCTTCAAGGCCAGGGAGCATTGTTTAAGACGACAGTTGTATGCAGCAAGGTGGATTCGCGTTACACTGATCGTATTCACATTTGGAGGGCGTGATAGACGTTTCATTCTTTCCCAAGTCTCGTGTTCACGGTTGCTGAAAAAAAAAAACCAAAGTATTTGGGAGCTCTGCCACGTTTTTCAGTGAGATACAAAATTTTGTACCTTTGTTTACTACTGTATTTCCTTTGGGCACTTTCACTTTTGTTTTTCTTGAGTTTCCTTTCTGGTTTCTTGTCTCAATTTCACGATTCACTGCAGAAATGGACTTCAGAATCGGCTAGGGTTCCTCGCTTTATTGGCGCAGAAAGGAGGCCGTTGAGTAGTGATGGACACAGGTCACATTTAATTAGGGCGGAGCTTGGATTGAGCGTAGCTCACCTGATAGCTCTGCTGGAGGGGTGGAGATGGAGGGTGGGGGATGGTGACGTCTGGCCGCTACTCTGCTTTGTAAAATTGATAGCCTAGAAATTAAAGACGGAGAACACTTACCAGATCATTACCTTCTTGGGACTGGTGTGATTTGATTGCTTCTTCAAAATCCCCTTTCTTGTGTTTTAACTCAACTGTATCTGTTAATTCAGATTCCATTTCACTCTTCCATAGGAGAGTTGGTCATTTCAGGGAACAACCCTACATGATTGTAATGAATTGTTTTTGTTAGACTCAGAGTAGATCATTGCCCCTTTGTCCACCTACTGTTTCCTTTTTATATTTATTGTATGGTGCCTTTCACACTCAGCATATGTAACAGTTGATGTATTTCCCCGAACTGAGGGTAAGCTTGGAGGGCAGGGCCATGCCATATTCATTTTGTATCTCCCATGGTTAACACCCTGCCTGGAAATGAATGAGCATACATTAAAGCCTGATGAGGATTTTTTTTCCCCCTGTAATTCCTTCCTAAACATCTCTAGGAAATTCTTCCATGTTTCTGGTGAGAACAGAACACTGAAGATGCCTTTTGATTCTTAAACCTTTGGCAGGCTTCTACTTTACAGAGCCAAGCAAAACGTAATTTGTTTGACCAGGTTTTCTTTTTCTTTTCTTTTTTTTTAAACCAAATGCTTTCTCCTCTCTTTCTACCTTGTTTGGTTCCTCTTCTTCATATTCCTTCTAATTCACGTAATTAGTTATGGCATCGCTTGCCTTTTGACTTTTGCTTTCTCAGACTCCAAAAGGTTGGTAAAGTTTAAACTTTGATTTGACTCACCCTCTTCAGCCTGGAGTCAAACAACCCAACCCGAGGCAGCATTCTTATTGAGACTCTCTTCCTGGAACGCAGTGAGGAGGCTGGCAGTTGAGCAGTATGAAAAGATCTCAGCATCTGGACAAAGAGTGCACATTTGTAGCTTTAAAAAAGGGGAGAATAACTTGATGCACGCAATCATATTGAGAGTTCAGAGGAGGGTCTGGATTGTCCCACAGACGAGTTCATACACATCTGGATCAGTGAGGTTCCATCACATGTCTGAACATGAACTACAAGTATTCCTTTGGACGGGGCAAATTAAGTTGGTATTACTGATGGTAACATCTAAAATCTATATGTTTCATCCTGGAGAGCAACAGTGTGATAATAATTTTAAATGTAACAACATCACTTTCCAGCAAGGCAGAGATGGCACCCAATTATATTTAAAACCATGTGCTCCCTTAAGTACAAAGGTGAACAGAGAAAAAAGGAACATAAATCAAAAATACTTAAATACTTCTGTATTTCTTCCATTCATGTATGCTCACACATCATTACAAAGATCAAACTTCATTCCTCTGAAATACTACGTGGTTGCTGATTAAAGTAAAGCTCTTATAGGCATTCTAACAACATTCTTTATCTCTCCCCTACACAGTTAAAACAATGACAATTCCTGATGTATGAGAGCCTGGACTTTGGAATCAGTTTCTAATCTCAGCTCTGCTAATGTATTACCTGGGCAAGTTTCTCATCAGCTCTGATTCTGTTTAAAGAAATATGAAAATGAGTATAATGTCACCTACTTCAAAGAGAAGCTTTTAGGATTGACATTTCATCAGAATTTAATAAAATATATAGGAAGCCCCCACCCTGGTATGATGCTTAGAAATAATCTTCAATAATGGGGGGCTGTAATAATATTTTTTAATGTATTTTTGTTTTATCATATGTGCTTCCTAGAATTCTTTCCCCTTTGGCTTCCTGCTCTTGAAAATTCAACAAATCTAGTATTACTGAAAGTTCTGTGACTCTGAAAATAAGTTAAGTCCTGCCTTCAAGAAGTTTACACTTCAGCCTTGGAAAAATACATATAGAGGTAATTGTACTGAGACTCGCAGATTGAAGACAAACACTTGATTCATACCACTTTATGATAATCTAACCAAGAAGAAGCATTTACTTAAGATTTAGCTTCACTAATACCCAAGCAAAGACAAACCTTCTAGAAGCAGTTAGGAAAATGCCACACACACACTCCCATCTCCCAAACCCTCACATTTTCACATAACACCAGGAAGATTACCTTTAAAACCCCATCCAATCAGTATGATTCTGCAGCTGTTGAAAAGAGTTTTCTGGTCCAGTGTAAGAGACAGGCTTCCTTTCCACCCAAGTAAAAACTATGCCAGATTGTACTTTTGAAATAATGCTGGAGACGTGTAGTTAATAGGAAGCACTTCTGGTTGTTAATTAATTCGACCACTTTAATCAAGAACTATTTTCCAAGAAACTTATTCCCAGCCCTGGATCAGGTGCTAAAGAAACAAAGATGATGAAGATATAGACTTTGTCCTTAAGGAACTCATTCAACAAATGTTTATTGATTACCTACTGGGGATGCAGTGGTGAAACAGATTATTGAACATACTAGCCAAGGACTGACATACACACCTTATCTTCACAGCGCCCTCAAGAAGTGTTTGATTGACCCAGGGTTTGGGCAAGGCAAAACATAGACCCTACCCCCAGAACATCTTTGTTCCTCAAAACAAAGAACAGCTCTTGGAACAAAAAATAAAAAATAAATAAATAAATAATTGGTCTCTACAGCTCCAGTCAATCTTAGAATTGTGAAGTGAAGGAAATTAAATTCAATTCTCCAGGAGTCTAGGCTATTTAAACAGCTTTCTGGTCTCTCAGTTCCTGAGTTTCTCAACTCTTATTTCATTCTTGAAAGGTTAATTCTAAAATGCAAACCAGCTTATATTATGCCCCGCCTAAAAACGTTCGTGGCTTCCCATTACCTACCAAGCGTGGCACACAAGATGCTTTGTGATCTTGCCCTGCCAAAGCCTTCCCACCTCATCCTACATAACACCCACAGGGGAGGGTTGCCAAAATCTGTAAATAAAAATACAGGATGCCCTGATAAATTTAAATTTCAGATAAGCAACATTTTTTTTTTGGTATAAATGTGTCTCCAATATTGCATGGGACATATTTACACTAAAAGGCTTTCATTATTTATCCAAAATCCAAATTTAAATAAGCCTCCTCTATTTTATCTGGCAACTCTACTCATGATAGTCTGATTAACTCGCCACTCCTCGCTAGTCTCTTCACGCCTTTGTAAGGGCTTGACAACCTTTTCATTCTGCCCCTTATCCACCTGGTATGTTTCTGTTTCTTCTTCAAAAACCAGTCATGGACTTCTGGAACCCTGTAGGTGTGAGCATGGAATCCAATGTCCTGGGGTGGGTCTGGCTATCTGTGTGCTTTGTTTAATAGCTGGGCTTCTGCCCCAGTTCCTGTTCATCCTTCCCTTGCTCCCTCCTGGAACTGGAGTTCTGCCCTAAAGCCTAGTTAATTTGGCTGGGACCCACTCACAGTTCTTAACCCTTGCCAACTTTCTCCCTGAGGCTTGTTTCTTTCTCTGCTGCTGCTACTGGGCTCCCGACCTAAACTGGAGGGATCACTGAAACCTGCTTCAGATCCCACCACCTTCCTGTCATATCTACTATGAAAGATGGACAAGATACTCAAATGAGATTAAGTTTGTGAGTGTGGTTTGTCAAGTATAAAGCTTCTGTGATGGCAATTTTGTTTTTAGAGACCAGTATCAAGCTCTTCCCCTGGTCCTGTGTATAAAAGTCCCTCTTTAAGGTGCTCTGGATTTCCCTTGTTTCTGCTCATGCCTATTGATAATATGATGCTGAAAATGATGGGGCTTTTTTCCAAATGTCCTCTAATTTTGATGAGTGCCTTCAGCCACACTGGCTATTTTATTATGAATGGATTTAGACCGGTGGGTTTAATTTTTAAAATTTTAATTTTGTGATCCAGGACACACCTCTTTGGAACTCCAACCAGTCTCATGAACTATGTCATAGCCTCAGTATATGTAATAAACTCTGATATTTTCTATTCGATTTGATCTTTTAAAAGTTGGTCAACCCACCAAGTTCATTTCATCATCTGATAATGGATTGTGACTTGCATGTTGCTAAATGCTGATCTGTACTATCCATTGGGATTTCTGCATTAACCAACTGGCCAGGACGGTTGTCAAAAGTCTCCTTCATTTGGTGCTATCTCCAGTAGGAACCAACTTGTCCACTAAAGGAGCTAAGGCCATAAAGGAGCTAAGTAGATCACAGTTGTTCCTGCTGATAACAGAGCAAGCAGAGTATTGCAGCCGGACTTTCTAAGCTGCCTGAGGTCAGTATCTATAATCCCTGATGAGGCCATTTGTAGAGATGGAGAGCTAAAAAATCATTATTTATCTTAACCTAGAGGGATATTGTTTGGGGGAAACTCTTTTTCAGACTTTTTTTTTTTTTAAAGATTTTATTTATTTGACAGAGAGACATCACAAGTAGGCAGAGAGAGAGCGAGGAGGAAGCAGGATCCCTGCCAAGCAGAGAGCCCGATATGGGACTCGATCCCAGGACCCTGAGATCATGACCTGAGCTGAAGGCAGAGGCTTAACCCACTGAGCCACCCAGGCGCCCCCCTTTTTCAGACTTTTAAAAAAGTGTTATTTATTTATTTGAGAGAGAGAGAGAAAGGAGGAGAGGAGCAGAGGGGGAGAGAATGAGAATCTCAAGCAGACTCCGCACTGAGCACGGAGCCCGATGCAGGGCTTGAGACCACGACTGTGAGATCGTAACCTGAGCCGAAAGCAAGAGTCGGATGTTCAACCCACCGGGCCACCCAGGTGCCCCATCTTTCCCAGACTTTTCAAATAATTCCTGGTTGGGTTAAAGAGACTTTCAGGTTTCTGAGGTTTCACATTAACTTCAGATACAAAACGTAAACGAAGACTCTCTCATTCACTGTTATGATTTTGTTTTACTCTCTTCTCCCTGAATGGTGAGCAGGGTAATTGGATATTCCGACAGCTTTAAGGAGCTGGGCAACAGGGGCACCTGAGTGGCTCAGTTGGTTAAGCGGCTGCCTTCAGCTCAATCATGATTCCAGGGTCCTGGGGTCATGTCCTGCATCGGGCTCCCTGCTCTGTGGGGAGCCTGCTTCTTCCTCTCCCTCTGCCTCCTGCTCCCCCTACTTGTGCATACTCTCTCTTTGTCAAATAAATAAATAAAATCTAAAAAAAAAAAAGGAAAAAAAAGGTGGACAACAGTAGATTCCAAAGACAATTGAGGAAATATATGGAAAGGAAGTATGGTTCAGATGGAGTGGAAAGAAGATTAATTATCTAAATAATTCCTATGCTACAGATGGTCAACCCAACTTCTCTAATTCTACTATAATTCAGGATATTCTCCCCCCAAACACACACAGACATGCCCTACCTTCTTCTCTCACTCACAGCTGCTTCATTCATGTTTCTTTATGGTAGGATTTTAATTGTGTTTGTTTTATTGGCCTTGAAAAGACCAGTTTCAGATCTACGGTGGCACAAAAGCTGCACTGGAGAGAATTTAAGTGAGAACAGGAGAAGAGGAATTCAGAGACAGCTTTTACAGTATAGACAACTGTTTGACTACAAAAGGTTACAGAGAAATAAGATGGTAAAAAAAATGTGAGAAATACAGTCAAAGAGTCAAGGGGAGATTTTTATTTGTTCATCTTTAATGTCCTTGAAATTATTTGTTTGTATACCAGTGGCGATGGTCCAGTAGTGGAAAAATTCATGATGTAGAATAGAGTGGGAGGGTTTGCTAGCTTGGTGTTCCTGAGTCTACAAGAGGGTAACATCTCATGTACCAGTGGAAGGTTTTACATGGGAGCCCTGAGGGTGCATCCTGACTGAAAGGACATAAGGCAGGGTCTAAGGGGTACACCCGTATGGACGTGTGGATGTGGTAAGAACCAGTGGACATTGTCTTCTGATTGTTCAGTTTTCTCAATGAGGAAAGAAGCACAGTCATCAACTGGGAGAGAATGGGGGAGAGGAGAGAATACAACACTCCTTTAGCAGAAAGAGAATGTAGTAATGTAGAATGCAGGCAAGTGACTGGATGAGGCTGATGTGGGATGTTAGCTGGGAAACAGCAAGGGCCATATCAAGTTCCTGGTGACAGGTTTAAGGCGAGACCAGTCAGTCAAGGTGGACAGTTGGAATCTGAACAGTGTTGTGACTCTGAGAGATTAATGTGATTAAGGAACTTGAGGAAGTGGTTATATTTACTGACTCTGAATTTTAAGCTGAGCAAAGAGGGAATACACAGCCTCAAGGGACAAAGTACGGTAAAAAAAAAAAAAAGAAAGGAAAGAAAGAAAGAAAGAAAGAAAGAAAGAAAGAGAGAAAGAAAGAAAAAATAATGGTACCTGAGATGCTCCTCCTTCTGGTCTTTGCAAGACTGGCTCCCTCTTGTGGTCCAGTCCTTTTCCAAAACCACAGTTTTAACTCTCTCCTGAGTACTTAAGGTGCTTTGCCTGTTTCTGTCTGTCTGTCCATGCACCCTCAATTTCACACTACTAGATGATAAGCTCCAGGAGGACAACGACGTTGTTCACTATTTTATAGACACAGCATTTCATTCCAAATGGTATTTGATAGAAGAATGATGAACGACCGTGATATGATTTGTAAGGTCTTTCCCATCATGATCATGCTCTTCTCTACGTGCTCCTGTTTGTCAGTTTCCTCCTTCTAACTTCCTCCAAGATAAAGAAAATCCTTCCACCAGAGTTAGAGCTGCTTGCTAAACCATTCATGTCGGGTCTTCTGCGGGTGTGGGAGGAAAGTTCACACTGGACAATTTTACCAGAGTTATACAGGCACCAGAATATTTCAAAGGTGAGCCAGAAAGGGTACTATGAAGTCACAATAGCTTTCTGTTTTGTTTAAAACATCCTTATTGAGGTTTAATTTAGATACCATAAAAATCACCCATTTTAAGTGAACACTTCATTGAATTTTAGCAAGCTTATACAGTTATACAGCCATCACTACAATTCAGTTTTAGAGCACTTTCATGACCACAAAAAGGTCCCTTGTGCCTGTTGGCCATCCATCTCTGCTCCCACCCAGTCCTAGGCAACCACTGATCTGTCTCCACAATTTTGTCTTTTCTAAAACTTTCATGTGAATGGAATCATATAATATGTAGCCTTTGGTACCTGTCTCCTTCCATTTCGTATAATGCTTTTATTGTGAATAATATTCCCCTCTACAGACATACAACCTCTTGTCTATCAATTTACCAGTTGATGGACACTGTTTCCAGTTTGGGGGCTATTGTGAATAACACTGCAATGAATATTTGTATGCAAGCTTTTGTGCGGACATACTTTTTCATTTCTTTTGGGTAGATACCTAGGAGTTTAGTTGCTGCGTCAATTGATAAGTGTATGTTTGGCTTTTTAAAAAGCACCCAAGTTGGGTGCCTGGGTGGCTCAGTGGGTTAAAGCCTCTGCCTTCAGCTCAGGTCATGATCCCAGGGTCCTGGGATCCGGCCCTGCGTCCGGCTCTCTGCTCAGCAGGGAGCCTGCTTCCTCCTCCTCTCTCTCTCTCTCTCTCTCTCTCTCTCTGCCTGCCTCTCTGACTACTTGTGATCTCTGCCTGTCAAATTAAAAAACAAAACAAAACAAAAAAACAAAAACAAAAAAAAAACGCCCAAGTTTCCCAAGGTGGCTGTCTCATTTTATGTTCCCACCAGCAATGAATGCATTTCTCCCTATCTTCACAAACACTTGGTCACTCATTTTTGTGTTAGTCATTCTAGTAGGTGTGCTGTGATACCTCGTTTTGGCTTGAACTTTCATTTCTCTGATAACTAATGATATTAAACATCTCTTCACATACTCACCTGCCATTTATGTATCTTCTTTGGTGAGGTGATTATTCAAATAGTTTGCTCATTTCTTATTGGATTGTTTGTCTTCTTGCTGCTGAATTATAAGAGTTCTTTATATCCTCTGGATCGAGTCCTTTATCAGATATATGTTCTGCAAATATTTCCATTCTCTCGTGTCTTTTGAAGAGCAAACGTTTGCCTTTTGATAAAGCCCAATTTGTCAACTTTGTCTTTGATGTGTTATATGTAAAAAACTCTTTGCCTAATTCAAGACTGCAAAGATTTCATCCTGTGTTTTCTTTTAAGTCATTATGTATGGTGTAAGGTAAGGGTTGAGTTTCATTTTTTTTTTACAGATGTTTATCCAATTGTCCCAGCATCTATTGTTGAAAGAGCTATCCTTTCCCTATTAAATTACCTGGCATCTTTATCAAAAATCAATTAACCATATATGTGAAGGTCTATTCCCAGATTCTCCATTCTCCTCCATCTACCTAAATGTCTATTGTTTCTTGATTATCATAGCTTTTTAGTAAGTTTCAGAACCAAATAAAGTCCTCCAATTCTGTATTTCTTTTACAAAATTGTCTTAATATTCAAAGTTCTCTGCACCTCCACAAAAATTTTAGAAACAGCTTTTCAGCATCCACTGTAAATAAATAAACAAATAAATAAATCCATCCTACTGGGATTTTGGTATGTATTACTTTGAATTCATACATCAGTTTGGGAAAATTGCCATCTTACTAATATTGAATCTTCCAACTCATGGATATTATGTATCTCCCCATTTTTATAAGTCCTCTTTAATTTCACTCAGCAATGGTGTGTAGTTTTCAATACACAGATTTGTGCTTCTCTTGTTAAATTTATTTCTAGATACTGTATTCCTGTAATGCTATTATAAATGGAATTAATTCATTTTCAAACTGCTTACTGGTAGCTTATAGAAAGATAATTGGTTTCTGTATATTGATCTTGTGTTCTACAACTTTGTTAAACACACTTTTTAGTTTTAGGTTTTATAGATTCTTTGCAATTAAAAAACTTAGCCATGTTGAAATATAATAGACAAAGAAAATTATAATATATTTTATTAATTAATATTTGATAGTGACTTAATAAATAAGTTAATTAAAATTAACTTTAATATTCAAAACGTACAATGTGATGATTTGATACACATATACATTATGAAAGAATTCCTGACAAAGAGTTAACTAACACAGCCATCATCTTGCACAAATACACCTTTTCTCCTGCTTCTTTTGGTAAGAACACTTAAATTTTATTGTCTTAGCAAATTTCAATTACACATTACAGTATTTTCAATAATAGTCACCATGCGGTAAATTAAATCCTCACCCTTGTTCATCTGAAAACTGAAAGTTTGTACCCTTTTACCAGCATCTCCCTAATTTCCCCCATCCTCTAGACCATGGAACTACCGTTCTACCCTCTGTTTCAAATTTTTTTTTAAAGTTCCAGATATAAATGATACCATGCAGTACTTGTCTTTCTCTGCCTGGTTTATTTCATTTAACCTAATGCCCTCCAGTTTCATCCATGTTATCACAAAGCAGGACTTCCTCCCTTTTTAAGGTGGAGTAATATTCGAGTGTGTGTGTGTGTGTGTGTGTGTGTGACATTTTCTTTATCCAGTCATCATTGATGAACAATTAGGTTGTTTCCATGTCTTGGCTATTGTGAATAATGCTGCAATGAACATGGAGTAGAAGTATCTCTCTGAGATGGTGATTTTGTTGTCTCTAGTTAGGGTGGTTCTATTTTTGATTTCTTGAGTCAAGATATTAAATTATACTGTTGTATAATTTACTGTTTTCCAGAGTGGCTATACCAGTTTACATCCCATCAACAGCGTACAAAGGCTCCCTTTGTAATTTTTTACATACATGATCATGTTGCCTGAGGACCACAATGGCCTCGGCATCTCAGTCGACCCTCTCACTTCCTCTAATACCCAACACCAAAGCCCCAAAATAGCATTATTCTTGATAATGTCGAACATTCCTCCTATGAGGGTGGGGTGGAGTGTCCTTAAATTCCTTCTGGAGACTGGAATGTGGCACTAAGAGTTGGGTTGCCCCCCCTGCCGTGGTGATCTTCCACATTCACTCTTGTACAAAGATAAACTTGTCGCAAGAACTAAGGGCTTGTGTTCATGAATCTCGGATTCTTATCCCCCTTGCTCATGTGATTTGCCTGTATCTTTGCTTCAGCTGTTGGCCAAACCCCCTACTGGTCCCTATTCTTCTTTTGAAGTATGATAATACATTTAACCAGATTAAAGTAAAGCCCTAGCTGGATAGTTTTCTGTCTCCAGTGATGCTATCTTTGTCTGCCCTGATCTATTACTTATTTTGTAGTAACTCTGAAAGGGTGTTCCTATTTTTCATTTCCAAATGCTGTGTGTGTGTGTGCATGCACAGGACTGGAAATGGATACCTAGTGGTAGCACTTGGCTATCATCCATTACTCAAACCACGCTTTCAGTAACCTAAACTCCACAGAATTCCTTTACATGTATCTCTATTAATTCATTTTGCCTCTGGTCGATCTATTTTTTGGACTTGTGTAGGACATGATTAATTCTCTCACAGTTACATCGTGTTAGATTCAGGTCATTATTTCAGACCACTGAAATCTTTTTGCATCCTGATTTACTGCCATCCAGTATAACTTGCCCCCACCAAATTCATGCCCATATTTGGGCAGTAGGTCACAGTCTTTATCCAAGGAAATTCTGAATGAAAATGTCAAAGTGGGGACAGTTTACTGTGGCCTTGGAGACCTTCCCTCCTACTTTCTTGCAGTCAGCAACTAGCACTATTTAGGAATGGTTGTTCAGCTCATTGCGTGGTGACTAATTTGTGCTCCCTTTTCCTCTGATGTGAAATGAGGATAATTTTAGTACCCAACTCATAGGACTGTTGTAAGGATTAAGTGATTAAACACTTGCAGTTTGCTTAGAACAGTGCCCACCACAGTATATATGCTCAAGAAGGTGACCCACTCTTCTTGCAGAGGCCAGGTTTTTATAGTCAATAGCTTGGCCTTTATCTTCATCTTGTCATTTCCTTGCTGTGCATCCTCAGACAAGTTACTTAACTTCTCTGAACCTCAATTTCTTCATTGTAAAATAGTTGTGAGAACAGTGTTTTTAATAAAGTTGAAGGAGTAAATGAAGTAACATAGAGTGTTTAATGTACTGCATGACGCAATAAATATTTGTTGGAATGATTCTGACTGACATTCATCTTAAACAATCTCCCTCTATCTTCTTACCAAAATGTCTCCAAAAGCTTGAAGATATTCAGATACATTATGTCTACAGCATTCCCCTGATCAAACTATTTAGAAACTAAGTAACTAGTTTACAAAAGTTATGGCTAATTTAATCGTCTTTTAAAACCCCTCTCAAGGGTGCCTGGGTGGCTCAGTGGGTTAAAGCCTCTGCCTTCAACTCAGGTCATGATCCCGGGGGCCTGGAATCGAATCCCATATCAGGCTCTCTGCTCAGCGGGGAGCGTGTTTCCCCTGCTCTCTCTGCCTGCCTCTCTGCCTACTTGTGATCTCTGTCAAATAAATAAACAAAATCTTAAATAAAATAAAATAAAACCCCTCTCAAATTCTTTATTTCTTTATTTTATTCTTTATTTAATTAATCTTTCTTTTAAATTTATTAATTATTTTTTAAATTTAAATTCCATTAACTAACATATAGTGTATTATTAGTTTCAGAGGTCAAGTTCAGTGATTCATCAGTCTTATATAATACCCAGTGCTCATTATATCACGTGACCTCCTGAATGCCCATCTCCCAGTTACCCCATTCTCCACCCACCTTCCCTCCAACAACCCTCAGTTTGTTTCCTATGATTAAGAGTTTCTTATGGTTTGTTTCCCTCTCTGATTTCATCTTGTTCTATTTTCCCTCACTTCCCCTATGATTCCGTTTTGTTTTTTGAATTCCATATATGAATGAGATCATATGATAATTGTCTTTCTCTGCCTGACTTACTTTGCTTAGCCTAACACCCTCTAGTTCTATCCATGTCATTGCAAATGGTAAGATTTCATTTTTTGCTGGCTGAGTAGTATTCCATTGTTTGTGTGTGTATATTGACATATATGTGTGTGTATGTATATATACATATGTGTGTATATATACATATACACATGTATACGTATTTTATATGAATTCTAAAAATATAAGCAAAATAATTATTTACATGCTTAAATAATATGCTATGGCTAGATTACTTCTCTTGGATTCATTTCATAATACCCTAGACTTGTATGTTATGTATGCTGTATATACAGTTTCTAAGAGAACCTTAGGGACCCTTGGAAAGATTATGATCATTTCATAGTCTGGGAGGCATAGCTTGATTATTCAAAATGATTATGAAAGTATATATTGGTTTTATTACAGCTTTGTTCTTTGATTTCTCTGGTGCCAAGAACATAGCTCAGGAATGCAGCCGCCAATGATAATGCTGTTTCTCTGAGAAGATAGTTTGCCCCACAATGGTCAGCTGAGATGTGGAATCTAGGACTCACTGTGGTGAAAGTCAGATACCGCTTGCCAAATCACAACCCTCCTTATGTGTGGTAGGAAAAGAAATCCCAAATCTTACAGGTATGATTTCCACAAAACAAGCAATTCAAAAGGTAATGCCTTATAGCAACTAAGAATCAAGGTTTCATTTTTGATGTTGATTTTATAAATTATTATATGCCCTATTTTCTAAAAAGTGCCTGTGTGAGCATAATATCAAACCTGACAAGTCTGGGGCACCTGGCTGGCTCAGTCAGAAGAGCATGGGACTCTCATTTAGAGGGTTGTAAATTTGGGCCCCATGTTGGGTGTAGAGATTACTAAAAATATAAATCAGTAAACTTTGAAAAAAAAAAACAGATCTTGCAAGTCAAACACATTTGGATTTCATTCTCCATTTTGCTTTTTATTTTTTAATTTTTAAAATATTTTATTTATTTATTTGACAGCAAGAGAGGGAACACAAGCAGGGGGAATGGGAGAGGGAGAAGTGGGCCTCCGGCTGAGCAGGGAGCCCAATGCAGGGCTCGATCCCAGGACTCCGGAATCATGACCTGAGCCAAAGGCAGACTCTTAATGACTGAGCCACCCAGGTGCCCTCCATTTAAAAAGATTTACTTATTTATTTGAGAAATGGGGAGGGAGGGGGAGAGAGAGAATCTCAAGCAGACTCCCTGCTGAGAGCAGACCCTGATGCAGGGCTCAGTCCCATGACCCTGAGGTCATGACCTGAGCTGAAATCAAGAGCAGACACTTAACTGACAAAACCACCCATGCGCCTTCCCCGTTTTAAAAAAATTTAAGCACATTACCTATCTTTCTGGACTTTCAGGATTTCTTTCCCAAAATGTAGATAATAATTACCAAAAGGAGTGTCCCAACGATTAGATGATGAGTATAAGGTACAGAGTATACTGCTTGGTACATGGTAGATGCTCAATAAACGTTAGTTCCTTTCTTTTTCATTCTCCGTGGTGATCCATTAAAAAATATGAATGGAGCAGGGAAAAAGTATTTTTTTAACTTGGCTCTGGTTTGACTTGGCTCCTTTAAAAGATACAAAAAGAGTGTTCTATTTTGTTTAGTTTTGTTTTTTGATGGAAATGCCATGGTGGAATTTTCAGTGGTGGAAGGTGAGGCTCTTGTTGGGGAGCTTTTAAAAAATACTGGCAGCTACATTCTATCCCAGGGACTGTAATTAATTGGACTAGGATGTAGTCTAGGCTTTAGGACTTTCTAAAGTATAAATGAATGCAATAAATTGCATAGATCTTAGGTGTATCCTTCAATCAATTTTGATGATTGTTTATCCTCTTTTGGCCACCACCCTAATTAAGATCAAGAACTTCTCCATTACCCAGAAAGTGTCCTTTTCTTCTCAGTTTGCCCCACCTCCACCCTAGATAACAGATGTTCTGATTTCGATCAGCATAGATTAGTTCTATTTTTGCATTTCATATGAAATTTACAAATGGAATCAAATGGTATGTACTTATATGTGTTTTGTTCAATGTAATATTCTTGAGATTCATCAATGTTGATATGTATATCAATAGTTCTTCTTACTATTACCATTATGTTTCAAGGTAGAAAAATGCCATAGTTGCTTAGCCATTCTCCTCTGGACTGACGTTTGGTGTGTTCACAGGTTTCTTTGTTATGAATAAAGATGCTTATGAATGTCTTGCACAAGTCTTTTGTGGACATACATTTTCTCTCCCCTGGGTATGCTTAGAACTGGAATTCCTGGGTTTTAGGGTGGGAACATTCTTCACAGTAAACTGCTGAACAGTTTATCAAAGGGACTGTACCATCATATATTCCCACTAGCAGTGCAAACTTGTTCCAAGCGCTCCACATCATGGCTAAAGCTTGCTATTTTGTCATCCCTTTAAAATTCAGCCATCCTGGTTGGTTTGAAATGGCATCCCATGATTATTGTTGTGGTTAATTTTATTTATTTATTTTGAGGAATCTCTACACCCAACATGGAGCTCAAACTCACAACCCTGAGCTCAAGAGTCACATGTTCCACGGACTAAGCCAGCCAGCCACCTCCCGTGGTTTGTTTGTTTGTTTGTTTGTTTAATTTAGAGTCAATTAGCCAACATAGAGAACATCATTAGTTTCAGGTATAGAGTTCAGTATTTCATCAGTTGTGTATAACACAACTGGGTGGTTCAGTCCTTAAGCAACTGCCTTTGGCTCAACTCATGGTCCCAGTGTCCTGGGATCGAGCCCCACCTTGGGCTCCCTGCTCAGTGGGGAGCCTGCTTCTCTCTATCCCTCTCCCCTACTTGCATTCCCTCTCTCACTCTGTCAAATAAATAAAGAAAATCTTCAAAACACACACGCACACACACATACATAATGCTCATTATATCACATTCCCTCCTTAATGCCCATCACCCAGTTACCCCATCCCCCCTTCCACCTCACCTCCAGCAACCCTCAGTTTCTTTCCCATAGCCAAGAGTCTCTCATGGCTTGTCTCCCTCTCTGATTTCTTTCCATTCCATTTTTCCCTCCCTTTCCCTATGATACTCTGCATGGTTTCTTATATTCCTCATATGGGTGAAACCATATAATTGTCTTTTTCTTATTGACTTACTTTGCCCAGTATAATACCCTCCAGTTCCATCCACATTGATGTAAATGATAAGATTTTGTCATTTCTGATGGCTTAGTAATATTCCGTTGTGTGTATGTATGTATGTAGATGCATGTATGTGTGTGTATATACATATATATGTGTGTATATATGTATATACACACATCAAATCTTTGTTGGTTTTTTTTTTAAGATTTTATTTATCTATTTGACAGGCAGAGATCACAAATAGGCCGAGAGGCAGGCAGAGAGAGAGAGAGTGGAGGAAGCAGGGTTCCTGCCGAGCAGAGAGCCAACACAGGGCTCGATCCCAGGACCCCGGGACCACGACCCGAGCCAAAAGCAGAGGCCCCAACCCACTGAGCCACCCGTCCCTTCTTTGGTTTTAATTTGTGTTTCCCTGATGAAAAATGAGGTAGCCATAGAAATTTACATGGTATTTACAGGAACACCTATGGATACCATTTCACGTGCTTACTAGTGATTGGTATGTCTTCTTTTTTGAAACATCTATTTTGAAGTCAAGTCGTCTCCATTTTTATTTATTTATTTTAAGATTTTATTTATTTATTTGACAGAGAGAGACACAGCAAGAGTGGGAACACAAGCAGGGGGAGTTGGAGAGGGAGAAGCAGGCTTCCTTCTGAGCAGGGAGCCTGATGTGGGGCTCGATCCCAGAACCCTGGAATCATGACCTGAGCTGAAGGCAGATGCTTAAGGACTGAGCCAGCCAGGCACCCCTCCATTTTTATTTTTACTTATTTTCCCCCCCACAAATCATCAGCATTTATTTCCTGGGTCCTAGGTGTCACTTATCTTGCTAGAAAGGACAGAGAGTTGATCAGACAGTTTTGAGCACAAAACCCCTTCCGTAGAAGTGGATCTGTGGAGCTCCATGAGGGAACTGTAGGGCTGCATAGATGGTCAGCTTAGCGTACATGCCCACATGCCCTCCCCCCACCCAAAAAGAGTCGGTTCTCTCCCTCCCTGCTGAAGAAGGTTTAAAGTTTGACAAACAAAGGTGTTTTGGTTTTTTTTTAACAAAGTGTTTTTTGTTTAAAAAAAAAAAAAAAAGGTGGGGAGGATATAAGGTCTTGACCCAGAAGGTTGGGCTTGGAGAAGCCAGGGCAGAGCTGGGATGTGGTTGCTGGTGGAGGCGCATTCTTGGGAGGAACTGCTCACCCAGGTCCCCTCTGAATCAATAACATCCTGCAGCTACAGGGTTTTGAAAGTGTTCCAGGGCGGGCTGAGGAGGGGGTGGGCCAGTAGAGCCTGAGGGTGAAGGTGGAGAGCTTTCCCAGGGTAGGGGCCACGCTGGCCTCTAGGGGTATCTTTTCACTCTGGCCTAGCCTGCCTGGGACAGGGGCTCAGAGAAGAGGCTGCTGGGCCCGTGCCAGGGCTCCCTGACCAGATGGGGACAGCAGGTCTCTTTTCCACCCTCCATGGGCGTGGTCAGACTCAAGACAAGGGTGTCCCATTGTTGCTCTCAGTCTGGTTGCTAGCTTCCCTGTCTAGCTTCCCTGTCTAGGGGTACCTAGCTCTGCCTGTCTTTCTGCCCCCCTCAAGTGCCAGCTCATCCACGTCTTTGGCCAGCTTGCTCATGCTCACAGCCTCAGAGGCTGCCTGGATGTCCGATAGCCTGTCCTGTTAGAGGAGATGAGGATGGGGTAGGAGGACTTGACCCCCATCATGAATGTTGCATTGCTCTCCTGGCCTGGTTTAGTTTCTTTTTCCTACTTGCATCTCTTCAGATTTTCCACTGTTGACTCAACAGTGTGGAATTTCTGGCAGGTTCAGTGGTCCCGAAGCCACCTGACTTGGACAGGTATTTGGTAGTAGGGGTGGAGGATAGGGTGAAGGGCTCAAGCAGGAGTTGGAAAGCTTGAGTAATTCTCCTTCCTCTGCCATCAGCCCTTTCTGTGGCCTTGGGTAAACCATTTCACTTTGAGCCTTTTCCCCATTTCTTTTAGAGAGATTTGGTAAATGAGATTGGGTAAATGAAGCCTTTACTCTCAGCTCTGAGATGGTTCTTTCCTCCATTTTAAAAGAACTGGTTGTCTGATTTAGAGGAATTCTTTAGTTGACTTATGCTTCCCTGTACCTGCTTTTGTTACCCTTACACAGTCAGGAAGAGTTTGTAACTTGCATCGCCTAGTGTTGGTACTGCTGTGAAGAGTGAAGGGGAAAAAGAATATGGAGGTGCAGGAGTGCAAAGGGTCAGAAGGGAGAGCAACGGCCAAAGGGTGATGGTATGCGGGATGGACAGAAAGAATCAAACTAGTGTCAGGGAGGCCAGGTGAGCCATAGAAGGAGACTTCCAGCTACTCTTTTAGGATGAGCAAGTCCCCAAAAGTCTCGGGGAGGTGCTGGATTTCCCTCACAGTCCTGAGAACAGGGACCCAGATTTTTTAAAATGGATATATATGATATATATTCACAGTATGTGATATACAATATAACAGACACTATATAAAACTATAATGTATAACATAATAAATAAATGTATATAAAATGCCAGGAGCTCCCACGTACTTAGATACTTCTGCTTCAAAGATACAATTCAGGCCCTTTTTTGAGTGGTTCAGAAACCTAATATGGGACTTAACTTCTACCTTGCTGTGAACTCCCTGAGTGTGGCAACGAATCCGTTCAGAGTTTCTTAGAACAGAGAAAATCCAACTGTGATGCTACGGAATGTTGGCTCCTCTGTTGTGTTCTTGGTTCCCTTCTCAAGCGGTCTCTTGCTGTGGTTTCTCAGGTTACAGGTACAATTAGTGAGTTAAGGCTTTAATGTATGGGTAGATGCTTATTATTGTTATTGGCTTTAATGTGACTATGGCTTAAGTCTTATTATTTCTGGACTTTAGTCATTACTGTCATCATTTAGATCTGCTGCTTAACAGTCATTCCAGGGCCAAAACCAACAAAACACCAGCAACTGGAATACTAAGGACAATATAACCAACTCTGTTATTCAGGAACTCCTTAATCCCAACTTAGAATTTATTAGAATTTCCCAATTGGATGTGCATTCAAGTTTAACTTTTTTGTGTCAGAAGTAAAAGACTTTGCAACGCAAAATAAGAAACAAGAAGAAGATCGTAGGAGGATGTTCACCCAACTAAAGAAAACAGGAGGGGTGCCTGGGTGGCTCAGTGGATTAAGCCACTGCCTTCAGCTCGGGTCATGATCTCAGGATCCTGGGATCGAGTCCCACATCGGGCTCTCTGCTCAGCGGAGAGCCTGCTTCCCTCTCTCTGCCTACCTCTCTTGTGATTTCTTTCTGTCAAATAAATAAATAAAATCTTAAAAAAAAAAGAAAACAGGAGGATGAGAACATTGGGAACTCATTAGACGTTTCCACTTACTTCAACAATTAGAAGCATGCATGTATACACAAAGATAGCACACTGTATTTTGCTGGCTTATTTTCCTGTCTTCCTCGTTAGACTGGGCTTGGGTTGAAGGATAGGAACAATGTTCCTGCACAGAGTGGGCACTTAGTCTCTGCTAGCTAACTGGTAGATCTTTCCATGTTGCATGAAGGACTTAGGTGTTAGTCATACCTATGGGTTCTTTGCCTATGTGTGTGTGTGTGTGTGTGTGTGTGTGTGTGTGTAAACTCTGTCAGTAGGATCCACTGAACCAGAGTTACTAGTGCTGCAAGAGGTTCGCTGGGGATGATGCCTGTAAAAGATACAACAAGGGAAGAGAAGGATTGTGCTAGAAGAGGCTCAGGCCATGATTTAAATCTGAGGAAGTCTTGGACAACCTAGAGGGAATCTCTGGAACAAAGATTGTCCATTAGAAGAGTCCCCCATTGGGCAAAAACAGTGAGACCCTACTTGGTTGTTGCCTGGGATTGCTGAAAACAGAGCATGTACACATATTGTAATGGACTGTATTATATCCTCCCCAAATCATTGAAGCCTAGTATCTCAGAATGTGACTGTAATTGGAAATAAGGCCTTGAAAGAGGTGATTAAGTTAAAATAGGTCAATAGAATGGGCCATAATCCAACCTGACTTGTGTCCTCATAAGAAGAGGAAATTTGGATGCACCAAGAGACAGCAAGGGCCTGCACAAAGGAAGGACCATGTGAGGACCCAGCCAGAAGGCAGCCTTCTGCAAGCCAAGGAGAGGGGCCTCAGGAGAAACCAGCCCTGCTGACAACTTTGATCTGGCTTCCAGCCTCTAGAGAACTGTGAGAAAATACATTTCTGTTGTCTAAGTCCCCCAGTCTATGGTATTTTGTTATGGCAGCCCAGCAAACTGATAGAATCCTGTCGCTTTGCAGGAGTTTCCATGTTGGTGGAGGGTACGAAGAAGGCAACCAACAATGAAGGGGAGTTCAGGGAAACTTGGGCACATGGAGGAGGGACATGCTACTCAGACTGAAGAGGATGGTGTCAGGAAGGAATACCCAGGGGTGCCTGGGTGGCTCAGTCAGTTAAGCCTCAGACTCTTGATCTCAGCTCAGGTCTTGACCTCAGGGGCATGAGTTCAAGCCCCGTGTTGGGCTCCACACTAGATGTGGAGCCTACTTAAAAAGGAATGCCTGGAAGAAGTGCTGCAGAGGAGTCCTGAGCGTTGAGTAGGGAGGAACTAGGAGGAGAGGAGCATAGGCAGAGGGACTGGCTGGCAGGCAAGCCTGGAGACAGGAAAGAACACGGCGCCCACCGTGGGCGAGTCATCTGAAATGCAGGGATGGAGAAAGCGGAAGCGCTATTGTGTGGTTCTGACACAAGCACACCAGGGGCTACAGGAAGGAGATGTTAGTCATGACAACACTGATAATATTTTGTATAGCCCTTTACAGTCTGACAGAACACCTTCTTGTGCCTTATCTGTCTGTGTCAACAGGAGGGTTGAATCATTACATATGCCAGGCAAATGAGGGTCGAGAGACTACATAGTTTGTCTGTGGCCTTCCAGGAAGCTAGTGTCGAACGCTCAGGCCCTTTCCTGCCCAACTCTGCATGCACTGGAGTGTTAGGGCTGTGTTTCTGTGCCTCAGATCTTGCTCAGAGCTGCACACAGGGCAGTGTGGGGACAGGAGTGGCTTAGGTGTGGTGAGTCCTACTGGGCAGGAAGGACCTGGAGGCATAGAGCCCCTTGCGTTATAAGACCACAATATCCTAAACACAGCACCTCCGGGAGAAGAGTTCTGGCCTCTGTGAAAGTGCTTATCTCCTCACTCGTTTTGTCCCTAATTACAGGGTGCCGAAGGTCTCTTAGTATCAGTCAAATGGATACAGAGTAATGCACCCCCACAATCAGCACTGGGGCCTCCCTGCCGCTCATGCAGGACACCTCCTAACTTCAGGAACCTCATCCAGGGATGGCCATTGTGACCTCCTCTGGAGTTGTGCACATTGTAGGGGTATCCCCTTTGGGTTGATGCCTCAGAGAGGTGAAAGAAGAATTTAAAAATGCAAGCTGTCATACATAAGAGAGTCTTTCTATCAGGTTGGGACAGATTGTGCTTAAGACCTGGAGAGGGGGAGAAAAGAAAGGTTGAAGCAGACCTTCTCCCTCCCTCCTCGCTGTAACCCTATAACAGATGCTGGTGGTCCCCCCATATCCTGGGGCTTTAACTGATGGTCTCTGGTCTAAAAAGAGTTGTCAGTGCCCAGAGGGCATTGCTAGAGGGCATTCTCTAGATGCCAGAGACCACATGCCCTCCCCTGCTCTAGGCTGGTGCTGCCAGGGAGTTAGTGTCCCCAGGAACAACTCTCAACCATTGTCTAATGGCACTTAGTGGAAAAGTACCCCAGCTCCTTCCTTTCTTATGAGGGTAAGTACACTGGCTTCCCAGAATTCTCCAGTCGAATTAAGCTCTGGTTGTCTAGAGTGGTGACTTGCTTAATATCACAACTTGTTTTTTTGGTATCTGTTCCTTCCTGATCTCACATCTGCACTCCCCTACCAGTGTTTCCTGGGGTCACCTCCCAAATACACAACTCACATCTCTGATCCTTGTCTCATGGTTTGCCTCTGGAGAAACCCAAACTACAGCAACCTTCCCTGTCTACTAATTTGTTGTTGTTGTTGTTGTTGTTGTTGTTATGTGTGTGTGTGTTTTGGTTTGATTTGTGTTTTTTTTTTCTGCCACTCTGAACATTATGTATAGTGATGGAGAGGAGAAAAGAGAATGATACAGAAATATAATTCATTCACTCATGCATTCATACATTTTTCACTCAGTAAATACCTATTAAGTGTCTATTTCATGCCAAGCACCATGCTGGGGGACAGTCAAGAAATCCCATTTCCTAGGACTCTCAGAAACCATCCATCATTCAAATCCCAGCTCACACAGCCCAGTCAGCACTGCCTGGGAGGGGACTGTTATGAGAGGAGACAGCGTGTCAAAGAGGTAGAGCCTCAAAAGGGGAGGAGAAGACAGAAGTTCCAGGATTGTGGGGGAGAGGAACAGCAAGAGTAAATAAAGGCCGGCGGGATGGGGATTCACCCGTGAAGAGCAAAGGCTCTGGGTGGGTACATGCGTCACCTTGTGAACACCCCATTCCTGGGGACATCTACTGTCAGGGCTGAAAAGGGCATCAGAGGTCATAAGTAGATCTCCTTCACTTTAATCCTTGGGAAACCTAGAACCAAAGAAAAGACAAAACAATTTCCTCGAATCATTATGCTGTGAGTGTTCTTTCTCTTGAGGGAAATAAGTCTAGATCAGTGTTTCTTTAAAGTTTTATTCATTACTGCCCAAGACCCTTTTTAGAATTTTTTCTTAATTACTTCTCCCTAGTGAAAGCTTAATACCACAGACACACTGTGCACCAGTTGTGTACTGTGGGTCTGTGTGCTGTAGACGTGAAAAGAGTAAGATGTTCTTTTCAATCCCCAAGAACCAATATTTGCTCCCCTGGGGGCATATTGTTCTTGTTGAGAATGCATGGGATAGAGAGGCCAGATGGGGACAAGTTACTGAGGCCTTGAAGTTCCTGGATTTGGTGCAGTAAGCAATAGGAACCCATAAGAGCTTCTTGAGCAGAGGGATGCAGTGAGGAAAGAGGTGGAGAGCCTACCCCATGTAACAGTGTCCATCAAGCACTCTGTCCTAGCTGCTCTCCCCACACTGTCAATGTCATTAAGAAAAAGGCCAACCTGGCTCTCCTACATCCTTATGGACAGTTTAAGTACGTGTTCAAACAACTATTATTATTGTTGTAATGTGCCATAGCCAGCTTTATTTTTTTGTTTTAATTAAACAAGCATTTATATAGAGCTTGTTATGTTCTAGGTATTATGGCTAAGCACCATATAAATATTAGCTCTTTAATCTCATGAGAGAGGTGTAATTATTATACCCATTTTACAGATAGGAAAACTGAGGCACAAAAAGTATCTTACCTGAAGTCACATGGCTTTTAATGGTAGAGCTGAGATTCCAACCCAAGCCGCTGGCTCCAGAGTCAGTATTCTGAACCACCGTACTATGATTTGTTAAAATAGAACCTCTTTGGGCAAGGTGTAACCATAATTCAGTCTACACCCAGCGTAGGGTACCAATATGGACTCATGGACCTCTTGCAATAACTCTAATAAAGCCAAGGACGGCAAGTTGGAAACTGGTGAGCTAGAAGATTTTTAATGTCTGTTTGACTCTTAAGTTCATAATTTTGGTAGAATTTTAAAAAGGAGTGGGAGTTAAGTCCTCTCAACTTTAGCTCATGTAACCAGAACAAACCAGCCGACCTCAGACTCCCTTCTCAGTAATGAGCAGAAGAGGCACCCTCCTCTGCGCTATCTACAGAAGAAATGTAACACAGGGGTTGTAACTAAGTCATGTATTTGAGTCTCTGGTGAAGGATATATGTGCCCTTGGACTTGAAACTGGAGAAGCAATGAAACCAAAATCATATGCTCATGTTTTACTATTTGACCACACTTGAACTTTCTTCTCTCCACGTTTTTGATTGTTACCAATGAATGAGATAGATTTTTTAAATATTTATTTTAGTTCACAGAGGACTCATATACCTTCTATAATTTACAATTTTTCCCATTAATTAAAAAAATCTCTTTTGTTTTGTTTTTTAATTTAAACCAAAATCTGTTTTCTCCATGTGATCTTATCCTACTGCTCTAGAAGGGAGTCCAAGATGATGAACCACGAACTAACTCCAGAAGAAATTGCTCTCCAAACCTATCTTCCTGTTGCTTTCCTGTCCATATATTTATTGAATACCTGCTATATGCCAGGCATTCTGGTAGGTGCTGGAAATAGAGGGGTCAACAAGTTATAACTCCTATCCTTATGGAACTCACAGATGAGTAGGGAGGAGACAGATATATACAGAAATCATGACAATGTGGGGATATATTAATATACATACCATATGCTCCATGATCTTATCAGCCTGCAGACTTTTGCACATGTTGTTCCAAGACTGGGGATGTACATCCTTGGCATTTTGGCAGGCTGATTCCTGTGGGATAGAGTGTAGAGCACCTGGTAGGGGGATAGCAGAGAAGGCTTCCTGGAGGAGGAATGTGTAGGCTGAAACTTAAAGGATTAGAGAGCTTGGATGTCAATGCTGATCTCACTGGCTGAATGGGGTGCCCCCCCCCTTTGTGCTCTCTAGCCTTCTGTCCAAACTGTTATCCTAGCAAAAAGTAAATATTTGTGAATGATGTACAAATAGCACGCCTCATTATCTTGTAATTGTCTATAAACTAGCTACCTTGTCCACAAGACTGGAGCTCTCTGAGGGAAAGGAGCATGTACGGTTGGTTTATCTTTTCATCTTTCTCAGTAAGGAGAGTGTCTTGCCATAATAAGCTCTCACTGTGCTTGCAGATTCAAGGACGGTTTGAGGCGTGCATGGGTGGAGGCATGGGTGGATGGATGGGGAGTGGCTGGGTAGACTGAAGCACAGGAGAAAGTAAGTAACAGTGTCAGATGGAAGTAAGGGGAACAGGTTGGATAGGAGGATCAGTGGCACCTTCATGGAGGTGATGACTTTGAGTTGAACCCCAACAAATGATGTAGTGAAGTGCTTTTCAAATTGCAGTGCATTCAGGAATCACCTGGAGATCTTGTTATGGGCCTCTGTGGTGCAGGCTGGGAGGAAAGATGAAGGCAGAGAGGCTGGAAGACACCTAGGACTGTCTGTGAAGGTGTGGGAAACCCAGGCTTTCATGGAGACTCAAGGATGCTTAAAGCAATGGACATGGCACCCGAAGCTCAGATGAGTGAAAGGCAGGCAGAGAAGAGAACTAATGTTTCTTGGATAATCTATATCTATGCCTGTATCTACCCATCACACTCAATTATATCCACTCAACAGCCCTGAGGAGGTGCAGAAAATGGAGATCCTTCCTCCTGTCCCTTTCTCCTTCCTTTGTTCCTTTCCACTTTCATTTTTTTTTTTTTAAAGTTGGTTCGTTCACCATGGTAGCATTCTTTTAATGCAGCATAGGTTGCAGGTTCGATCCCTGATGAAAGCACACAGAAAAACATGGTTTTGGGCACCTTACTTTATGCCATTGATCATAGAGAAAGAGAAGCATAAATCTTAAGTACTTGAAAATGAATAAAATATATTGAACTGAAGAAGAAGGAGGAGGAGGGGAGAAGAAGAAGAAGAAAAAGGAGGAGGAGGAGGAGGCGGCTCAGAAAGCTAAAGTGACTTGTCCCAGGCCTCACAACTTGGTGGCAGTTGGGACTCCAGCAAGGGATAAGCAGGTGTGAAGACCCAAATAAGTTGACGGAGGTTCAAAGAAAATCTTTCAGTCCCAGTGAAGAATTCAAGTATCAATGAGAAATTTGGAGGAGTCCTGCACTTACAGAGTCTGAATCAGTAGATCAGGATTCTGGAAGGCTAGACTCTGAGGGTGGGCCGGAGCAGGGTCCCAAGCCTCCCCAGGATCCCCGCTGACTCAGGGAGGAGCTCAATCCCATAAATCGAGGGCTGAAGATAAAGGAGCCCCTTCTGTCCAGGTGCCCAGAGGACTCCATGGTGATATCCACAGGGGAAGAAGCCCATGATGAAGAGTAAGGAGAGCTGGTGAAGACAGGAAGAAGGAGTAGAGGAATATTTAGGAAAAAATTAGAATAGAATTTATTTAGAATATTTTAGAAGTGAAGACAGGGCTTTAGTTCAATTTTAACAGATTTTCTGTCTCTTGCCGTAATAAAATCTTGACATACATAGATTCTTTTTGAACAACTCAATATGAAGGCTCTCCCCACTCCATGCATTCATTTAATGTTAGAGACTACCTGTTTCATCTCCTAGGACTATAACTTTCAGCCAAGAAATGTCTAAAATAAAAATTTGTCTGTTCTAGGAATGGAATTGATTTATTGAATTTGTCATTAGCAGTATTATTCCAGTCCATTACCTTATGACTCATTTAGTCCCTTTATCAGAAAAACTAGGGACCTACTTAACACTCTATGTTTTATTCAGAGCTCTGTACAAACTGGGGATCAGTGGGAACTCTTTAAGAAAGCATAAAAATAAACCATATTCTGCCAAAAGTCAAAATGGCAGTGTTGAGAGGGTGACCATGGGCAGGAGCTCCCCAGGTAGGCTAGAGAACAAGACAACTCAGTGGGTGAAGAGAGAGCAGGACCTGGAAGACCCATGGTGGTGAGATCACAGGGACCGTGATGGGCACGGGCCTATATGAGCAGAAGCTACCACAACGGGCCCGAGGGTTGTAGATGCTGGCAGCAAGGAGGGTGGTGGGCAGCATGGTCTGATGATACAAGACCCACCCCTGGGTCCTGGAAGTGTCTCCTAAAAGAAGAGATTTTCACTAAGAAGTTTACAATGCGGACCTGGTGACCCACCATTAGGATAGATACATTTGATTCATTTAAGCTTATGTGAATCAGGCATTGTTCTGGGTGCTTTTACAAATATGAAGCCATTTCATCCTTGGAGGGAAGAATTATTGCTATCCCCATTTTACAGGCAAGGAAACGTAGATGTACAGAGAGCTTAGGTCCCTGCCTGAACCTTAAGAAACATATAGTTCGGTTGAGACACGAAGGTCCAGAGAGTTGAAAATATCTGTTCAAAGCCCAAGAGAAGGAGGAAGGGTTTAGAAGGGGCTGTCTCCAGAGTCTCAGCCCAGTCCTTTTTAAGCAGAACATCTTGCCCCTTGCTCAAGTGCAAGATTTGAGAAACGAGAGGGTTATTTTTTGATGTCTTCTCTGGTCCTTTGTGCCTCCACTAAACTTGGCCCGCACCATTGGTGCACGTACCCCACCGTCCTGAGAAGATTTGTTCTTGTCTTCCCTGCTAGACCGTGAGCTGTGACTGGGCAGTGACCGTGTCTTCCTCTTTCCTCCAAGGGCAGCGGCCGATCGTTGCATCTGTCACGTACTAAGTGTTCTATAATGTTTATTGAGTAAATGAACAGATGGCATGCTCAAAAGCCCACCCTCATTCTTTCCTGATGGCTGGTGCTTTGGATTTATCTTTCCGATTCTCTGGAAACCTGGTCTGGAGGCATCACCTGTGCTAACGGTAGGTAGGCTGGCCATCTCATCAAAGTTTCATGACCGCAGGCTATGTGGTGCTTGTTCTGGGCCTGGCGCTGTGCCCGGGAGCTATCTGGTCTTCTGCTCAGTGTTCTTCTGCAGAGCGGACTTGATCTTCTATTTCTCCAGTTCTTTTAATTCTTGGGACTTGTTTTCTTCACAGAAGCACCAGAAGTTTCAGATTCTTCTTTGTCACTGCTTTTCGGATGGAATGCAATGTCTTGCATCATTATGCTGCAAATATGGTGTAAGGAGTTAGGACAGAAATGTATTTTGAGTAAGTTAACAATTTATCAAGCATTTGTTGACAACGCTATATGATGATGCTATATGCTTTGCGTTCATGATCTCACTTAATCCTCAAAAACCTTCCTTTAGCTCAGCAGAGAGCCGGCTTCTCCCTCTCCCTCTGCTGCTCCCCCTGCTTGTGTTCTCTCTCTCTGTCAAATAAAAAAATAAAATCTTAAAAAAAAAAATTCTGTGAAAGACGTGTTGTTATCCCCATTTTAGAGAGGCTAAAAATGGAGGCTCAGAGGGGCTAAATGACACAGCCGGTAAATGAGAATTATATGAAATGACAGAACACATTTTGCACTTAGTCTAATAATGTCCACATATGGCACTTCTCTCGAACCTTTGCATTTTAGGGAGCAACACCTGCAAACTTAAGACAAGAAAAAAAAAAAAAACAGAGAAAGAAATAAGGGAAGGGAGGAAAAAGAGAAAAGATTTCTCATGGTGTAAATCAAGGCAGGACCCAGTGAACATGCTCCTGATATGAACAGCGAGGGCCCCGAGATCTTCCTGAATAAATAAGGCTCTGCCTGTAGGAAATGTGATCTGATTTTTCCTCTTCCTCTGCCATGGAAAAATTCCACTCCCACCACGAGCAACTCCTTTGGCTAAGAGCCAAGAGGCAATCAGGCGGCCTTTTTTTCTACTTTTCTCCTTCCCTTAGCACACAGAGTTCTGATGGACAATTCCAGAGCTTGGGCTTCCACAGCCCTCCATGCTGTTACTCAGCAGGCTGGTCAATTTAAGGAAAGATTTCTGTAGTCTGGCCAGAGGGTGTTAGCCTCTGGGTCTCCGTTCTTTCTCCAGGTATATTGCTGTAACAAGCAGACCAGGGGAGCCTTTCAGAGGAGCCAAAGGATTCTTTCTTGTTAGAATGGTTTTTAGACTAAAAGCATCAGTGGAAGACTTTTATCTTTAAAGTGTGTGTGTGTGTGTGTGTGTGTGTGTGTGTACTTCTAAAATTGGGGATTTCACTCTGAAGTACAAATGTAATGCTAGTTTGCGGCAACAAACTAGATAATACCATTAGGCGACACAGTCAACAATGTCCTCTTCTACTTAATCTCTCGCCCCTCCTCCCCCAACAAATGTGAACATTTGGGTTTGTATCTTTTCGCAACCTTATCTATGTGTGTGGGTTTAACTATATCTGTGTACACATACAGCAGATATATGTACACACATATATGTATTTTCACATATTCAGAGATTTTTGTCATATTCTTTTGAGATGAAACTATATAAACTCATAAAATAACTTGCTGTTTTTCACCTATATTTCAATGACATTTCTCCATGTAAATACATCTAGATTTAACTTATTATTTGCATGCATAATATCCATAGTTTAGGATATACTATATTTTATTTCCATATTCCCCTGTAATACGTATCCAAGTGGCTTCCAGTATTTTTGTCTTTTGTCCCTTCAAATAATATTGCATGGAAGTGTCATGTATCGATTTTCTCATTTATTCATACTTTTTGTTCAGTAGAAGATTATTTCTACAAGTTGAATTTCTGGGTTCACCTGAGGATTTTAGATATTGCCAAAGAGAAAGATTCAGTGCCTAGCAAACACATAGCCCTTTGGTGATAGCTTTTTCCTCTTTGTTGGACGAGAGGCCTGGAAAAATAATGTCCTTTTCTCTTCCTTCCCCACACCATTATTCTCCTGCAGTAGAACGGGCAGGGATAATATATCCTTTGTAATACAGCAAGGAATAAGAATTACCAGTTTGCTGGGTTATTAGAGGATACAATAGAGGCCCAAATTAAACAACCACATATTCCTCCAATGAGTCTTTTATTTCGTTGTCCCCCCTCTTCATGAAAAGGCAGGTAATAGGGAAGAGGGTGCACAGAAGGAAGGATCGTGCAATGCAGGGCTTTAACAGGTGGATAATTAAATGGTGGCACTTCTAAAACCATTGGCTTACAGGGTCTGAATATATCTTCTTTCTCTTTGTAGAACAGAGAAAAGTGGGAGCAAGGTGAATGAGATGAATCACAACGTAAGTCTTCTTTCATTATTAATTTTCATTATTCTCATACTAGAGACTCATCAGAGTTCAAGGTTGGAAGGGTCCCTAGGACGTCTGGGCTCTTTGCCCCATTGTGTCAGGCCTCATCCTCCTCCGAGTTTCTGCGTTCCTCCTCAACACACTTGTATTTGGATAATTCTTTATTCCCTTCATACCTTCAAAAGAACGTCTATGGTAAGATCCCAAGCTAGACCCTGGGGACAAAGAGGAAAGATACAGGTCCTGGCCTCAAAGAGGTTACAAATAAGTGGAAGAAAATCAGTAGACTTAAAATTACAAGGGAGGGGTGCCTTGGTGGCTCAGTTGGTCAAGGATCTGTGTCTTGATTTTGGCTCTGGTCATGATCTCAAGGTTGTGAGATGGACCCCTGTATCAGTCTCCACACTGGCTATGAAGCCCGTTTAAGATTCTCTCTCTGAGGGTGCCTGGGTGGCTCAGTGGGTTAAGCCTCTGCCTTTGGCTCGGGTCATGATCTCAGGGTCCTGGGATCAAGCCCCACATCGGCCTCTCTGCTCAGCAGGGAGCCTGCTTCCCTCTCTCTCTCTCTGCCTGCCTCTCTGCCTACTTGTGATCTCTGTCTGTCAAATAAATAAATAAAATCTTAAAAAAGAAAAAAAAAGATTCTCTCTCTTGGGGGTGCCTGGGGTGGCTCAGTTAAACGTTTGTCTTTGACTCAGGTCTAGGATTGAACCCTGCATCGGGCTCCCTGCTCAGGGGGGGAGTCTGCTTCTCTGTCTCCCCTTTGCCCCACTTATGCTCTCCCTCTCTCAATCTCGCTCTCTCTCAAATAAATAAGTAAAATCTTTTTTTTTTTTAAGATCCTCACTCTCTTCTTCTGCTCCTTTCCTCCCCTTCTCTCTTTCTCCCTTTCTAAAAAAATAAATAAAATAATATCAAATAAAATAAATAAATTGGGGCGCCTGGGTGGCTCAGTGGGTTAAAGCCTCTGCCTTTCGCTCAGGTCATGATCCCAGGGTCCTGGGATCGAGCCCCGCATCGGGCTCTCTGCTTGGCAGGGAGCCTGCTTCCTCCTCTCTCTCTCTCTGCCTGCCTCTCTCCCTACTTGTGATCTCTATCTGTCAAATAAATAAAATAAAATCTTAAAAAAAAAAATTTAAAATAAATAAATAAATAAAATTACAAGAAAATGACCAAGATGTATGCAAGTATTAAGGCAACACAAAACACAGAGAACAAACACCTAACATTGCCACAGCTGGGAGTATGGGCAGTAAGAACAGGCTGGTAATATTAAGCTGTGACTTTAAGATTGACTAGAATTTTGCCAGCACTGACTGTACAGTACATGAAGCACATACAAAGGCATAGAGGTCAATGAGAACATGACAGATTAAAGTCATGATTGTGATTGATTTAGAGTAGCAGAAATAGGGTGCCTGGGTGGCTCAGTCAGTTAAGTGACTGCCTTTGGCTCAGGTCATGATCCTGGAGTCCTGGGATCGAGCCCCATATTGGACTCCCAGCTCCACAGGGAGTCTGCTTCTCTCTTTGACCTTCTCCCCTCTCATGCTCTCTCTCACTCTCTATCTCAAATAAATAAATAAAATCTTTTTTTAAAAAAAAGAGTAGCAGAGATATACTTTGCTTGCATGGAGTAATGGAATATGAAGTTGGAGAGGTAGGTAGGGTCTAATCTTGGAAGACTGTATGTTCCTTGCTAAGAAGTGGAGGTTTTATTCTAATGGAAATGAGGAGAATTTTAAGTACAAAGTGACAAGACTGGATACATATTTCATAAAGATCATTCTAGAATCAGTGCAGAAAACAAGGTCAGGGGTGAAGAGACTGGAAGCAAGGAGACCAGTAGGGAAACTGGCAAGCTGGTAAGAAATGGCAAGAAATAGGGGAGGATCTGCATTCCGCAGTGGCATTGGCCATGGGGAGCTCAACAATAGATAGAATGGACTGGTCCTATGACTCTTCAGAAATGGAGGGAAAGAAAGTGGGACAAATTTGGGAGACGTTAATGTTTCTGGCTTAGGCAACTAGGTAGATGGTGCTTCCCCCCAATTTAGATAGGGAATAATATCCCAGAAGCTTCTTTAAGTGGAAAGGTGATGAGCTCATCTATGGACATATTGAGTTTGAAGTTCCTAGGATATATCCTAGTAGAGGTGTGCAAACGATTGGATACGTGAGTCTAGAGTTCAGAAAAGAAGTTTGGGTTAGAAATATGAACCTTGGCATCATCAGCATGGGAGCGGTTGCTAACGCCCAAATCATGGCTGAGATCACCCAATGAAATAATAGAGAGTGATTTGAAAAGCAGATCAGAGATAAAGCTGTGGGAAAATAATAATACCCCTGTTTAAGCCATTTGCTATAACAGGACAAAACTGGAGGCATTATACTAAGTGAAATAAGCTGGACAGAGAAAGATAAATAATGTATGGTTTCACTTAAACGTGGAATCTTAGGGGAAAAAAGGCAGATTTCATAGAAACAAAGAATAGAATGGTGGTTGCCAGAGGCTAGAGGGAGAGGGAAATGGGATGATGTGGGTCAAATGGTAAAAATTTTCAATTATAAGAATAAGTGGGGCTCCTTTGCGGGGCTCAGTCATTAGGTGTCTGCCTTTGGCTCAGGTCATGATCTCAGGGTCCTGGGATCTAGCCCTGTGTTGGGCTCCCTGCTCCACAGAGAGCCTGCTTCTCCCTCTACCACTCCCCCTGCTTGCCTGGGTAGTTCTGGAATTTCCTATTCATATGGCGACCATTTATTTATCACTGTTATATGCCAGGCATTATGCTGTCATTTTATTTAATCCAAACTGTAGCTATGCAAGATTACCATTTTACCTTCTAGAAAACTGGGGGTGAGAAGTTAGTTTATGCAGACTATAAGCAGGTTGCAGAGATGTGACTCAAATTGCAGTCTTCTTTTTTTAAAAAATATTTTATTTATTTATTTGAAAGAGAGAAAACACAAGCAGGGGGAGGGGCAGAGGAAAAGCGAGAAGCAAATAACATGCTGAGTAGGGAGCCAGACTTGGGGCTTGATCCCAGATACCAGGATCATGACCTGAGCTGAAAGTAGATGCTTAATTGACTGAGCCACCCAGGTTCCCCTCAAGTTGCAGTCTTCTGGTTAAGATTTTATTTCATGTTCACCATGCTTTTGGTAAACCTTTTCAAGGTTGACTACCATCATTCCAGAGTCTCCTTCTTTATTCCCTTCTCATCCATTGGGACATCTGCCTTTGTGTGCTGAGATTTTTTTTTTTAACCTCGTTTTGACTGTGTCCCTATTTTTTTTAAAGATTTTATTTATTTATTTGACAGACAGAGATCACAAGTAGGCAGAGAGGCAGGCAGAGAGAGGAGGAAGCAGGCTCCCTGCTGAGCAGAGAGCCCGATGAGGGGCTCGATCCCAGGACCCTGGGATCATGACTTGAGCCGAAGGCAGAGGCTTCAACCCACTGAGCCACCCAGGAGCCCCTGTGTCCCTATTTTTGTTCATTCTTGTGGACACCATCTTTATGGCCAGACCCCATTCCTTACATCTGAATATGCATTTGCACTCATTCCCCCAAGCTCTAGTCCTTCTCACGGGATAGATCTAGGTCCAGCTCACTGCTCTGAATAAAGTAGATTTTTAAAAAAATGATAGTAACTGGATTTTATATTTTGTCTACTTTATGCACTAAACCTCTATTATTTCTAATCCGGACAACGCTAGGTAGAGTATAGGGAGACAACAATCTTCCAACTTGGGTATGTTGTACCCTACAAATCAGCAAGACTTGCAAGGGGGACATAGGTATGTGTAGTTTTAAAAAAATCAATTTTCAGATCCTGAGCTTCCACATGTTGGTGCCAAATGAATCTGCCTAACAAGTGACCTGGAAAAGGTGCATGTCCTCTTTTCCCACACCGTTTTTCTCAATCAGTCCACTTCCCAATTCAAGAAAATAAAGGTGTGCGTCCAACTCATTTCAAATTTTTTGGTGCGTTACTTTCGGGATATTTGTAAAAATATCAGAACAAAGAGGCAATTCAAAATATTGGTGAAGGTATTGGTAACTGAATGACTCTAATTACTGGATATTGATTCCTTTTTCCAGTCAGATGACTTTGATTTTTTGTTTTTAACAAAACTGAAGGAAAACCTAATCAAGCTGATAGTCGATAGATAGTTAAAATTATTTTTGATGACATGTAACTGTGTTTCTTGACATACCACTCAGAAGTAGTTCTAAGAACTGAGTGACATTGTTCTAACAAAATGTCCTTTCCCTTCTACTTAATTATATAAACAGGTTTCTCAGTTCTTACTTCTCTAAAAACGAAAAATAGGAACAGAATTGAAATCCAATCTTCTCCATTCTAACAATAGTTGATGTTGATCCATGGATTCATGAACTAATTGAAAAAGCAAAAAAACCCACAAAACACAACAAAACCCAAAACAAAGCAAAACAAAACAAAAAAACAAAGCACAACCAGCTCACTGAAAAATGGATTTCCATAAAATTTGCTTTTGATATGTAATAATTATTTATCCAAATTTCAATAGATGTATTTTTTTAAAAGATTTTATTTATTTATTTGACAGACAGAGATCACAAGTAGGCAGAGAGGCAGGCAGAGACAGAGGAGGAAACAGGCTGAGCAGAGAGCCCGATGCGGGCCAATCCAAGGACCCTGGGTTCATGACCTGAGCCGAAGGCAGAGACTTTAATGCACTGAGCCACCCAAGCACCCCAATAGATGTATTTTTAAAAGAGGTATATGCAAGGATGATCAACAAATGACCTTCACGCATAAAACAAATCACAGTAGAGAATAATTTTGAGGAAGAGGTGAAAGAGAAATGGGAAAATTTCCATCCTGCTCACGTGTTTTTAAAATAGGTCATGCAGGGGCTCCTGGGTGGCTCAGTGAGTTAAAGCCTCTGCCTTCAGCTTGGGTCATGATCCCAGAGGCCTAGGATCGGGCCCTGCATCAAGCTCTCTGCTCAGCAGGGAACCTGCTTCCCTTCCTCTCTCTCTCTGCCTGCCTCTCTGCCTACTTGTGATCTCTGTCAAATAAATAAATAAAATCTTCTAAAAAAAAGTAAAATAAAATAGGTAATGTGGATATACACTCAGTTTTAATTTTAATTTCCACTGGATACATCTTAAAATGTAGTTTTAATTTTAATTTCCGCTGGATACATCTTAAAAAGTGACACAGCTCTTTTTTTTTTTTTTCTGTCCCAGATTGAATGCAGATTGAAGTGGTAAGATGTTAGTCTGGTCTCAAAACAGAAGTAAAACCTCTACCTGCTGGCCCCCAGCCAGACTCCAGCTCCCCTCCAGGGCACAAGGAACCAGGGCAGTTGTGAAAACTCTCTGTAGGTGTTTATGAGGTTTGAAATTACAGATGATAGTTTGAGAGAACTTTTAGAGAGATGAGGCACACACATACATTGTGTGATGAGACTTCCAATCAAAATGTCCCATGGGCTCTGGTTTTGTGAGTCCTTTGACTTCTGCTCAAGAGGTGAATGCTGCAGGACATCTAGACCAGGTTGTTGGGCATGTAGTGGAACCCAAGAGATTGTTTCTAGAGAGGATTCCCTGAAGGCTGGTGCTCATCTAACAGTGACAAAAAATTTGTGTTGATGGTGTGAAAGAAGGTACAGAAGACTATAATTTGAGAAACTACTTTGAAAAGTTTAGTAAGATCAAAACCACAGAAGTTATGGAAGACAAGCAGGGTGGAAGAAAAAGAGGATTTGCTTTTACCATTTTTGATCATATAGTTGATAAAATTGTTGTTCGGGAATATTATACTATTCACGGGCCTAACTGAAGTGAAGACTCACATGCCCTCCACGAAGACTCAAGCAGTTCCAATGACTTTTCTAGTCACCGAAATAGTCTCTTTCGAAATGACAAGTGTAGTCTGCTGGATCACAGGAGGTCATGGGGGAGATCCGGCAACTTTAGGTGTCGTGGGGAACTTCTGCATGGTGGAGGGTGCTTTGCGCATGGTGGTAACTTCTGTGGAAGAGGGGAATATGGTGCTGGAGGTGAAGGGAGCAGAGATAATTATGGACGACGTAAAGGTGGATATAGTGGAGCTACAGGTGAGGGTGGCGATGACGGCAGATGGGGTCCTGGTGATCGTAGTTGAGAGGGTGATGAGCTAGGATATGCAAACCAAGGTAAAGGATTTGGCAGTGGTGGAAGATGTAATGGTTGTGATGAAGGAGAAAATTTTGGCCATGATAACTATGCTGGTGGTGGGAACTATAATGGTTTTGGAAATTCTAGTGGACAACAGCAATTGAAGTATGGTCCAATGAAGGGGGGGCAGTTGGTGAGGAAGCTCAAGCAGTCCCTAGGGGTTATGGATATGGTGGTAGGAGTGGTGGGTATGATAGTGGAAGGTTCTAAAAGCTCAGCAAAAAAGGGCTACAGTGCTTAGCAAGAGAGGGAATGAGGAGCTATCGGGAAAGTTACAGGTTACTTTGGGTCGGTTGTCCCAAATGCATTAGGGGAACTACAAAAATCTTTCATGAAAGGAAGGATGACCATCCATAGCCAGAAAAGTTACTTGGATAGGAAACTACACTTAATAGCAGCTTAAATGAGAAAGTTTTTATCAGGTCTGTCATAGCCACAGTTTGCAAAAAGTACAATTAATGATTAACATGCCATCAGCTAATTAGATGTACCTTCCTGAGGTTTTTTAATATGTCATAGATTGACCTATTTTTTAAGTTGCATTGTGAATATTGCCCTTATTTGTAAATTGTGCTAGTCATAAAGGAATAAAAAATTAAGGAATTTTAAAATAACCTCCCCCCAAAGATGATGCCATCTTTTTAAGACATCAATATTTACAACATGTGGGAACGTATAGATTTTGCAATTACTTAAACTAATAATAAAAAATTCTAGGTGTCAGCATAAATGTTATAAGGTAAGCAAAAACATTGGAAGACCACAGGTAGCGAGGAAAGAGTGCGGGCTTTGTGAATGTCAGTTTGTGTCCTTGGGCAAGTGACTTTATCTTTCTCAGTTCAGTTTCCTCCTCTGCGCATGCTGTCATTAAAATGGATTTAATAATTAATAATTTATTAATATTTATAATGATAATTAATAATCCTGGGGAGGCGCAAGCCAGATAAAACACATAAATGAGCCTGAAACATGGTAGGTAGGTGCTCCATAGATATTATTTCTCTGCTCCTTTTATCAGTGCTGCAAGAAGGTATTGATTGATTCATTCAAAAGTTATTTTTAGCACCATGTATCAGTTGCTATTCTAGGACCTGGAGATACAGGGTGAATAAGGCAAACAAGGGCTCTAGGACACGGATAAGAGTGAGCTCTCAGAGCCAGATGGTCTGGATTTGAATCTGCCCTTTGCTAGCTGTCTAATCATGGACAATTCACTTACTGTGTCTCTGTTTCATGATCTGTGAAATAGGGACAAGAGTCCCTTGAAGGTTCACGTATTGAATTGTAAAGGAGTTAGGAATATGCCTGGTACATGGAAACACTCCAGTAAAAGTTAGCTAGCAATGTTATTCTTCATGAAGCTTGGGGTCTAATGTGGAGATGGGGGAGAGAATATTTTTCTGTATTTGGCAGGTAAAGACACCGGGGTTCAGAAAGGTTAAGCAAACCATCTAAGTCAAATAGACAGTGGGGGTAGAGAAGAGACTTTGTCCTCTGTTCCATCTGACTTCAAAGCCCACACAGTTTCTGTCAAGCCAGGCGGACTCTTTCATGAAGTGTCTTCTCTAGGACATTCCCCGCTACTAAATTCTACTGGTGGGGGAAGGATTTTAGAGTTTCCAATTAGAGGACTTAGAAAAATCCAAGAACATAATTTGTAAGTCTCTCAAGCCCTTCATTATTTCGGGTCCATCTGCTATAAAGCCTAGCTTCAGTCCCTTTGGGTATAAAAGATCATCCCTCAATCCATCAGACAAGTCATCTGGAAGGAACTCAGAAGGAGACTCAGAAAACTCATTGCTTAGAGGTGGTGATGGCCTTACCTCCAAGATAGTATCAACTGTTTGATTTGGTTTACATTTTGAAATGTGCCATGTTCCAGGCACTTTCCTGCATGAGGAGGCTACCAGATCAGAGACCCTTCACAGTTCATGGAGTCCCACATAGGAAACCAGAAACTCTTGCACAAGGTGCCATAGCCTATAGTAACGATGAGGAGAAAACCTGCAGTAGAACTCCTCAGAAAGCCATAATTAACTGAGTAAAGGGTGAGAAGAATACTCTGGGGCCTGAGCCAGGTTCTGGAAGAGAGGGAAGGACAGTGAGAGGGAAGGGGCTGGAACACACTGTGCAGGAAGGAATTCTGAGGTGAGACAAGAGGGCAGAGCTCCGTGAGGGCAGGGACTTCCCTTATCCACTTCCCTTATCCACTCTGATGCCTGAAGAGGTGCCTGTCACTGAGTAGTACTCATTAATTACTTGTTGGCTAATTGGATGCTAAAATCCTGTGTCTACGCCTAGAGATTCTGACTCAGTCGATCTGGGAAAGGGCCAGTGCCCTGGTAGGTTTTAAAAACGCTTCAACTGGGACGCATGGGTGGCTCAGTTGGTTAAATGTCTGACTCTTGATTTCTGCTCAGGTCATGATCTCAGGGACATGGGATGGAGCCCCACATTGGGCTCTGCACTCAGCATGGCGTCGGTTTGTCCCTCTCCTTCTGCTCCTCCTCCTTTCTCTCTCTAAAAACAAACAAACAAAAAAACCCATAAGAAACTAAAACTCTTCACGTGATTCTACTCTGCCTCCAGGTTTGGTACCACCGAACTAAATGAATGACCTGAACCAAAGAAAATGAGAAAATTTATAGTTTCCCGTGGGTCAAAAGCCGTACTCTTTGAAAGTAGCTTGGATGAAGGTGCTAGGGTACTTTCCTGTTTTATGGAAGCCCCCTTCCATAAAATGTAGGGGAAATGTAGGCTTCCAAAGATTTAAAAAAAAAAAAAAAAAGCCTTGGCAGGTACGGTAAAAATTAATGGTAGAACCTAAGTGATGAGTATGTAGGTGGATATAAAACCTTTTTTTCAATTTAGATACATTTCAGCTTTTTTTCTTAAAAAAAGGTTGAAGAAAATTCACTTGAGTCAGAGATAAAATATACTAATTGAGTCTCAATGAGAAACTGCTAGGAACCTGAGTGTCGTTTAGTCCAGCCTTCTATGAGGAGGCAGAGAGGAGAAGCCGAGGCCTTACTGATAGAAAGGGAAATGGTGCTGGGTTGGTGTGTTGGGGTCTTCTTGGCTGGAGCAGAAGCAGAGGGCTCTGCTGAAAGGGTCCAGGATGTCAACTCAACTGGAGTCAAGTGACTTTGGGTAACTGATATGATGTCTCTGCATCTTAGATTCCTGATTGCTAAAGTAGTCACATGAATAGTGTTTTTTTTTAATATTTTATTTATTTATTTGACAGACAGAGATCACAAGTAGGTGGAGAGGAAGGCAGAGAGAGAGGAGGAAGCAGGCTCCCTGCCAAGTAGAGAGCCCAATGCGGAGCTTGATCCCAGGATCCCGGGATCATGACCCGAGCCGAAAGCACAGGCTTTAACCCACCAAGCCACTCAGGCACTCCATGAATAGCGGTTTTAAGTACCAAACTCACAGAGCTGTTGTGAGGATCAGATGACATAAATGGTATAAATCGAATGGTTTTCAAAGGCAGATACAGAGACTTTCCAAGAGATATGGTAGGGAACCTGTTTCTGGATCTTGATTTCCTCATGTGATTGTGCTAGAAGGGATTTCTCTGAGGAAATGTTGAATGTTGGGGTGTTATGCTAAGTTTTCCTTTCTCAACTGCCTTTCATAACCCCCCTTATCTCCTTTGATGAAATAAAAAGGTACAACTTGCCTCTATCTTACCATATACCTTGCACTGGATGTAATCGCCCCCGCCAAGGGCTCCACAGAGAACTTTCAAAGTACTGGGGTAGGCTAGACTCTTCTAATGTAGGCAGCATGCCCCCAAAGCAGGGCTTGTGTTTTTCCTTGATTTATCCACATCCTGTGAAGAATGAAATGTGGCCTCTGGAATGGGCTTTTCTGGCCCCTGCTGGGATGTTTTGAATCTAGCTCCACTCCAAAATAAGTAAGGCATGATGACAGTTTTCACTTAACAACGTCAGCCTTTCCATCCTGACTACTGTCAAGGAATCTACCACTTCTGACTGAGGGTCTTGTGACAGCAAACAAACAAAAGAGGGGGGTGTGTTGATAAAAAAAATATCAAACAGAATGGCACCTTATATTCTTGATTTCATTCAGGAACAAATTCTCAGCAAGGTTCTTCTTTTTCTCACTCTCTGAATTCAGAAGTGAGCTGGTTGTCATGGGGATGTGTCTTAACATGTTTATTTGAATAGAAAACATGTAGTCAGATCTTTTGTGACAGAGAAAAAAATCTGATTTGGCCGGTTGGTTTGGCAGTGAAGGGTGACTTTGCTAGTTAGGCGGTAGATGGGTATTTTCCATAAGTTGAATGAGCTAAAAATACTGCACCAAGGTTTTTGAATAAAATATATTTAAATCACATGATTTAAGAGAGAAGAATTCCTTGTCAAAATTTTTATTACTCAAGGTATTTTGAAATTAATAGTATCTTCATCTTCTAATCCTTTCTGTACATGTTAGGTTAATTAAAATACCTCTAGATGGAAAAATAACGGGTATGATTTTAATAATCATTTGATAATTCTTGAGAAAGCCTTTTTGATACACTTTTCAGAAATCCAGAAAGTGAATGGTTATCATGTCCGGGGTAACAAACACTTTTGCAAGTCAGGTGCTTTCTAATTCTTTGCAACAGACTTGAGGGAAAAATTCAGTTTCAGCCAACAGATGACTAAAAGATGCATTTTAATGATAGATCACTCTGTGGTTTTTGGAATATAACTTGGAAGGGGTTCAAATAAATGAATGATGTTGCTGCAGCTAAACTCCTCCAATTCTCATCCCCTAATTTTTGTGAACAAGGTTTCTCAACACCTAACATCTATAAAAATGGAAAACAGAGTAAAATTAATGCTGAATACAGTTTCAGTTTAGCAATAATATTTTTATGAACTAGTTTTTAAAATTATAATTCATCTTAGTAAAAGACATTTATAATAATATATTTTTGTGTCATAATTTTGATCAAAATTAGTAATGCATTGGTCATTTTGATTACTGGTATATGACTAATAATTATGATAACTTAATTCCTATAATCGAGTTTTTGAAAAAGGAGTTTAAAAATCACAGGGAATTATCAAAATTAATTTCAAGCTGTGTATTTTTGTTGCCAAATATAGTAGGGTAATCGAGAAAATACTTCTAAAAATGAAAATATATCACCTTGCAATTAAAAGGAGGGAAAGCAGGATGAGCATGTTGGTTCAAGGTGCAGAAGAACTGATGTAAAACTTTGAGTAGAAGAGCTTGTTCATGTAATTTTCAAGAGGATGATGGTGGTTTTTGATTTGCTATGGTCTTTAAATTTCAGTTCATTTAAAAGAGTGGTATACGTTTTATTTTAAAATTTCAGTCTTATGATATGACTGGAAATTACACCCCTTGCCACTTTTGCATTTATGATGTATAATTTTAATGGTTGATGTCAAAACATGTTAGGATTACATGTTTCAAATTTATTTAGGAGATACTGGGGCACAAAGGTTTAAAGGTCCTTGATATGATGTATGTGAAAAGAATCCCTCCCACCCTCACCGGTTCCTCCTCCTCCTGTGCTTCCTGGCCTAATAAAAGCCAAAAACCCAAATATCATCCTTACTTTTCTCTCTTCTGCTACATCTGAACAATTTATGCTATTTCTTAGATAATTCTCAGACTCCTCTCTTCTATCTCCCCTGCCACTGTCTCTCCTAGAATATTGTTAACATCTCTTTAATTAGTTGGCCTGACATTAGACTCAATCCATTCTACCAGGGTGTCTTCAAGCAGGACCAATTTATCTTACTAAAATTCAAAATCAATTATGTCACTCTTGTATAACTCAGTGGTTTTCCATTCCCTTAAAATAAAAACTAACTCCTTAGGATTGTATAGAAGTCTTCTGTGATCCGACTCCTGCCACCTCTCTTGGCTTCCCTAACCTCTAGTAAGTCTGGGTCTTCTTCTCCCTCTGTATCCCATATCCTTGATGCCATTCCTTTTGCCTGGGATACTTTTGTGCTTTTGTTCTCTCAGCTGATGCATCCTCCAAACATAACCTCAAGAATTACTAGCCTCAGGGCACCTGAGTGGCTCAGTTGGCTAAGCCTCTGGCTTCAGCTCAGGTCATGGTCTCAGGGTCCTGGAGTGGAGCACCGCCTCAGTCTCCATGCTCAGTGGGGAGCCTGCTTGTCCCTCCCCACCCCCTTTTGTGCTCTCTCTCTCTCTCTCTCTCAAATAAATAACAATCTTTAATTTAAAAAAAGGAATTATTAATCCCTCTGGATAGGTTTCCTTGTCTCTCTTAGACAAGACTTAATAATTTCCCCTTTTCTTTTCTTTTATGTATTTATTCAGTGTTTACCACATGCTTGGCACTCTGCCAGTGTAACAGAGCTGTCATTCCTCACCCTTAGCCCCTTACCTCTTCTGTGAATCACCTGCAGACAATTCCTATGTGTGCAGATGGCTTCCCGTGTCTTTCTGCTTCCAGGGCAGCCTTCTACCAATAAGAAACAAGTTGCTGGACTAATGCTCCGGGACAATTCTGAAGTGCATTCCATGCAGTCATTCAGAATGAGCTCCATTTGCCCGCAGAGGTGACCCACTCATCCATACACACTCTGTTGGCTTTCCATCCTTTCCTTTTCCACTTTTCCTCTCCCTCCCCATGCTTTCGAGGATCACCCCTCAAAGAAATGACTTGCATTCAATTCCTTTTCTCAAAATTCTCCTTCATCTGAGAATATAACCCCTATCTCTTTCTTTCACTTAAATGGTTCCTGACAGGGCACCTGGGTGGCTCAGTCAGTTGAGCATCTGCCTTCGGCTCAGGTCATGATCCAGGGGTCCTGGGATTGAACCCTACATCGGGCTCCCCGCCAAGTGGGGAATCTGAACCTGAATTCCTTGTATCTGATACTCTGTAAGTCAATGAAAGTGGGATTCTTTTAAGCACCATTGTGTTATCAGAGCTGATTCACAGCCTGGCATGCAGTGGGTACTCAATTAATACTGTTACCTGAATGAGTAAGGCAGAATTAGAGAGTAGGAACTGTCTAGTTGCCTGCGAATATCTATAAACAATTATGAAAAATACCTTTGGGGGCGCCTGGGTGGCTCAGTGGGTTAAAGCCTCTGCCTTCGGCTCAGATCATGATCTCAGGGTCCTGGGATCAAGCCCTGCATCGGGCTCTCTGCTCAGCAGGGAGACTGCTTCCTCCTCTCTCTCTGTCTGCCTCTCTACCTGCTTGTGATCTCTCTCTCTGTCAAAAAAAAAACAAAAAACAAAAAACTTCGGAGTTTTATGTCAGTATGAAGTAATACTGGGTTTTGCCAAAAAAAAAAGCAACAATTTCCATTTTAGATTATATTAAATTTTAACAAAAAGAATTGTGGTCTTTCAACCACAATGTGAAAACTTGTAACTTTAAAATTTTTCTATGACTGGGATGCCTGGGTGGCTCAGTCTATTGTTTCTGACTCTTGATTTCAGCTCTGGTCATGATCTCAGGGCTGTAAGATGGAACACTACAATGGGCTCCACACACAATGGGGGGGTCTGCTTGAGATTCTCTCCCTCTGCATCCCTGCATGCACGTGCATGCACTTACTCTTTCTCTCTCAAATAAATAAATAAATCTTTTTAAAAAACTGGTCTTAAAATTTTTCTATGACTAAAATTAATTTTTATTATGAGCCTATGTCAGGATGCCTTAACTGCAGGCAATAGGAAATCCAACTCACTCTGGCTGAAATAATAAAGAATTTATTTGCTAATGTAAGAGGAAGTCCAAAAGTAGGGAAGAATTCAGGGTTAGTATAGACGCTAAATTATGTCATCAATGACCAGGTTCTTTTCACTTTTCTGTTCTGCCATCCACACTGCTCGCCTCAAACTAATGCTAGTCCCCCTCATGACTGTAGGGTGGCTGTCCAAAACAATGGGGGCTACAAAGACATCTTGTCTGAAAGAATGAATGATTGATTCCCATTGGTTGCTGTGAACCTTCCCAGAAACTTCCACACGGTTGTGTCCTCATAATTGCTCAAATTTGGGTCACTTATCCATTCCTGAATTATAATTAATAGCAAGGGGTAATTGAAATTCTCTTGGTCTAATCAGGTACGTCACTGGAGTCTGGGTCTGTTGCTCGAGCTTCATTGCTGGTATTCAGTGAGAGAAAAGGAATAGATACTGAGGAGCTCACAACAGTATCAAAAATCAAGGATCTGGGTAGGTGGTAAACACTTCCTTTCAGTTAATTCAGTATCTCTGTGCTTTGCCCCATTCTTGGGGGAGAATGGGATTTTGGAAATGCCATAACTTTGAGGAAGCATCCTGGTCTGGTTGTCACCCATCCCCATCAGTGTTCACTGAGACACTGTTGTTCATATCTGGTTTTCAGTCACAGGACCTTTTTTTTTTTTTTTTTTTTTTCCTGTCCCTCTCTCTCCTTCTCATGCCACTCTCTTGAGTAAATGGAATTACTCTGTTGAGGCACATGGGGAATCAGGCGAGATTTTTTTCATGTACACTTGGGATTTTAAACTCAAATGCCTTTAGAGGCAAGTCAGGGATTTTGAACTCAAATGCCTTTAGAGGCAGGTCAGTATAGTAGATCAGGTATAAGATAATAGGGGTAAGGACGGAAGAAACTAGAGGGCATGCTCCACTCCAAGTCATTCAAAAATCAAATTGTTTAAAAATTCTGTGTTTGCCAAACAAGACCTGCTCGTAGACCATATTCAGTCCGTGATATACTTCACAATGGAATGTTGCCCCTTCTCAAGGTCCTGCCTAGGACAGGATACAAACCTTTCCTGGATTTGGATCTTCCCAGCCCTGGATTTGGACCTTTCGTCCTCCATGCTGGGGCTTGGTCCTGGGAAGTAAACAGGTGTGCATGTCCTTTTTTCCCAAGGAATCGTTTCCACTTAAATTCTCCTCTGAAGGCAACTGGGTGGCTTAGTCAGTTAAGCATCTGCCTTCAGCTCAGGTCACGATCCCAGGGCTCTTGGATTGAGTCCTACATTGGGCTTCTTGCTGAGTGGGGAGCCTACTTCTCCCTCTACCTGCCACTCCCCCTGCTTGTGTTCTGTCTCTGGCAAATAAATAAAATCTTTAAAAAATAAGAAATAGGGGCGCCTGGGTGGTTCAGTCATTAAGCGTCTCCCTTCAGCTCAGGTCATGATCCCAGGGTCCTGGGATCAAGTCCCGCATTTGGGCTTCCTGCTCAGCAGGAAGCCTGCTTCTCCCTCTTCCACTTCCCCTGCTTGTGTTCCTTCTGTGGCTATCTCTCTCTGTCAAATAAATAAAATCCTTAAAAAGTAAAATAAAATAAAATAAAATAAAATAAAGCAAAACAATAAATAATAAATGAATCCTCCTCTGACTCTCCCCTCTCTCCAGCCCAGGGGATTTTTCTTCTCTTTTTAAAGATTTTATTTTATTTATTTATTTATATTAGAGTGAGCAAGAGCACAGAAATGGGTGGGGGAGGAGGGGAAGAGTGGGAGGGAGAGGAAGAAGAAAAGAATCCGAAGCAGCTTCTGTGCATTGAGTGTGGGGCTCAATTCCATGACCCTGAGATCGAGACCCAAGCTGAAACCAAGAGTCAGACCCTTAACCAACTAACCCACCCAAGTACACCCCAAGGAGATTTTTCCTAGTCCAGGGTATGGAGAGTAGGAAGTCTTCAACCATTTGCAGACTCCCAAATCAGTTGTATTATATAAACACAAGCATGTTTTCCACTTCTGGGGGCTTAGCCCCCCCCCCAAAAAAAAGCCAAGAAAAGACTTGGTTTCTCTCTTCTGCTGCATTATTTCTTTCTAAGATGATGGGCATAAAACTCCTTAGCTATTACATGAAGAGGGAGAAGGATCATGGTTTGAAATATGGGAAAATATTATCTTGCTATATTAACTAACGCTGCTATGTGCTATATTTGAAATTTGTCAAAGCAGTAGATCCTAAAAGTTCTCATCACAAGGAAAAATACATTTTTTGCACTTATATGAAATGATGGATGTTAGCTAAGCTTATTGCAGTAATCATTATGCAGTATATGTAAGTCAAGTCTATATGCTCTCTGCCTGACACTTACATAGTGCTGTATGTCTGTTATAGCTCAATAAAGCTAAAAGAAAAAAAGTAAAAATACACTATCCTGTTACAGAAGAAATAGTGTCCAGAAGAAGAGACTGCTTATCAGACTACATCTGGAATGCTTAATGCATTGCTGTGTATGTCACTTAGAAGAACATAATCATCCAAAGAATACCCAGTGTGTGAAGGGATTCTGAATCATATTATACGAATATAATCAATAGGACTTCTGCACAACATTTAGCATTGAAGACTGAAAATGGAAGAGTCGAGATAGGCTAACTTATGCTGGGATAATAACTCACCTTAAAAATCTTGGTGGTTTACAACAATGAAAATTTGTTTTTTGCTCACGATACATGTCCGTCATGGTTCAGTCTTTTGTAGGGAGGTGAGGTCATCTTTACTGTGGGAATTAAGCCATTTGCTGGCCATTGTTCAAAGAAAAAAAGGTCAATGGGAACCCCAGCTCTTAAAATTTCTGCTTTCCTTTGCCCAAATAAGTCATGTGGCCACTCCTGAGATAACGGGGTTGCAGGGGTGGGGGGAAGGGGGTGCTCTTTCATTAAGGGAAATCAGAACATTTCATGGACAGAAATATAATCTATGTGGTAAGTCCCGTGTCATTCTGTTTGGGGATCTTCTGTGGTTCATCTGAACTCCTGGAAATTTGCATAGTGCAAAATGAGATCTATTAGATGGCATGGTAATATTCAGTACATAGTAGCTATTATTGTTATTATTATATTCCATTAAGAAGGGAAAATTCTTTCCATATGTTCTTCTGAGGCTGAACAGGAGAACGCTCTGGTATTTCTTACATAAGCAGCAAAAAACACACTGTTGTGCTAGTTTCTAGCAGGATACCATATTACTTAAGGAATGCCCGAGTAATTCAGGATATTTAGCATAAAGAAGAGATGCTTTGGGGTTCCTGGCTGGCTCCGTTGGTAGAGGTTGTGGCTCTTGATGTCAGGATCATGAATTTGAGTCCTACGTTGGGTGTAAAAAATTGTTTCAATAAATGAATTTTAAAAAATTATTTAAAAAAAGAGAGAGCTTCAGATACAAGACAGCTGTGATTTAATTTTTATTTATTTATTTTTAAGATTTTATTTATTCATTTGAGTGAGAGAGAGAGTGCTAATAGAAGGGAGAGACAGAGGGAGATGCAGACTCCCTGCAGAGCCGGGAGCCCCCAGCTTGGGGCTGGATCTCAGGACCTGGAGATCATGACCTGAGCTAAAGGCAGACACTTAACCATCTGAGCCACCCAGGTACCCGAAGACAGCTGTTTTTTAATATATGAAATTCTATGTGAAAACAAATTATACATATAACATGAGGATAGCCCTAGTAGTAGAATAAATTGGTCTGGCCGCGCTTAATTCTTCCAAGAACCTGGCTCTAGTGCCCTGAAGTACTTTGTGCTTTGTGGGGGTTGAAGAACCAATAATAGTGAAACTGACACTTATATAGTGCATATCACAGGCCAAGCATCGTTCCAAGCCTTGCACATCCTAACTCATGTAGGCACAACAACCCTATGAGATGGAAACTGCCTCTGTTCCCATTTTTCAGGTGGAAAAAATGAAGCACGGTTGAAGGAACCGCTGGTCACAAATCTGATAAGAGGTTGAGCTAAAGCCTGACCTTGTCACTCTGTCTGTAGAGCCCATCCTCTTAACCCTTGTGCCAACTTGCCTTTCCATGCTTAGAATTCACTCGGAAACCCTTATTGAATCAGTCTATCTTAAAACTAGTGAATGCCTTTTTTTTTTTTAAGATTTTGTTTATTTATTTGACAGACAGAGATCACAAGAGGCAGAGAGGCAGGCAGAGAGAGAGAGAGGAGGAAGCAGGCTCCCTGCTAAGCAGAGAGCCCGATGCGGGACTCGATCCCAGGACTCTGGGATCATGACCTGAGCTGAAGGCAGAGGCTTTAACCCACTGAGCCACCCAGGCGCCCCAGTGAGTGCCTTTTTGACCTTTGTTTCTCCTCTGGGTCTCCTGTACAGCTCTCCGACAAGACATATCTTTTAAATGATATTCTGTTTCTACCTTTTTGGTTTATCTCTCAGAATGACTTGTCCCTAGTGACCTCTCCAACAAGTAGGGTCTATGATCTGGGTTGGGGATCTAGGAGCCACATTTGGGACTTGCGGGTTTGGGACTAGCCACATTTGTGGTAGAAAGGTGATGGTGGTGGCAGGCAAGGACAGTTGGAACTTGACCCTAGAGCTGGCAGGCGGCCTGTGGCCATGTGAAGAACAGAGTGGGGATGCCATTCGAGAGCCAGATCAATAGCGAGCCAAGCATCAGATCCAACGGGTCTGGCAGCAAGACCAAAACCTGGGACACAGCAATGATTTGGCTGTTGGTTGGCAGCAGGATGCGGACAGATGAACTGGCAGGTTCAGGAAGGGAAGCTGTAAGTTAAAACCTGTGGAGATCCCTGAGAGGGAAGTCCTAGTGAGATGAGCCTTTTATAGCTATCTGGCTGCTGATGGAGACCACCGGTCTGCACACAAGTGACTTTCTCTTTGTTAGTATTTCTCTGTAGACCAGCAGTCTTGTTCAGAACCCTTCTGACACTCTTTGGAGCCTCTTCACTCAAGTACGAGGGAGACTGACTAGGGTTTGTTGTTGTGTGGTTTGACCCTGAGATGTACGTTCAGATCCCAGCTCTGCCACTTATTGGCTCATGACACTGAGGGATAAAATACCCAGCCTTGTCGTGTGTTAATTTCTTTATCTATAAAATAAAAAGATAACAATGTTACTCCAGAGGTCTCTGAATCGGCATAGCCCAGTGATTAAAGAGCACCGGCTCTGAAGTCCAGATCCTTGATTTATGTCCTTAATCTTCCACTAATGGGTCTAGGATCTCAGGCAAGTTTCTTGCTTCAGTTTTGAGGTCTGCAAAATGGACACACAATAATAAGCTACCTATGTCAGAGGACTATTGTAAGAATTAGTATTATATATAATGTATAATATAAATGTTCTTTATTGCCCTTATCAGAAGAACAAACTTAAAAGGCTCCCACCAGTGGGACCCAATTCGAATAAACTCAGTATTCAGTTCCAGTCCCTCCAACCAGCTGGAACAGGAAGAACATGCATTCCCTCTGGCAGTTGATTTACAACAGAGGAAAGACACACCCAAAGACATTTCATCTCCAGAAATGCCTACTAACTCCAAGGCAACTTCCAGAAGGAACTCTGCCATTGATTGTGGTTAGGAAGGTGGAGGGAGGAAGGAATGATACAGGCTTGTCCATGCGTACTACCAAATGTATCAATCAGAGAGCAAAGTTCTGAGCAAGACATCATCATTTTATCATTATATATGGAGGGTAGAGCATAACTGATTGTTACTTTGCTTGCGGGGATTTCACAGGGAGAAGACCAAAGGTGGTAGTTCCATCTCTCCATCTCTTGAGAGAGGCCCTCTACGATAGACTGTTATTCTAGGAGCGATTTGTAAATTGTTGCTCATGGAGAATAACAGGTCATGCCAGGTAGACAGGAAGAGTGTTCATTCCATTCATCTCAGTTCCTTCCGTAACCACTTGCCCTGGGAACCTGTGTGTCTGAGAAAGCAGGCTTGTCGAACACACGTTACTGCCTCTTTTCAGCAACTGTTGAGATGTTACAGGTTAATGACCTGGCGAACTAGTAAAATTGGGGGATAATTCCTTCACTTGTAAGAATTTACCTTTGTCACAAACAATGCCATGTTAGTGTTTTAGTCACCATTTCTTCTCTCCGTGCAACCTTTTGGCCTCTTGAGTCTTGAATGAGTGCCTGCAGGGAGAAGGCAGCAGGCACACAGGGCTGGGTATTTCCCCCCTTCATCCCATCATTCTCCAGCTTTCTTTTCTGAATCTTGATGTGTTGGAGTAATTAGCCTTTCTTCTGTCTGCCCAGAGAAGCTCCAAGAGGGCAAAGAGAAGTCGCTTTGTCCATTCATTCATTCAGCAGTGAGTCAGCTGTATAATAATGTCTGCCCCTCGTGTCTGGTCTCTATGCCTAGCTGTGTGGAGGCCGTGAGGAAAAGACGAAGGCGCTATGTTCAAGGAGCCTACAGTCTCCAACAAATATAACAGAAGTCAGCCTGAAAGATGGTGATGAAGAATTGATAGCTGGAAGAACAGCGGGGGAGTGGGGTGCTTAATTTTTGAAGTGGGATCAGTATACAATCTGTGATGGGTGGTTGGGGTGATGGCATCCTTTAAAAAATGCTGGTGAGTTATATTTTAAAGGTACACTTACGAGTACATTAGAGTATATGACATGCATCCTTGATGATCCAATAGATAATTTCACATGGGACCAAAGATGATTCTAGGTGGCATGTGGATCTGGCTTTAGATACTATTAAACTGAAAATTACAAAAGGGGTGCCTGGGTGGCTCAGTCATTAGGCATCTGCCTTTGGCTCCAGTCATGATTCCAGGGTCCTGGGGTAGAGCCCCATATTGGGCTCCCTGCTCAGCAGGAAGCCTGTCTTCTGTCTCTCTCACTCCCCCTGCTTGTGTTCCCTCTCTCACTGTGTGTGTCTCTCTCTCCATCAAATAAAGAAATAAATTCTTAAAAAAAAAAAAGAAAGTATTCCCTTTCTAATTCTATTTTGAGCTATGTGATTACAGATAGAAAATTTCATTTAGATGCTATCTGTCTCAAACACCTCTCTATGAGTTGGTAAACACCCTCCCCCCGACCTTTTTAAATAAAGACTAAGTTCAGAAACTCCACAGGCAGACAGTTAGAAGAGTCCTGCTAGAACTTGGTAGCCTTATTTTCTTTTTCTCCTATTTATTTTAGTGTGTCCTTTTACTTATGGTGAGTTGCATTCAGGTTTTTTTTTTAATAAATTATTTAAGCAAATTGAGTCGATACTTAAAAAAACATGATAAGTGGGGCACCTGGGTGGCTCAGTGGGTTAAGCCGCTGCCTTTGGCTCAGGTCATGATCTCGGGGTCCTGGGATCGAGTCCCGCGTCGGGCTCTCTGCTCAGCAGGAAGCCTGCTTCTCTCTCTCTCTCTCTCTGCCTGCCTCTCTATCTACTTGTGATCTCTCTCTGTCAAATAAATAAATAAAATCTTTAAAAAAAAAAACAAAAAAAAACCATGATAAGTGGATAAGAACCAAGGTGGTAAAAGGTTATGGTAAAACTGTGACAGTAATACGGAAATGATGAATATTTCCTAAACAGGGGCACTGCAGTCCGGATAGGAGAATCTGATGAAGGGATGTGTAAAGTGAGATCAAACGTGGACTGTGGACTTGGCATTACCATCCGGTGAAGTTGCAGGCAGGCACCTGGACTTGATGTCCAGTGTGTTAGGAGGGGGAGGGAGATTGGCTAACATTAACAGAGCACTTATTACAGGTAAACTGCTGTATGTTTTTGAGGCTAGAAAGATGAATAAAATTGGGCCCCTCCTCTCAGAGTGAGTTTCCGGTTTGTCTCTAGGGGAGACAAACACGGAGATGTATATTCCTCTGTACACTGTGATAAATACTACCAACAGATTTAAAACCCTAGGCAAAGGAAATAGGAAGAAATTGATTATATGAGTGTATGTGTGTTAAGAATAGTTGCCATTTATGGAGTATCTTCCAAAGGCCAGGAGATCTGCTATACTTTGTCACATTAGCTCATTTATTCCTTACAGTTAAGGAACTGAGATTGGAGAAGCTAAATAATTGTCCCATGGTTAATAATAGTGATGATGTTCGGGGTGCCTGGATGGCTCAGTGGGTTAAGCCTCTGCCTTTGGCTCAGGTCATGATCTTAGGGTCTTGGGATCATGCCCTGCATCAGGCTCTCTACTCAGCAGAGAGTCTGCTTTCGCCTCTCTCCCTGCCTGCCTCTCTGCCTACTTGTGATCTCTCTCTCTCTCTCTGTCAAATAAATAAATAAAATATTTTTAAAAAAGTAATAGTGATGATGTTCACCACTGAGTACTTAATATATGCCCAGCTCTGTGCTACATCCTATATGCACCTTAGCTCATTTAAGCCTCCCTACTAGCCTAAGAAATAAATATTATCTCCCTTTTACAGATCAGGAAACCAAGACTCACAGAGATCAGGAGACTTGCAGAGTTAGTGAATGGTGCTGTTGTAATTTAATCCCAGAGGTGTTTGACTCCCAAACCCATTTCTTCCAGTTCTGCGGCTTCCAATCAGCCACCCAACCATAGGAGCCCGATTTGGCTGTGCAGGGGGAGTACGTCACAACTCTTTCTGTTTCATAACATAAGCTCCTAAACTCCTCAAGCACTAAGTCCTATGATGGTGTGAGTGCCTAATGCTGTTCCCTGAAATTATAAGGTGATGTTGACAAATGCATTTCAAAAGTAGGCAAAAGAACTGGGTGATAGGGAAGGCGGGCTATAGTTCATCTAGTTTGTGAGGGCTAGAAACTATTTCCAGTGGGAACTCACAGAATCAATGCTTGATAGAGACAAAGGGACCTTTGGGAGTACTAAATCCAATGTCCGCATTTTAGAACAAGAAGAGGTTAAGGGCCAAAGTTCCCACAGCAGACAGAGGAGCCGGGAGGCCACACAGCAACCCATGTCTAAGTGCTCAGTGTGGTAGAGCAGTGGTTTTCAGAGTGTGGAAACCATACTTTCCAAGTGCTGATTTCCAGATTGGCAGCCTCAGCATTAACCCAGGAACTTGTCAGAAATGCCCACCTCAGACCCACAGATTGAGAAACTGCTGAGGAGGGGCTCAGCAAATCTGTTTTAAACAAGCCCTCGGAGGGATCCTGATGCATGCTGTGGTCTGAGGAGGGATGCAAAGTATCCACTATATAGGATATAGGATATGGAGGGAAAGGGAAGGGAGATTTAAGTCACCGCCACATCCCGGGAAGTTCTTCTCTCTCTGTCTGTTCCCAGGTGAAGGGCTGGAGGGGCTCAGTTGAAACAACCTCCTCACGTCCACAGCAGACTCCTGAGATACCTGAGACCAGGGGATGAGCCTATTGAACAAACGCTGGGCGGAGGTTGGGGGCCTCCTGTGCTCTCAGGCAGACGGAGGCTAGGCCTTGTCTGGCTGGCTGCCTATGGAGGAGATGCTGGAGGAGGGGGCTTGGGCTGCCAGAGGCAGAGAGAAAGAAATACTCCGCCAGGCTCTTGCTTACTAGGCCCCCTTGCCCCTCAGAGGATGCAGCCAGGACTCTACAAGTCTCTTCTCCAGGCTGTCCCTCCCCATTTGTGGTTCCATTCAAAACCCTGCAATGCATTTCCCCAAAGCTCAGCCTGTAGAAGGAGGAGAGGGGAAGGTCGCAAAGATGTATGGAAGGCTGAAGATTTTTTTTTTTTAAGATTTTATTTACTTATTTGACAGATCACAAGTAGGCAGAGAGGCAGGCAGAGAGAGAGGAGGAAGCAGGCTCCCTGCTAAGCAGAGACTGGGATCATGACCCTGGCGGAAGGCAGAGCTTTAACCCACTGAGCCACCCAGGTACCCCAAGGCTGAAGATTTTTTATTCTGAAGGGACGATTTTTATCTGAGCTGGGGAAATAATAGAAACTGATGTGCACTGAGGATGGACTAGAGACTCAAGGGCTGGCAGTTATCACACTTGGCGCCAGTAGGAAATGAAGGCTGTGAGGAACAGATTTAAGAGAATATGGAGTGGGACTCGATGTGGGGCTGCATCCCAGGACTCGGATCATGACCTGAGCTGAAGGCAGATGCTCAATGGCTAAGCCACCCAGGCGCCACTCTGCCTGCTTGTATTTCCTCTCTCGCTGTTTCTGTCAAATACATAAATAAAATCTTAGAGAGAGAGAGAGACTATTGAGTGGGATACGCAGGGGAGGGGAAGGAAGATAGCACTCTTTGGACTTGGTGAGTTGTGACTGTAGTGCCAACATCCTGGGCCCTGCCTGAGGTCCTGAAATCAGCTGGCTCTAAGAACTTGAGCGCCGGTGAGTGATCGCCCCCTCCTTCCTCCTTCGGTAAGGAGCTTGGGCTTTGGAGTCAGGCTGGTGAGGGTTCAAACCGCCGCCTGAACTGTGTGTTCCACCAGGGCAAGACTCCGCCTCTTTGGTTTACAGCTATATGCCAAGCGCCTAAAACAGTGTCTGGAACATGGTAGGCGCTCAACAAACATTTCTTGAATGAATGGCGACACACCAAGCCTCCTTTTCTCATCTGTGAATACTCTATCTGGACCGGTTGTTGCGCAAAGAAATCGCCTATCCCTGAACTTGACGCACAGTAGGCGATCAACAAGTTGTATTTTTCCTTCCCCTCAGCAGCAGACGGGGTCCGCAGGCGATGGTATGAGAAAGGTCCATGTCCCCGCGCCCCCGCAGCCCCCGCAGCCCCCGGGGGCCGTGCGGGGCACGTGGGCCCAGAGAGCGGGGTGGGAGCGGAGCGGCGGGGAGGGGAGGGGGCACCGGCCGGCGACTCACGCGGAGCGGGTCTCCCCGGCTTACGTAAGGCGCGAGTCCCGCGCGGCCGGCTGGGGCTCGGACTGGGGGCGGGCGGAGGCGGCGCCGCCCAGCGGGATTCGGGCTGGAAGCCTTGCGGAGCGCCGCGTCCCAGCCGAGGTGCGTGTTTATTTGATTGCTTCGGGTGGAGAGGCGGCCGGACTCGGGTTCCCCGAGGCAGGGAGCGCCTCAGCCCACCCTCGGCGGAGGTGGGCGCTGGGCGGTCCGCGCGGGCGGCGGGCGGCGGCGACTCCGGAGGACTGACAGCCGCTGGGGAGGGGCCGCGGCGCAGACTCAGCGCTGCCCACGTGCGAGGGTCGGGGCAGGGCTCAGCCCCCAGGCCGCCCGGTGCGTGGAGTCACCGCCCCTCCTGGCTTCCCCCTCGGTGGAGCCTGGCGCTGGGATGCCAGGCCGCCTAGCCCCTTCCTCGAACGCCGCGTGGGGAACGAAAGAGGAAGGGCTGGAGGTGGGCCTGGCCGGGCGGCCGGCTGAGTCCCAGAGGTCGACCCCGCCTGGGGCGGGGACTCGGGACTCCTACGGAATCGCGGCGTGGGGGCGAGGAGGGCGGGGATGGGTAGCGTGGCGCCTTTCTCCGCCTTCGAGCCGGCCCCGGCGCGGGGCTGAAGGGAGGGGTTGTCTTCAAAAGTCACTCCTTCCCCCTGCAGGGGCACCCGGCGAGTCCGCGCGAGCGGAGAGTGTCGGAGGCAGAAGGAGCAGCAGCAGCAACAAAGTTCCCGGGGCTTCTCCGAGGCTGCTGTCCGGGTTGCGTGTTTGGCCGCCCCCTCCCTGCCTGGCGAAGGCAATGGCTTCCAAACTCCTGCGCGCGGTCATCCTTGGGCCGCCTGGCTCGGGCAAAGGCACCGTGTGCCAGAGGATCGCTCAGAGCTTTGGCCTCCAACATCTCTCCAGCGGCCACTTCTTGCGGGAGAACATCAAAGCGAACACCGGTGAGGGGTGCGGGGTGCGGGGGCGAGGGGCGGGGGTGAGCCGTAGCGGGATCGGGTTAGAGCCGTAGCGGGATCGGGTTAGGTCGGGTCTCCTAGATCCCTGGGCGCCCTTCCCCCGCCCGCGTGCGGTGGTGCAAGCTCGTACGTGCCTGGGAGCATGCAAACGGTGGCCCACGGCCGTGCGGCTTAACCGCGCCCCTGGAGGAGGCCGAGGCCAGCTGGGAGGAGGGTGGGAGGTGCACGGGGCTCCTCCCGTCTTGGGGAAAAGCCGGTAACTACTCAGACAGCCGAAAAACCCGAGCCTCCCGCTCGCCCTGCCTCTTTAAGGCAAAGGTCTCTGTGCCCACACCTTCCCCGCATCCCCGGGGAACTGGAGCGCCCCCTGCTCTGGCCGCCCACCTGTGGGAGTCGGGTCCCGCTGCGCGCTGGGGAACCTGTGGCGCTGCGGGTCTCGCAACCGCGCGCTATTCCTGCCCCTTCGCGCCGCCCCGGGCCTCGGGACAGAGCCCTGGTGGCTTTGCAAGGCCTGTCTGTCCGCTGACGCCTTCTAAGGTAAACTCTCACCACGAACTCCCCCTCCTTCCCAAGCCGGGGCCTGGCGGTTGGGAGGCTACGTAGTAGGAGGCTCGATCTGATAAATTACCTTTTAAATCCTGCTTCCCTGGAAATGGCTTCTTGAGAAAGTCTCCCTTGGCTGGCGTCGTGGATTCGGGGATGTAGATTGCCTGATCCTTTCGTCTTTCGGTGGGGCCCTTCACCTTCCACCCCACGTCCACCCCAGTTCCTGATGAACTGGCATTGGAAGGCGCGAGCTGGCTGTTGGCGCTGCTAGTGTGTAACCCTTCTGGGATGCATGTGCTCATAATTAGCAACTCCTTTACGAAAACTTGTTACTGCAGACGGGGTGCTGAACCTTCGCTGCTGTCCTTGGAGGTGACCAGGGTGGTTATTGCCCATCGGTGGGCTAATTATCCAGAGATCTTCATTACAGAAGCACACATTAGTTTGAAGAGGTGGGCGGACGACTGTGCTGGGAAACGGCATAGAAGCTAGGAATTAAGATACATCTCCAAGGCAGAGTTTTATTCATTATCTCTTAAGCTATTGCAAAAAGCAAGCTTTTATTTTGATTCTCAGAAAGACTGGGCCTCCTCTCCCTCCTCTCCCCAGCCTCTGATGGTGTAGAGTTCTGTGTACCAGGTCGTACCTTGAATTTTTTCTCACCTCAATTGGGTCTATTTTAATTTTAATACCACCTTTAGCTGCATTTTATCCTTTTTGTTTTGGAATGCAGTTTGGGGGAAGAGCAGTGTGAGAGGGAAGGCTGGCTCTCAGCCGGAGGGTTTTGTGATTGGCTCCGGTTTCTCTGTGGTAGGGAGCCAGAGGCAAGGTGAGGGGAGGAAACGGTGCAGTGGCTTTGAGCCCATTCCTTAGCATTTTTTTGTACCTGCCTTGGGAACTGGTTTCTTTCTGTTATGAAGGACTGCACCTTGTCCATCCCAGACTTTATTAGTGGTGCCCTTCCCATTTTTAAAGAGAATGTGATGGCAAGTAGCTTACTTCTGAACTTTCTTAGAGGTTTTGAAGACTTTCCAGATGTTTTCCCTTATTCTCACTTAAACATTTTTTTTTTAACTTTCCTTGTTTTTTTGGATTTTAGTTTCTGTTCCCTTTCACATGCCTTCATTGTTCCCAGAGTTTCTCTCTGCTGTAAGACTGTGACTGTTTAGATTTTGTTTTTCTCTTGGGAGCTAAGTAGTTTTTGCATAAACCAATTTAAAAACTGCTTATCTGCTAAAGAGAAGAAAAACGGAGAGCAGCAATTTCTTTTCAAAGTGGCTTGTGTCTGGTGGACTTGGAGGGTGTTCTCAGATTATTTTTCTCACAGAAGGTTGGTTCTAAGAGTCTTCAGGCTCAGTGCCTGGTAAATAAAACATTCCACAGTCTATTTTTCTGTTACCTGCTGTTAGCTTTTAGCTAATTTTCTGGTAGAGAAATACAACAGCCCCTCTCTAGGTACCCCTTTATTAGAGTTGAAGGTTTGAAGGAGCGCATGAAGCACAACAAAAAATAAAATATGGGTGGGAACTTGAGTTGGAAAGTATCTCAGGCCATCTGCTCCAACCTTGCTTCCAGCATACTCCTGTCCACACGGCTTTCCTGCAGCCACTGCCTTCTGAAAAGCTGCTCATCCAGGGAAGGAAGAGCTACTCACTGCTTCTAGGAAGTCTTCCCTTATCTGCCCTGACAGAATTCATTTCTTTACCCTGCACCTAGCTTGTTGATGCTGTCACGTGTGGTGTGGCAAAAGTCTGTCTGATTCCTCCCGTAGATACTTAAACCAAGTACCTGTTATGTGTGGGACAGTGTTCAAGGTACTGAGGGCTGTAGCAGTATTTAAGATAATCCTGTGCCCCTTGTTGTCCCTTCTACCTTCAGTATGTTCCAGTTCCCACTAAAAGAGACTTCAGGGTCAGAGATATGGATGGCGAAGTACCTGGTGCATAAGGAGAGTTCAGCAAGTCTGTGTTGAAGGCAGAGAAGTCAGATAGCCTCCAGTAATTGAGTCCATTCTGTTTAATTAGCCTTGACTTATGGTAAAAGTCTGTGTTTACTATGGATCTGAGATTAGCCTAAGATAGTTGTCACTCATTGGCTCTGCCTCATCTGCCTGGAGCAGTATTGCTGAGACTTAATCAAAAATTTTATTTTATTTGAAGGATGTTGACCCGGATGCCTAGATGGCTCAGTCAGTTAAGTGTCTGCCTTGCCTTGGGCTCAGGTCATGATCCCAGAGTCCGGGGAGCAGGCTCCCTACCCAACAGGGAGTCTGTTGCTCCCTCTCATTTTCCCTCTGTCTGTGTGTGTGCCTGCAGGTGCTTTCTCTATCAAATAAAATCTTAAAAAAAAAAAAAAAATGAAGACCCACACCCAAATCTTTGGTTCTCTTTGGTTTTCTTTACTTTGCTTAAGTAAATAGAAGGGATAGTTTTCATAGATTGACAGGAGGGAGGTCCTACACTGTGTCACAAGGAATGTTAGCTTTTCTGTGTATGCGCATGTACACACGGCCAACACTTAGTAGTGAGTCCTAGTAAAACGCCTTATCTCTTCTGTTGACTAAAACCTCCCTCTGAAAGGACGTGAGAATCCTGCTTTAGGGGTTGGACAAATACTGGCATTTTTTAAAAAATCACATTATTCTGTACTGGATCTACTCTCTCAAGTGCAGGAAAATTGGCAGATTTCCATTTGGAAGCATCCTGGACTTGATTGGCAGAAACAATGTTCAAGAACAAACCTGTTTCTGCTCTTAATATTAACTGCAGCTCTTGCTGGGGTTTGCAGATGGGACCAGCATTTCAAATTCAACTATGGCCTGAGCCTCTTTTCTTTGAAAAGATGACCTAGTTCAGAGGGCTCAGGTTTTTGTTTTGGGGTTTTTTTTTTTTTTAATTTGTTAAGTATAAATGTGTCTTATGTAAGAGTGAAAACTTCTGAGCGTTGGAAGATAGAAAGGTTGTATTCGAGAGACTTGACAGAGTTGAACAAGGTATCTGAAATAACTTTAAGTAGTTAACCTTTGTGTGGATCATAGAGTGTCTTGGCGTATTATAGGATTTCTAGAATATTCTCTGTTCCTTTTTCTTTCTTTCTTTTTTTTTTTAAGCTTGGTATAGCCCAGGTCACGGCACCGAGGGAGCAGAAGGCTAACTGAAGACAAAGCACATGCTGGCACCCTGACACCCCCCCAACCGCACATGCTGGCACCCTGACACCCCCCCAACCCCGGATGGGACAAGTGTGACATTCTTCCAGGAATCTCCCAACTGTCTTAATGTTAATACCTTGCTAGAGGGAAAACAACCTTAACTTGACAACGGCAAGGCCTCTGGGGTCTTGTAGGTATCTTATATAGGTCCGTCCTCTTTAACATATGAAAGTTCTTTTAAAACCCAACTCCTGAGAGTATAAAATCCCCATTCCTCAAGATCCTGGTGCAGCAACTCTTTATGCCCATGGCTCCTGTCCTGTCCTCATGCTTTAATAAATGACCCTTTTGCACCAAAGTCTTCTCAAGAATTCTTCAAGAATTCTTGGTGGTTGGTTCGAACCTCACCTGTATCCCACAACTGTATCAAAGGGTCTGACCAGTTAGGGGCATCTCTTGTTTCTACAAGTCCCCTCTACAACTTATTTTTTCTGGCTTCTTTGAGGGTTTTTATGGGTGTTGGAAGAAAACTATTTGTAACTTTTTTTTTTTAAGATTTTATTTATTTGAGAGAGAGCATAAGCAGGGAGGGGGCAGAGGGAGAAGCAGACTCCCTGCTGAGCAGGAAGCCAGATGTACTGTCCCCAAAGCATGTGCTTTGGCCACAGGCACAGCCGAATCTGAGCATTTTCCCAGTGTGGTCATTTCTTTTTTTTTTTCTTTTAAGATTATTTGTTTGAGAGAGAGTGCACCCACTCACAGGTACTGGTGTGAGCACAAACAGGGGAGGGAGCAGAGGGAGAGACAGAAGCAGACTCCCTGCTGAGCAGGGAGTCCTCTGCAGGACTCAGTCCCAGCACCCTGGGATCATGACTTGAGCTGAAGGCAGACACTTAACTGACTGAGCCACCCATGTGCTGCCAGTGTGGTCATTTTTAAAAGATTGGAGTCCTGCCTTGTAGAAAATTTGGAAAGCGTGAATTGGATTGGATTTTAAGGCACTGAAAAGTAACTGAAGGTTTTGAATAGGGTACTGACACGAATGCATTTACTTTCTAAAAGTTGACGTTTGGGATGCTGTGTGAAGTTAGTCGCGTTAAACAGGAGTGGTACCAGTGAGACCAGTATAGACTAGGAGAGTGGACCATGGCTTGGGTTGGGCAGTAGTGGTGAAGGCAGAAATGAAGGACTTTAGGAAGTGTATGAAGGCCAAGCTGACTGGACAGAGTGAGTTGCTTGGTAGGGGTGATGGAGAGAAAGCAGCCCACAATCAGCCCTAGGATTTTGGCCTGAGCACCTTGGGTGAATGTAGCTTAGCGTTGGACTGGAGCATGCCTAACCAGTCTGGTGTGAAACATTTGAGTGACTTGCTGTATAGTATGCTCTTATGAACACCACTGTATGTGATTCATTGGGCAAATACATCTTCTGTGGCACAGGTTACTAGAAGTAAAATGACTGGACCAGAGTAGTTTTTAAACTGTAGAAGAAGAAGGGAATTTCAAGCTTAGCTTATGAATATCAGTCAAGGTCTTGGCATAAAAGTTGATAATAGATTCTGATTTGTTCATGTACCACTTTGCTTACTAAATATTCTGTGTAAATATAGATACAGATATGGATACATTGGTACACATGTATTTAAACTCTTTTGTATGTTTTTTTTTTTTTGAAGATTTTATTTATTTGATAGAGAGAGATCACAAGTAGATAGAGAGGCAGGCAGAGAGAGAGGGGGAAGCAGGCTCCCCGCTGAGCAGAGAGCCAAATGCGGGGCTTGATCCCAGGACCCTGAGATCATGACCTGAGCTGAAGACAGAGGTGTAAACCACTGAGCCACCCAGGTGCCCCAATGTTTTTCTGATTATAAAGATAGTATATGTAAGCTATCAAAGGTTTAGGAAACCAAGAAAAATAAATAAGACAAACACTTTAATTCCACTAACTGGAAGGAAAGAAATGCTGTTAATACTTTTATATACAGTGTATCCTTCCAGGTTGACTTTCAAGACTCTACTAGATATGGGGTGCCTGGGTGGCTCAGTAGGTTAAGTGGCTGACCTTTGATTCAGTTCAGGTCCTGACACTGAGTCCTCTTTGTGCTCTGCACTGAGAGAGCAGTCTGCTTAAGATTTTCTCTCTTCCTCTCTCCCTGTCTCCCCTGCTCTTTCCCTCTCAAAAAAAAAAAAAAAAAAAAAAAAAGAATATGCTGTGAATTACTGTTTTGAAAATTGCTTGCTTTACTTTTATAACAAATCATTTAATATTTTCCAGTGCCATTATAGTCTGTTCTTTAATGTAAGTTTAATACCCCTTTGGTATTTCAGTATAACATATATATATATATATATATATATAAATTTTTATTTATTTATTTGACGGAGAGAGAGATCATAAGTAGGCAGAGAGGCAGGCAGAGAGAGAGGGGGGAAGCAGGCTCCTTGCTGAGCAGAGAGCCCAATGCAGGGCTCCATCCCAGGACCCTGTGATCATGACCTGAGCTGAAGGCAGAGACTTAACCCACTAAGCCACCCAGGTGCCCCATTTTAATATAATTTGTATCCCATCTTTTAGTTTTCAAGAAGGTAACACATGCAGATGGTAAAATTTTCTTAAGGATTGATTTATTTATTTGAGAGAGTGCACGCACACACACACACACACACACACACACACACACACAAACTGGGTGGAGGGGGGAGGAGTAGAGGGGTAGGGAGAGAATCTTCAAGCAGACTCCTTGCTGAGCATTGAGCCCAACATGGGGCTGGATCCCAGGACCCTGAGATTATGACCTGAGCTTAGATCAAGGGTAGGATGTTTAACCGACTGAGCTATCCAAGGACCCTGAGGGTAAAATTCTCAAATTAATACACTAGGAATGGTGTGGAAAGTCTGTTTCCCTACCTTGACCCCTCCTTCCCCAGTTACTCTCTATAGGGATAGGTACTAGTTACTTTTCTTGGATGTTCACCCAGAGAATTTGCATACATATATATAGTATGTATAGGCAGAGCAGTAGCCTCTTTTTTTAAAAGGTACAAATTTGGGGGCACCTGGGTGTCTCAGTGGGTTAATCTTCTGCCTTCGGCTCAGGTCATGATCTCAGGGTGCTGGGATTAAGCCCTGCATTGGGCTCTCTGCTGGGTGGGGAACCTGTCTCCCCCCGCCCCACCCCCCACCGCCTGCCTCTCTGCCTGCTTGTGATCTCCATCAAATAAATAAAAATCTTTAAAAAAAAATTAAAAGGTACAGATTTATACTTTGTTTTTCAGGTCTTTGTTTAAACTTAGCAGTATAGATTAGATGTTGGTTTCTACGAGCAGATTATCAGTTTACCTCATTCATTTTGAAAAATGGCCACATGCTCTTTCTGCACAGCTGGACTGTAGTTCTTCTAACCAGCCATTCTCAGACATTTTAGTCCCACATTTAAAACTCATTGAGAACTCCATAGAGTCTTAGATGCAGATTTTTAGATGCTAACTGTACTAGAAGTTAAAACTAAGAAAGCTAAAAAAATACTATGGATTCATTAAAAGTAATAATAAACCCATATGAACATGTTTCTATGAAAAATAACTTTTCCAAAACAAAATCTGAGAAGGGTAATGTTTTTTTCACAAATGCACAAATCTCTTCAATGATTTGCTTTGTCATTTTTTTTTTTTAAAGCTTCAGTTTGAGAGAGTGCACAAGCATGTGCTTGTGTGCAAGGGAGAGGGAGAGAATGTCAGGCAGCCTCTGGGTTGAGTGTGAGCCCCGCATAGGACTGGATCTCACAACCCTGAGATCATGGCCTGAGCTGAAACTGATGCTCGACTCACTGAGCCACCCAGGTGTTCTGAAAGCTGGATTTTTATAAAGTCAGTTTGTATGCTGCATTGTGTTGGTTAAAGTACTAAAAGAATATTTGGCTTCACACAGACGTGTGTAGTTAGACTTTGAAAAAGGGAACTCACCGCTGAAGGGCTGTTCGTGGACCCTTGGTGTCCTTGGACCACACTTGGAGAACTGCTGATTTAACTAGTCTTCTGTTGATAGAATTTAGGGTATCTACAGTCTTTTGGTATACAAAGCATGCTTCCCTGAACGTCCTAGTAAATAGGTCTTTTCAACAAATGTGTAAGTGCCAAGCACTGTTGGCTTGTGGGATACAAAGAAGTCAGACAAGGTCTATTTCCTTTTTTTTTTTTAAATGATTTTATTTATTTATTTGACAGAGGGAACAGAAGCAGGGGGAATGGGAGAGGGAGAAGCAGGCTTCCCACTGAGCAGGGAGCCTGATGTGGGGCTCAATCCCAGGACCTTGGGATCGTGATATAAGCTGAAGGCAGATACTTAATGACTGAGCCACCCAGGTGCCCCAAGACAGGGTCTATTTCCTGAAGATCTTCTGAGTTGATAGGGAGAGGCAGGCAAACCAGGAGAAAGTAATGGAGGCTGTAAGATGTGCATGTGTAGGTCCTGTAGCACATGGGCAAGTGTGGCCCACCCAGCACTGAGCAGGCGGTGGAATTAGGGAAGGCTTTCTAGAGACGACTGCTGAGCTGAGTTTTGATAGATGAGTCCCACTACCAGGTCAAGAGATGGGATGGTCATTGCCACCACATAGCTGCACACTTTCTAGAGCTTTCTTGTGGCCCACAAGAGATCATTGCTTCTGTGTCTTGATCGCATCTTTTATGTTATCATTTTGTCTTTATTCACCTCTTTACTGTCAAAGGAAAGGGTAAGCTTTCATTACTTGGGCTTGCCTTTGAGATGCACACATTACAGCCACATCATAGTTTATGAAGCTTTTAAACTGCTGGTTCAGACTCCTCGAACTCAGGCGACGGCACCTGATCGTGAACCTAGTAGATTGGGTACCAGTCTATTAGCGGCACATCCACCTGTTCCAACGGACATACCGCTTTGCCTCGTCCCTTAAATCTACCAAGTAAATTGTGAAATGGTATATTAGGCTGGTGTGCTCTTTAACACCCTGTGTGTAATCCATGTTGTGAGAAGATTTAGGGACTTGGAAGTGGTTTCTCTTAGTATTTTATGATGGGTTGGATGGCTCGATCATGTATCATCTTTCAGCAAACTAGTTTTTTAAAGCATGAGCAGGTAGTAGAGGCTTTGAATTACTCTGGTTCCCCCTACCTGCCTCGCTTCAGTGTTAAGTTCTCAGGTTAGCCTTTAAGACATGGTACGAAAGGTCTCACTTGTCCAATTTCACGAGGTGCAATTAGATGGCTGACGTTATATTTTAACAGTCTGATGTCCAAGTTCTAAGAGTTCTTGTACTGGTTAAACGACAGGCCTGGCAGCAAATATCCCTTATTTAGCCAGAAAGGCTGATAGTACTGAAATAATGCAAAGTCACTCCTGCTCATCAAATTCCCAAAAGGCTAGAAATCAGTTATTTTCTGTTCTTCAGCACTTTCTTACTGACCAGCCGCCTGTGACTTTGGCACTTTGTAGTTCTTGTGACTTGGTCATTGTAACTGACATTTGCCATGGGGGTCGGGGAGGTCGAGCTTATGCTAGGCCCTGCGCTGGCTAATGTATGAATATTGTCCTCTAGTTGTCGCACACATCTACAGAGCAGTTGTTAATGCCATCATGTTACAAATGAAGAAATGGCCTCAGAGCTTGCTGTACTTTCCTTAGGTCGAAGAGCTAGTTAAATAGAGAAGCTGGTATTCAAACTCGGGACTCCCTAGGTAGGGTTAAACTGCCCATTAGGTCATGCAGGGACTCCATTACCTAGTGAAATACCCCCTCCCTGCCTTACAAACAGCACGGGAGGACCGTGCACTATAGCTCACTGGTTCACAAGTATACTGAGCTTCAGAAGGCTCTTCAAGGCTAGGCTAGAGGTACGTGGTTTGTTGTTGTTCTTTTCCTAAAACATTTTTATTTAAATCTAAATAAGGAAGCCCTGACTTCCTCTCTCCCCCCAAAAGAGCTCCGAAAGTTTCTAAAATAGAAACTTGACGTAATTGTGAGGAGGTAGAATTGCTTTTCATTCTAATTGTTAAGACTTCTAGCGTAATACCTGAACCCACTCTTTTGTTCGTCATTTGGCAGATGTTTCTGTGCCTGCAGTAGGTATGAGGAGGATGCAGAAGTACCCTTGAGGCACTTACTCGGGTTCAAGTTCTAGGTTTCACATGATGTTCCCGTGAGTCATGGTGGGATGTGTGTGTGGGTGAAGTGTTGAGGTCATGGACAAGGTGGGGAGGGCATTGTTCAGGGGCGCCTTTCTCCTGGAGTGCCTCTCACACCGTGAAGATTTTCCACAGCTGTTGCAGCTACACATCGTTTTCTTCCTGAAATTTCTGTTAGACCCATCTGTACCTCTAATACGACATTCATTACCACCTCCCTGTCAGGTGATCTGTTTTGTAACATCAGTTACAGTCTCTTAGCACCGGAATCGTAAACTTCTTCATGTCAGTTCAGTTCAGCAAATGTTTTTGATAGCCTATTAAGGAGGAGGGGAGATGTGCTATAAACAAGGGAAAAATAATCAGGGTAACCCTGTGTACGTTATGCCTTATATCCTGTATACTTTTACCACAAAAATATGGTAGTGCAGTGATGGAGGGTGATTGGGAAAACCACTTCAGCCTGTGATGTGAGGCTGGAGAAGGCCCCTTTGCAGAGGTGATGTTTAAGCTGAGCCCTGAGAAAGGGTAGGAGCCAGGTGTGTGAAGATTTGGGGGCAGATGGGATGGCGTGTGGCAAGACTTCATATAGAAGTGAGCTTTTTCCATGGAGGAAAGGAGGCAGGTGTTTCTGGAGTGCTGTGAGTCAGGAGATGGTAGAAGGGAGACTGTGAGGGTTGGCATAGGGGCTTGAGGGATGATTGGGGGAGTTTGGCCTTTCAGGGCAAGTGGATGAGAAGTGGCTGGGGTTTTGTTGTTACTGTTACTAGTTTTTATGTCTTAACAGCTCTACTGAGAGATAACTTGAATATAGGAACATTTATCCTTATAAAGCATAAAAACCTAAAGCATAAGTGTCCTTAGAGAATCCTGCAACCATCATCACATCACTGCTGTCTAATTGGAGAACATTTTCATTACCCCAGAAAGAAACTCTGCGTCCATTAGTAGTCGTTCCCCATTTTCCCCCTCCCTCCAGCCCATGATAATCACTAATTGACTTTCCCTATGTATGGATTTGCCTACTCTGGATATTTCTTGTAAATGGACTCATACGAGATGTGACTTTGTATCTCGCTTCTTTCACTGAGCATGTTTTCAAGGTTCTACTTTGTTCATCGGTGTAGTTATGTATCAGTATTTCATTCCTTTTTATCCCTAGATAATCTGCTGTCATATGGGCATACCACATTTTGTTTCTTGATTCATTATTTATTTCTTTTATTTTTTTTTTTAAAGATTTATTTATTTATTTGACAGAGATCACAAGCAGGCAGAGAGGCAGGCAGAGAGGCAGGCAGAGAGAGAGGAGAAAGCAGGTTCCCCACTGAGCAGAGAGCCCGACGTGGGGCTCAATCCCAGGACACTGGGATCATGACCTGAGCCGAAGGCAGAGGCTTTAACCCACTGAGCCACCCAGTGCCCCGACTTGATTCCTTATTTAATGGACACTTGAGTTGTTACCTGCTATAAACATTAGTATACAAATTTTTGTGTGCATATATGTTTTCATCTCTCTCAGGTATATATATACATAGGAGTGGAGTTGTTGAGTCATATGGTAACACCATGTTTAACATCTTGAGGAACTGCCAGCTGTTTTCCAAAGCAATTCAACCATTTTATATTCCCACCAACAATGAATGAGGGTTCCAATGTCTTTACATTCTTGCCAACCCTTGTTAATGTATGTCTTTTTGGTTTTCACCACCCTAGTGAGTGTGAAGTGGTATCTCACTGTGATTTCAGTTTACATTTCCCTAAGGACTAATGACACTGAACATCTCATGTGCTGTTGACCATCTGTATATCTTCTTTGGAGAATGACTATTCAGATCTTATGCCCATTTGCAGATGTGCTCATTTATTCCTTCATTGTTGGGGTCTTTATATATTCTGGATACAGGTCCCTGAATTAGGTACATGATTTGTAGATATTTTCTTCCATTCTCTGTTTTTTTTTTTTTTTTTTTTTTTAACCTTTCTTGATGTTTTCCTTAGAAACACACAGGTCTTTAAATTTGATGAAGTCCAATTTATCTTTTTTTTTTTCCTTTGTTGCCTGGGGTTTTTGGTTTCATTGCCTAATGCAAGGTAAAACCCTTGTTTTAAAATGTGGGACTGACAATCAGATTCCCATTTAAATAGATCATCCAGGCTATTTGGAAACTGGATTGGAAGGTTCTGGAGTGAAAGTAGGGAGAACAAACCAAAAAAAAAAGGGAAGGAGAACAGACTTTTAACATCCATAAGTTCTTGTTAAATCAGTGTATTCCAGTACACTTGTCAATAGGAGTAAAAAGTGGTCTCTACTTTTAAGGAATTCATAAGGGCAAAACATACACCCAATTAATTGTTTTATAAGGCAGATTATACTGAGTGCTATTTAAAAAAGAATGAATTTTTTTTTAAAGGGAACACTGAAGTTACTTGTGTAAACTTACTGAGCTCTTTTTGTATCTCCAATGTCTAACACACAGTTAGCGCTTAATCGTTGTTTAATGTACTTCTGGATGACAACAACACATCAGTGAAAGCTGAGGGAGAGATGGCATTAGAACTGAACCTTGAGGGATATGGGAAAGGTACCGGCAGGTTGAAAGTGGGAGCAGGGTGTTATAAGGGTCATATCTGAGAGGAGGTGATTCAGATTAAGGGTATCTTGATTGAAACCTAGAGGTGGTAGAATTATGTAGGCATGGAAATTAGAATTGTCCTTTGGGACTTACATGTAATTCCAGATTGAGTTTATAAATAGGAAGGTGCCTGGGAGTCAGTGCCTTCCTCAAACTCCTTTAGTGGCACGATTGTCGTTTCTCGTAGTATAGTGTGGGTTGTAGTGGAGAGAAAGTGGAGCGTACCTAAGATGGTGGCCAACAGTTTTGATCAGGTATAGGGTAGAAGTAATGGAAACGGGGATTTGGGAGAAGCTGAGGTAGTGACAGTAGCACCTAATAGAATTGATTGTGCCTGCGAATGGTGGAAAGGGCAGAGCCAAATGCAACCCTTCAAAGGGTTGAGCTTCGACGATGGTGGGGAAAAGTGGCCCCATTTAACGAAGGAGGGCAGGCGGGGGTTGGGGGTGATGCCAAGTTTAACACACCTGCAGGAAGTTCCAGGTGGAAGTTCTCTAGTGGGTTTTGGTGTAGCAAGTGATAGGCTCCGGCAGTTGGCTGTGAGGCATAGAGGAGATAAAGTTGGGCTTTGGAGTCTGTCATACCTCTGGCTCCATCTCTTCCTAGCTTGGTAAACTTTGGGGGAAGTTATTTAACTTGATTTCCTCCTTTGTAAGAACCCCTCCTCACAGGGCTGTTGGGAGGATCAGATGGGGTCGTCTGTGTAAAATGCCTGACAAGTAGGAAGGTTCTCTCATTGGTTTGTTTCCTTCTTCCATGGAGTCATAATAATTTGATTTCTTTGAAAATCTTCCTCAGTAAATGTGGTGCTTTGAATGGAATCTCTGGCATAATCCAGTGGGGTTTAGGCAATATATAGGGTGTGTGTGTGTGTGTGTGTGTGTGTGTGTGTGTGTATTGTGTGTGTATCTATTTTGTGTGTGTACATGTACCAGTGGAGCCTACAAGCACTGTTTTTAAATTATTAATTGTCTTGTCCTCCTATTTTTTTTTTTTTAAACTAGTCTTGTTTCCATTCTTGTCCAAACAAAAATACTTACCCTAAAGTTATGTGTGTATGTCTTTTGGAAGACATCCTGGACCCAAAATTGTTTTTTAGAAATTGTGTCACCCTTTTTTTTTTTTTTAATTTATTTATGTATTTGAAAAAGAGAGAGAGCACAGAGACAGGGGAAGAAGCAAGACTCCCAGCTGAGCAGCGAGCCTGATGTGGGACTTGATCTCAGGGCCCTGGGATCCTGTCCTGAGCCAAAGGCAGATGCTTAACTGACTGAGCCACACAGGCATCCCAAAATTGTGTCATTAAGATCAACATTTTTCTACCTTTACCTCTTTGTCTGATTGGATAGATTTTCTCAAGGTCTTTTAATGTTCTGGACTGCTGATACATCTGATTCGGCTTTTGGTTTGCTTTGTTTAAATCCTAAATTTGAACTCAACTGCTTATGTATTTTTTCTTCTGTGGACTTCTGTAGATCTTGGTAAAAATAGCCAATGTAGTTTGTGGGAGAACTATAAAATATCGATTGCGTATTTGAGTACAGCTTCCTAATTTTCTTAAAATGCTAACTATAAATACTGTCTCAGGACACAATTTAGTTTTTCCATGAGGGACATTGATTTTTAACTTGCATTATTTCAGTGGCTTAGTTTTAAAAAAATCAAGAATCTACCTTGGAATACAATGAAAGTGCAAGACCTCCTTCCTGTTGAGCTCAGAATTTTGTTTTGGTTTTCTAGGTTTTTAGGAGCTAAACACTATGCATAACAATGAATGTGCTAAGTTTAATTATTCCATTTCTTAATGTCTTAGAATTGGAAGGGATTTGAGTCCTTCTGTCCAAGTGGCCATTCTCTACTGGGTCCCTTCTGTAGCTGCTGACAGCCAGCTCACCTCCTCTGGGGGCAGGTTTTTTTTATTGCTGGACAGGTCTGATTGTTGGAAGATTTTTTTTCTTTGTACCGAGATGAAAGCCAGTCCTTGAAACTGTCATCCATAAACGCTCGTCCACTTGTCCACCTTCAGTCATTTGGTGTCACACACATTAAATCCAGTAACTCTGCAGACAATTGGAAATAGTTGCTAGGCGCCGCTTCCCTGACTGAAGTCATCTTTTTCAAAGATGACTTTTTCAAAAGAATAGCCCTTGTTCCCTCAACCATTCTTTCCATGATGACTTTTCTAGATTCTTTTCAGCCTGGTTTCATTTTGACCCTTTTAAACTGTAATGGCCTTCATCACTAACAACTGGCCAAATGTGGTAGGACCATTGTAGTAGCTGTCATGGCTTGACTTCTAAATTCTCCTCTCTTGCTAAATGAACACATGATTTGGGAGTGTTTCTGAACAATGTCCTGCGATGTGCACAGTAGCTCAGTTAGCCTTGTAGAACCCACCGTACATGGGGCTGTCTCCGAACCTAAGGGCAGACACCATCTACTCAAGGCTACTCCAGTCTGTAGTCCTGTCCTTTGAGGGAGGGGTCTGATCTTCCATCTCCCCCTTGGTTCATTCTGAGGATGGCTAAAAGTATTAGGGACAAATTAGATAAATACTGGGGGTTTGGTGGAATGACCACTTAGCCTAAATATCGTAGGACATCGATCCATGTGATGAACAAATCATGACTAAATTTGCCCAGGTTGTCATTAATTATGGTTTATTTGAATAGTTTTCACGTATTATTTATTTCCTAAAATCCAGGACTCTGATTTTCTGCTGAGTGCCTTTGTTCATTCAAAACTCTGAGAGGTAGTGTTTGTCTTTAAGAGTGTGGGCTCTGAGCTACATAGCTGGCTGGGTTTGGAATCTGACTTGGTGACCCCTGTACCGCAATCTTGGGCAAAGTCGCTAACCTTTTTGTGTTTACTCATTTATGAAGGAGAGTAACGGTGCTGCTACCTCATGGGATTTCTTCATGAGTATTAAGTTAATATGTGCTAGCAGAGCTGAGGCCATGGTGAGGTGAGTGAAGCACTGTCCTTGGGTGAGATTTTAAGGGGGTGCCCAGAAAACTCAGTAAGTGAGAGAAGTGGGGTTGTTCGGTGCTTTAAAAGGAACAAAATGCAACATTTTAAAAGATAAAGACCAGACCTGACAGATTGAGGCAGGACTGAAATGCGTGAGAGTGAGTTGTATAAATGAGTTGGATTGATTTTTGTTGTGGATTTTTTTTTTTTGCACTAGTTTTGATACTTTAAAATATGGCACTAAAATATTAGTTATCTTGACCTGGAGTTCGGCTTTTTGTTGCCCTCTTCTGTTGTTTTCCCTGAAGTGAGTCCTCAGCCTCTGATCCTAGTTGGCCCGTGTGTGGTGTTAGTTATTAGCGGTTGATTGCAGTGATGTTAGTTTTGTAGAGGAAATGCATTTAAGAGCCTTGTGGAAGGATTCCCCCTCTCCCCCTTGATTGTTCAGTTAGGTTGTCTCGGGGCTAGTCCAGATCTCCTAGTCAAGGTCAGTTTTAGATTTTGAATGTCATGTTATGAACACTGCTGGAGCTCAAACCCTGGAGAATAAAAAATACGTGCACTTAGCTTATGTCGAGAGGAATTCAGCCAAGCCAAACAGCCCTGAAACATTGCATTTCCTTCAGGGCCAGGATCGGGAAAGACAGCCACAGATGGTTGGCTAAGCCGGAGCTGGAACTGCTGTTGGGCGGCGTGAGATGTTCAAAGTGGCAGAAACCAGGAACCCATTGCGGGGTGGGAAGTAGTGTTTCTAGAAGTTAAATTAAGATGATAGAATCTTTCTGTAATTCTGGTTCTGCTCTAGTTTGTCTTCGGTTATACAGACCCGATACAAACATGTTTTGGAAATCTGTTTCATGGTTACTGGCCAGTGAAAGGCAAAAAAAAAAATGTTGCGGGATCCATTTTTAAAGCTTTGTTCTTGACAGTTGAAGTGTTACACAAGGCAAGGCAAAGCTGTTTGTTAGGACATGATCCCTATTAAGGTGCCTGCCTGTCTGCCTGCTTGCTTGCTTTCCTTCCTTCCTGCCTGCCTTCCTTCGTTCCTTCCTTTTGTCTTTTTTCTTTTGGATACAGATTCATCCCATGTTGCTTTTTTACACAAAGTAGAAGGAGTTGCTCTTAAAAGGTCACATGAACTGGATCTTGCTGATATTTTGCATAAAATCTGTGGAGCCAAATAATAGCACTATAGCGGTTACCATGGACTTGTTTAGGTTTAAATTTGCCTGAAGATATTTTATCATTTTGTTTTGAGATTGCAAAGAAGTGGAATCCAGTGATACACTTAAGAAGTGGAATGAGTTTAAAACCCAACTTTCTGGGGCACCTGGGTGGCTCAGTGGGTTAAAGCCTCTGCCTTCAGTTCAGGTCATGATCCCAGGGTCCTGGGATTGAGCCCGCATCTGGCTCTCTGCTCAGCCGGGAGCCTGCTTCTTCCTCTCTCTGCCTGCCTCTCTGCCTACTTGTGATCTCTGTCAAATAAATAAATAAAATCTTAAAAAAAAAACAAAAAACAAAACCAACTTTCTTTTGTTGGCTACCGCCTGACTTTGATGCCTTGCTGTGAAACCGCTCTGCTGCGTGAGTCTGATCATTTTTAGAGACTCCGGGTATTTTCTGGCTTTGCATTAGGAAGAAAAAAAAAAGAGGTGGAAAATTCTTGTCTCAGAAGAATGTATGTCACCTCTGTACCAATTTTTAGAGAACAGCTGTGGCAGCTGCTTTGTTGTCCTCCTTTCATGTGGCAGGTGGAGAAAGTGGGAAAGTTTTAAAGTGAGTTCTAAAATTAGCGTGTTTGGTGGAGCATTCAGTTTCATGTATATGCTGCTTGGAATAACATCGTGAGCCGACGCAGAGACTTGACAGTAAACTTAGGGGTTGAAACCAAGCGGCCGGTACCTTGGTGGCTGTTGGGTTTATAAGCCAAACATCCTCAGATGTCTAGGAACTTAACACTCAGAATAGAGACAGCTGCAGCAGTCAGTCATCGTGAGCTGACAGCGATCCTTGGTTTAATGGGCGGAGTTTAATGTTTCCTGTCCGGTAGGTGACTTATTGAGGCAGGCTGGCAGGGGTCTGAGGGTCCTTGGCTTTGCGCAGGATGGAAATCAAACACGGAAGTGAGAGCAGAGTTTATTGAAGATGTAGAGAGAGGGCAGATATGGACAGAGCATTGGGGAGACTCCGATAGGAGAGAGAGTCTTGTCTTTGCGGGGCCTGGGGGTTTTATTGAGGACTGCGGTCTGGTGTGTGTGCCCTCGCAGGCATCCAAGAACTGGTCTCCATCAGTCACTTATGTCCTGAGCCCCAGGGGTCTTGGTGTCAGGGTGTCTGGAGTCAGTGCTCTTAGAGAACCTTCTGGACAGCCTTTAGATGTTATCTTTCGTGCTGGAAGATTCCAAAGAAATCGTTAACTCCTTGACCTTTACAAGGAGGACATACGTTATCAGTACTGTAAGCCTGTGTAGGGAGAGGGTGCAGGTCCCAGCAAGAACAGAAGCAGGAGAATGAGCAGATTCCTTCATAAGGTACCTTCAGGTTCTCTGTCTCATGACCAGCTCATACTTGGATTAGTTAGGCCCAAGGTGAAATGCAATGTCTTCTTCTCTTCCTCCTCAATGTTTCTTTTCTGCTTCTGGGCCAGCTTGCACTTCGTTGTAAAGTGATTTGTCAACCGCAAATCCTGGTTGTTGGTGTTGAGTCATGATGTGTGGTGTGGGAGTGACTGCACTGCATGGGACAGGCATTCTCTCTGGTGGGCGTGATCTGTAACTCTGGGGAATGGTCTCTGGTGCTTGACGGGTCCTCCAGCATTATCCATTGAATCAGAAAGACCTGGACCCTCACCACCTACGTGGTGGGCACACCGCGGTCTACTCCACCATTTACAGTGCCGCACACTCCCCTATAACCTCTTTCTTAGATGTCATGCTTCTCTAGGGGTCTTCACGTCCACTTTTCAGTCTTGTAAGGGCCACCCTTTTTCTGCATTCCTTCGTCCCCTATTGGCCACTACCTGTATTTTCTTCTCCCAAAGGATCCCTCATATTGAGTTTTGAGCATGATGTTTGGATCAGGCACAAGCAACATCTTGATAGGGCGTATTAGACGCCCCTATCCTAAAACCTGTCAGCCATGCTTCACACACACCCCCTAGTTCTGCCTGCCCATCCCCTAGTTCAGAGTTAATGTGTTACTTTCTTGCTCTTTTCCTTTCTGGAGAATTTGCTTGCTCTGTCTATCTCTCCATCTATCTATCCCCCAGCTTTCAGTCCTCCAATACTTGTTACTTTATTATCCAGAACAGCCCAGGTGCCCAGCTTTCTTTTCTTTTTAAAAAATCCTATATTTATTTATTTACGTATTCAGCTTAAAACTGTTGAAGGAATCCTTTGCACCTTGAGGCTTACTTTATTTTTTTTTTTTTTTTTTTTTTTTTTTTTTAAAGATTTTATTTATTTATTTGACAGAGAGAGATCACAAGCAGACAGAGAGGCAGGCAGAGAGAGAGAGAGGGAAGCAGGCTCGCCGCCGAGCAGAGAGCCCAATGCGGGACTCGATCCCAGGACCCCGAGATCATGACCTGAGCCGAAGGCAGCGGCTTAACCCACTGAGCCACCCAGGCGCCCCTTGAGGCTTACTTTAAATCACGCAGCTGAACAAGACCTGCCCTTGAGGTGGTCTCCTTCAGAAGGGGAGGGTAGATGGTTGAACAGAGGATTCAAGGGTGGGAGGAATTGGAAGAGATCAATGGCTTGAGGAAGCGGAAGTAGGCTTGGCGGGCGTGGAAAGCTGCGCGTTTACTGGACCTTCATTTACTGGACCTTTGGTTGAGTGTAGGCTCTGATCCCACTTCCCTGGGAAGCCAGCCGGAAGCCAGCCGGCACATGGCTCAGTCACTTTGTAGATTCATTTCTTCAGCTGCAAAGCAAGAATAATAATGGTACGGCCTCCGAATGTTGTAAGAATTAAATGAGGTAATGCATATATGGGATTAGAATAAGGTTTGGTCCAATATTTAATTTTTTAGAACGTGCCCCTTAGGTGATGGGGTTGCTCAGTGACTTAAGCGTGTGCCTTTGGCTCAGATCACGATCCCAGGGTCCTGGGACTGAGCCCCTTGTTGAACTCCTTGCTCAGTGGGAGCCTACTTCTCCCTCTCTCTTCTGCCTTCTGCTCCCACCTGCTTGTGCTCTCTCTTTTCTCTCTGTCAAATAAATAAAATACAAGAAAAAGAAATGTGCCTCAGGATAGCATTGATGTAAGTTTCTAGGCCCAAGATGGAACCACTTGAGCCCACTGTGCTATGTCAGCAAACTGAAACTTAGATAATTTTTGTGCCTTTGTAACTGCTCTATGTGACCAGAAAAGCAGTGTATCTTGTCAGCCAGTATCCAAAGAGGCCAGGCCACCTCTGGTCCTTCTCACCGGAAGAAGGTTGACTCTGTGGCCCCACCCAGTCAGATAGTTTCCTTTTTCTTTCTTGTTTTTATCCTATAAAACCTTCCTACGGGGGTGCCTGGGTGGCTCAGTGGGTTAAAGCCTCTGCCTTCCACTCAGGTCATGATCCCAGGGTGCTGGGATCCAGACCCACAGCGGGCTCTCAGCTCAGCAGGGAGCCTCTCCCCCCCCCATCTCTCTGCCTGCTTCTCTGCCTACTTGTGATCTATGCCTGTCCAATAAATAAACAAAATCTTTAAAACAAACAGACAAAAAAACCCTTCCTACCTCCTGCCTCATTTTGTAGTTCTCTGAAAGGAGACTGTCCAGTTCATGTAGTGTTAAATGAAACTTGTTTGTATAACCCAAGTCGTCCTCTTTAATCCTTTTTTCTTTAACAAAAAAAGTTTTTTTTTTTAATTTTAAATTTTATTTATTTATTTGACAGGGAGAGATCACAGGTAGGCAGAGAGGCAGACAGAGAGAGAGGAAGGGAAGCAGGCTCCCTGCTGAGCAGAGATCCCGATGTGGGGCTCAATCCCAGGACCCTGAGATCATGACCTGAGCCGAAGGCAGAGGCTTTAACCCACTGAGCCACCCAGGCGCCCCCCAAAAAAGTTTTTTTAGTTTAAGCTCGCAATTGAGAATATACATACAAATACATAAAACTGACACACCCATTCAAAAATTTACAATATTCTCCCTTTTCGTGTATAAAACACTTCTGTGCATATAATACTTTTTTAGTTTCAAGAAAGCAAAATAGTGGTCTTGACAGCAGTGTGCTCGGCTCTCTTCCAGCACTTCGTAGGTATTAAGTGACGTGCTTCTGGTATTATTTTCCTGTTAACACTCTACTTAGTTTGTCGGTCATTGATTTTATTCAAGTTCCAGTTAGCTAACACACAGTGGTTTCAGGTGATTGAACACTTCCATACAAGTGTGCTCCTTAATCCCCATTACCTACTTCTCCCATTCTCCTGCCCACCTCCCCTCTGGTAACTGTTACTTTGTTCTCTAGAGTGAAGAATCTGTTTCTAGGTTTGTCTCTCTCTCTTTTTTCCTTTTGCTCATTTGTTTTGTTTTTAAATAACACATATGAGTGAAATCACATGGTAATTAGTTTTTCTCTGATTTATTTCACTTAGCATAATACTAACTCCATCCAAGCTGTTGTAAATGGCAAGATTTCCTTTTTTATGGCTGAGTAATATTCCATTGACCGACTTCACTTAGTGTAATACTCACTAACTCCATCCAAGCTGTAAAAGGCAAGATTTCTTCCCTTTTTCGGCTAAGTAATATTCCATTGCACACTTGCACGTTTGTGCATGTATGGTATGTATAGAGAGAGACACCATATTTTCTTTTTTATTTTAATACCCTGTGTTCTTTACCCCTTCATCCATTGCTGGACATTTAGAGTGTTTCCATATTTTGGCTACCGTAGAGAATGCTACAGTGAACATGGGGGTGCAGATATCTTTTTTAAGTTAGCATTTTCATTTTCTTCAGATAAACACCCAGAAGTAACATTGCTGGATTATGTGGAATTCGACTTTGAATTTCTTGAGGAACCTGCATACTGGTTTTCACAGGCGCTGCGCTCTGGTATTACCTGCCATTCTTCTTGGGGGGTGTCACATGGTGATTGCCTGTCGGCCTGCTCCGCCGACCTTACGCCCCCGCCGTGAGCCGTGTCCTACTAGAGCATTAGGAACGGCTGTTTGCCCCGCTCCCCTTTCGGCCTGTGTGACTGTCTGCCGGAGGCTGGCCAGCGGGGCTCATCTTGGGTATTTGGCTGTAGTTCTCCACCAGAGCATTGCCAGAAAGCTGTGAGATAGAAGTGGGATGGAGGGTGGGGGGGAGGGAGGGAGAGAGGGAAGGAGGGAAGACGCCCTCTCGGGCAGCAGTAGCCACGCACCCTGTGGGAGCAGATGGCGGCGGAGGAGACAGCAGCTTCCCTCACGCTGGTCCGCTGCCAGGATCCTGCACACACGCAGCCAGCGAGGTGCCTGGCACAGCCGGATCCACACTCCGGGCCTCGTGTAAGACGAAGGAATTCCTTTTTCTATTGCTTTGAAAGTGAAATTCCTCCCTGTCCTCTGAAAGCGCCAAGTAATGGAGTCGTGCCGAGGTCCCAGGGGAGGCGGCGAGTCTGAAGGTCGGTCCTGCTCCTCCGGCTGCAAGTGCCCAGTGTACTGGCCACCGAGGCCCGCTGGCAGAACGGGAGCCTGAGACGTGAAACGCTGTGGCTCTAAAACTCATTAAGGAATTTGGCACACCTCTCAGATGACTTGCCTTTTCCCATGTGTTCCCTTGGCCAGCTTCTGTTGCTTCCATCCCGATCTGCTTATATAAGGCAGCATGTGGTACTGGGCCAGATGTTCATGGTATGTTTATAAATGCATGTGTTCCCCTTTGGGGCCAAAAAAATGCTCCTGACATAAGACATCCAAAATTTTTTGGCTTCTAAGACTCCCAGTATCTTTTTCTTTCATGATCTATTTAAATTCTTAAAATGAGGTTACTGCACTGTTTTATTCTTTGAATCCGTGTGCAGTGTCAAATAATAATTGATCCGCCAGTGTGGGCAGAAAGCTTCAGGATAAAGAATCCGCTGGACTTCCCTTGCACTTAGATATTGGATCATCTGCTCTTCCAGTAATGCGAACCCCTCCCCTACGCAGAAACTTGGCTTTTGTCCATACATATTTTTAATCTTGGCTATTACAGCAACACACCCCCTGGACCCAGGGGGTACAAAATGAGACTGAGTGAATGTACCAATGCTGCACCTGACCAGAGAGAAAAGAGCAGAGAGGCCAAGCAAAGCACTGGCCCTTATTTGCAGGAGGTCTGGAAGGCCAGATGTGAGGGAGCGCCAAGGTGGTGCAGGCCTGGGGTCTGGTCGGACCACACCCCTAATATCTAGAATGGGTGTAAGGACCTATGCGGGGACTGCCCCTGAAAGCAGGGAGCTGCTCCTTAGTTTCTGAGGTCCATCTCCTCAGCTCCAGTGGAATCTTGGTGGTTGGAAGCAGACTGGTGTGGTTCCACACATACTGGGCAAGCTGGATCCCCTGGCTCCCACACGAGGCCGCAAAACCAGGTGAAGGAAGTTGAAATTCCACCTGGGAGATGACAGAGCGGGCAGGGCCCCTCCATGCAGGTGAGGATACCCGAGGCCATGATGTGTGAAGCGCGTTGATGTGTTCTGTCCTGTGGACAGTGACTTAGAGGCAGAGCTCCAAGAGCCGAGGCCTGATTTTCAGCCTGCTGGTAATTCCTTGAAACATCTTGGCTCTCTGCCTCATTTTGGAGCCATTCTGATGTGTTTAAAAGGGTATCATCCCATGATAAAAATGCAGATGGCAAGAATAAATCAACTGTATGATCTCACATATATGTGGACTATACAAGCAAACAAAACAAAATGATCCTGAGCTCATAGACGCAGAGAACAAATCGGCGGGTGCTAGACATGGGGATGGGGAGGGAGGTGCAAAATGGGTGAATGCAGTCAGAAGGTCCAAGTTCCCAGTTATAAAATAAGTCATGGCGGTATATTGTTCAGCGTGTTGATTATAGTTAATAATACTGTACTGCATATTTGAAACTTGCTAACAGAATAGATCTTAAAAGTTACCATCAGGAGAAGAAAATTTTGTGACTGTGTCTAGTGACTAGTGAAGTTAACTAGTGTCTAGTGAAGTGAACTGTGTCTAGTGAAGTTAACTAGACTTACTGTGGTAATCATTCCCTAATATCTACAGATACCAGGTTATTTTGTTGTACTCCTGAAACTAATATGTTACATGTCAGTTTTAACCTCAATAAAAAAAAAATCACATTACAGGTTTTTTCATTTCTAACCTCATAATTAGTGGTAAAGAGTGCACATTTATACTTTGCATAGATTTGAGTTCAAATCTAGGTTAAAAGAAAGATCTTTTTACTATGAACCTTCTTTTGACTTAGAGAGTGGTTGATTATATAGATTACAAATTCAAATAATGTTAGCTGCAATTTGCTGTGGTTGACACCAATAATAATAGTCCCCAGGATGAGGTAGATACTGGACCCTAAGGCCAAATAGCAAAGGTCAGGCTCTGAAGCTCAGAGCTTCATGTAAAGTCACTGCTCCTCAGGAGAGACATGTGGTCAGCGACTTGCTCTCCTGGAGAGGGAGTTCTTCATCCAAAGGAGTAAAGGACAAGCACGATGAAAGTCTTCCTTTATGATTTCAAAGTTTTGTATTATTTTATATAAAATGAAGTATAAAGCTATCTTTGTTACCTTCTTTGGAAATAGTTTACAATCTTTAATGTCTTGTGATTTATCAAGGTTTTTAGGTAAAGCTTATCTTTGTCACACAGACACCCAGAAGAAGATTCAGCTCAAAAAGAGGGAGAGCAGATTTTTGGTAATCTAGCCTAGTATAACCTCTCACTTGGGATGACTTCCATGTATATACCTGTTAGTGTGAAAATAAGTTCTTCTCTTCACGTCAAACTTTCTGCCTCTTCTGTTAGAGAATATTTTGGAATCTTAATCTCAGAAATCTGTAAGAGTTGACTCATACACATTTTGTGGGTGTTTCAGAATGTCAGATAGCTTTAGGAGGAGCAAACATGCACTTGTAGGAACAGATCCTTTCTTGTGCAGAGGTCAGGCTTGGGATCCAAGTACAACCTGTGCTAAGGATCTTTCTGCACCAGCTTGAATAGACTGAAGCAAGAAGTGTGAGAACCACTGGCAAAGGGATGAAATGTCCATTTATATAGTTAAATCAGATAACAATGTTTTGCTTAATTTAGTAATTTATTTTATGCAATAATTCAATGCCAAAGAATTAAGATAACATTTAAAGGGAACATTGCTGCCTGTAATTTTTACTGTGTGATCAAACACGTTTTTCTGAGTCTTAATGCCTTGAAGTCATGACTGTGGTTACTAGGATTGTACAGTGTAATACATGTAAGGTAAGGCAGGGGGTTTAAGGAGGTGAAAGTTCATCTAATAATCTGTAGAATGTTGGAGACAGGAGGATGAGAGTTTAATTTATTTATTTTTTCAGCGTAACAGTATTCATTGTTTTTGCACAACACCCAGTGCTCCATGCAAAACGTGCCCTCCCTATTACCCACCACCTGTTCCCCCAACCTCCCACCCCTGACCCTTCAAAACCCTCAGGTTGTTTTTCAGAGTCCATAGTCTCTTATGGTTCGCCTCCCCTTCCAATTTTTTTTTTTTTATAAACATATAATGTATTTTTTTCCCCAGGGGTACAGGTCTGTGAATCGCCAGGTTTACACACTTCACAGCACTCACGATAGCACATACCCTCCCCAATGTCCATAGCCACCTCCCCCTCTCCCAACCCCACCTCCCCCCAGCAACCCCCAGTTTGTTTGGTGAGATTAAGAGTCATTTATGGTTTGTCTCCAGGAGGATGAGAGTTTAAAGATGGGATAGTTTTTCATCTCAAGTTAAGTGGTATTTATTGATGGTTAAAACAAGATGGTCTCTAGCCTCAAAGACATTATAACCTGGTGTGAAGGATTTGTAAGCAACCCCGTTTAAGAAGAAGAGTGAACTGTAGGCAGAAATATAACCGCATCTGGCCGTGCGGACTGTGATGAGCATGGACGGGGTGTGCAGCCAGGCCCTGTCATAGAGCCTTGGACAGTGGCACTGCCAGGATTTGAACCCAGGCAGTCCGGCTCTGAGGTGTAAGCTCTTGACCATTACACGAGGTTCAGACGTTTCTTCATGGCTACCAATCACAAGTGTTAGGGAGTGATTAAAAACCATGTCTTTTTGTACTGAAGGAAAAGAAAGCCTGGCTTCGAACAAGGCCATTTGGAGGGTGGACACCAGCCATTTGAAATGAATCATTTGAGTTAGGTGCCAAAATGCCTTTTTTTCCATAATTTCTGCCTTTAAAGGACTTTGATATTGTTCACAGTGATGTTTTTCGTAAAGCTTGTTTTCTTACTAAAAGATTCATCAAAGTGATATCAACGATAAGTCGTTTATCAAATGAAAATTTTCTTCATTTTGTGACAAGTTGGGTGCCAAAGTGTTCTTTTGAGTGGGGGGTGGGGGGATAGAGAACCTGTAGTTTGCAGAATCCTAAAACTGCAGTTCATTTCTGACCATGCCTTTAGGGTGTGTGTGTGGGGGGGGGGCATTCTCAGTAACAAAACTTCTGGAGAGGGGATGATACTGGAAGTGGGCAGTGGTTCCCACTGGTTTTAGGTACTGTTATGAGGAAATCAAGCTTTGTTACAAGGGCCTTTCACTCTGCATTTCTCGCTTGAACAATGAGAAGTACATTGAGTAGTTACTTGTTTCTGGCCTTAGCCAGGCATCTTGGGAATTTGCTGCTTCGTGGACATTTGTCCAGCTCTGTCTTCTGTATCCACTTTGCCCTCACGTTATGGGCAGACAGAAGAAGAAGAGGGTGTGCAGCATGTGTATGTTCCAGAGGATAACAGTTGTGTCTGTACCACTCAGCCTGAGGGATAAGAACATCCCCCAGATGTCCTTCCTCCATTACTCCCAACTGCTATCCTGTATCTCATCGTTACTATTCTCTTGCTTCACTGTATTTTTTTTTTTTGCCATATATGTATGTATCCCTTAGCAGTACTTTGAAGAATACACAAGTTTAATTTTGTGAGTTTTTTACTTTTATAAAAATGGGCAGATTCTTTAGGCAAGAAGACACAAAATTAAACTTTATTTTTATTTATGGTTGTGCCAGTGAAAGATAGGACACCATTCCTAAACCTTGGCTTTGTTTTGAAATAGGCCAGTTTGTCAACAGTTTGATACCTGGAGCCATTAGGAGCATACTAGGGGATGACTGCTGATGCTCCGTTGTTTCCCTGACATGTGGGGGGAATGCGTGACACAGAGCATAGTTGCTTCGTCAATATTTTTGAGCGAAGGGCTGACTTAGAATAGCAAGATCAGTGAACTTCAATTATGATAACTTGCATGTAGTTGTTTTTGATACCTCTTTTTGCAACTGAACTGAACGTGTAAGTCCTCACTGGGAAAGATACATTCCAGTGAAGTGTTTGTACTTAGATCTGATTGTTCTGTGAGGAGTGGCTACCTCTGTTGCAAGAGATTCCGTTAGCCCTGGCCTTCTGGGCATTGAATGGAGTTGGAATGACCCGTCAGTCTTAAGTGCGTGTTGAATGTCTGTTTTGAATAGGTGTGGCAGAAACACTGGTGTACAGATGGACGTGATTACCTGTTGTATGGTGGGGAAGACTGGCGAGATAAATGAAATACGAACCTGATGAGTGCTACAGAGTGGAAGAACAGGAGTGTGTGTGTGTGTGTGTGTGTGTGTGTGTGTGTGTGTATGCATGCGGGAAGGGCTAATGTCATTTGGGGAAGTTGAAGAGGGAAGAGAGACCTGGGGCTGGAGAATAGAGATGGAATGGGGTGGAGCACATAGGTGAAGGGAGAAAGGCTACCAGGCTATAAAAGTAGGCACGGGTCAGGTCTCGGAAGGACTTAGAAGCCACCAAATGGGCAGTAGTAGATCGAACCCCACCAATGCCTGTTAAGAAGGGTTGCAACATGATCAGCTGTGCAAGTTGGTCCCCTCGGGCTGCAGGGTGGGAAACGGTGGCATGAGGTGGTGGGGGAAAAGTAGTGTTAGGTGGGAGCTACTGATCATTAAATAATTAAATCTTTTGATCAAAGCCTAGCTTTAAAGGGAAATAAGATCAGTTTGAGATTTATACCGGAGGCAAAGTGACATTTAGAATTTCAATAACCAGGGGCACCTGGGTGGCTCAGTGGATTAAAGCCTCTGCCTTCAGCTTAGGTCATGATCCCAGGGTCTGGCATGGAGCCCCTGCATCCAGCTCTCTGCTCAGCAGGGAGCCTGCTTCCTCCTCTCTCTCTGCGTGCCCCTCTGCCTACCTGTGATCTCTGTCTGTCAAATAAATAAATAAAATCTTTAAAAAAAAAAAAAAGAAATTCAGTAATCTAATTAGAGCCCTCTTTTTATAGCTGTTTATTGTCCAAGGTTAATGTGGAGTCCTGTGGTTAAACCTCTTCCTTCTATCTCCATCTCTGCATGTATTGTGGATTGCTAAGAACAGAGTGCTCTGGCTATTTCAGAATGGTTCCTTTCCCCTTCCGTGGAAGCTTGAGGGCATTTTTCTCCAGTATTTATTACTGCGGGATCCTGGTGGAGCTCCTGGATGTAAATTTCATAATATTGTGGGGGCCCCTCAGGTTTTCCTGCCTAGCACTGGTTCCCGAGGTAGCTTCCATTTGTGGGTCTCTGCTCAGGTAATACGTGACTCCTGTGTTTGCCTGTCTGTCCCTCTAATCTGGGGGACAGTGGTTTGCCTTGTGTCCTCCCTTTTCTTCCTCCATCCAAGAAGAATGGGTTATTTTTCAGTCTATTCATTTTTTTCTTCCTCTGAGGACAGAGTGGCTGTTTCCAAGCTCCTTACATGCACTCCAGCACACACACTTGTTAAATAATGATTTCTCCGTGACTCTTCCACTTCTCTTCTAATCAGTAAGCTTCTCAAAGTTATTGTTATATCTGTATCTGTAGTGCCTCACATGGTGCCTGGCATGTAGTGGACACACAGAAAATTTTGGTTGGTGAGTGGTGTGTTCCTGAGGAGGAGGAGAATCTTGGCTTGTGGTTCTAAGTGATTGGAGTGACGGGGGTGGACTTGGGGTAAACTGGGGGGGGGGGGGGGTGTCTCTTATAGGATGCTGGCAGGCTTATTGAATAGCTGATTGGATATCTTTGGCACCAAACACACGTGATATAATTGTCCTTTTGTTGGCAGTTTATGGGTTGGTTATTGAAAAAGTACATGCTAAAGAGAGAGAAGACATATTCAAATAAAATTAAAAAGACCTCATTTGCTTTTGCTTAAAGTATTAATGGCACTTGAGGTATGGTCCCATAAGACTTCATTCCATTGGTGGATTTTATTGGACTAAAGTTGATTATCTTGAAATTATAATCCTTGCCTTTGTTAAAACAAACCTCTTTGTCTCCAGTGTCCAGAACTAGGGGAATCATGCTGGCTTTCTGCAATTCTGGGCTAGTATTTTCAGGGATAACATTTTAGCAGCGTTCAGTGGTGAATTAGCTGGCAGATTCTGCCTTTGAACAGCTTCATTTAGTTTGTGACCCATCACCCATTTCTGTTTCATAATTTCATACATTTGTATGGAATATTACTGACAAAGTCAGAGACTGTATAACTTAATTGTGATAACTATTGTTTAATTTTTCTGCCCAAGAGAGTGAAATTCTATGAAATTTGGCTGTTGAAAGTTTTCAGTGTGCTCACACCCATTCCCAGTGTTGAGGCTCTAAGCTCCTGTCAGGTTGGACCAGGGCCTGCCACAGAGTAGATATTTAATCAGTATCAGCTGAATGAATGCAGCGTGGATTCAGAGAGTATGTGAACTACAAAACCAACCAGACCTCCTGTTCTCCAGTTAACCCTCTCAGGGAACAGTGGACCGTTTTTCCTCCTCTTACATGACAGTAATCTGTTTTTCCCGTGTTGAATTTGTGTTTGGAGGTCATTCAGTTTCTGGAATGTTTAAGCTGGCTGTCCTGAGTGTTTAAGAGTTTAATGAATGGATTTTGTACTACCTAAGTATCTCTGTGTCTGTGTGTGTGTGTGTTCGTTCTTGTGGATTTTCTAAAGAAATGTCATTTGCCAAACTGGCTCTCCTAGTTATTTAGAAAAAAGATACTTTCTTTATCACCAGTCTTAATTCATAATATGAGTCTAATATCCTTCCCATTGAACAGCTGACAATGTTTTGTTATGTTTACTGTCCTGAATACAATAATCTATATGAGTCAGTTGATGTGAGTGTGGCAAACTTTAATGTGAAATAAATGAGGGCAATAAAAATAACTTTTATAAAATTTAGAGAGATGGCCAACCTAACAGTAGTCTTAAATTCTGTATTATCATAAATTTTTAAGCTTGGTATTATCTTAAATACACAACTTACTAGTGAGCCTTAAATTCTGCCTATTTGTATATTATCTGATCTAGTTAGAAATTGAAAATATAGGGACACCTGGGGGGCTCATTTGGCTAAGCATCTGCCTTCAGCTCAGGTCATGATCGAGCCCGCATCAGGCTTCCCACTCAACACAGAGTCTGCTTGTCCCTCTGCTTTGTACCCCTGCCCCTCTCTCTCTTTCTCAAATAAATAAAAATCTTGAAATTGAAAATATATATTTGAAATTGAAAATATATATTTCTTAAAGTTACCAAGATTATCTTACTTTAATTTATATTTAGTAGTAATTGAATGAAATAGGATAAGGTGCCCAAAATGTATATTGTTGGAAAATAGGTGGAATGTTGATTTTTCTAATGTATGTAATATAGAAGATGATAATATGTATCTATACATATACACATAATTTTGTAATATATACCATCTTGTAATCTGATGCTTTGTCTTTTCCTTTCTGAGGAAAATTCTTCCAAATGTGGCCTTAATTACTCGTATTCTATTCAGTCTTACAAACACATGATGGATTTTCTTTTTGGTTGTTATGAAGCCTAAAAAACGCAAAGCTGTTGGCCTGTTTTTGGCACTCTAAATGTATTGTTTATTTTTGAAAACATCCTGGCGGTTTATGACTTAGTGTGTATGCACACTAAGGATTCAGGAGCTCTGTAAGACTATGTGTGTCCACAGCCTTTCTTTGGAACACTGCTTGACAAATTGGAGTGGGTATGTGTGTCATCCAAACATGCTAGCATTAGCATTTAACCATACTGCTTTCTCTTCCAAGCAAACTGGACAAGGGCAGATGAAGGTCCTGGTTTTTGGAGGCGGGGGAGGCTGTCTTCTGGCCAGTGCTTGATCTAGTTTGCTGTTGTCGTGAGGTCTTCATTCAGATGGAGATAGACCGTTAGGTTAGGTCGGGTTTGCTCTGGTTTTTGACCTTTCCAGGTTTTCATTCAGATGGGGATTAAGAGGTGGGGTAGAAATTTGACTTTGTATCAGATTAGATGAAGTGTTGTTGGTCCTGCTCCAGAGAAGATCCGTGGTTGCCAAAAATAGTTGGAACCGTATTTTGTGCTTAGCACTTTCTCTTACTTAGTAAATTGGATTCAGATGACCCTGGAAGTCTTCCGCAGACTTATTTTAAACTTGTGTTTGTTGGGTTAACTCAAGGTGATGTGGGTAGGGTGGGTCTGAGGGCCCAAAGAGGGTCCTGCCAGAGCAGCCAAGAGGGTCTTGGACTTTGTGCAGCAGAGAAGCCAAAGGGAAGCTGGTAGGAAGTGAGAGCAGAGTTTACAGAGGATATAGAGAGTGTCTGGGAGACTCTGAAAGGAAAAAGAGAATGAGTCTCCTCTTTGCTTGGGGTCTCGGGTTTTTATTGAGGATGGTGGTCTTGTGTACTTGTCCTCTCAGGCATCCAGGACCTGGAAGAAACAGAGGATGAGTGCTTAGGTGTCCTCTGTAAGTCACTTTCTCCCTGGAGCCAGGAGTCTTGGTGTCAAGGGGTCTAGAGTCAGGGATCTTGGAAAACTTTCCTGGCAGTCCTGCCCCATCTGCCCAGTCACTCCGTAGACGTTACGTTACATGCTATGCTGGACGACTCCAGAGAAGTAATTAATTCCTCGACCTTTACAAGGTAAAGGTAACCTTAAGACCTGTGTAAGGCAGGGGTCTCTTGGAGGTCCTAGGAAGAATAGAGATAGCGAAAAAGCAGTCCTTTCTGGGGTCCCTTCAGTTTCCCTGTCTCAAAAGTACTCTCTCAAGGGGCAGAATGCTGTCGAATGTCACTTCTACTTTAGTGTGGTCCCTTGTCTCCTGCTTGGATTATTGTCATAGGCTCCTTTGCTTTCACCATGCCAGCCCAGTCCAGCAGTCACACGGTTGTAGGCATGTCACCTGGGTCCTGACGTGAGGACTTGCATTTAGTTTAATGCTCTGCTTTTGCCATTTAGAGATTTTAAATGTTTTAACAGGGAGGCTCCATATTTTCATTTTGCACTGGGCCCTGTAGATGAAGTAGCTGGTTTTGGCTGTGGGAATGGCATTTCTAAAACTATGTACTAGGAAAAAAAAAAAAATCTTTCAGTGTCCATACTCCTTAGCCTGCCTGTCTAGCTCTCTTTCTCTCTCTCTCCTGCTATGCTAAAGTCCCTCCAGGTCCACCAGGCATCCCCTTGCTTCTGCATCATTGGCTCCTAGTGTTTCCTTCTCCTCATTTCCCCTATTCGACCTGGTTCATCTCTGTGCATAGTTTAAGATACTGATGAAATAAGACTGAACTGTGAAACCCGATATGTGGCCATCTCAAGTAATACAGAATCATACCTTGTCTTCTGTCTCCCTTGAAAAAGTTGATACCTAGCAAAGTAGAACCATATTTGATCTTGGGATCATGTTTCCATAATAGATGTACGAAAGATGGGATTGATTTGTGTGTGGGGGGGGGAGGGAGTTACCCATCAACTTCAAAGTGTTTGTTTGTTCATTCATTCATTCATTCATTCATTCATGCAACAAATTGTGATGAAGTATCTCATACATACCAGACTATAAACTAAGTACTGAGTATATGGCATTGAATAGAGTATTTCATTTTTTCTAAATGAGCTAATAATATTCTGGTTGGGGGAGATAGAATTTAAAAACACATCAATATATAATAGGTAAGATGTGGAGTTCTAGAAAACAGTGCAAAGTAGGGTAAGAGACTAGAGGATGATAGGGGAATGTGTTTGTCCCTGGGCTGTTTAGATAGGGTCCTGTTTGAAGTGATGCTTAATCAGAGATCTGGATGAAGTGAGGTCTTGATCGATGTGAAATTCCGGGGGAAGGATTTGAAAGGTCCCTAAGTGAGCACATACTTGTGATCACCCAAAAACTGGAGGAGGCTGGTGTGGCTGGAGTAGAATGGGCAATGGAGAGAGAAGTAGGAGGTGGGGTCAGTGAATGAGGGCCTGATTACACGTGGCCCTATAGATCAAGGTGAGGATTTAGGCTTATACTTCCGAATGAGAGGGGAAGCCACTGGAGGATTTCAGTTGGTTTGCATTTTGAAAGGCTCACTGTAGGGGGCGCCTGGCTGGCACAATTGGTGGAGTATCCAAGTTTTGATCTTGGGGTTGTCATATCCAGCCCCACACTGGGTGTAGAGATTACTCTAAAATAATAATTTAAAAAAATTTTTTAAAAGGCTCACTCTGGCTATTCTATTTATGCAAAAGATCCATTTCAGATGCTACTGAGACGTGAACCAAGCTAAGAATTGAGAATTGACTGTTCAAGTAATAGGATTCTTTTGGTTGACTTATATGCAAAAGACCACAAAAGCAGTCTTTTAATCTTGTAGCAAGTCGAGGATTGCTGTAAGTAAAGGACCTACTTTGATCTTAGCTATGAGATCCTTTGTCTATTGAATCTTTGGCCAGTTGTCTGTTCTTCTATGTATTCTATGTCTATGTAAAGGACACTATGTGTCCTCGCTTTGGAATATAACTCACTGCTTTGTCCTTTGAGCTCTGATTTTTCTCTTTTTTTTAATTTTTAAAAATTTATGTGTTTATTTTTAGATTTTATTTATTTATTTGACAGAGGGAGAGAGAGTACAAGTAGAGGGAGAAGGAGGAGTAGACTCTCCGCTGAGCAGGGAGCCGGATGTGGGGCTCAATCCCAAGACTCTGGGAACATGGCCTCAGCTGAAGGTAGACACTTAACCGACTGAGCCACCCAGGCACCCTTTTTTATTTTTTATTCCTTAAAGATTTTATTTATTTGCTTTGAGAGAGAGTGCGTGAAAGGGAGAGAGAATCTGAAGCAATCTCTGCACTGAGCACAGAGACCAATGCAGGGCTCCATCTCACAGCCGTGAGATCCTGATCTGAGTTGAAACCAAGAGTCAGACACTTAACCACCTGAGCCCCCCACCCCCACCCCAGTCGCCCCTGAGCTCTGATTTTGAGTAAGCTGTGCCCTCCTGTTAACCACCATGGCCATCTGGGGCCGTTGTTGACCTTTCTTTCCTCGCAGTGACCTCGTGTGCTCTGCCGCCATCCGCAGAGTTGGCGCGTTTGTTCCTAGCAGTGACTGTTGGACTTGTATGTTTTAGTCTTTGTCTTGGAAGTGACAGATGCTGGAGAATTGTACTGGCAGGAACTTCCTGTTCAGTTAGAAGGGAGAAGTCAAGAAAACCAACACAACTGGTGTTTGCTCTAAGGTGACATCTGAGGAGGGTAGTGTTAATGCCGGAGGCAAGAAATACCAGGGCAGGAGTGGGTAGGAAGGGAAAGGACGATTTGGACACCTTGAGGTGTCAGTGGGAGTACGTATGGAGCCCTCTAGCAGAGAGAGGCGTCAGGGGCACCTTGGCATGCTGTTCTGCATTAGACTCCTCAGTCCAGATGCATCCCACTATCATAAATCCTCATCGGAAGGGACCTTAAACATTCACGTAGCCTCATCATCCCCAGCCAGTTTTCAGAATCCCTCCACAATAGCCCCTCTTAGACAGTCTTTGAATCTCCATTCAGGCATTTCTTAGACAATCTTTTCTGTTCATTTATAATCCCCATAACTAGTCCTGATGAAAGCCCCACGGGATTGAGTGAGGTAGTGACTTTTCAGGTGTCAGGTGTTAGGTATGAGCAAATTGTTGTCATGTCCCTTTGAGTCTTTTCCAAATAAAAGATGTTTCCTGCTCTTTCACTGTCTCCCCATGGGATATTTGGAGCCAGTTCACTTGGTCTGTCACCCTGGAAGATGTATATTTTTTGATTAAAATCTAAATCTTAAAGTTTGGCAGGTGGGACTAAGAGCCGGGCTCTGGGGCTGTCCTGCCCATTGCAGAGTAGGACAGCACCAGACTTGCTAGTTCCTCCAAGCATACGGTCTCACAGTGATTTTTCAGATACAAAGCATACATACCATACAGGTAGAGCCAAGAGAAAAAGCATATGTTCACACAAAAACCTGCCCATGAACATTCGTTGTAGCACTATGAATATTAGCCAGAGGTGGGAATAGTGCCAGTGCCCATTAAACAAAATATGGTACTTCTATACAATGGAACAATAATGTCCTTGAAAACATTATGCTAAGTGAAGGAAACCAGACACACAATACCACATATTATATGATTCCAATTATATGAAATGTGCAGAATAGGCAAATCTGTAAAGGCAGAAGGTAGATTAGTTGCTGCTGCCAGGCTAGATAGAGGGAGGGGGAAATGGGAAGTGCTTGCTAATGGGTACAGGGTTTCTTTCTGGGGTGATAAAAAATGTTCTGAAATTAGGTAGTGGCGATGGTTGCACACTGAGAATGTATTAAAAATCACCGAGTTGTAACTTTAAGGCAGTGAGTGTTATGGTGTGTGAATTGTATCTCAATAAAGCTGTCATAAAAAAGATGGGTATTACTTCCTATCTGAAGGTGAAGATCTCATGAGGATTTAAGGCAAAAACACAGACAAAGTGCTTAAAGCCCAGTGCCTGGTATAGCAGCTTACCTACTATGCTGAGGTAGTACGTTACTTGGTTAATGATTGTTACTGTTACTCTTCATGAAAGTAACACTGTTTAAGTATCAGTAGGGGGCAACTTTTATTCACTGCTCTTCTTGTAGGATATTACCCATAACCCAGTATAGAGTCAGTAAAAACTTGTTGAATGGATGTTTGTTCATAGGCATGTTTAGCCACATTCCTGGATGTGGTTGTCTCTTGGCTGTTGTTTCCTTCAGCATTCCTGAATAAGCATCATTGGATCTGACTTTGAACTACTTGTCCAGTAGTAGTAATCCAGTGCTATGGAGCTCTTCATGGCCCATGTTTCAGTGTTGAAGTTGGAGTTAGGAGTGTAGACTCAGCCTGGGGAAGGAAAGGTTCTTCTACCTTAAATTCACGGTGAAGGTGGGGAGTGGGGACAGAGTGATTTTTGAGCTTTTTTCCAGTAACGTAATTCTGCTTTATGTCTTTACAAGAACATAACTGGCCTGTCAAAAATGTGGTTCTTAGTGGTTCATTCTCCTCTCCAGTTCTCTAGAGAGCAGAGGACTTCATCTTGGTTTAAAAAAAAAAAAATCAGTTCCTAGAAATTTAACAGGTTTAAACTGATAATTTGTTCTGCTGAACCAACTCACGATTTCCACATACAAGAAATGGTTATTTTAAAATAAGATAGAAGCGTTTTTTTCTCTAATTTTTAAAAAATTCATATCCTTTTATGAGCTTGACACTCCACTAATAATAATGAGTTGCTTTTACAACTGTGTGAGGAAGGTGCTATTTATTTATGTTGAGGTTCATGAAAAGAAGTAAACCTGCTTGTTATCTAGCATTCTTTCTAGAAGACCAGTGGGAATGTTTTCTTTTGGTCCCTAAGGAATGGTTGTGCTTCTCAACGTTCTTTTAGTCTTCCATAAGCCATGGACCATGTCATGGATCACATTTCCTTGTTGTCTGAGACTGTTAGGGGGCTCCGTGTCTACTTTGGGGCTCTCCTCTGGGAAGGTACCAGGACTTCTGGACTCCAGCTTTTGTTTCCTGCTTATATCTTCTCTGCTTCATTTATGCTCTTTTGTCTGTGTGTATCTTCAAAAACCACTTTTATAATCCTTTGGGAGACAAATGGAAGACAGGGCTGCTATTGTTGAAACTAGTATTTTAAAAATTACCTCCAGAGCTTCTACCTGTAGCTTTTCCTGCGTTCTCACGGGGAAGAATGGGAGAGGAGGCAAAACTGTCAGAAAGGAGTCCGTAAGCTTTTTTTTTTTTTTTTTTTTTTTTTTTTTGCTAGAAGTTGGTGATATGGCAAAGCAGTCCATAGAGAAGGGTCTTTTGGTTCCCGATCATGTGATCACACGCCTCATGATGTCGGAGCTGGAGAGTAGACGCGGCCAGCACTGGCTACTAGACGGTGAGTTGAGCCCGTGGGTAAGCCGGACCTCTGCGGACAGCGGGTTACGCACACTCCCTTAAATTCTTAAGGCAGTGCTGCAAAATACTTTTTCTTCTCAACTTGCAGTCACTTACTTAAGCATCTTCCAATTTGGCGACATGCTAGAATCCCACTGTGGTGAAGCTGTTGTGCTTCTGTGTCTCCCGACCGCCATCCCTAGAGCCACTGACCGGAAGCAAACCATATACAGAATTCCCGTCATTGTTCCAGTTTCGATGGTACTGGTTGTTTCCGTCACTAAGTTGTCATAAGTATAACTCATCTTAAATCCAAGGTTCCCATGTTCATAGTAGGCCACACAAACTAAAACCACGAGTTACCATTTTTTATTTGTCAGGTTAACAGAGAAGATTTGAAAGTCTTTCATTGAGTGTGTAGGAAATAAATACTTTGAGAGTATATAACGGGCAACCATTGGAGGGCAGTTGAGCAGCCTTTGTACTTCTTGACTCAGCAGTTCCGTGCCGTCTTTCTTCCTAAGATGTATCATCAGAGTTGTGTATTTTCAGCATTATTTGTAAACAGCAAGACACTGGTAACAACCTAAGTATCCATCATAGGGATGCCTCAAACGTTGGTATGTCTGTTAACCAAATAATGCATACCTCTTCGTGGGCACGGATAGACCTGTGAGGTGCTGTCACGTGAAGACGGCTAGCTGCAGGAGAGTGTATGTCATGTACTCTGTTCATGTAAACACGGGAGGATGGTGTGATATTAGTGTATACACGGAGAAATGCGTGCATAAGCAATCTTTGAAAGGATATAAAAAATACCTGATACATCCTTTGATACTGTTTGATTTTTTTAAAAACAGTAATACCTGGACCTGATTTAAACTTGGTTTAGGGGCGCCTGAGTGGCTCAGTGGGTTGGGGCCTCTGCCTTCAGCTCGGGTCGTGATCTCAGGGTCGTGGGATTGAGCCCCGCATTGGGCTCTCTGCTCAGGGGGAGCCTGCTTCCACCTCTCTCTCTGCCTGCCTCCCTGCCTACTTGTGATCTTTGCCTGTCAAATAAATAAAATCTTTAAAAAAAAAAAAATAAAGACTCGGTTTAGTGGTTCCTAAACTTTTTAGGCATGTGGGCCCCTAGATGACAGGTGGGATATTTCCCCTAGGAGAGGAGTGCAGACATTCACACATAACATATCGCACAGTTTTATTCCTCATGAAATTAAGAATCTTCTACTTTAAGTTTGCCCATTATTAAAGGAGAAAAAAAATGGATTGGATGGATTATTTGTCTTGTTCTTAAATAGCGAGATTCCTTGATATAATGAAAATAGAAACTTGATGGCCATGCTATTTCCTAGGAGGAGCACAGAATGGCAGATAATGAGATTTATCTGTAAGAATCTTCTTTCCATTGCAGAGCAGTTGTTTTTAGTTCACACAAGGCACTCAGTCCTATCTTAATTTGGTGAAACTGAAGCTTCAGCAAGTTGGGACAGGTGAAACCTTGGTGTTTGCCAGCCCCAGGGAAGCCAGAGGCATTGTCCTACAGTTAAACTGATTGCCTCTGTTTCTCTTAAAGTCTGGACCCATGAATGTTCAAAATGACTAAAATGGTAGGGGGTAGGTTCTTTATCCTATATCAGTGTTTCTCAATGTATATAGTGTGCAGTGTTAGTCATTTCTGGATAAGAAAACAGACCTTGTGTCATGTTGAATATTAAAAATGGCTAGCATTTATTGAGCATTTGCTGTGTGCAGGAATTGTTCTGAACGTCTGATATTTATTGTTTATTCAGTCCCTACTATAACCATACGAAGTATATACCGTTAATCCCCATTTCATAGATGAGAAAGCAGAGGCTTTAGGTAACTCCCCAAAGGTAGTAAGTGTCAAAGTTAGACACGTTTTCTTTACTTAACTGTAAAAGGACAGTGCTGTTTAGCTCTTCACAGAGGGAGCCATCATGAGGCATCTTCGGCATTGATTTGATCTTAGAATCCTCCCTCTTACTCCCAACACCTACTGAGGCCCTGCAGGATTTGTGCTGTGGAGCGTTCTTTGTGAAAAGTGTTTTTTAACATATATTCCTCACTTTGTAGGTATTCTGAAAAGTTGACTATAATGTGGATCATATCTTTCTATAATTCGAATTAATTTTTTTTAATGATTTTATTTATTTGTTTTACACAGAGAGAGCGATCACAAGTAAGCGGAGAGGCAGGCAGAGAGAGGGGTGGAAGCAGGCTCCCTGCTGAGCACGGAGCGTGATGCGGGAAGAGGAGAAAGAGTAGAGGTTCCACAGGTTGATGAATGGGGTTGGAAGGCAGATACTCTCTGCCGAGGGTCAGGTGGGGTGGGGAAGAGAAGGATTACATAGCAAAGTATTTTCCTGGGCCTGTAAGCAGACACTGGCAGGGTTGAGAAGTCCCTGAGCGGATGGTGTTTGATTCCTTACAAAATGTTAGCACTGGAAACTGTTGAAACTTAGAGAAGTTGTTGAGAGTTGATGAGATCTCTATTTCAGAAAAACTGTTCTGTTAGCCTAGAGGAGGGAGTAGGTGCTGGGATAGGGAGGAGCTAGAGACTAGAAGCCAAGTAAGAGACTTTTGGAATATTTGGACCAAGGGGAGGTTGAAAGCCTGGATTTGAGCAATGGCAGTGGGATGGAAAGGAGAGAATGGATTGAAGGGGAAGAACTGACAGGAGCTCTAATGATTGAGGTTAGCTGCTGCAGCCCTGGTGTTTTCTTTTATTGCCTTCTGATCTTTGAGCTTTTTGTGTCTTTCATTCTTTTTTTTTTTTTTGTAAGATTTTATTTATTTATTAGACAGACAGAGATCACAAGTAGGCAGAGAGGCAGGCAGAGAGAGAGAGAGAGGAGGACGCAGTCTCCTTGCTGAGCAGAGAGCCCAATGTGGGGCTCGATCCCAGGACCCTGAGATCACGACCTGAGCCAAAGGCAGAGGCTTTAACCCACTGAGCCACCCAGGTGCCCCTTTTGGTGTCTTTCTTGGCTGTGGTCATCTTCTCTGCGCTTCTCTAGGCCGAGTTAAATTCTCTAGGTGCTACACGTGGAGTCCTACAAGGTAGTCCTACAGTACTCCTTCTGTAGGGACCTGCCAGGATGCGTGAGCTTTGATGCTGCCACCTCTTGACTGGTTTAAATTCTTTCATTGTGAAGCTTGTCACCTTGTGAAGCAGACTTGGTGTAAACTGAAAAATCTGTTTTAAAAAAGGATCATCTATGTGAAACTTCTTTGGCAAGGCGGTTAGTGTCTCATCACCACGAACCCCAGTTGGGTGGCAAACTGCCCGCTTGAGTCCCATCTCTGCCATTTACTGCCGGTCGGTGACCTTGGGCAAATTCTCTTACCTCGGTGGGCACGTCATTCCTCATTCTCTAACCAGTGTTGGGAAAGGGTCTGTAAGGATGACGTAAGTGAATATAACGTAATGTCCTTAGAGGAATGCTTGCCATAAAATAAGAGCTCTGTAGACAGGATATTTTGTTATTATTATTTGTTCCACTTGATATACAGGTCCCGAATTTTTTTTTTTTTGTAACTACATGAAGTGTCAAGTTCATAATAGTTTAAAAAAATATTGTGTGTGTGTGAAGTTGGAAGTCAGTGTCAGTTATGGAATGCTCCCTGTGCTCTGCTTTTGCCATAACTTTCCTTCTCAGGGCAAAGAACCGAAGTTCTTTACATCACAGACCTGTTTGTAGCGAAGTGCGTCAGTATCCTTGCTGATTTCGTTTGTATCTTTCTCCTTGAGGACCCATCTGGTCACTTTTTTCAGTTGTGATTTTCCTTTAAAGCTCTGGCATAAATCGACTTGGCAAAGTGAGGAGTGTTAGGAATGCCTCGTTCTGTGTTCAGCCTTCAACTCCTTATGTTACAGGCCACATGCTCCACGGAGGACGTGCCTGTCGAGTGTGTAAAGGTGATTGAATGTGAAAAGGTCAAGAAAGGAATTCTGGATGACAGATGACTCATCATCTCGGTCCATATGTCTGTAGAGAGGCATCTGCAAATGGTGGGTGGAAACAAATAGAGTGGATGCAAGCCAAGGGAAGGCGGGAGGGTGGGGTGGGTGGATGGGGAGGCTGAGTGCTCTGTGGCTTGGTCAGCTCTGCCCTTTGCTAAAAATAGTTCCTCACTACCTGACCTTCGCAGTGTACCTTCCATCTGGGGAAGAAGCAGTACTTTATGTGTCAATACACACACACACACACACACACACACACACACACATACACATATATGTATGTGTATACACGTGTGTGTGTGGGGGTTTTTTTCTCCTTTTTTCCCCCTTTCTCCCCCTCTTTCTTTTATTTTTTTTAATTTATTATTTTTTTTTAATTTCTTTTCAGTGTACCAGAATTCATTGTTTATGCACCACACCCACTCCATGCAACACGTGCCCTCCACAATACCCACTACCAGGCTCACCCAAACTCCCACCCCCCGCCCCTTCAAAACCCTCAGGTTGTTTTTCAGAGTCCGTAGTCTCTCATGGTTCATCTCCCCTTCCAATTTCCCCCAACTCCCTTCTCCTCGCCATCTCCCCATGTCCTCCGTGTTATTTCTTATGCTCCACAAATAAGTGAAACCATATGATAATTGACTCTCTCTGCTTGACTTATTTCACTCAGCATAATCTCTTCCAGTCCCATCCATGTTGCTACAAAAGTTGGGTATTCATCCTTTCTGATGGAGGCATGATACTCCATCGTGTATATGGACCACATCTTCCTTATCCATTCGTCTGTGGAAGGGCATCTTGGTTCTTTCCACAGTTTGGCGATCGTGGCCATTGCTGCTATGAACATTTCTCCCCCTCTTTCTTTAATTTCCTTGGAAGTTTAATGTGTGAGAACAGTTTTTAAAAATAGTTTTCTTTAATTTTTAAGACAAATATTCTACTAGAGGAATGGAGTGTACTGTAAGCCTTCTAATTTTATTATAAAACCATGGTTTTGGTTTTTGGGTTTTTTAAAGTCTCATATAAAGAGAGTATTTACTGCTTACTAGGTGATCTTGAGGTGAAATCATAGGTAGAAAACAGTAACCATCTCTTTAAAACAAATATAAATTCTTCACTTTTTAAAAAAAGGACTGGCAGCTAGGTGGGGCCAGTGGGTAGAGGTGTTAGTAATAGAGTTTTTCATTTCTAAATGTGCCTGCCAACCTGTGTATTTAGACAGTAAACCTGCAAGTTCTCAGCTCAGTCCCAATTTATCTCCAGGTAACAAGATGTAACAGAGTTGTCTACCATATGAGTTTAGGTGAGGTATCAAAATATTTCAAATTTGCTGTCAGAGTTTGGTTTCATAAAAAGAAGCATTCAGTGTTAGCATTACGAGTGGAATATAATTTAAACCCTTCGTTGGAATAAAGGTCCCTTTGGAAGGAGAGTCGTCCTTTGGTCCGTGGTGGTATGTTCTCGCCTGTGGTTCTGTGCAGCTTCCAACACGGACTGACTGCTGCTCTCTGTAGATAATTCCAGGATTTTTACATCTTTATTTATTTATTTATTTTAAGCAGAAGGTCAGAGCTGCTTGAATGTGTATAGTGTTTGTGTGTGTGTTTGTTTTCCCTGAGGGTTAAATGATCTCTGACCTGTGCTTTTTCCAAGGTATGTCCTTGTTCAGTCTTGGGTAAGCAAGTAAAAGGTGGGTGCTAGGGGACCAGACTGTGTTGGTGGCCGTGTAGCCGTAATAATCTTCTCCAAGATGACCATCCGTCAGGTTCTGCTTTAAAACAGACTTCAGCTTTTTTTTCTTTTTTATCATGTTCTTAGAAGAAAGAATTACAATACCTGAGACCTATGTTTGATTATACTTTCCAACATGCTTATTAAATATTCAGATATTCTTAAATGATACTAAACAGAATCGTCATATGGGTTGAGTCGCACAGGAAGAGACAATTGCTCAGCAGGGTTAGGTTATGCAGAGTCATGCTGGTGACACCTGATTAGAAATTGAGGACACCCTGCTCTTGTCATAGATACACCCTTACCCAAAGTGTGGCGCCCGTTCAGACTTCATGTCTAGCTGTTGATTCCATTAAACCTACTGTGTCCTCTTTGTTACTGGTCCCAGGCGATTGTGCCAGCTGCTTTTGGTTCTAAGCATTCATAATTCTTCCTACAGCCGAGCGTTTCTGGAGTGCCATCCCTGTGCGGGGCACTACCAAGACCCCACAGCAGAGCAGCATAGTGGGCGGGACCGGCCGTCATGGCATTTAAGATCTGGTGATGATCCTTCCCAGGCAGCGAGGATTGTCTTTGGTTCCTGTGATTTATATCCAGACTTTAAGAACTTTGTTTTTATCCTATGACTTCCCTACATTCAAAGGATCTGACTGAAGAACATGGCAAAGCCTTGGGTCTCTCCTCTTGTTCATTTGGTTGGATTCTTTCCTGAGACCTTGTCCGACCCATGTCCGTTTCTGGTGGCTTTCTTCTGATTGATCCGACTGCTGCTTTGGGATGAGAAACAATTTTAATGTAGTAGGCAACCCTGACTGTGTTTATTCGCTCTGTGATTTTGGAGAATGACTAGATTTTAACAGGGGCCGTATGGAAAACATATGTATACAGAGATATTTGAACACACCCTAGAAATACTTGGTTCAGAGATCAAAACACAGATCGAGCATACATTCTTTTTGTGTGTCCCAGTGAGCTTGGTGATGGTCTGTCTAAGGCGGGGATAGCATGCTTTCTGAGCTTACTCCAGGAGGAGCAAATGCCCCATAAACACTTGCAGTCTAGGACCCTGGGAGCCCCCGTGGAGGGGGTGAAAGGTGAGAGGTAGCACTGAGAAGGAAGGAACTGACTCTGTCTTAGGGGTGAGGTAGGCAGCTCTTAGGAAGGCTTCCTGGAGAAGGTGACACCAAGAACTAAATTTTGAAAGTGAGAAAAAGCACACCTTCTAAATGGAGGGAACATTGTATGCAAAAGGTGTAGAGGTTTTAAACAACAGCAGATAATCGAACAGCCCTAGGGCTTGAAAATATGAGTATGTACAAAGTCAGAAAAGTGGGTGAGGGAAAAAGTTAAACACTTCACGAAATTCAAAAGGAGGGCATTGAATAAACATCAAAGTTAATATTAGAAAATGAGTTAGAAGGAAGTTTAAAATGTAAAACTTTGAGTTGGAAGGAATAACTTATTTTTTAACTTTCTAACCAACAATTTAAAATTAACTAGACTTTCATTTGTTTTTTGTTTGTTTGCTTTGTTTTTAAGTGGGCTCTCTCCATCCAACGTGGGGCTTGAACTCATGACCCTGAGATCAAGAGGCAGTGCACTACTGACTGAGCCACCCAGGCACCCCTAATATTAAGTAGATTTTTAACATCTTAAATTTAGACCTACTTTAGTTCTTAAACTAGGATTTCTCTCTATTGGGGCATGTCTCATACACTTAGAGATACACTTAACCCATTTGCTGTTGCCACTGAGTTAGAAGTCTGTAAAGTAAGGCACAGGGATGAAACTGTCTCCTAATTTTAGATGGTAGGGGAGCTTATTTCCCTAATTCATGAAACCAGTATCTCCGGAATTGGGTGAATTACGAATATTCATCCATAGCATCTGAGGCATGCTTTGCTAGTTTAAGTATGAAGCAATTACCGGGCATTTAGTACACACAGAGCAGCATACCGAGAAAGCAGTAATTTGGGGCGCCTGGGTGGCTCAGTGGGTTAAAGCCTCTGCCTTCGGCTCAGGTCATGATCTCAGGGTCCTGGGATCGAGCCCCGCATGGAGCTCTCCGCTGGGTGGGGAGCCTGCTTCCTCCTCTCTCTCTGCCTGCCTCTCTGCCTGCTTGTGATCTCTCTCTCTCTCTGTCAAATAAATAAATAAAATCTTAAAAAAAAAAAAAGAGAGAGAGAGAAAGCAGTAATGTGTCGGGAAAAACATGGACTTGTAACTCTTATTTGAACTTCGTTATGTAATTTATCAACTGTGTAGTCTTGAGCAAGCAAACTTAACCTTTTTTGGATTCTTTCTTCTCATCTGTAAAATAGTGCGTATGGCATAGGTTTGCGAGGATTGGCTGACAAATGCAGAACTCTTAGTGGAATCCTGAAACATAGTTGGTGGTCAGATGGTAGTTATGGGTTATTACCGATGTTGTATATACACACAGACACATACTGACAAGGGCATAGATGTCAGAACTTAGAATTTCATTAATAAATGGCTGAGAAACTAAAAAGGGTCATTTTAATAAGTAAAGATCATGCTATTCATCCCTCACTAAGCACACCTGAGGAAACTATAGCTAAACAAAATTCCCCAGCCTCCATTCAACCTTACCTAATAATATAAAACAATAATCTAAAACTCTGTTAATTGTCCCCTCACTAGTAAGAGAAACCCAGATTTTGGAAAGATGAGAAAATTGATTAGGGTAAGGAGAAGAGTTAGATGTGACAAAGTGCAGGGAATTTTACCTTTTTTATGCTGTCCTTATAAAAGTGATACATGAGATTACTGTAAAACATTCAAGCCATACGGGAAAATATGAGGAAAAGCAACTGGTCACCTGAAACCCCACTAGCCACAGTTGAAAACCATCATTCTAGGTGCTGTACGTACGCACCTAGAAATGTGTAAGGATGGCACCACACTTTGTGTACTTTTTAAAAGTATTTAATTTTACTCAAAATTTTAATAGTAGCAAAGCTGAAGTGAACCTGAACGAATTCTTACTGAATGTCAGATAAATCTTTCTTCATCACGAGGGATGTTAATTCTTGCGGGGACTCTTGAAGATTAGGAAAGCCACTAAGAGATTGACATGCTTGTTTTTTTTTATTTCACGTTTCAGATTGAGACAGAGAGATACTGTCTTTCTGCAGTGAGCAGTAAGGGGATTAATATACTTCCTCCCACCTCTTCTCCCCTCCCACTGTCTCAGTTTTCACTGGTTTTTGTTGCAAAAATTTATTACAAATTTTCTGCTGTACCTTGAATTTCCTAGTTTGTTTATTTGTCATACATCTAAAAGATGTAAGTGAATTCTGGGCTCTGATTTTCTTACCCATTTCCTTTTATTTTGATTAATCTTTTGGTTATATCTCTGAATAGACGAGAAACCATCAAATTATACACTTTAAATGAGCGAATTGTTCTGCATGTGAATTACATCTGAATAAAGCTGCACTACTTTTAACCACGGCTTTTCCCTTCATCATTACCTTGGCTGGATTTTGTTGGATGTTTTCCTCCCTCCTCCCCTCCTTCCCTCCCAGCGGAGGGCTCATGAGGTGTGGTGTTCCCTGAGTTCTCATGTTTGAAAATGTCTGCTCATCGGTCCGCAGTTCAGCTGGCCATCATACTCCCCGGGTGGTTCTTGTGCCCTTTGGAACTTTGTAGCCATTGTTCCATCTTCTTTAGGCCTGGGTTATGGCCCTGGAAAGCCCTAAGGCCTGTCTTACTTTTTTGAAGATGATTTTTTTTTTTTCTGTATAGACTTCCTGAGAAATTGTTTCTTTCATACTTGGAGTAAATAAACTGCCTCCCTGTTGTCTTCTGTCCTCCCTCCTGTAGCTAGTGTGTCCTTTTGATCTCTAGCTCTTGCCTTTGAAGGAGCTGCTCCTGTATGACATCTTTTTCATCCTTTTGTTCAATTTTTCTATTTCAAGGATGCCAGTTCTATTGGATATTATATTGAATAGTCCTTGTCTTTACGTCATCATGTTTCATTTAAAATTTTCACACTTCTATGTTTCTTTTTGTCTTCATATGTGTTCAGACCTCTTTTCTTTTCTTGAGGGAAGGGGAGAGAAGAATTGTGTTTCTATCCCATAGCCACTTGAGAATCTTTTTACTTTTTTATATGCTGTGTGTGCTGATAATGCAGGGCCTTTCCACTTACTGTTCCCTCTACATGCCGTGCTGTACCTCTACACCGTCCTGGGGATTGGTTCATTCAGATCTCTACACCCATATCCCCTCCTCTCTGGGTCCTAGCTATATCGTCCTAACTGCCTGTTTCATTTGTTCTTCCTACCTTAAAATGTGACTTACGGATTTACCTGCATATTTGATATTTTGTACCTTCCTATACCTACAAGTGTGTTTGACAGGTAGTAAAAGCTTATAAATACATGTCTGATGATAGAGGTGTCTCACCTGCAGCCGGTAGCTGAGCCATGTCAGGGATACTGGGCTTATGTTCTTTTATTTGGCATAAAAACATGGGCCTCTGATGGAGTCATTTACAAATTCCTTTTGTCTCAATTGAGATACAGTGGGACCCATTTTCCCCTAATTTATTTATATAGAGACTTAGGTTCAAAGAACAAGTAAACAGGAAGGGCCTTTCAGCAAAGGATTTACAGTGAACTGCCCCTTCCTCAATGTAGTAGGCATCTTTATTGGGAAAGGGTTCCATGGTTCTAGTATAACTTGTTTAAGAACAGAGATGATAAGCCATGAGTTTTGTCAGTATCCTTAAACAGGAAAAATCATTATGCGGATGTCAGAGAATCTCAAAACCACTTGGAGATTTCCCCAAGAATCCCTACCTAATAGGAATTCATCTTCTATTTCCCTAAGCCACTTTGAAGATCCCAATTTATGATTTAAAACCAAATTTTCTGTAGTATCTATCTTCTATCAGTGGATCCCTCAGTAGTGACGATAGCATATCTAAGTTTTTAAATCATTAACTACTCCTTGAGAGCAGGCCCTGCTTACTGCCGATCTAGGATAAACTCGAGGATGCGTAGTAGAAGAGTTCCAGGTGTCCCTGGAAGATTGCAGTGAGGAGGAAGTAGGTTCCAAGCTCTCAGCTCAGCGGGAACTATGGAGCTCACCCAGTGATACAATGTAGCTCCGTTTCTGTTTGCCAGCATCTGGAGCGCAGCTGTGTCTTACTCTTTTCAACATCTGTTAATAAAAACCGGATGAAGTGGAATATGGAGGTCTTGGATACACGTACAAATAAATATTGTGCCAAAAGATAAGGTAATTATACAATGTAAGCCAGAAAAGGCCCTCATAAAACGGGTTTTGATGGTGATTAACTTTAAGTTGCCACTGAGGCTTCTAGCCAGTGGTATGAATAGTTTGAACGCCTCTGGGTTAGGGAAGACTGTGGAAGAATAACTGCCTGCTTTCAGCTTTAATCTTTCAGTGATTAATTGTGATGGACAATGGCTTGCATATTTGTGACTTGGTTCTTGCTTTCCCACCAGCTAGGAAGAGGTGGATGGTCAGAAGCAACTGTGTTGGCCCCAGGTCCTAATAGACGTAGGAAGGGGGCCTGGTGTTGTGTGGCCTTTTCACAAGCTGCCAATCCCAGGCGGAATTTGGAAGTTGCCCTTCAAAACTGCCTTTTTATTTTCATCACGCGGAGAGGGCTTGCTTTTCTGCCTGGGAATGTGGTGGTGGACTCTGGCTCTGCGCCCTTCCTCTGGAGGAAAGGCACTCCAAATTAGAAAAACAGAAGTGTCCTAGTTCCCTCTTCCCTTGTTGCTGTGACACCTCCTGCTTTGGTTGCCCTCCCTTAGGTTCTTGGCATGGCTCAGAGGAGCAGGTGCCAAGGCCCAGTGGCCGGCACTGCTGGGAACATACCATGTCAGGGATTTAACGACATCTTCCTGCATATGGTGAATCTTTTTGGTGGGGGGAGTGTCTAAAAAATAACCTCTAGGCACCCTAATTAGAGATATATAACATGATAAATTTGGGGAGAAATTTAACTATATAAAATTTCATCTTTCAACATGGATTGGCTGTTTGATTCAGCAGGACATAGCAACCTTTCTAGGCTGGATTAAGAGACAAGGGAGGGGGGGGGATAGCTTAGTCTGGAAGCACGAAGTAGGTTTTCTGTACTCCTGGAGAGAAACCGTGTAACCGTGTGATAAGCAGCATCATGTGTAGTTAAAAGGAGGAACGCAAACTCTGTGCTTAAGTGGGTTCTTGATTTTACTTTACTGATTGGATTCTCTGGTTTCTTCAACAATTAATGGAATCTGTTCAGTTGGATTGGGTTATCTAAAGAAGCTGGAATTCTGCTTTCGTCACTTAGAAAACATGTCTTTGAGGATTACTTTTAGTAAAAATAAAAGCATACCAAAAATTTATTGCAGCCCTCTCTAAATTGAAGAATTATTCATGCTGCCACCTGTTGACAGAATTTGGGTATGCATCTAGTCCACTTGGTCAGTAATCCTGCCCACCAGGAACACCATATCCGCATGGAATCTGACAGTGTCCGGGGCACATCAGGAATAAGCACAACCCCAGCCTTCAGGGAGCTCGAAATTTTTTTTTAAGATTTTATTTATTTGACAGAGAGAGACACAGAGAGAGAAGGAACACAAGCCAGGGGGAGTGGAAGAGGGAGAAGCAGGCTTCCCGCCAAGCAGGGAGCCTGACACGGGGCGGAATCCCAGGCCCCTGGGATCATGACCTGAGCCAAAGGCAAACACTTAATGGCTGAGCCACCCAGCCGCCCCGGGGAGCTCACAGTTTTTAATACGGGCTACAAGCAAGCCTGTTCAAACATGAATACACACCCACAGTTAGAATGGCAGATTCTCTTGGGTCTACCAATGTAACCATAGCTTGTCTAGTCTAAGTCACTTAGAATGTACTTAATGTATGTCATCTAAGTACTTTCATGTTGAGAATGCCTATTCTTATTTAGATGCAGATTTTTGGAGCACCTGGGTAGCTCAGTTGGGTAAGCGTCTGACTCTTGATTTCAACTCAGGTCATGCATGATCTCAGCGTTGTGAAATGGAGCCCTGTGTTCGCTCTCTGTCTCCATCTGCCCCCCCCCCCCCCCCCCCCCCCGCCCAGGACATGTGCACATGCTTTCTCTCCATCCCTCTCTCTCTCTATCAAAAAACAAAACAAAAAACAGATTTTCTATTAAAATATTTCCATGGATCATGCTTTAAGTTCCATATCTACTAATTATTTCTTTTCAAATCCCAATATCCTGGCAGTTTGAGGTACCAAGGAATTGAATCTCATATCCTGAGTAGATCTTTAGAAGAGAAGGCAGATCAGTGTTAACCAGATGTTAACTAAATGTATTAAAGAGGAAAATACCCACATTTTCCCTCACCAGAGTCAAAGTGAACATCTCATGCCCTGATACAGGGACATTCTTGGTTGATCATCAGTTTCCAGTCGTCTTCATATTGTGCTCTTCTGACAGTATATTCATTAAAAAAAATATGTATGGCTGGGTGAAGACACTGTACTGAAATGGTTTAAAATGTGCTGGTCAGACCATACCTTCTCTGACAGTCTGTTCTTGGTGGCTGATGGATGTGAGAATTACATCTGAATTACTTTGATTTTCTCAGCCTACCTTGAGACCCTGATGTAAATCACTTCAAAGGATGCTGCCGTTTAGGACACCATTTCATACTGTATGCCCGGAAGCTTTAAATTCGGATCTGTGTGCGGAAGCATACTCTCTCTGGAGAGTCTTGTAGACAGATCACTGCTGTTCCTGTCTTCCCGGAGCCTTTGCCTTAGGTCTGGCCAGGGTGGTGGAGAGCCCCTCTCCAGGACCTGTGATCCCCCAGGCCTGGGACTGTGCACCTCAGACTTCAGTGAGCCCCAGCGCATTGCCAGGGCCTTCGTGTGAGGCCTTTGTGATCCCTTCGGAGACTAGGATGCCACACCTGCCCTGGAAATGACACTAGCTGAAGCTTGTCACTTCCAACTGTGCCTTTTATGTCTGTGATCTTTGGTTATTAAGGGAAACGTACGTCATCCCTCGGCGTCCTTTTTTTTCTTTATCCTCTTTTCTTTCTCTATTACTGATTCCCCCTACCTTCCCCCTCATTCATCACTTTTCCACCATACTCTCTGGACTCCTCTTTCCTTACAGCCCTCTCCACCGTCCCCCTACACTTCCTCTGACTCCTTGCAGATACTCTCTCTACCTTCTGCCTTAAAGAAAACTTGGGTCTCCCCTGGGAGAGGAGGAGGAGACTTATTCTCCCATGTGAACGCAGCATGTTGGGTCATGGTGGTGGTACTGGTCTGTCTCCCCACTGGTCCTTTCTCTTTATCCCTTGTGTCTTTCTTGTTACTAAACTTGCTGTCTGTCCTCTTAACCTCCGGTCCCGCATAGCCTCATTTTCCCCCAGTGTTGGCTTTTGGCCCCATTTGCCACTCCTCCCCCCAGCTTTATACCGCATGCCAGCCACTGTGCTGGGATTTATATATACTAATTCGCTCATTCCTCACAACTTTCTGAATTGGACATGACCGTGCTCATTTTAAGGTGCAGAGAGGTGGGTAACCAGGGTCACAGCATGAGTAGGTGGCGTAACTGCAGGGCAAACCCAGCCAGTTTATCTTTAGAGTCTCTGTTCCTCTCTGCTAAGCCAGTTTTTCCCTGGTGTGCTTCAAGTCAGTGCAACCTACATGCCCATCAGTTGCAGTGGGTTAAATGATAGTACATGGCCAGCCGTGGGGTACTCTGCAGTTCTCAGGGAGAGTGAGAGAGTGGTGTATATGGTGTAGGAAGAACCCTCCAAGATACATTAGAAGAAAAAAGCTAGGTGCCATACATTTGTTTTGTGTATGTGTAGAGAGAATCCAGTGTGGTCATGCCTGGGGCACCAGGCCGCGCAGCATTTTGATTTCTCAAGCTGCCTTGTACACGGACCACTGCAGTCACCACAGGCAGGCATTTCTCTTAGGCTGCGGTTTTCTTTGTGGAGGGAAGACAGCATTGAGTGGTACATGGTGTGGGATTCTGGGAGTCAGCCCTTGGTTCTCATCTAGGTTCCTCAGTTCTTCTGTGTGTGGTTTTGCACAAGTCATTGAACCTCTCTGAGTCTCAGTTTTTATAACTTTAAAATGGGAATGCTACCCATGTGCTGGAATTCTTGTGACTTTTCAGAAATAGTTATTTACTCATTCAACAAATATTTATTCAGCATTACTGTGTGCCAGGCTCCGTTTAAGGCAGCCTCTGTCTTCCCTCCACAAGGATATAGTGGGAAACAACTATAAAAGTTCTTCCCTCATTTAGCTAGAAACACTTGCAAAATAAATCATATCCAGCAAATGATGTTGAAATCTATAAAGAGAAAAAAAGAAACTGAGGGGAGGGGACTAAGGGTGCCCTGGGTGCAGTGGGGGTGCAGTTCAACAGGATGGTTCACCGACAAGACGTGTCGTGAGCCAAGACTTGCGGGAGCCGAGGGCGTACGTAGATACCCGAAGCAGGTGTGGTTCAGGCCAGGGGTCCATAAACTGAGCGCTTAAGGTGGGAACGGACCTGCAAGTTCGAGAACAGCAAGTATGTCAGTGTGGCTGGCACAGAGTGATGGAAGGAGATGTGAGGTGAGGGGTGAAGAAGCAAGAGTAGGCCTTCTAGGGGCGTCTGGGTGGCTCAGTGGGTTAAGCCTCTGCCTTCAGCTCAGGTCATGATCTCAGGGTCCTGGGATCAAGCCCTGCATCGGGCTCTCTGCTCGGCAGGGATCCTGCTTCCTCCTCTCTCTCTCTCTGCCTGCCTCTCTGCCTACTTGTGATTTCTCTCTCTGTCAAATAAATAAGTAAAATCTTTAAAAAAAAAAAAAAAAGAGTAGGCCTTCTAGGTCCCTGCACAGTTTGGGCTCTTCTTGGGAATAAAGTTGTTCCAGCACGTCAGCAGGGGTGCTGGGCAGCTAGGAGCTGGGTGGTAAGGGTGCTATCAGGATGCTCTGATCTTTTGGTTGAGGCGAGGTATGTGGGGTGACATTTAGGATCCTTGTAGTAATCCTTTTTTATACTCGTGGAGGAGGAGCGTTGTAGAGTGGGCACTGGCAAGACCGGAGACCTGAGTCGTGTTCTGCCGCTGTCCCCCCTGGCGTGCCGGCTCCCTGGTCAGTTACACCGCGGGTGGTGTGTGTTCCTGCTGCGCACACCTCACAGGCTTGGTGTGAAGAAATGTCTGTAAATGCCTGTAAACAGTAGACTACAACACACAGCTACGTTTCTGGAGTTGCTGTTCGGACGTGGACTGAGAAGCCATGAGTCCACGTTCTTCCCAAGCAGGGTGGCCTTGTCTGGGAATGTTTCCCAAAAGGAGGCGCTCACTTGGTAGGAAAGACAGCACACGGCTGTCCCCTTTCTTAACTTGGATTCTGTATAACAATTAATATAGCCTGCGTATGGGTTAGTTGCTGAGAACTTCCTCTGGCCACTGCCTCAGGATACATGTGGACTGTCAGCTGCTTAAGGCTGAGCCTTTGTGCCAGATTGGCCAGCCTGTTTAACTTGAACTCTGATGAAAGCTTATCATGATAAGGTACTGAACTGGATCAGGAAAGTCGGCTTCCGGTGCTTTCCTGTTAAACAGGAGTAGGTGATGACGGGGGCAGTCAGGGGAGTGGGAAGCTTGTGGCAGAAGCCGGCCTGGGTCCAGCTTCCTTTTGAGTGGGGTGGAGACCAGAACGTGCGGGCTGTGTGGCTGATCACTGGAAGGGCTAGGTGTCCTTGTGTGGCAGAGAGCCCAGAGCACCGGGGACTCCCTAAACCAGAGAATCTCAGAAAAGGAATTCAATAGAGGCAAGTTGTGCTTGTGCACAAGCACAGGGCAGCAATGCTGTCTTGTGACATGGGGAACCAGCGGGGCTCCCAGGAGTCCTCTACCAGGAGCGACAGCTGCCATTTATTGAGTGCTCACCATGTGCCTAACACTTTACTTCTCAAACATTTTACAAAGATTGCCTCTTTTCATCCTCAAAACAGTCCCATGCAGTAGGCATTACCTTTTGTTACAGGCTGAGTTGTGCCCCCACTAAGTTCATCTGTTCCAGTCCTAACTCTTAGTACCTCATAATTCAGCTCTTTTTTTGGAGGTATGGTCGCTAAAGAGGTGATTAAGTTAAATAAGGTAATATGAGTACAATGTAATATGAGTACTGTAGTGTCCTTATAAGAAGAGGATTTGGATACAGACACCCACAGAGGAAGAGCCCTGTGGAAGACACAGGGAGAAGGCAGCCATCTGCAAGCCAAGGAGAGAGGCCTCAGAGGAGACCACCTGTCCTGACACCTCGATCTCAGACTTCTGGCCTCCAGGACTAAGAGAAAACAAATGTCTGTTGTTGAAGCCACCTGTTCTGTGAGAAAACTAAGGACCGGAGAGAGATTACAAAGTCTAGTGGAAGCTCTTGCTGTCAGGGGTGGGCAGAGCTGGGATTGATGTCTGGTTCCAGAGTTTGTGCCCATAACTAACATGTTCCACTGAACCCTGAGTTTCCTGGCTTACATCGTGGCTTCTCCTCACTTCTGAAAATGCAGCTGGCGCCCGGATCTTCAACTAGGCCGCTGTTCTCACTGTTTTCCTGTACTTTCTTGCCTGCCACACCACTCTCTGTAGAGGTAGATCTAGGCTGGGAATGGCATAAACAGGTGGCTTGAGATAGGGACTCAGTGAATCTAGAAGGATTAGCCTTTAGGAATTTCCTTCCCAGTTCTCTTGCCATGAAACCGAGGTCAAGAAGACTCTCTTCAAAGTGGTTTGGACCTGCTTAGAAGTGCTGTTAAACCTTCTCCGAAATGGGGTAGGTACACGTAGTTAATACTGCACTTGCGGTGTTGCTGTCACTGGGAAGTTTGGCCAGAGTCACCTGGATAACTTTCAGAAAAATACCTAATTCCTTCTCCTAGATATTCCCTCATAGGCAGAATGGTACAAAATCTGGGCAGTATTAAGCTCTCCCCCCTCCTACCCCGATAAAGTTGATGTGCCATCAGATGGAGAACCTTTTTTTTTTTTTTAAAGATTATTTATTTATTTATTTGACAGACAGAGATTTCAAGTGGGCAGAGAAGCAGGCAGAGAGAGAGAGGAGGAAGCAGGCTCCCTGTCAAGCAGAGAACCCGACGCAGGGCTCGATCCCAGGACCCTAGGATCATGACCTGAGCCGAAGGCAGAGGCTTTAACCCACTGAGCCACCCAGGCTCCCCCAGATGGAGAACCTTGAAGTTGAGGAATGATTTATTTCCCTTGTTAGTACTTTGAAACCATTAAAATGGTTGCCTTCCAACAACATTAACATCTTAAACCACAACTCTTCCATTTTTGCTTTCATTGTAGACTTCTGTGTTTTCCCTGGTCTTTCAACTTTAACCTGTTTTGAGGATGGGAGGATATGATGAGAGCCGCTGTCTTAACAGAAGACCTCTAAGCCACCAGAATTAGCAGGCCTGAATGTGAGCCCTAAGGTAGACACCACCCGACATTTTTGAAAGAGGTTCCTTCTGAGTAGCTTTTTTCATACACAGTTGCATTTTCCACCCATTCCTCCAGAGGGCGCCAGAGTTCAGACTCAATTGTGGGGCTGTTGGGCGGACTGGACTAGGAAAGTCCAGGAAAGACCTGGAAACTTTAGCCAGAAGGATTTGAGCTTTTAGTTGTTGGAGGAACTGTCACATTTCTTGTTCAGAGCTTCCTGTTCTTTCCTAGTGCTTTATTCACCTTTCAGCCTCTATCCAAAGGATAAAGAACAGTGTTTTCTTGTCAGGATAGTGGCCCTAGAACCCAAGTCCAGGGCCTAAGGTCGGGAACTTGGGTCTTTAGAGGAGTGAACCCTTAAATTCTTTTGCACACTTATCAGTGTTGACTGCATCTTCAAAACAGGGATTTGTGTGAATTATATGCACATACGATTTTATTAATATATACCTTATAAAATGTACCATCCAAAATGGAAGCTAAAAAGAATGAACAAAACAATGCAACATCGGTTCTCTTTTTTCTGTACTCAGTGAGAGTTACTTTGGAAGCCACTGCTTTTGAAAATGGCTTTTCTTTAAAAAGGGATTTGGGGGAAGAACATGGAGATTGATTTTGGGGTGGTTTTGGCCACAGTATCAAACTCAAGTTGTTAATTTGAAGCCTTCAGGAGGAGTTGGTTATACAGGGAAAAGGCAGGACATGGCAGTCAGTGAGAGTACCTTCTGTGGAAGGCTCACTGCCCTCTTTGCTGGGATTCTATGTAGAATGTGTGAGGCACAGTACCTGAGGATGATAGAGGGAGTAACGTGTCTTAAATCCCATTTCAGGAAGCTCATCTTCTAAAGCAGACTGTGGTGTACAGTGTAAGGGAAGGTTGGCTACCGTTGACTAATAGACTTAGCAGAGGTCCCGGACGTGCCACCAAACTTCTCTACAGCATCTCCAGTCTGACCTGCAGTGAGCTGTTGGGAGGGAGGTGGATAAAAGGACCTGGTTGAGGGTGTCCAGTATTCAGTAGGGAATTTGGTGGAAAAAATAAAGGAGGCAGGCATGGTTTTATCTGGACTCTTCTGAAACTCCTTGCCCATCACCCAGCCTAAGTTGCCATAGATTGAATTGAGTCCTGAGGGCCCACCTGGGGCCAAATCTTGCTCTGTGGCGACCCAGGTAGTATGACTTTGTTATCTACCTGGTAGGTGTCATGTATTTGAAGCTCCAGGATACACCTATGTGCTGTGAAGCCCCGAATCTAAAATTGTTTTTTGAACTTAATAGTTGCTTAATAAATTAATGTACAAGTAGTCAAGCCATTCCATAGTAGAAAAAATTGACATATTGGGTTACAGGGCTTGACAGAGACATATTTCACAGAATTAAATTCAGAGTTTAAAATAAGGCACTGTCAAATAAATATGGCCACCGAATGGGAGACTAGAAGAAAGCTACCCTAGTAATACATGTAAATGTTTGCCCACTGCGTGCCAGGCATTGCTGTCTTCCAGTGGTGAGGCTAAGTGTGTGTAGTGTACTTAATCTGAGGTAGAGTTTGACCTTTCACTTCCCTAAATGTCAGGTAGTCATAACTTGACCTGACAAGTTATGTCGAGATTTGGAAAATATCTAGTCAGCAGTTCTTTACTTAAGGTATTTTTCTTCCCATTCTGAATGTACTATATGCTTAGTTAAAAATAATTAGAAGAGTAGAAAGGAATCAGCCATATTCCCACTGCAGAGAAAACCACCATGAATATGCTTCCCACATGATTTCCCAGTGTGTGGTGTGGGTGCCTTTTTTGTGAAGAGGATGCTTAGCCAGAGAGTCACTATGGGAGGAAGGAGACAGTACAGGTGGGTGACTTGGCACAAGAGGCAGCATCTGGGCTGCAAGATTAGAAATGCCTCTCTCTCTGTTGAAGCCAGTCCCAATATGATGAAGGCTAGACGAAGGCAAAGCACACTGACACCCTGAACGGCAACCCCACCCCGGGTGGGACAAGTGTGACATTCTTCCAGGAATCTCCCAACTGTCTTAATGTTAATACCTTGCTAGAGGGGGAAACAACCTTAACTTGACAATGGCAAGGCTATCTTGCAGGTGTCTTATATAGGTTGGTCCTCTTTTTAGTATATGAAAGTTCTTTTGAAACCTCCCGTTTTCCTTACTTCCCCCAATCCCTGAGTATATAATCACCACTCCTCAAGGTCCTGATACAGCACCTCATTCTGTCCACGGGTCCTGTCCCATGCTTTAATAAGCCACCATTTTGCACCAAAGACGTCTCAAGAATTCATTCTTTGTTGTCTGTTGTGGACCTCACCCCACTTGTATTCCAAAACCACATCAAATGCGTGATGGGTCACAAGAGGTCGGCATAGAAAAATGTAAAAGCAGTTTTGGAGGGAGCAAAATGGAGTCTCTCATGTCAGGCAACCTGTGTCAAGCAATGACCCAAGCAAGCAGTTAAAGTACCACAGCTTGGAGATACTGCTGGGACTAATGTCAGCTGACACACAGAACTGATAATGAGTAGAACCGGAGGAGGTCTGCAGAGACCCCGAACCCATAAAATCCCTTTTAAAAGGGAAGGATTTGAGCAGCGAGCTATCAGACTCTTCAGTCTTCAGGCATGACCCCTCTATGTTTGACCACTTAAAAAAGGCAACTACTGGGGCACCTGGGTGGCTCAGTGGGTTAAATCCTCTGCCCTCGGCTCAGGTAATGGTCTAGGGGTCCTGGGATTGAGCCCTGCAAGGGGCTGTCTGCTCGGCGGGAATCCTGCTTCCCCCACTCTCTGCTTGCCTCTCTGCCTACTTGTGATCTCTCTGTCAAGTAAATTTAAAAAAAAAAAAACTTAAAAAATAACAGAGGCAACTACTGCCAAAGGCTCTGCCCAATGGATCTCCAAAGGGAACTGAGATCCTTCCCGGCTTGAACATAAAAAGCAGTAAGTGCCGAGAGCTAGCCCAGACCAGACCAAGGCCTTGTCTCAACTGCGCTCCCACAGACTGACTTTGTGTGGGGTTCCTTAACTTCCCACACAGTTCTCTCACCTTGCTTGTTGTGTGGTTTGTCTTCTGTCCTGCTTTGTGTGCTATGGAAGAAGCCAGGTTTAATCACATGGTGAATTGTCCTTGAGTTTGGAATCCTGAACCTGCCTTATGGTTGTGGTTTAACTTTGCTCTGTGATTGAGTAAAGCAGACATTGTGGAAAGACACAACTTGTGTGTGCACCTTCATAGTGTGCTCACAACAAGTTTCTTCTGGTGTTACCTGTCATATTGGAGTGACCCTTTTGCCTAGTGGGAACGTGTGAGTACCTTGGTTAGGCCCAGGAGAGCCAATGAACTGAGATCTTGCTCTGCAAGGTAACCTTTCTCTCACCTCTGTTTAAACTTGCCTTTTCTTTCCCTGTCATGACAGTAGAGTTGAAACATGCCCTCGGTTTGGTTCTCACCATTCTTGTGTCTTTTGGGAAGAGATTTAACTTAATCTATATCCCTTCTGTAATAAACAACATCACTGTGGGGACCATTGGGTAATTTCCCTTATTGGAGAAATTAGAAAATAAGCTCCAAGGGAAGCCTAGAACAAACTCTCTGTGGTGAAAGCTGTGTTTCTTCCCCATCCCACCCACCCCCAATCTGGTGCAGAGCAATCCTTTTATCAAATAGGATAAGAGCAATAGTACTAGAAAAATTAAAAGAAAAACACATATTCAAGCATAAATTTTGGATTCACTAGGCTTAAAATTACTGTGAAATTGCTATAAAATTCCTAAGTGCATTTTCTCATTTTTGTAGTTAACTGTGCTAGATTGCCGACCACATGTTGAGTTTTGTAAGATGTAGGGAATGGATGAAAATGTAAGTTGAGGGGTAGCCTGGGAATAATATACTCATCAGCTGTTAAAGCTATAAAAGAACACAAATACAATTTTATTCCTTTGCTTCTTTAACAGAAGAGGAAATGGAGGTGATGTAACTTTCCTAAGGTTACGTGAGTAGTTAAAAGCAGAGTGAGGACTAGTCTAGTGATTTTCAGTTTAGTGCACACTATACTTGGATCACGTGACTCCTTAATTTTTGTGTATACCAAAGGTCAAAGCCGGGTTATAAAGTAGCATATTTTCTTCTATTTTTAAATTTTTGGAGGTAGACATAAATTCCTGATAAAAGCTGGTTTCTGGATGGTGTACGTGTAGATTCGATTATTCTGTCAACTAAAAAGACATCATTGACTCCTTGGAATTGGGAAATGTCTTGCATTTGATTGTGTTTTGTTTCTGGCATTTAGGTTTTCCTAGGACATTAGTTCAGGCTGAAGCCCTGGACAAAATCTGCGAGCTGGATCTGGTGATCACTTTGAACATTCCATTTGAAACACTCAAAGATCGTCTCAGCCGACGCTGGATCCACCCCGCTAGTGGAAGGGTATATAACCTGGACTTCAATCCACCCCATGTACATGTAAGAATATACAAAGCATTTTTATGGGCTGACAAGAAAGAGGCAAAACATTTCAGTTGTAAAGTGTAGGAAGGATACAAATAGATTATTCGAAAAAGCAAATCTGCATGGCAGAAAGTGTTTGAAATTTCTTGTTCACTAGTGGTCAAGGAATGCAAATTAAATTTATAACACCTATTGCTGGTGAGACCTAGAAAAAATGGCACTCTCATCTTTATTAGGCATATAAAGTATTAATAGTGTTTTTAAAAAACAACCTCGTAATGTATATTAACATTTTAAAATATACATACTTGATTCAACCCACCACTTGGGAGTATAGGTTATGGAAATGAAAGCACCAGCAGGTAAGGTCAAGGACACAATGATGCTTATTTCAGTGTTGGTTTTGGAGAAAAGATCTGAAAACAAATGAATATTCATTTATAGGGGATGACTAAATAAACTAGAGATTATGTACATCTTGCAGTATTACATGCTCAGTAAAAAGAATGACCTTGTGCTATCCCGTTTGACCTGTAGAAATACTTCCTCTGGGTCCTGTTGAATATGAAAAGCAAAGAGCACAGTGATTCCATTTTTGTAAAACAGTGACCCTCCTCTACACATTATCTGTATGTGCATGTATATGTACTCTCTAGTTTCATAAGAGCAGGGATAAATGGTGAGGGTTGGGACTGAATAAAGACGTGGGGTCAGAGTGGATGGGGTCATGGGAGTAGTGGTAGTGAGGGTTTAAAGGGACTGGGAGGATGAGAGGAATAAACAGGTCCAAACATAACATGTGTTTACATGAAATAAACATATGTAAAGGTATATGTTTAAAGAACCTTTTTAAATTAACTCACTCATTTAAAGAATTATTCTTTCTGGTAAAGACATGAATTATTTCAGTGGGATTCTTACCTCCAGTTACTGGGTGTTAGGTAGAATTACTTGTAACCATCCAGATGTGGAAGGGATGACAGTTGCATCTTATTGGGTTAATGGATATGGGATAGGTAGGTCTGCATATAGATAGAATCAATAATTACTACAGAAAACCAACTTCAAGAGGGTAAGGACACCTTCCCAGCTCCTGAGTGCCATGGTTTTGGTGACAGTCCAGTGAGTCTTATTCCTTTGGGCAAAGCACTAGTTGCCATTTGAAGTCTTCTTTTTAAAAGGTAGTGAATACTTTTGGAATTTCTTTACTAGGTCCCTTCCTCCTTTCCCTCTCAAGAAACTAGTACAGGGGAAGAAATGGATGGAGAGGAGAAGAGGGTTCTGGATATGCCTTGACGTTCCACAGAAATGCTTCACATTTTAGACCTGCTGAAGCAGAGATTCTCGTAAAGTCAGAGAACCATTAACACTGAGTTGCTTTCCAAAGACTGGACTACCTAAAAGAACACCCACAGTTAGAGTGCTCCCTCCAAAGTCAGGTGAAAATGCTGGTCTGGGCCACCTCTCCCAGCCACTGTGGCCAAGCTCTCCCAGAAGGAGAGATGCTGTCCCCCTAGCACCATTCTGTTCTTTGTAGAAGCAGTGGTTGTATTTTCGGGTGCTCTGCGGTCCTGGAAATGACTCTTCTGAGCTTTGCAGGTGTAAGTTAAATGAAGGAGAAGAGAATAAAGGAAATGTATAGCCGTCTCCCACCCGCATCTTGCCTGTTGAGTCAGGGTAACAAGTATGGAATACACGTGATGATTATGGGGCTCACCAATAACTCATAAGTGCAGGTTATGGACCCAAGGCCCTGAGCTATAATGGAATTTTAGTGCATTTCAGATTTATAGCTGCTTTCTGATTATCCAGTTGAGTTGCCTGAGCCTTTTGGTTCTGTCCTAGCCTGCCGTTTGACAGATTATTCCTTGTGACTTTCTCCCTGGAGGGTAATAGCCATGGATATGGGAGACACTCATGTGTCCATGTTGTTACTTGTAAGTAGGTATGTCTCTTGGGGAGGTTTAAAATAAATCAGAAATCAGGTTTTCTAAGTTGCGATTTTTTTAGTTCTCAGAAAATTTAGCCTGATTGTTACAGGTAGAGACTCCATGCCCATTTCAATCTATCTCTAAGTAAGCCATTATGCAATCTAGGAAAATAACCTGAGTCGGATTAATCTCAGGAAAGAATTTGAAAGGTAGCAGAGAGGCAGGACTGAGATACCTTCTCCCAGATCAGTGTTCTCCTAAGTAAACCAGTTGGTTCTTTGAGACACTGTCTTTTTTTTTTTTTTTTTTGAAGATTTTATTTACTGTAAAGAGAGAGAAAGCATATAAGTGGGAGTAGGGGCAGAGGGAGAGAGAGATCTCAAGCAGACACCATGCTGAATGGGGAGCCCTACATGGGGCTCGATCTTACGACTCTAAGACCATGACCTGAGCTGAAATCAAGAGTTGGATGGTTAACCAACTGAGCCACCTGGGTGTCCCCAGACATTTTCTTTTCCATATTAAGAATTCAAACTTTAGGGGCGCCTGGGTGGCTCAGTGGGTTAAAGCTTCTGCCTTCAGCTCAGGTCATGATCTCAGGGTCCTGGGATCAAGCCCCATATCGGGCTCTCTGCTCAGCAGGGAACCTGCTTCTCCTCTCTCTCTGCCTGTCTCTATGCCTGCCTGTGATCTCTGTCTGTCAAATAAATAAATAAAATCTTAAAAAAAAAAAAGAATTCAAACTTTAGAAAGCAAGGCGGTTTTAGAAATGTTTAGAGTGACATTGTCTAAAGGTGGTTTGTGGTTGAGGGAGGCAGCATGGAGTTTCAAACTGTAAACTGAAAGTATCATTTTTCAATGGCATTGAAATATGTTTGGAAAGATTTGAGAATTTAATAAAGATTCCATGTCAGCTCTCATGAAGTAAGGTTAACATGACTATTAAGAGTGTTACCTCTTTCCAATTACTTTCACTGTTAACCGTTGCCACTCAGGCCTGATTCATCATGCAGTGGGAATCCAAAGTAAGTACACGGATTTTGCACAGGAAGGTTTTTAATCTTTGGAATGGCTCAGATGTTGGCCATATTAACTGGTTTCTGTGGTATTTATAGGGGGTTGATGACATCACGGGCGAACCGTTAGTCCAGCAGGAGGATGATAAACCTGAAGCCGTGGCGGCCAGGCTAAGACAGTACAAGGATGTGGCAAAGCCAGTCATTGAATTATACAAGTGAGTGTGCTTCACTGTTTTCCCGGCAGACGCTCAGTCAGAACCACGTGGCGCCCAGTGGGAAGGACCTTGGGCTGAGGCGGGGTTGTATGTCGTTAACCTAGACAAAACCCTAAGGCCCAGTTCCTCCCTGGGTGTCAGGGAAATGCTGGGGTTGCACGTTGGAGATATAGCCCAGTTCTTTTATGCTGAAATTCTTGTAATACAAGGACTGAAACCCGATCATCTCTGGTTGTAAAATTACATCGAGGATTATTTTCATCTTTCTTTTCAAGGAGCTGAAATAGGGGTTTATATTTTGACACTGCCACCTTGTAAATATCTCAGTGGGATAGACGATGAGAAGGGACTGTTTGCCTAGATACAGCTAGAGGGAATTTAACCCAAAAAAGCGAACACTATAAGCTGCAGATGGCAAAGTGAGATGACTGCAGGGGCCAGGCAGCTGTTGGGAGTGAGTGTCAGACCTGGTGGGGGATGTGTGTGCCTGTGCACTCCAGTCACTTACCCCGCAGGGGCACTCAGGCCCAGAGTGGCCAGTGAGCCCTGTTTTTCAAGAGAAGCAGAAATCTGGCTGTTAGTGGAGGGGGGCGGATCCCAGTTTGTATCTTGGCAACAAATAACATTCTTAACAGCGTGCATACTGAACAAAACCCATTTGCAGACTGCGTTCAGGACAGCTGTCTGCAGCCACTACTGGAATCGGTTTTTGACCTTGTAGCTCCCAAATAATTTAGCAAGCCTTTAGATCAGAAGTTCTGATCATGTCATCATGATACGTCCTGTGTTTCGTGCTCTATTGTAAGGAATAAGGGTTTCCCAGTACCCAGGCTTGTCAGTGGTTTGTCTTTTGAAAAGTGTATCCCGAGACAGATTTGGGATTGTCCATATAATGTTATTTTTTGATATATATATTTTTAAAGATTTTATTTATTTGAGAGAGAGCATGCGCACAAGCAGGGGGAGCAGCAGGCAGAGGGAGAAGCAGGCTCCTCAGTGAGCAGGGAGCCCAATTCAGGGCTCGAGCCCAGGACCCCAGCATCATGACCTGAGCCGAGGGCAGATGCTGAACCGACTGAGCCACCCAGGGGCCCTGCTTTGATATGTTTTAAACAGGAGAAGAAGAGGAGGCATCACGGCAGGCATGCCAGAACCGTAAAAGCTGTGGTTTTCCTTAGGTACACCGAGTGCGGAGGTTGGCACTTAACGGTGGGTGATAGGGCACAAGGTCGTGCTGGCTTTATTATGTCCAGGATCTTCACCCGCCCTCATGTCATGTTAGAGGAAGCCAAAAAAGGCCTTCATGTGTTGGATTTTATTTTTCAGGAGCCGAGGAGTACTTCACCAATTTTCTGGGACGGAGACGAACAAAATCTGGCCCTACGTTTACACGCTTTTCTCGAACAAGATCACACCTATTCAGTCCAAAGAAGCATACTGAGCCTGCCCAGTGGAAGAACCAGGAAAATGTCGTCCGTTCAGTTGTGAGTGTAGTATCGGTGCCGTGTCCAAGGTAGAAGCTAGTGGGGATAGCTCACAGCGTCTTTTCTAGTTTAAATGGTGAACTGAAATGAAAACGAATGAGTAGAAAGCGGTCCTGAAGCGGCTCCTCTCTGCCTTTCTCGAGAAGGGTCGCCAACACATGCATACGATGCCTCTGCACGTCTCAATCCCTTTCCAAGAAAACAAGCCCAGGCCGGGCTTCTGGCAGTGTCTAACCCCAACCTCTAGCTGATCTCTGGCCCTCACGTTGTTGTCGTAGTAGCCTTTTTGCGTGTGACGGTGTTGGCCTCTGGTGCCCTCCGTCTCCCGAAGGCTGTTGAACCACAGCGCCAGGCCGCCTTGTCCCGAGATCTCTGGTGTGTGCCCTTCCTGGTGACCGCGCGCTTGAAGCCAGTTGCTTTTTGTGGTTGCTTCCCTGGCCTTGAGTGACTGTCCATGATTTATTTTTCCTGTTAGGAGTGATACCTTTTCTGCATCCATGCTCCATAGAATCTGTCCTTTGCAGACATCCCTGGACTGAAAGGATTTGGCTTCCACTTTTTTTATTAGACTGTATTTTTTTTTAAACCTCTGTTTTCTCCCAAGGCTATGAAGCAATACAGACAGTTACTGCTTTGATCCCTCTCAGACCCGTTTCTAAGAGCTGAGAGCGAGGGGAGGCTGTCAGATGGCTTCCTGCACCAGGAACTGGGCTCTGCACAGGGCCTCCTTAACGCTGCTGGGCTGACTCTCATGGCTTGACACTGCCCTTTTTTCTTCTATTGTGAAAAAATAAAATCCTCAGAGTCTTTGGGAGTCTTCAAAAAAATGGGAGATGCTTACCTACATAAATGTTAAAGGATCGTATCTTGTGTATAGAAGTAATAAGGCCACATGAAATTACCGCACCAAAAGAATAGTTTAGTTTTTTCATCAAGACAAAAAAAAAATGTATTTTGAAATGCTGCTAAATATTGATGCTGACAGTGTTTTTCTCCTGTGAGTGACCCAAGCATATTATAAATTGTTGGTAAAGGGAATGGAGCCTATGGGTTGAGGAGAATGTTGCACTAGCTGGACCCAGAACTGAGTATGACAGCTTTATGATTATGGGAAAACAAATTCTTAAAACTTTTTTTTTCTGTTCCAAAGATGCTTTCTGTGGGGTGGCCATTAAGTCTAGAAATACAGATAATACAATTTTGTCATTCTTTATAATGTACTGTCAATAAACCATTTATTAAAGATTTGTCCGGTTTCCAGACTTGGTGGCCACCTGATGTAATTCTTGCTCTCCTCTGGGAAGGACAATGAAATTTATTCCTGTTGCCTTAAAAATAAATACCCCTCTTTGTGATGGTCCCTGAAGAAGGTCCTTTGCTGGGAGTGACTTCTGTCTAACTCTTCATACTGGAGGGGAAAAAAACCTCCCCGTTTCTGCACGCCAATTGTGTTGTACCGTATTATTTATTTTCTGAAGATGTCCCAGCAGATCTCCAGTCAGTCCCCGGCACCCGTGTTCTGGATGGTGATGACTGCATCTTCCTTCCAAACACTGCCCCGCTCTTGCCAGTTCTTCTCCCTCTCTTCCTTCATGTGAATATTCTTTGACTGTCTTAGTGGAAACATGGACTGGTCTCCTCATTCTCTGAATCACCTCACTGTTACTTTTTAGGTTTATGCCCTGTAAATGCCCAGTTCAGGTCTCTGAAACATCAGTGCCTGATACAGACTCTGAGTGCTTTCGAAGAGCCCTGTGTGAATGCCAGTTGGTGGGATCAGGGTGAAAAGATATGGGTAAGGCTCAGGTGTCCTGGTGAACCAGGCATAGAAAAAACAAGTCTGAAATGAGGAAAATGGCACAACTTAGACTACTGTTGCCATGGAGACCATTTCCACAAACTAGGGAAAGTAGAGAATTAAGGTTATTAGGTGGACAGTTCAAGAAAAGAAAGTGTGTGCCCTTCTAGAAGCAGACAGATCTTCACAACTCTATGTTTAGTTCCCTTTTGAACAGACTCCCTTTGGATTTTTCGAGAGAGGCATGGTCCCTTGTGGCATGCTGTCGTTCTCCATCCTTCCCTCCTCTCTGAAAGATGATACTTATTTCATGCTTAGTGGCCTAAAATGTCTATTTCTGATTTTCTTCAACCAGCTTTTTAGTTTTTCATCCAATAATTTTGTAAAAAATAAAAATCTTCTTGCAGGTATTTTGACAAAAGCAAAAAGGGCATCTTTTCTTGGTTTTCCTTCTGCTGACACACACGGTTCCTTCAGAGTTACGCAAAAAGGAAGTAGTCAGGGTGTCTCTAAGATTCCTACCTGTCCTCATAGCCTGTGATTCTAGTCAGCTGTGGATTCATTTTGTTTTCCATTATCTGAACAGGCTTTCCCCTTAACTTAGAACTTGGAAACATTGCCATATTTAATACCCTCTTAACACCCAAGGCAGACATAGAATAAGTACCATTTATTGAAGGCCTTTTAGGTGCTAGGTGTAGTTCCAGGACCTTAGCAGACATCTCATTTACTCTTTCAAGCATCCTTTGAGATGGGCATGATGCTATGTTTATAAACAAAGAAGGTAGGGGTCAGAGATGTGAAGCATCTTGGCTGGGCTCTTGCTGCCGATAACCAGTGCAGCTGGGACTCATGTGCAGGCTTCCCCAGCTCTGCAGCCTGAGTTGGCTCCGGATATTTACTCTGTCCTATCGCAACCAAGCCAGGGTTCTGAGCCTGCTTGATTCTGCTAGCATTTCCAAGTGGCCTTACACTGAAGTAGCTAACATGACGTTCAGCTCTGTATGTGACTGATTCCTTTTTTTCCCCTTTGCTAAAGCAAAGGGAGCTGCTAGAGGAAGGTCCGAGGCCTTGATATTTTATAACTACTCGTTTATAAAGTGAACGGCTGTTGAAGAAGGCTTGGGTCCAGGCTAATCTGTGGAAGAGTCAGGTTCATGTCCCTCACCTACCATTTTCGTGTCCAGGTGTTATACCCTGGAGGGGACCTTTGCCCTTGAGCCACCCCCAGCTGTCGCGCTCACTGCAGACCTGGGCTGCTGGGAGCTCTCCCGATGCTACTCACTTTTCTTCTCTGTTACTGGAACAAGTCACTTCCTCATTCGTACCCCGAATAAGGCTCTGAGGATAAACTGATCCTGCCTGAAGTGCTGGTGTGTGGACGAAGGTGATCGAGCCGCTGACACAGGGCCACCCTGGATTTTTGTACCGTCTTCCCTATATTGCATTCCACACCAACCTGATGCTGAACGCTAAATTCACACCTTTGCCTGCCATCTGCTGTGCTACTATTTGGCATACACCATTCTGGCATTAACCAGGGGAGACTGGCTTCCTGTCTTCCCTGCCACCCTCCAGCGGCCACGTTCACGTGAGCTCCAGCCCCGGCTGTTCCCCTCTCTTTGGTAGGGAAGGAAAAAGGTAAGGAGAGTCATGGGTGAGGGGGATTCTTGGAAGAGGTACTGCCGTGGCTTCTCCCACCCCTTAAATTGTTGTTGAGACAGGATAGTTGTAGATAGAAGGGTGCCTGTGTGCGATCGTAGATAGGATGGTAGAAAATTCGGCTCACTGTCAACTGATTTCAGTATTTTCACTGTAACTGTTGAGCTGACTAAACACCTTGCCAGCTTCTGCTGGAGGTTGGCTTAAATCATAAAGACCACAAATTTCTGAATGTGTGAAGACATTGCTGTTCTTAGTAGTTACTGTTGAGTGGTACTTCCTGCTAAGTACGTTATATGCATTGTCTAATTAAATTCTTGGCAATTACCCTACATGACAGATACTCAGTTATCCTGCCTCCTTATGTAAAAACTGAAGTCATCCTGTTTACTTAAACTTGTGTTTTTCATGTACCTACAGGGATGAATCAGGAAATTTAAAAGGGCCCTTTGTGTACCTTTTTCTCCTTTGAGCACCCCATTCTAAAATGGATAAAACAGTGTTATTTGTCCCTGGAATCTTTGCCTTTGGTACCCTGGGTCCTGGTGGTAGTCGCACACTGTCTATGCAGAGGGCACCCATCTCATTCGCATTCTGCTGGGTTGCAGGATCTCGGGAGACATTCGTATCTACCTGGTGAATTTCACGTATTACCTTTTATTTAAAAGACAGTATCTCTTCTTGCCACAGCAAATTTTGCCAGAGGTGCAGTTCGTAAGGCCAAGTTGTGTAATGGATATGAATTGCTTTCCTTTCAATTCCCCTGCATTTTTAGTAACTCTCTTATCCTATGTAGTGTCTCAAAAGAAGAATCTAGCAGTGGAGACTCTTTTTTTAAACGGGAGTGTGGTCTGATCCCAAGTTATCATCCCTTTCCACCTATAACTGATCCAGTCTGGTTTCTAGATGAAAAGTGTGCAAGACTCAGATGTCGGGAAACCATGAAGCCGCATTTCAGCTATGAGGAGAGATCTGCTTCCTGCAGCTGTTGAGACGAACTCCCATGACAGTTGTTCCTACACGCCTTTCCTTATCTTCTTTCAACAAGTTGCACAAGTCTTGCCAAAATAAATGCCATCATCTGTGTGCTTCAGGGAATCCCCCCAATTGGATCAGTGGCGGGGAGGGGGGAGAGGGAGATGGAGAGATGGTAAACATCTCCAAAAGGAGGAGAACGCTTGGATGGCATGGGTGTGCATTCCTTCCTGGTAATCATCAGGCTATTCTAGGAAACAGCGTCATTCTGTGGACATAAAAGGTTTCCTCTTGGAAACTTCGCCGAGGAGTGGTGCACCTTGAGATTCTCCCTGGGGTTGGTGTGTGTCTAATTCCATTTCATAAAACCTTTCTTCGTTTTGAAACTGGCTGTAAAGTCGGAAATGTACTAAATAAAAAACTGTTTTGTATTTAATTTAGGGAAGTGTAAAGGGAAGAAATAAAACCTCAGTGCTTATGTAAGCTTCAAGGTGTTAGGGCTCAGAGGGCTTTTCTAGTTTTATGAGAATTTGTACTACTGATTTTTATATATTCCTGTTTCTGAGATGAACAGATCTCTGGGGAAATTGTTGAATTACAATGGCGTTTCACTGTGACTCCTCTGAAGCTCGTATCTGTTCTCTAAGCCAATGACAACGCGTTGCTTCGGTTTACTGTCCTGTGAAAAGTCAGCTCCAGTTTCCCAGAAGTTGTGTGTTTACGATGAGTCACTGCATCTCCTCAGTGTGAAAGCTGTCAGCCCTCCTGATTTGGGTGTATGCGCTTAATTCAAAGTATCTAGACCTGTAGTCTAATCTGTACATGCTCTCCTAACTGTTAAATTGTGTTATTGACTATTTTGATTATCTTGCTTGAAGATTGATTCCTCCTTTTTAATTTGAGAGAAATAAAGTTTTTTTTTCTGCTTACAACTAGTGAATTTAATATTTGTGTAGCTTTTTACACTTGAGAGTATACGTCTTCAGAGATCTTCTTTATGCCATTCTGCAACCACTTCATTATCAACGGTATTATCTCCATTTGGCAGATGAGGAGAATAGAGAACACCATGTCACCTGGCTGAGGTGACAGTTGGTGGCAGAGCAAGATCATGAACGTAACCCTGAGACCCCAGTCTCATTTTCTTTATTGCAGCACCACGTTGCCTCACTTCAGAGTCACTCAAGCACGTTATTTGTCTAACAGTTTATTCTTTACGTATTTTCATAAACATTTTTTAGTTTTGTTCTTGAGATAACTGGATGATGTGAGTCAATTCCCCCTCCATTTGGCAGAATGGGAGATTAGATCTGTGTGTGTGAGTCCAAGGTCATAGTGTCCAGGGCCACTCCACAGAAATAGAAAAGTCAGCAGCCCTGGTTAGTGGAAGCTAGAGTCATGGAGGAAATAGAGCCTCTGCAGAAGCCTCCTACAGTAGGGGGGTATGGAAGGTGCCCTGGCATCTCCTAACCTCACATTCTCCTGTCTGTTGCAGAGGCTTCCCACTAGCTGGGTTCCAAAGCCACCTGATGTAGGAGCCTGAGGAAGTTTCCACAGGCTTCCATGCCGCCGGAAGGTGAACTTGGATATGAGGGCAATGTGGTAGATTATATCAAAGTTAAAGGCATTCACCCTTAAGAGGATTTTACATTTCTGCCCCATTGGCTTTATTCTTGGGCATACTGATTTGCTTTAGCCTCTGAAATGTGAGCAAAAATGAAGTGTGCCACTTCGGAGCAGAAGCCTTAGGAGCCAGAGCATGGTCACCAATCTTTCCCTTTCCAGGGAGACTGTCAGTCTCCTAGGGCTCTTCTTTTAACTGGGATCCTAAAGTGGATGTTGAGCAGAATTAATCCATGATGGAATAATAGTGTGCATGAAAAACAAACCTTTGTTTTTTATCATCCATTGGGACTTGGGTGGAGTTTGGTACAACAGCATAGCTTAGTCCAAGCTGACTGATAGAAAATGGGCCTAAGGGGCGCCTGGGTGGCTCAGTGGTTTAAGCCGCTGCCTTTGGCTCAGGTCATGATCTCAGGGTCCTGGGATCGAGTCCCGCATCGGGGTCTCTGCTCGGCAGGGAGCCTGCTTCCCTCTCACTCTCTCTGCCTGCCTCTCTGCCTACTTGTGATCTCTCTCTGTCAAATAAGTAAATAAAATCTTTAAAAAAAAAAAAAAAAAGAAAAGAAAATGGGCCTAAGACTGTGTCATCCAGTTATACTTCTCATTCTCTTACCAAGCACTATTAGACTGTGAGAATGCAAAGATGAATAAGACCCAAGTTTTTGCCCCTGACTTCCTCAGTCTCCTGGAGGATATGGAAATATAACTACACATAACTGTTGAAATTAATAACTCAATTATAAGTGAGAGAATAGAGAAGTAGTGACTTTCTTGGCTAGCCAGCTAGACCAAGTAAGAGCTAATACTTGAGCTGAGTGATGCAGGGAAGAGGGAACCCAAACCAAGGGAATGATACGTAGGCAGAAGTATGAGCATCCATGCCTCGTGGAAGCCAGAAAGGTATGAGGCAGCACTGGTGAGATAAAGATAAGATCGGGCTGTATTGGGAAGTTGTGTGGCCTGGTCTTAACTTTGTTTGCAGTCGACAGTAAACTATGCCAGAAAGTGACTCATCACAATTACTTGATAAAATTGTACTACAGGTCTGAACTAAGATGTGGTAGAGCTCAACAAAGAGGGAAGCTGGATTATAGCAGGAGTAAAGAAGAGTTAAATGACTCCAGGGGAGCAACAATGAAATGGGGCTGTGGGGAGGGGCAGACGCTGTGAAGACTGCCTTGTACTGTTTTTCCCTCAAAGGGGAGTCCCTGTTGCTCAGCTCTGAACAGTTGGCACCACGTTGGGCTTCCTGACCCAATGCTGCCCAATGATTCAATTTGTTAAGCCATAAATTGATGTTTTCATGTAAAATCTTACTTTTAAATATTTACAATTTAAATTTAAAAAAAAATTCCACGGGTCAAGTAGCACATTAAGTCCGATTTGGGACTTCTGACTTAGAGATGCATAGGAGATTAGGAATGAGGATCTTAGTGGCTGGATAGATAGATGTCTATGAAGTAAAGAGGTATGATTTGGTTTTTTTTTAAAGATTTTATTTATTTATTTGACAGAGATCACAAGTAGGCAGAGAGGCAGGCAGAGAGAGAGAGCTGGCTCCCTGCCAAGCAGAGAGCCCGATGCGGGACTTGATCCCAGGACCCTGAGATCATGACCTGAGCGGAAGGCAGAGTCTTAACCAACTGAGCCACCCAGGCGCCCCAGAAGGTATGATTTGTAAAGGCAAAAGTATGAAGGTGAGGATTTTCTAACCTAGATTAACAAAAAAAGTGTGTAGTTTTGTAGAATTCTGCTCTGTCAGAGAACACCACCTATTCCAATGAATCGAGGTTTATTTTTACCCCTTGAGTTCCACTGAGTGATTTTTCCCTTATTCTTTACAGCCAGTGAATATTCAAGCATTCAATAATTAAGTGTGTGTGTTGTGTGTACATATATATATGTATAGTGTATATATATATACACTACGTGTGTGTGTGTGTGTGTGTGTGTGTGTGTGTGTATATATATACATATATATATATATATATATATATATGTATATATATATATGATAGAAGGTGCTAAAATTTATTGAGGGTTTGCTCTGTGGTGCCAGGCAATAGGCCAAGCATTGTATATCAGCTACAAGTAATGAAGCTGAGGTTCAGACAAATGAAGTTATTTGTCAAGATCACTCACGCAGTAAGTGGTAGATGAAGACTAGCTCTACTCCACTTACTCTTTAGCTGTTTTTCCTCATTCTCTCACTGCCCAAAGACACCAAGGGACCACGTTAAAGGCTCTGCAACCAAGGCAACTTTGGCTTTGGGCAGGAATTCCAGGTGTCAGGGTGGAGAGCCCTGCCGCTTGGAGGTGGCTAGGACTAGAGTTGTGTTGAGTCTCCAGTGGCCAGCTTTTTTCCTAGCCAGAATTCTATGTATTCTTTAACAAGTCTAGAAGGCCTCCCATGGAAAGATTAGATTTCATAGTCCATCAGGAGTTGACACTTTGCATTTCCCCATTTCAGTGCCTGAGAAAAGAAAAAGGTTTCCTGGAAAGGAAAAATCAGTAATAAAAAATGAATAGATGGGGACACCTGAGTGGCTCAGTGGGTTAAAGCCTCTGCCTTCAGCTCAGGTCATGGTCTCGGGGCCCTGGGATTGAGCCCCGCATCGGGCCCTCTGCTCAGCGGGAAGCCTGCTTCCCCCTTTCTTTCTGCCTGCTTCTCTGTCTACTTGTAATCTCTGTCTGTCAAATAAATAAATAAAATCTTTTAAAAAAATGAATAGATCATCTTTAAATGAGGACAGATCAGCCCCTCCTGTGGCAGGAATGGCCCACCTACACTGACCACTCTAGATCCACTATGTCATAGACGTCAAGCATCCTGGATACACTTAAACCACATCAGACTACTCTGGACATGTTGGTTCCCAGACATACCAACTATCCCGGACACTGATCATATGCACCCACCACATTATGGAAACATTTTGTCAGTGTGACAGGGTCAGAGAAGGGGGTGCAGGCTAAAATTGCTTAGAGACTTGAATGAATCATCTATGTGTTATCTATATAAAAACTTATGCATTCTTCCTATTTGAAGCCCCCCCCCCGCAAAACAAACAAACAACCAGCCCAATAATCTAATGCTCATGAAAGTCTCACCTAAAAATTTATAAATGTTGGCATTTGAGGTTAGGTAGCTAAACTCGTTGAAGATAAATGGCAGATGTCTAAACCTTAATCTTTCTACACGCCTTACAAAAACCAGAGACCAAGGACAGCAAAGAAAGCCACAATTAACTCACCCACAACACAATTCTATCTACTACACAGTCGGGAAACAGAAGACTGCAAACTCCTGTGTCATTTGAGTGGGAAAATCTCTGAAATCGGTAGCACCAGCAGTGGGGCCCAAGTGGAAGTGGAGAGGTAGGCAGGAAATATTTGGGAAAAGTACCGAAAGGGCACGGCTTCTGGGAAACAACAAAGGAACTTGAAAGGAGGTGGCACCTCTTACAGATCTGGTGATGAAGAGGGAAGAATAAAGAAGTCGGTGGAAATTTGGGGTTCTACAGAAATAAGAGTTTCATGAAAGCTGACATACTAAGCTCTCCTTAACACTCCTCCCCTGCCCCCAAAGATGCTCCTTATTAAAGAAATTGCATCTCACTGTACCAACTGAAGAAGGCACTCTGGAACTAAGAAAACTGGTAAGCCACTCAACTCCTTCAATCCCATCTGTAGAAACACCTGATAAAGGAAAATCTGAAGTCTTAAAAATCAAGAAAAGAAGGCAGACAACATCCACACAAAGTAACTTTTAAAAGGAATAGATTAAAACTTCTTCATCCTATGAAAATACTCAAGACCCAACCTTGAGGCAGAAAAAACCGCCACAACTCTCCAATATGAGTCAAATATGGTCGGACAATAACAGACATGAAAAAAACACCACAAATCAGAAATTCACAAGTGCAGAAAAAAAAGTGGGCACAAAACAAAAATTTGTGAAATAAGAATTGCCCAATTGTCCCCCAAATTCACTAAGCTGCAAGGTACACAAAAGAGAAACGATTGGAGACATAGGAACATGAAATGAAATGAAATGAAAATTTGACAGAGAATTAAAATAAAAAGTAAAAAGCTCAGAAAATAATAGCTAAAGAAGACAAAGATCTAACACACCTATAACTGAATTATGTAAGAAAAAAAAAACATAAAACCAGTGTTTAAAGCTATAATCTTACAAAAACTTACCAAAAGATAAACCCTGAATCTACATATTAAAAACGTACACTGTGGAGCTGTGAGAACTGACTCAGTATAGTGAACTTTAAGACATTCTATTATATCTAGGAAAACACCTCTCAGCCTCTGGACGAAAAGACCCAAGTGATTCAAACACAAAGCAAAACAACAATGGAGGCACATGGTTAAGGAAAGAAATTGTGAACTACAGATATTATATCCAGGCAAGCTGACTTTCAGTTATCAAGCAAATGTGGCACAAAATGTTTATAGTTGCTGCCACTGGGTGAAAGGGACCAAGGGTGGTATTCTTTTAACTTTTCTGTAGATAGAAATTTTTCTAAATACTAAGTTGGGGGAAATCTCAAGTTTAAAAAAGTATTGACTAATTATTGATCTCTCAATTCCTTTCTCCAGCTTCTGGCAACAACTTTTGTACATTCTATCCATGGATTTGCCAATTCTGGACATTTCATATAAATGCAATCATATAAGTGGCCTTTTGTGGTTGGCTTTTTCACTTAGTATAATGTTTTCAAAGTTCATCCATTTTGTAGCATAGATCAATACCTCATTCCTTTTTGTAGCTGAGTAGTATTGTATTGTGTGGATATACAACATTTTGTTTATTCATTCACCTACTGGTGAACATTTGTGTTTTTCCACTTTTTGGCCATTATGAATAATGCTGTATGAGCATTTGTGCACAAGTTTTTGTGGACACATATATTCTTAATTCTCTTGAATATACAGCTAACAGTCAACTTACTGGGTCATATGGTAACCCTATGTTTAACTTTTTGAGGAACAGCCAAACTATTTTCCAAAGGGGTTGCACTATTTTACATTCCCACCATTAATGAACGTGAGTTCCAGTTTTTTCACATCTTTGTCAACACTTGCTGTTTTGTCCTTTTGATTATAGCCATCCTTGTGGATGTGAAGTGGTATCCTGTTGTGATTTTGATTTACATTTTCCTAGTGATGTCAAGCTTCTTTTCATATTTCATTATTGGTCATTTGTATATCTTTTTTGGAGAAATATCTATTTAAATCCTTTGTCCATTTAAAAACTGGGTTATCTTTTTATTGTTGTGTTTTAAGAGTTTTTTTTATATATATACTGTATACTAGACTCTTCAGATCTAAGATTTTTAGTATTTTCTCCCATTTTGTAGGTTTTTCACTTTTTTTTTAAGATTTTATTTATTTATTTGACAGGCAGTGACCACAAGTGGGCAGAGAGGCAGGCAGAGAGAAAGAGAAAGAGAGAGAGAGAGAGAGAGAGTGAGGTGGAAGCAGGCTCCCCGCCAAGCAGAGAGCCCCGATGCGGGGCTGGATCCCAGAACCCTGGGATCATGACCTGAGCCAAAGGCAGAGGCTTTAACCCACTGAGCCACCCAGGTGCCCTGGTTTTTCACTTTTGAAATACAAAAGTTTTTAATTTTTTAAAAAGATTTTATTTGAGAGAGAGAAAGAGAGTATGAGCAGCAGAAGGGGCAGAGGGAGAGGAGAAGCAGATTTCCCACTGAACAGGTTGCCCAACACAGGGTTCCATCCCAGGACCTTGAGATCATTACCTGAGCTGATGTCAGATGCTTAACAGGTACCCCCCAATTTTTTTATTTTGATGAAGTCCAATTTGCCTACTTTTTCTTTTGTTGTATTTTTGGTGTCATATTTAAGAAACCATTACTTAATCCATAGTCACAAAGGCTTACATCTATCTTGTCTTACAAGAACTTTGTAGTTCTTATGTTTAGGTCCTTAATCTAATTTGAGTTAATTTTTGTATATGGTGTGAGGTAGGAGGTCCAGTAATTCTTTTGCATGATATACAGATGTCCCAGCACATTTCATTGGAATGACTATTCTTTCTCCACTGAGTTGTCTTCATTATTTGGTTGAAAATCAACTGGACATACATACATAGTTTATTTCTGGGTTCTTAATTCTGTCTCATTGATCTATATACATCTATCCTTATGCTAGCACTGCACAGTCTTGATTACTGTAGCTTTGTCATACCTTTTGAAATAGAAAATGTGAGTTCTCCAATTCTGTTACCTTTCAAGAATGTTTTCACTCTTCTGGGTCCCTTGCATTTCCAGATGTATTTTGTATTTTATTTTATTTATTTTTATTTTATTGTACTGTATTTTTAAAGATTTATTTATTAGAGAGTGAGAACAGGGGAAGAGGGGCAGAGGGGGAAAAAGAGGAAGAGAGAAAAACTCAAGCAGTTTCCACGCCCAGCATGGAGCCCGATATAGGGCTCTGTCCCAGGACTCTGAAATCATGACCTGAGCCAAAGTCAAGAGTTGGGAGCTCAACCAACTGAGCCACCCAGGCACCTTTCCATGCGTATTTTATTTTATTTTTTAAAAGATTTTATTTATTTATTTGACACAGAGAGAGAGATGATCACAAGTAGGCAGAGAGGCGGGGGTGGGGGGGGGGAGAGCAGGCTCCCTGCTGAGCAGAGAGCCTGATGCAGGACTTGATCCCAGGACCCTGAGACCATGACCTGAGCTGAAGGCAGAGACTTAACCCCCGAACCACATAGGCGCTCCTCCATGTGTATTTTAGAATCAGCTTGTCCTTGTCAATTTTTGCAAAAAAGACAGGTGGGATTTTGATAGGGTTTGTGGTTTGATGTGTAGATACATTTGGGGAATATTGCCATCTTAACAATATATAGTCTTCCAATCCATGAACATGTGATGTGTTTCTATTTAATTTTTTTTCAATTTCTTTCAGTGATATTTTGTGATTTTTTAAAAAAGATTATTTATTTTGAGAGAGAAGTGAGAGAGAGAGCATGAGTGAGGGGAAGAAGAGGGAGAGAGAGAAAATCTCAAGCAGTCTCCCCATTGAGCATAGAGCCCGATGTAGGGCTCGATCTCATGACCCTGAGATCATGACCCAAGCCAAAATCAAGAGTGGGATGCTCAATTGACCAAGACATCCAGGCGCCCTGATATTTTATGATTTTTACTGTATAAGTCTTGTACACTTTTAAAATTTTTATTCCTCAGTATTTTGTTCTTTTGATGCAATTGTAAATGGAACTGTTTCCTTAATATTTTCAGATTGTTCCTTGCTAGTGTGTAGACATACAATTGATTTTTATATATTGATTTTGCATCCTGATACCTTGCTGAAATTCTTTTTTAATTCTAAAAATTATTCATTCTTATCCTCAAATTATACCAGATTTGGCAAGTAGGATTGACTTCAAGTTGTCCTTGATTCTTTTTGATATGGCTCCATCAGTGTTTGAACACTGACTCGATTCTTGGCATATGATCTCAGAGACATCTTGGAATTTCCCTTCTAAGACCTGGTATTAGCCATTTGTCTGCAGAGCTCTAGGGTCTTTTGGTGGGGGGATGAGATTTAGAAACCACAAAGATCTTGGTACCAGGTGTGGTCATTGTTATTCTAGTGACATTAGACAGGATTAAGAAATATATATATTTTTTTCTGCTTTTTATTTTTTTATTTTTTATATTGAGGTATAATTAGCATACAGTGCTATATTAGTGGAGGTGTACAGTATAATGATTCAACAGTTCTGTACATTACTCAGTGCTCATCATAATAAGTGTACTCTTAATCCCTTTCATTTACTTCACCCATGCCTCCAGCCATCTCCCCTCTGGCAATCACCGGTTTGTTCTCTGTATTTAAGAGTCTGGTTTTTTTGTCCCTTTCTTTGCTCATATGTTTGTTTCTTAGGTTCCGCATATGAGTGAAATCACATGGTATCTATCTCTCTCCGTCCAAGTTATTTCACTTAGCATTATACACTGTAGGAAATGGCAAGATCTTTTTTTATGGCTGAGGAATATTCCTCTGTGTGTGTGTGTGTGTGTGTGTATCAGTAACCTATCGAAGGACACTTGGGTTGCTTCCATATATTGGCTATTGCAAGTAATGCTGCAGTAAACATAGGAAGGCACATATCTTTTCAAATTAATGTTTTTGTTTTCTTCAGGTAAGTGTCCAGTAGTGGAATTACTGGATCATATGGTAATTCCGTTTTTAATTTTTCGAGGAACCTCCATTTCCACAGTGGCTGCACCAGTTTGCATTCCTACCAACAGTGCACTAGGATTCCTTTTTCTCCAACAAAATAACAAATTTCTTGTGTTGTTAATTTTAGCCACTCTGACAGGTGTGAGGTGATATCTCATTGTGGTTTTGATATGCATTTTCCTGATGATGAGTGATGCTGAACATATTTTCATGTGTGTGCTAGCCAACTCTATGTTTTCTTTGGGAAAATGTCTATTTAGGACCTCTGCTTAATTTTAATTATTTAGGGATTTTCTGTTAATTTGTGAAAGTTCTTTATATATTTCGGATATTAACCCCTCATTAGATAACATCATTTGCAAGTATCTTCTCACATTTATGCTTTTTGTTTTGTTGATGGGTTACTTCACTGTTCAAAAGCTTTTTATTTTGGTGTAGTCCCAACAGTTTGATTTTGCTTTTGTTTCCCTGCCTCAGGAAACCTAACTAGGAAATGTTTTGTTTTGTTTTGTTTTAAGGTTTTTTATTTATTTATTTGACAGAGGGAGTACAAGCCGGGGGGGGGGGGGGGGGGGGGGGGGGAGAGGTAGAAGCAGGCTCCCTACAGGAAGCCTGGTGCGGGCCTCTTTCCCAGGACTCTGACATCATGACCTGAGCCACAGGCAGACATTTAACCAACTGAGTGACCCAGGTGCCCTAGAAAAATGTTTCTATGAAAAAAATGTTTCTATGGCCATTGAAAAGAAATTACTGCCTATGTTTTCTTCAGGAGTTTTATGGTTTCAGATCCCACATTTAAGTCTTTGATCCATTATGAAATTTTTTATTGTTTATGGTATTAAAAAGTCATCCAGTTTCATTCTTTTGCAAAAACTACTAAGCACCAGGTGTGGTTATTGTGATGACATGTTAAGAAACATATATATGTTTAAATTATGTTTTAACATATTTAACATTTATTTTATTTTATATTTATTTATATAACATTTATTATATATAACATTTAACATATATTAAATATGTTTAAATTAATATAAATATATATTAAATGCATTTAAGTTATAAGTTAATACTACTAGTTCTAATTCAAACTTAAGCATTACAAAATTTTTCCATACTCTTTTTTATTTTTTATCTTTCTTCTTATAGTGAAAATAGGGGTTTTTATTGATGATATATTTACTTATTTGCTTTATCCAGGTGCTACTCCTAATGTCATGTAAATCAACCCATAATTTTCTTCAGAAGCTAAGACGTGGAGCGCCTGGGTGGTTCAGTGGGTTAAAGCCTTTGCCTTCGGCTCAGGTCATAATCCTGGGCTCCTGGGATCAGAGCCACTCATTGGGCTCTCTGCTCTGCAGGGAGCCTGCTTCCTCCTCTCTCTCTCTCTCTCTCTCTCTCTCTCTGCCTGCCTCGCTGCCTACTTGTGATCTCGGTCTGTCAAATGAATAAATAAAAATCTTAAAAAAAAATAGGAAAGAAGAGGGCAATCAGTTTAAAAAAAAAAGAAAAAAGAAAAGCTAAGACGTTTTTCATTTTAAAAAATTGCCAGTTAAATAGTGTGCCTGGTGATCTAGTTGATTTTTTTTTTTTAATTCTATTTATTTGGCAGAGAGATCACAAGCAGGCAGGGAGGCAGCAGAGGGAGAGGGGGAAGCAGGCTCCCCGCTGACCAGAGAGCCCCAGCGGGACTTGCTGGGATCCTGACTTGAGCTGAAGGCAGAGGTTTTAACCCACTGAACAACCCAGGTGCCCCGTGATCTAGTTGATTTACATTCTAGTGCCAGCTCCTTATCTTCTTGACCATGGGTACCAATTGGTTGACTAGCAGTTCGCTATTGATTTTTATATGCCAGTTTTATATTCTACTGTGTTAAGGAATTCTTTTATTATTTCTTTGTTTTAGCATTGATTCTCATGGGCCTTATGCTTATAATATCTGCACATAATTCTATGCATTTTCCATTTCTTAATTCTAATTGTTTCTCTTGCCTGACTGAATTGGCTCATATTTTCAACACACTGTTAAATAGTAGTGGGGACAATGGCACCCTTACCTTGTTCCTGACTTTAGAAGGAATGCCTCTCATGTTTCTCCATTAAGTAAAAATTCTTAAATTTCCTATTTCAGAAGCTGGCTATATCTCCCCCATTGATTTTTTTCCTAAGAAGTTTTAATGACATGACTATATTATATCCCACTGATTTCTGTGTGTGTGTGTGTGTGTGTGTGTTAAGATTTTATTTATTTATTTGACAGAGAAACAGCGAGAGAGGGAACACAAGCAGGGGGAGTGGGAGAGGGAGAAGCAGACTTCCTGCCAAGCAGGGAGCCCCACACAGGGCTCCATCCTCGGACCCCGGGATCATGACCCGAGCCGAAGGTAGATGCTCAACAACTGAGCGACCCAGATACCCCTGATTTCCTCTTTTATCTTTAGTATTTGTTCCTTGTGCTTTCTTTTGAGTCAGGTTGGCTTTTTCTAGCCTTTTGAGTTGAGAATTTAATTCATTTATATTCATTGCATCATTTTATGTGAATTTAAGACTGTGAATTTTCATGTGATTGTTATATATTACAAATCTCAAATGTAACATTTTTCTTTATAACAGCCTTAGAGATTCTTCAGTTTCATTTTGTGTAGTTTTTTTACACAAAGACTGTTTCATAGTTTTTCTTTTAAATTTCTATGTGAAAGGGCTTTTGATTTTTAAAATTTTGATATTTCTAGCATTACTCCTTTGTGGTAAAAATGGTTTTTGTTGTTTTTTTTTTTTTGTATTATTTTTATGTTTTGGAACTTTTAAAAATTTATTTATTTATTTGACAGAGAGATAGAGATCACAAGTAGGCAGAGCAGCAGGCAGAGAGAGAGAGAGGGGAAAGCAGGCTCCCCGCCAAGCAGTGAGCCTGACGTGGGGCTCAATCCTAGGACCCTGAGATCATGACCTGAGCTGAAGGCAGAGGCTTAACCCACTGAGCCACCCAGCGCCCCTATGTTTTGGAACTTTTGAACTTTTTGTCAAGTTTTGTGACTTTTCTATGAATACTTGAAAAGAAGGCATGTTTTCTGTTATTGCACATCTGCATTTAAGTTTGTCTGTTAGAAGTCTGTACTTCTCAAACTCCCCTAAGATGGGATATGCCAGTTAGCCAAAACTGGAAAAAAGGAAGAAAATTTCATATTTTACAATTATCCTAAAGGGTTCTTCTGTTTTATGCTTTGTTGCTTATCCCTTGGTTATATTTTTTTCTGGCACCAAAAAGAAGTTCAAAGAAAGATGTGAAGTTTTGTTTTAGTTTTTACATTTTAAAAAATTATAGAAATGATATGTGCTTAGTAAAGAAAAATGGGGTGTGGTATAAATTAATAACCATCCCATTGCCCAAGTATAGCCATTGTTGATAGTTTGGTAATGTCATTCCAATTTCTTTTCACCTGTGTATACATTTTCCTTACATATAAATTATAATAATAATTTTTTTTTAAGATTGTATTTATTTAGGGGTGCCTGGGTGGCTCAGTGGGTTAAAGCCTCTGCCTTCAGCTCAGGTCATGATCCCAGGGTCCTGGGATCAAGCCCTGCATTGGGCTCTCTGCTCCCTCTTTCTCTCTGCCTGCCTCTCTGCCTACTTGTGATCTCTGTCTGTCAAATAAATAAATAAATAAATTATTTTTTTAAAAAAAGATTTTATTTATTTGACAGAGAGAGAGAGGCAGAGAGGCAGGCAGAGACAGAGAGGGAAGCAGGCTCCCTGCCAAGCAGAGAGCCCGATGTGGGGCTCGATCCCAGGACCCTGAGATCATGACTTGAGCTGAAGACAGAGGCTTTAACCCACTGAGCCACTCAGGTGCCTTATAATAATTATTATTATGGATTTATATCCCTTTTTCTTGTTGGCATTATAGGAAAATAATTTCCATATATTAATATAATCTCTTCCTAAATACTGTTTTGAGTAGTTCACATGTGGACATTATCTATTCTTCTATAGTTGGATTTTTAACTTTTTTGCTAAGTAAAAATCTGTTCTTTTAATTTATGAACATTATAAATTGATATATAACATTCACATAGTACAGAAAAATAAAAAATAGCGCCCTTAATTCTTTCACCTAGAGGGTAGACTCGACTAGTATCTTGGTTCCCAGTTTTCTGGGTATCGCCCTACTCATCATAAATGCAACCATAGTTTACTGATCTATAACTTTTTTTTTTAACTTAGCAATGCTGTTAACAATGACAATGACAACAAAAACCCTCCAATCTTATTTTAAACCAAAAAATGACCTTGTGTAAAATGACAATTTTTTTTGTTTCAAATTTCTCTTATGAAAATCTCCAAACATATGTATTGGTAGAGAGAGAGAATGGGTCAGTGCATGCCATGTGTAGCCACCATGCATCTTCAACACTCATCAACTCTTGGGCCATCTTGTTTCATTTATATCCCCACCCATTTCCCTGCTCTCAGATTATCTGTGGTAATTCACTGAACTGGGCTCAATGATGACTCAGAACTTCGTGAAGTAGTGCACATTTTCCAAGGCCCTTTGCAATCTGGTCCTGACTGACTTTCCAGTTGCATCTCTTGCCACATCCCCAATGAGCGCAACACTCAAGCTATTTCAAAGTAAGTTAAGGCCACATCATTCTTCAAACATGCCTTGCTCTTTTGGGCCTCTGTGTCTTTGTATATGCTATTCCATTTTCCTGAAATGTTTCTTCTTCTCTTCTCTGGGTGTCAAACCTTTCTTTACCTCTCATGGTCCAGCTCACATCACCTTGTCCATGTGGGCTTCTTTAAACTCCTCCTCTGGGGTGCCTGGGTGGCTCAGTTGGTTAAGCGACTGCCTTCAGCTCAGGTCATGATCCTGGAGTCCCAGGATCAAGTCCTGCACAGGGCTCCCTGCTCAGTGGGGGGTCTGCTTCTCCCTCTGACCCTCTCCCCTCTCATGCTCTCTCTTCCTCTGAAGTAAATAAATAAAATTAAAAAAAAAAAAACACAACAAAACTCCTCCTCTGAATATTCCCGAACCACTTTGTACTACTTCTACTTTTGCCCTTATCACACTGCACATTCTGAGCAAATACTCAAGCAGGGTGGGGGCCAGCCTGCCACAGGGCCTGATAGGAGGGAAAAACTTGGTAAACAGAGTCCATTGAAAATTTTGAAAAGTATGCTTTTTAAACATTTTTAAATTTTTATTTATCTTTTAAAAAAGATTTTATTAACCCATCCGCCAGAGAGAGAGAGAGAGAGAGAGAGATAGCGCACAAGCAGGCAGAGTGGCAGGCAGAGGCAGAGAGAGAAGCAGGCTCCCTGCTGAGCGAAGAATCCAACGCAGGACTCGATTCCAGGATCCCAGGATCACGACCCATGCCAAAGGCAGGGCCCAACCAACTGAGCCATCAGGCACCCGAAAAGTATGCTTTAAATAGACATAACCATTTATTATTTTTTAAAAAGATTTTATTTATTTATTTGACAGAGATCACAAGTAGGCAGGGAGGCAGTCAGAGAAAGAGGGGAAAGCAGGCTCCCCGCCGAGCAGAGAGCCCAACTCAGGGCTCGATCCCAGGACCCTGGGATCATGACCTGAGCCGAAAGCAGAGGCTTTAACCCACTGAGCCACCCAAATATCTATCACCAAATATTAGGTGCCCCAAATATCTAGAAATATTAATCAAATTCCTTCCTTGCCATAACTCTCCAATTCAAACAGCCTGGCTCTTTTGTGCTCACTGCCATGGTGAGAGAGGTTTAAACAACTTTCATATGTTTATTTACCATTTGCATTTCTTTGGTGTATTATTTGTTCATATCTTTCAACCATTTTTCTATTGAGTTTCTCTCTTACTGATTTGTAGGAGCTCTTTATACATTAGGATATTAATATTCTATTATACATAGTGATCTCTGTCTGGTGATCTCTGTCATATAAATAAATAAAATCTTAAAAAAATTTTTTTCTAGATATTTTCTTGTGATATTTTTTACTTGTACTTAATTCATATGTGGAAATGTAGAAGAAAGGCCTGGAAAGGTATATGTTAAGTAATTAACAGTGGCCGCTTCTGGGGAAGGCCGTGGAATGTGTGGAGCTTCAACCCTGCCGTGTGCCCGGAAGGAGACAGAGCTTGACATTTGTGAACCCAATTAATGACTCTACACAACTCCAAACTAGAGGTTTGGAAAAACTGACATGTACAAAACAGATTCCTCCTGGGGTGCCTAGGTGGCTCAGTGGGTTAAGAATCCAACTCTTGATTTCAGCTCAGGTCACAACTGCACAGTCATGAGTTTAAGCCAAGAGCTAGGCTCCACTCTGGGTGTAGAGCCTACTTAAAAAAGAACAAAAAAAAACAAACCAACAAAGACTCTTCCTTTTCTTCCTTGCTTGCTGATTCTTTTTTTTTTTTTTTTAAGATTTTATTTATTTATTTGACAGAGAGAGATCACAAGTAGGCAGATTGGCAGGCAGAGAGAGACGAGGAAGCAGGCTCCCCGCTGAGCAGAGAGCCCCATACGGGGCTCGATCCCAGGACCCTGGGATCATGACCTGAGCCAAAGGCAGAGGCTTCAACCCACTGAGCCACCCAGGCGCCCCTTGCTGATTGTTTATAAAGAGAGTTTATTGTCACCTCTCTTTCATCTCCTCTAGACCAGGGCTATGACTAATAAGTGATAGATTCATCAAATGAGCTTCTGATCTTTATATATTTAAGTTTCAGTTGGATTCTTCAGTGGACCCCAAACCCTAATTTATCTCTATTGTTTCAAACTCCTCCTGTATTGAATTTTGTTTTGTCATCAAAGCTGTCAGAGAGTAGTAATGTACACTGATACATTCTCTCTGTCACCATGCCTGTCTTTTGGTTCCAGTCTGAACAGTCTAAATAGAGGGTCAGGATCCAATAGAACATGTAATTCCAGAATGAGGCTCTTGGCAAAAATCAGTGGAAGGGAAAGCAGATTCATGTATGTGGAGCAAGGTCACACTTTTTTTCATCATACACAGGCCTCTCTTCTTGGCCTTGAATGCTTCAGTGATTTAGGTAGAAGTAAAATCATATTCACATTTACAGCTGAGAGAGATCACTGTCTGGTTAAAAGAATCAAGATTTCAAAAGACTTTGAGTCTAGGTCAAAACAATAAAATGCAGTTTAATGGAAAGAATGCCAAGTCCCACACTTAAGTAAAAAAAAAAAAAATCATTTGCAGAAGTACAGAATGAGAGGAACTTGGCTTGGTCACAATTGTTATGGAAAAAAAAAGTGAGATTTTAGATGATTCTACACTAGACTATACCCTAGCCTAATGTTAAAAAATCTCCCACTCCCAAACGTTAAAAAATCTCCCAAAACAACTGAAATAATCTTAGCTCCTATAATAGAAATGTAGTATGGTGTTCAGATTAGTGGAAGTCATCATATCATTGTATCAGCATTGAAAATATTTCCAGATATAACATTAGTGAAAAATATGAATGATCTATAGATCATAATGCTATTTATGTTAAAAATGTGTGTGTATACTAGATATGAACTTAGTCCTACATTTACATCTCAAAATTTAGTTGCTGAAGTAAAACCTTCATAAGTGTTTTTTTAATGCACTCTTAAAATATTTTTAAAAATGTATTGAATCCCTTCTCATGGCCATGCATCTTTGTAGACATTGAATATGCAGTATTTGGGCAGTATCTGAAATAGTTGGGAGAATTCTGGGCTCTGCTTTTTATAAAGATGTTGTGAAAGAAGAAAATATTCAGAGAGTGAAAAGAGCACAGAAGGAGAAGGAGGGTGTGAAGGTGAAGGGCTGGGTGTGGGGAGGGGACAAGAATGGAGATTCTTCAGACGCCGAAGAGCTGTGACGAGCGGGTTCAAGGCAGAACTAAGGCATGTGATGAAATGCTATAAATGAAGAGAAATCTAAACAAGGAAGGCCTATAACAGTTACAAGTATCCCATTATGGATAGGGCCGAGTTCCCACTGTGTTCCCTGCCAACTGGGATGATGATGAGGATAATGTGAACAACAATGGTTACTATTTGTTATTTACTAAGTGTTTTTCACACATGATCTCATTTAATCTTCACAACAGTGTGATGAAGCTCAGAGAGGTTAAGGAAATTGCCTGAGGTTTTAGTGCCCGCCCTATAAAAGAAGGGATAGTCCAGTATGTCTGCTCTCATTAGTAAAATTTCTTAGCAAAATAATAGTTCAGCTTATTTGAATATCCAGTATAGAGTTTAACAACAGTAAATGTTCAGTGTACATTAGTTGAATGAGAAAGAATCAGCATAAATGGGCAAGAAAAAGAATGTAATAGGAATAGGTACTGGGAAAAAAAAAATGAGCTTCAGAATAAAATACACACAGCCTCTGCCATGGTTAGAAATCTTGAGATAAGCCTGATGGACATGAAGCATGTTTCTGGAGTAATGCTATCTAATAGAACTTTCTGCAATGATAGAAACCTTCTGTAACTCTGCTCTCCAGTATAGTAGCCAGTAGCCACATACGGCTATTGAGCACTTGAAATCTGGCTAGTTCAACAGAGGAACTGATTTTTAAGCCATTTAATTTTATTAACCGAATTTAAATAGTCACATATAGCTAGTGGATACTGTATTGGACAATGTAGAAGCTTCGATTTCCCTTACATCTCTGCCCATGCCTGCAAGAAGGGCTCAAGCCTTGTACACTGTTCGGAGGGCACACGAGGGTAACAGTTGTGCTGACAGGGCAGTCTGCTCACCCTGGGCTCACCTGGATGGAGTCCAGGCTGGTTGAGGGATCAGAGGAAGCATCAGCAAAACTAACTTCTCAGGGCAGCAGGAACTTTGATCTCATTGGTAGGATGCCCAGGTGCCCCCAAGCAGATCAGCCAGAAGGCAACTCCTCTGGGAAGAAGTCATGGCTGGAAGACTGTGTGAGCCTTTCACAGGACAGAACCGCCTCCAGTCACTCAATTGTCATGACTCCCAGAGTTCACTGTCACCAAGTTCATGTGGACAAAACAAAGACCAGGAAGGCTTATGGAATTTCAGGATACTTCATTGACCCCTTAGTGCATACCATAGTTTCCCCCAACCTGGTCCATAAAAGGAGTCCCAAATCCGTATCTTTCCCACTTCACCTTGTACCACCCTCTGCATCTTTCTCCAAGCTTTAACCATACAGGTCTTCTCTGTTCCTGCCTAGAATGCACCATGTCCCAGTAGACTACCATGATTAAGAGTACAAACTCTGTAGCCACATTGCTAAAATTCGGAGCCTTCCTTTGCCACTCACTAGCGCTCAGTTACTGCTGTTCCCCACCCACCCACGGAGTCTGGCCAAACTGCTGGTGGGGTCGTGCTCACAGGAGCAGCAGAATTTAGAAAGGTGTCCAGCTCCCTTGGGACTGCATGGAAGACAAGGGGAAATTGAGATGTGAAACGGGACGTGAACCAGGAGGACAACCTTCCAGGCTCGGACTTTACCTCCCATGCCGGCTGACCCTAACTGATGCCCCACTCTCTGCACGTGCGGGAAGCTGAGGGCAGGATAAGGTCTGTCCTTGCCTGCCCAGTCCCTCTGGCCCCTGGGGACGGTGGTGACGGGGAAACTGAGAGAGAGTACCATGGTACTCCCTTCCTCCTGTTCCTCCTGAAGCTCTCTAAGTCCAGGAAGCCAGCACCTCTGAGCCTGGTGTCCTTACAGCCCACCTCAGTGGGGCTCCAGCAGGATGCTGCTGCGTCCGGCGTCCGGGGCCATTGTACAGATGGCAGGCATGGGTTTGAGTTGTTGCGGTGGTTGGAAGGGACACTCCTGGCGTTTGGTGGACGGAGAGCAGGAAAGCTGGCTGGCTAGCGCTCTGTGCAGCGAAGCCTGTTTCAACGTCTTCCACAACTCGCAGATCTGCCCCTGACAATCACGGGGAGCTTGTTACCCAGAACCTCATCGCCGCCTGCTGACCGCACTCATCTCACTTACTGCTCAGCTCTGGTCTTTGATTTTCCTGTATGGTTAGGAATTGCTCCAGTCCTCTCTCTTCCCTGAAGTCCAAAGTAGTAATTCCCTGCCGACTTCATTACAGCCCCTCACGCAGTCCCGCCTCAGCCGTCACAACTTGAAATCGGTGCATTACAATGTTACTTTCTTCTCATTTCCCCGTTCTCTTTCAGCTGGGGCATTAAATTGCTTTTGTGTTTGTTTGTTTGTTTGGTGTTTTTAAAAACATGGTATGTACATGGGTCATTTTGGGTCATTTTGGGATAAAAATAAAGGAGCCTCAAGTGTGTTAAAAAAAAAAAGCGAAAATAATAACAGTACTTACCTCATAAGGCTGCTAGAAGGATTAAATGCACAAATATGCAAAGTGTTTCGTTCACTACCTGACACATAATAAATATTATGAAGTGTTGGTTATTCCTAGCAGTAACTGTCTTCCTATGTTAATGTTTGTCTGTGCCTTGAATATTTCCCAAGTCAACTGGTCATTCTGCAGTTTTCAAAGTTAATGTCATCTTTTTAGGAAGACTTTTCCTCTTTGTGAGTTTTAATTATCACTCCCTCCCCACCCCCAGTTAAACGTTTTAGTAGTGCTAGTATGCTGGGCTTTTCTTTCCCAGCCCACGTTCTACTCACATGAGTATCTGTTCGGATGATGTTTAATGTCTTTCTCCTCTTTTGGAGTAAAAGAACGATACTTGTCCAGTCGTTCAGAGTTGTGTCCAGGGGGCGAGTGCAGTATCTGTTCAAGGTAGTTGTTTAAAGAAAGGAAGAATTCATGGAGGCATGTCAGTATCTTAGGAGAAGGCAATCCCACATTTCAAGTTAAGCTCATAGAACAAGCTCTCTCGAATATTCATATCGTCAAGATCCTCCTCCACTCTGCAACACCTTTCGCTCTATTCGCATAGTTCAGTTCTCTCTATCATCACTAACAACCCACGGTGATAAGAAGCAGAGGTAGTTATTCATAAGAGAGGGAAACATAAACCACCGAATGTAAATCAGGGAAATTTGTTCTCAAAGGTGACATCAAATAATCTTATTTGTTTTTCTGTGGCCCCTTGGGAGGTGGTGATCTACAGCGCCAGCTAACCTTCCCTAGGAAGTGTCCATCTGGCATCATGTTGCCAGGGATACCCCTCGGAGTCCTTGGAGGCTGCGTACAGCCTCTGTCGGTGCATTACTAAGAGGATTCTAACTGCTCTAACATCTGCAGGTCTCCATGGCTGGACATGGCAAAGGTGCTTCTTGCTCACATCGCAGGTCAACGTGACTGATGGAGAAGGGAAGGGATTTGTTTCATTCACTCATTCAGGAACCCGGGCTGCCTCCATATGGCAGCTCTACCATCATTCAGGACTTCAAAGTCAGCTACTGAGCCTCTGACTCCAGCCAGCTTACGTCTGAAGGAAGAGAGCTTGAAAAGGTTTCAGAGGCCAGACCTCAAAGTGGTGGATATCATTTCTCCCCCATTCCCTTAGCCAGACTTATCACATGGCCATGATCAACTGCCAGTTAAGCTGGGAAAGTAGTTTACCTGCTTGCCCAGGGAGGAGAGAGGCATGGGCATTGGTGAACACCAGCCATCTCTGTCACAAAAGTAAATTACTATCATAAGAACAACAGAACACAGCCAATACAGTGGTGTTAAGAACTCCAATTTTAACTTTAATTTACTTCAACCAAAAAAAGGGAGCTCATACACATTTTAAGCTTTAAAAGCATGCAGGCTTTTCCTGAAGGAATCACACCAAGATCCTAACTTGCAAAGGTACTCTCCAGCAGAAGAGGTGAGGAGTGTGAGCCCAGCAGATGAGGCTGCCATCACATGAGTGGCTGCTGAGTCCCTAGTGAAGCCCACCTTATTCCCATTCACCTTTCACTACCCATTTTTAAAAATTTATTTATTTTAGGGGCACTTGGCTGGCTCTGTGGGTTAAAGCCTCTGCCTTCAGCTCAGGTCATGATCCCAGGGTCCTGGGATGGAGCCCTGCGTCGGGCTCTCTGCTCAGTGGGGAGCCTGCTACCTCCTCTCTCTCTGCCTGCCTCTCTGCCTACTTGTGATCTCTCTCTGTCAAATAAATAAATAAAATCTTTTAAAAAATTATTTATTTTAGCAAAAAAGAGCAAGTTTGTCAAGCCAGGTGAGGGGCAGAGGGGTAGGGAGAGGGACAAGCAGACCCAGCACTGTGGGTAGGATTTGGCGTGAGTCTCTGCATAGTGCTTGGTCCCACAACCCTGAGATGATGACCTGAGCAGAAGTCAAGATTTGGATGCTCAAGCCCCTGAGCCATCCAGGCACCCATATCACCACCCATTTTAAAGCTGCCCTAACAAAATCTTCTTTTGGCAATGGGCTTAACACTTGATACTATTTTTTCCTTTCTTATTATACAAGTCAGATTAATTCAAAGAAATCTTGAAAAAAATAAAAGAAATAGCAAAAGAAAAAAGTCATTAATAATCACACAACTGGGTTGTCATTTTCAAAAAGGCTCCTGACAAGGAGACTGAAGAAAGAAGAGAGGAACCCCCAAACCACCCTCCCTAAGGCCCTGTAAACCATTCCCATGGCCCTGTCCTTCTCCACCTTGAAAACTTCCCAACTACAATCTGTAGGTAACCACTCACCCCATACTTCATTTTCCATCCACTAAGGCATACATTTAAACTCTGAGCTATGGAGCAAAAATTTTCAGAAAGGTCCTTTGCCTTTGGGTAGATTTTCCAGTCTCCACACAAAGGCTCTTCTCTAACAGAGAAGAGTTGAGTACAAAAACCTTTTGTTATAGCATGTTTGTGTCACTCACAAGAGGAAGGTGAGGATTAGCATAGTCTGAAACATGCTTTATGTCAGACAAGTCCAGATGCTTTATAAAGGTAAGTTTACATTTTATCTTCAAAGTAAACCCCCGAGACAGATATTATTTTCCCAATTTTATAGAAGAGAAAACTAAGGCACAGAGAGGCTAGCAAGTCACCCAGGGTTACCTAGAAGTGAGTCATATGCTCCTTTAATCACTCTTCTTCACTGCCCCTGAGCTCCAGACATGATGGAGAAAATAGGGAAGGAGGCTTTCTGGAAAAGCTCCTTGGAAATGGGGGGTTTTCTGGACTAAGTTGGGCTACAGATTAAGTTACAGGTTAGAAAACCTTCTTAATCATCTCTGGCAGAGGATGTTTCTTGCCAAGGCATCACCTTAATTCTGGCTTCTGCCTGGTAAGCCCAGCCCCTGGATACATCTTTCTTGCCCTTCTTAGCCTCAAGAGGTAGTGACTTTGCATAGCTGCTACTCTCAGGACTACATCATCCTCATCAATCCCTTGCAGTAACATCCCTTCATTCTGATGTAAAATGAAACCAGAAGTAATATATCTTATTGAGAACGGCTTCCTTTCCAAGTCTGGTGCTCAGGGCAGAGAATCCCCTGAATAATAAGCAGGTGTCAGATGCAAAAACAGGGAGCTTAGTCTATGGAGGAAAGACAGATCTTCAAGCACATTTTTTCCAATACAAAATGGAAAAAGCCACAGAGCTATGTGCAATGTCTTGTGGGTACACAAGATCAGGGTCAATTAGCCAAGCAAGAATGATGGTTGTCATACCTACATCTTCTGTGACTTTTAGTCCATCTGTTCGCTGGAGGCCAGTGAACAATAAACCATTGTCTAGACCTTCAAGATCATTGATTGAATCCCCCCCCCTTTTTTTTTAAGAATTTACTTATTTATTTGAGAGACAGAGAGTGAGAGAGAGAGAGCCTAGAGGTGGGAGGGTCAGAGGGAGAAGCAGACTCCCCACTGAGCAGGGAGCCCAACTCGGGACCTGATCCTGGGACTCCAGGATCATGACCCGAGCTGAAGGCAGTTGCCCAAATGACTGAGCCACCCAGGCGCCCTCAATCCCTTCATTTTACAGAGAAGGATATGCAAGCCGTGATTTCCTCAATGTTTATTTTCCCTGCCCCATTTGCATCATCCATCTATGCCCCATAGAATGGATAAGAAACTGTAGGATAAGAATCCCAACTATTCATTTCCTAGTTGTAGAACTATGCGTAGTTACTTAAGCTTTCTCTACCCCAGTTTCTTCATTAGTGAACACAATAATAATCATTCCAGTCATTGGCCATTGGCTCCATTTTACTCAAGAGGGAAAGTGATAGCCTCGTAGCAACCAGACTCTACCCGATTCCCCACTCCTGCCAGCTCCCAACCTCCTCTTCTCCAACACCAGCCTTCCTTGCTCTCTCCACTCTACTTGCGCTTGTCTCTTGCTGTTGCTCAAACCCACCAGTCTCCGTCCCAATGCCAGGCCTTCACTCCTCTGTTCCTTCCGCCTGGGATGATCTTCCTTCAGGCACCTGCTTCACTGACTTCCTTCTTTTCCCTCAGGTCTTTGCTCAAACTTTCTCTCTCAACCAGGTCTACCATGTTCACCCTATTTAAAACTGCAACCTGGGGTGCCTGGGTGGCTCAGTCAGTTAAGTGTCCAACTCTGGATTTCCGCTCAGGTCTTGATCTCAGGACTGTAAGTTCAGACCCCACTTGGGGCTCCATGCTGGGTGTGGACCCTATTTAAAAAATAAATAAAACTTCCCCAAACTGTAACCTATTTATGCTCCTCCTTTCCCAAGCAATATCCCTAGTCCCCTGGCCCTGCTCTATTTTTTTCTTTTATCCATACCTTAGGTCAAACTTACTTACTTATTTTGCCTATTGCTTATTATCTGTCTCTCCCATCCCCAATAGAATGGAAGCTCCATAAAACAGAAATCATTATCTGATTCATCCTTCATGAATCCTGAAAGCCTAAAATAGTATTTGGCATCCAGTAGGTGGTTAGCTGGTGCTTATAGAGAGCTATAAGTAAATAAGTCACGTTTGTAAAGTTCTTAGTATTGTGCCCAGCATGGAGTATTATCAAAACAATAGCTCACACTTACTTATTGCCAGGTGCTGTTCTGAGTGTATATATATAATAACTCACTCAGTTCTCACAACAAACCTGGGCCCTATTATCTCCATTTACAGATGAGGAAATGAAGCACAGAGATGTTAGTGGAACTTGCTAACATCACTCTGCCAGTAAACTGTAGAGGCAGGAAAGTGTGGCACCACTCATTGCTTTTATTTTTTTTTTTTTTGAGATTTTATTTATTTATTTGACAGGGAGAGATCACAAGTAGGCAGAGAGGCAGGAAGAGAGAGAGAGGGTAGCAGGCTCCCTGCTGAGCAGAGAGCCCCGTGCGGGGCTTGATTGCAGGACCCTGAGATCATGACCTGAGCCGAAGGCAGAGGCTCAACCCACTGAGCCACCCAGGCACCCCGACTCATTGCTTTTAATAGCCAGGCCATACATACACCTTTCTCAATAGACATCATTTATATTTTTAGGTCAATTTAAAATGAATCAGCATTTTTGAGGGGCTGAATTAGTACTCTGACAAGGTGCATTATAGTAACATTCTATTGCATGAGGTAGACACACAAACTCCATTCTGGACTTTCCACTTTTTAACTTACCACCTCACCGCATCTCCGTACCCGCCATCTGCCATGACAAGTCTGCCTCTCAGGCGATGGATTCAACCCACCCTCACCCAGGCACAGATTTGGCAGAAAGTGAAGTCCAGAGGGTTTTGTTCCCTTTAAAGTTCTGAGATATTGAAAGTCAGTGCACCATTTGTTAATAGAACACTTGCAAAGTAACTTATTAGATTATTAGAGACAGAGAACTTTCACACATGATTTCATGGAATCTCTGCATTCCAGGGTAATTGGAATCACCCTGTTGTGAACAGGATGAAGCAAATATTATCCTCAATTTACAGATGATGAAAGTGAGGCTCAGGAGAATTATGTGACTTTCCCAAGAGCACTAAAATGGCAGGTAAACTAGATTCAGTCCAGGTCTTGGAGGCCAAGCCTGGTGCTCCTTTCCTATTACTCAGTGGGAGAGAAAAGCAGAAGATTTAGTTTGAGCACTGAAGGTGCTCACAAAAGGTTTCTTATGGTTTTAGTCCATGATATTATCATTTTGCCCCTCAATGATTACCCCTATCTGTGCCCATTTCCCCATTTTATGGGCCTCTTGAAGAACCCCAATTTCCTGAGGGTAAGCTGAGTGCTAATTAGGAGACCCTGGGCATTCACCTGCTGGTTGGGGCTATTCTTTGGCAGCTGGGGGCCCCAGGCTAGCTTGTCCCTAAAGATGACCTCAAATAATTCTGCGCTCCTTGTATAGGAGTGCCAGGTCCTCCCATTAAGGGGTAGAGCTTGACTTCTCTCTAGAACAGCTGAGCCTGTGACTGATTTGACTAATAGACTGTGTAGGAAGTACTTTGGGGAATATTTGTGCCAAGGCATCTGGAGACTTTTCAGCCAAGTCTTTGAGAGAAGCCCAGCAGTTTCAGTTTTCTCCTTTTTGGAACTCAGCCACTGTCTTATGAGGAAGTCCAAGCAACCATGTGGAGAAGAATGGAGGCTCTTGGCTGGGCACCCAGCTGACAGCCAGCACCATCTTGTTAGCTATGTGGGTGAGCCACCTGAGAGGCTGACCTTCAAGCCCTAAACAACCCAGATGACATCCTGTGGAGCAGAAATGAGTTGTCTGCTTTGAGCTCTGCCCAAATTGCAAAACAAATGATTATTGTTGTTCTAAGCCATTACATTTTGGGGTAGTTTGTTATGCAGCAAAAGATACTGGAAACAAATGTCTTAGAAGTCCTGAAAACATTTTACACGAGCAGTTTCTCCTCTTCTCACACAAGGCCCCACTGCTGAAAATGCCATGGTTGGGAAGATTTATGTAGGTATTGCTCTTTAAATCTTGACTCTATCATAATGCTGTACACTTGGAGAACTTCAGATTGAAAAATAAGTTTAAGTGGAGACTGCCCTTAATTGTTTCCTACGCTAATAATAGTCCTATTACCACTGCCACTAGGGTAATGAGAAAGAACACCATTAATTCTAATGGTTCCAAAGACACCTGAGATGCCTTTACGGTAGATAATTTCATTTATATTCTGGAGCTTTTGGTAACGGAGGATGGGCAACAAGACCTTTCCATTTCTCTCTCCATAGATACATACACACGTGTACACATTTATTCACTGCAAAATGTGAATTTTGCACAATGCCAAAATTGCAAAAAATGCCATTCTTTTAAAATCCATCCTTGACTCTCTAAATGGACATGGTATTATAATAAACTACCATTTATTTTGCCTGTTGGGCCCATTATGTGTAATAATAAAGCACTGCAAGCCTCTGAGGTAGGTGCTATTTACTGTCTCCATCTTACAGATGGGGAAAGTAAGCCTTAGAGGAGAGCCTAGGTTCTTTCTGCCAGCCCCTTCTCCCCTTCTCCCTCTCTCTCTGTCTCTCACTCACACACACACACACACACACACACACACACACACACACACGCAAGAGAATCTTACATCGCATTGACTTTGAGGACTGTCATTTTCATATTTCTGGACTTAGCTTTGTAAACACAATGATAGGAGTGGAATTCAAGGTTTCTTTTCTTTCTTTCTTTCTTTTTTTTGTTTTTTTTTTCCTATGCCCAGTGATCCAGATGTACAAACAAGTGGGCTTGTTTTGCACTTTTGACATTTGAAAAGAAATTCCATGTTGCTAATGCTCATGAATGTGCCTTAGGGCCCTTGGGGGTTTCTACTCAGAAGATCTTTCAGGCTGCATTCTTTCCCCATGGACCCCAGGGACTGTGGAGAAGGTTCCCTACTGGATCTGCCTAGAGCAAGCTGTGACTGTGGGAGTCAGAAGCTTTTGGACTTGTTTCAGCTCTGAGCTGGAGCAGTGCCATGAAATCACATGATGTTTGGACTAAAAGGGCAAGCAAAAGAATGTCTCTCTCATCCTGCCCTGGCCAGCGAAATCCAAGCAGTGAGCAAGTGGGCCCCTCCAAGTTGCTGCTTCAGTCCACTGGACATGCAAGGGCAATGCAAGAAAAAGACAAGTATCTAAGCCAGGCCCACTGGGCGTCTACGACTTAGCAAAATCCTAAAACCAGTTAGTGAGAGTCAGGACATACAGGGAAAGATGGTGGTGGATCCCAGAAGGAAATTTTCGATCCTCTGGTTAATTCCCCTACACTAATGGGAATGAGAGTGGTGGTGGTGATGAAAATAGTAAGCTAGGAGGAGAAGGGATATAGCCAGTATTTTAAAGGCCATTTGGGTAACCAGGACTAGATTCCAGGTGTCCTAACCCCAAGGCCAGGTGAGAAGCCCTAGGAGCAGAGGGCAACCCCAGTCTAGGGTATTAGCTGGTGGCACATGGCCACTATTTCTGAGCAGCGTTGTTAATTAGATCACTTGTTCTAGGGCCCATTTCTTCCGACTTTAGTCTGGATGCCAAGGAGAATAAGGGTTAGAGAACAAAAGTCAGCTTATTGCTGGTAGAGGATACTCTCAATTTCTACTCTCCCAGTCTTTTCCACTTTCCTTTCTATTTCATATCTTCCTATTCTTTTGGATTAGAGAAAGAATAAAATCGGGCTGTCCAATAATTACTTTTAGAGTGTCATTTATCTAGACCACTAAGGGCCTCATACCAAATAGGAGCATTAATTTAGCTTTCACTGAGTGAATTGGGTCTCTGTGCTCCCGTCACCTTTCAAAATCCTCCCCGACATCTACCAGATGATCTCTGGCATCCTATGGTGAGCCAGGGGTCATGACACAGTTGAGTGTAGCCATAAAGGCATGGATCTATGTTGAATCCTGACCCAACTTTGTCTTAGATATTGGAACGAATTATACTAAATTGTAGATATGTAAGTTTTTAAAAAAATTAAACTTCTTATTTTAAAAATGATTATAGGTTCACATGCAGTTGTAAAAAAATAAAATAAAACACTATCCCACAACCACTTTTACCCATTTTTACATAATGGGAACATTGTGTGAAACTATAATCTAATGTCAAAACCAGTATGTTGACATCAGTACAGTCAAGGTACAGAACAGTTCCATTACCACAGGATTCCTTGTGTTGCTCTTTTATAGGCACGACTTTCTCCTCATTCCTGGAGACCTGTTCTCTATTTCTATAATTTTGCCATTTCAAGAAAGTTCTATAAATGGAATCATACAGTGTGAAACCTTTTGGGATTGGCTTTTTTAAGTCAGCATAATTCCCTGGAGATTTATATAGTTTGTTGCCTAAGTCAAAAGTTTATTGTTTGTTACTTTTTATTGCTCATTAATATTTTGTGGTGTGGAGGTACCACAGTTTGTTTAATCATTTGCCCATTAAAGGACATTGGGGTTGTTTCCACTTTTGACTATTAGGAATAGAACTGTTACGAACATTTGTGTATAGGCTTTTGTGTGGATGTAAGTTTTCCTTATTTCCAGGATATGTATCCAAGAGTGCAACTGTTGGTCTTATAGTATTTGTTTGTTTAGTTTTACAAGAAACTGCTAACCTGTTTTCCAGTATATCTGTACCATTTTATATTCCTACTAGCAATGTATGACTGATCCAGTTACTCCCTCTACATCCTTTCCCACATTTGGTGTTGCCACTATATTTCATTTTAGCCTTCTGATAAGATGGATACTGATATTTCATTGTGGTTTTAATTTGTATTTTCTTAATAGTTAATGATGCCGCATGTCTTTTCAAGTGCTATTTGCCATCTGTAAATCCTCTTCAGTGAAATATTTGTGCATGTCTTTTGTACATTTTCCAATTGGATTTTTTTAATTTGAGCTTTGAGAATTTTTTATTTATTATAAATACTAGTCCTTTGTCGGATACGTGGTTTGCAAATAGTTTTGCCCAGTCTGTAGCCTGTCTTTTCATGCTCTTAACAGGCTCTTTCACAGACGAAAAAGTACTTAATTTTGATAAGGTTCAGTTTATCAATTTTTCTTCTTATGGATCATGCTTTTAGCAACATGTCCAAGAACTCTTTGCATAGCTGTCGATCCTAGAATATTGTATCCTGTTTTTTTTCTAAAACTTTTATAGTTTTACAATTAAGTTTGCAATCTGTTTGACATGAATTTTGTATAAAGTGTGAGGTTTAGGTTGAGGTTCTTTTTTTTTTTTTAAGATTTTATTTATTTATTTGAAAGACAGAAATCACAAGTAGGCAGAGAGGCAGGCAGAGATAGAGGAGGAAGCAGGCTCCCTGCTGAGCAGAGAGCCCGATGCGGGGCTCGATCCCAGGACACTGGGATCATGACCTGAGCCGAAGGCAGAGGCTTTAACCCACTGAGCCACCCAGGCACCCCGAGGTTCATTTTTTGGCCAATGGATGTCCTACTGTTCTAGCATCACTTGTTGAAAAAGTTATCGTTCTTCCATTGAATTGCTTTCACATCATTGTCAAATATCACTTGGGCACATTTGTGTGGGTCTATTTCTGGGTTCTTTATTCTGTTTCTTTTCTTTTTTTTAAAGATTTTATTTATTTATTTGACAGACAGAGATCACAAGTAGGCAGAGGCAGGCTGAGAGAGAGAGGAAGAGAAGCAGACTCCCCATCAAGTAGAGAGCCCGATGCGGGGCTCGATCCCAGGAATCTGGGATCATGACCTGAGCCGAAGGCAGAGGCTTTAACCCACTGAGCCACCCAGGCACCCCTCTTTATTCTGTTTCATTGACTTATGTATCTTATCCCTCTGTCAACACCACACTATTTTGATAACTACAGAGTGATATCAAGTAGAGTGATTCTTGCCACTTTTCTTTTCCTATGGAACTTACGTTTTTTACCATTTTACTTGGGAAGAAATCTCAAACTTAGAGAAAGTTGCAAAAATAACAATAGTACAAAATATACCCATGTACTCATTATCCATATTCACCAATTATTTAGGCTCCTTCAGATTTATTTATTTATTTAGACAGAGAGAGCATCAGTGCACAAGCAGGGGGAGTGGCAGTCAGAGGGAGAGGGAGAAACAGGCTCCCCACTGAGCAGGGAGCCACTGGAGGGCTTCCTTTGGGGGCCTGGGATGAGGGCTAGATCCCAGGATCCTGAAATCATGACCTGAGCTGAATGCAGACACTTAACTGACTGAGCCACCCAGGTGCCCCTCTTCAGCCTTCTTTAATCTAGAATATCTCCAAGCCTTTTTCATCTTTAATGGCATTGACACTTTTGAAGAATACTGAACCACCCCACCCCCACTTTTAAAGTGCAGTCCTCATTTGAGGTTTATCTTAGATTTCCTTATGATTAGATTCAGGTTGCTGTGCATATGTGGCCAAAATATGACAAAGGTGATGTGTCCTTCTTTAATGTAACACACCTGGAGGCACTCACATTTCATCTGCCTCAATTTTAATTTTAATCACTTTGTGAAGTTATTGTATGATATTTGTTTGGGCCTTAAAAATGGTAATTTCATGATCCCATCCAACATATAACCTTTATTAATTAAGGTTTTACATGTGAAACCTACCCTCCCTGATGCTGGCTTTTTTTTTTTTTTTTTCACCTGTTAAGTGTGGATTCATAATTTCTCTCCCATGAGTATCATTTGGACGGTTAAATAAGGTCATGCATGTAAAATCTGACACACAAAAAGCACCCCATGGATACACTTCTTGCAGCCAGGAAGTGTTAAGGGATCTTGGCTTGGATCTTTCTCTCAGACACTCCAGATGACAAGCAAAATCATGACAGAGACAAAGTGGTGGGGGCAGCCTCAGCTCTGCCATTTCGGGTTCCCCAAAGGGAAGACGGGAAATTGTCTCCCACCCCACCGGGTGCGGTGAGGTTTAATAGCATGTATGTAAAAGTGCCTGGACATAGACTGGGTCCTCAAAAAATCATTAGTGATGCCTAAGCTGTTGTACGAGGAGAGTAGGACTATCTGCCAGACTATATATATATATAAAATGTGGGATCATTCTGAGGCAACAGCAAGGTACGAAAAAACATGGTTAGCGCCCTGAACTTGGGAACTATCACCATTTAGCAGCTATGGGCGGATAACTCCCGCTCTCGGAGCTTCAGTTCTACCCTGTGTAATTTGGAGATAGAAATCAGCGCGCTTCCCCGGGGATTCCGGTGTTAATTAAGGATGTCCAGCAGTACCTGGCACTCCGTCGCCGTCTTCTGAATGAAGGCCGGGGACTGAAGCGTTCACCTGCACAGCTGCGGGGCGCTCCGAGGGCTTCCGGAGGGGGAGCCTCGCACCAGCGCCCACGCCTCGGGCGGCCGCACCCGGCGGGCAGGGCCCGAGCAGCCACCTCCCCCCCCCGCCCCGCCCCGCCCTTCCCGGCTGTCGCAAGCTCCTCCCCCGGCGGCCGCGTCCACCCCCGCGACCGCCCCGCACCTGCAGACGCCGGGCGGCCGGGGAAGCGCGAGGCCACCCTCAGGCGGCGGCGGCGGCAGCGGGGGAGGGGCGCGGGCGCACAGATGGGAGCAACTGAGAAGGGCGGCAAGAAGAGCCGGAGGCTGTTTTCTTCTCTGCGGCCGTGGAAGGCGACCCGGCGGCTGTGGAGAACGCGCTCGGCTCCCAAGGCGGCGCAGGGTGAGTGTGGTCGCGGCGGGGGGACCTGTTACAGCGCGCGGCTGGCTCGGACTGGACTGCAGGAGGGCCGCGGTGGCTCCCGCAGCCGGAGGCGGCATCTCGGGCCCACCTCTCGGTTCCTGGGTCCTCAGGGTGGGGGGCGGCGCGACCTGGATGTCTGGCCTGGCCCGGGCGACCCTCCACCCTGACCTTCGGCCCCTGTGACAAGCCCGATCCCCCAAGCTCTCACGGCGCTGCTCACCGAAGTGCGGGGGCCGGTCTCGGAAGGGCCCCCTTCTCCTTCTACCCCTAAGCATCTCTCGTTGGGCCAGGTGGTTGCAGTTTGTTTCCTGCAAAAGCCCCTGTCTGTAGGTTTGACTGGGGACGGGAGGATTCAGGCTGCCTCTGGGACATAGAATACTCAGGTTTGCGTCCCACCCAACACCTGGCCGGTTGCCTGCAATGCAGTAGCCATAGTGGGGGGAATGAATCTGGACCCAAGGTTACCTTCAGGGTCTTCCCCATCCAGACCCACCCCCTTTCCAACCTGTCGGTGGTGATTCCCTGTTCGCTCCTAAGCTCTAGTCCCCATAAACTACTTCCTAAACACAGTACACCCTGTCTCCACCATGGCCTTAAATCACATTTATTCAGTCACTGATTCACTCCATTCATTCCTTCCACAATTTGTATTGAGCTCTTCCTGTGTTCTGGGGCCAGGAGTGAGCAAGATAGGAAAGGCCCAGCTCATGGCACTTCTTCTAGAGGGGGAAACAGACATTACACCCGTAAGATAGGTAAACATCCCCATTACAGATAGCTGTGTGCTGGGAAGGAATCACAAAAGTGTGCTGGGAGAGAAAAAAAGGCAGAGTTGCCCCGGCTTACAGGGCAGATGGACAGGGAAGACCTCTCCGAGGCAATGTGATTTAAACCGAGACCGGAACACGGAGTAGGAGTTACTCCAGCATGGAGCCTGGGGAGAGCATTCCTGCTGGCGACAATAACAAGTGGAAAATGTTCCCAGGGTACCGGGAAAATGAGAGAGGCAGGGCCTAGATCAAGGTCTGGGTAGGGCATGATGAGAAGAGTTTGGATTTTATTTCTAAAGCGAGCTGGAAGGCTACTGATGTGTTCTCAGCAAGACTGTGACATGATCTGCTAGCTCACTGCCTTGTGTGTATTTACAGTGGCCATGCCCTCATCTCAGTCTGCCCACCCATCAGGGATGCACAAATGCCTTTTCCTCTGTGAAGCCTTTCCTGGGGTTTCTGCCACCTGTAACCTCTTTGAGTAGGGCCTCTGGCACTGTTCACTGGGCATTACAGATTCCACGTGGGTGGGTTCTCATCTATTTCATCATTGCCTCCCCTACCAGGCTATGTCCAGGCTTGGTACTTTCTAGATACCTGTTTGCTAGACTGTGTGTGTGTGTGTGTGCGCATGCGTGCACGTGTGTGTGTGTCCTGTCTTGTCCTTTCCATCTGTTTCTGTCATCTGAGGATTCTTTTTCTGAGAGACTGACATGCCTTGATTTCTAAAATGGCCGACCTGATCCAGGGCAGAAGCTATACTGCACCCTTGCCCAGTCATTGCTACAGCTCTCCGCCCCCCTCCACAGGTTTGTTTCGAAGATTAAATGAATTGATGAGTTAAATGAGTTAATAAGTGTGAAGTGCTGACACAGAGTAAACATTCTAATATGAAATTTGACCCAAAGCAAGAATTATCTTTTAAATATTTATTTATTGAGTTAGAAACAAGCTTTTCTACTGTTGGTAGTTAGACTAAGGCTTGGTATTGTTATCTTGCTGGCTTTCAAAGAATGTGTTACTACTTTTAGTCAATGCACAATTAAATTCCTTGCCCACTGCCTCTAGACCTTAGTAGGTCTGAAGGCTAACCTCCCTTTTACTTTAGCTTGCCTGAGGAGTTGAAAAGAAGGGTCACTGCAACAAGTATTCCTTGAGTGATAATTACATGCAGAATGTAATTCCAGGTATTGTGTGAATGTTTACAAAAGAGGACTACCTTGATATTTCTACTGTAGTAAAATGGGTTAGAATAAGTCTCCTAGTTCTATAGTGTTTAAAGCCAGTTCTATACTGTGTATACAGTTGTCCCCTCCTCTTTTCTCTGTTTCTGTCCTAGAGGTCACCCATGGCTTCTTGGAACCCACTGCCACACCACACCTCTTTTCTCTCTTCTTCTTCTTCCTTTTTTTTTTTTTTCTTTTTTAAGATACTATTTATTTGTCAGAGAGAGAGTGTACACACAAGCAAGGGGGAGCAGCAGAGGGAAAGGGAGAAGCAGGCTCCCCAGTGAGCAAGGAACACTATGAAAAACTTGATCCCAGGACCCTGGGATCTTGACCTGTGCCTAAGGCACTAACCAACTGAACCACCCAGGCCTCCTCACACCTCTTTTTTCTTCAGTAGAATAATGGTTGATCACTATTTCTCTACTTCTTCTCCCACACAACTTGGAGATAAGACCATCATAATGTCGTATGTTATATGGTACATTACAGTTTATAGAATAGATCAACTACAAGAACTTGTTTCAATCTTTTTTTTTTCTTCAAGACTTTATTTATTTATTTGACAGACAGAGATCACAAGGAGGCAGAGAGGCAGGCAGAGAGAGAGGAGGAAGCAGGCTCCCTGCTGAGCAGAGAGCCCTATGAGGGGCTTTTGATCCCAGGACCCTGAGATCACGACTTGAGCTGAAGGCAGAGGCCTTAACCCACTGAGCCACCCAGGTGCCCGATTTTGTCTCAATCTTGACAGCACACTGGAAGAAGGGAGGGCAGATGGTGTTTATTTCTCCCATTTTATAGATGAGGAAGGTGAAGTAAGAGACTGACTTGCAGGAGGTCATATGACTGGTGAGTGGCAAACTCAGGCCTGATTGTCCATACAGCATTCTTTCTGCCACATCTCCCTGCACAAAATAAACATGTTCCAAAATCTATACTCATGGAGAGAAGTAAAATTGATAAATATCATGCAATAAAAGAAATCCATTTCTCCATTTAATTTTTTTTTTTTAAAGGTGGCCTGAATTTCTCATAATGATGGGACCTCATCTCATAAGTGATGGACACCAATTTGGTCATCTCAAATCATGTGCTTTGGTGCCAGACTCTGATTAGAATCTGCCGTTAGTAAGTGGCACAGTAATAAGCTATGTGATCTTGGGCAAGGTGCTCAATCTTTTAAAAACTCAGTTGTATGTCATATATAAAATAGAGATGATAATTCCTATGTCACAATGTTACTGTGATGATTACATGAGTTAATGTATATAAAGTGCCTGGTACACAGTAGTGTACAGGGTGGTAGTTATTATTTTTATTAATATTAGTCCAGCTGGTGTACCATATGATCATATTCCCAACAATGGTTAATCACAGGAAAACTGGAAAGCTTAGTAACCTATGGGAATAAAATGTGGTTGGGAAACTCCTTAGGGGCAGGTGTTCCTTCTGTACTAACCAAAAGGTCTTTCACAGCATCTTTTTTGTTCCCACCTTTTTTTTCCACCAGGATGCTGCAAGTGAGAAGCTTTAGGTTTAGGGGAATCTTGGTATCTTTTCAGCCTAACACTGTGTCCTGAATATAGAAGACATTCAATAAATATGTTTGTAATGAAAAGATCCTTTAGGAGATCCTATCTATCTATCTAGACACACACACACACACACACACACACACACACACACACAGCCAAAGAGAATGCATCTGCAATTTACTACTAGTAATTGTATGTAAACTAGTAATTTACTACTAGTAATTGTATGTAAACTAGTAATTGCAGATGCATTCTTGTGACTGTAAGTAAGATAAATACTTAAAAGAATAATTACTGGGTTAAAAGTCATATGCTTTTTTAATTTGGAAAAATAGCTGACCTTCATACATTTGTGCTAATCTCGCTCCACCAGAAGTGTGTGAGATTCTTGCCAATACTGAGTACTGTCAGACTTTTTAATGTTTGCCAGTTCCATGGGTGTTAAATGGTACTGCATGGTTGTTTTGTATTGAATTTCCTTAACAAATAATGAAGTAAAGATCTTTTCATATGAATTTTGGCCATGTGTGAAAAAGGCCTATTCATGTCTTTCCCCATTTTTTGTTTTAACTTGATGGTTTGTCTTTTTCTTATCTAATAATTTGTTGGCTTACATGTCCAAACAATTTTAAAAAATATAGCTAAGCATGCAAGCTATTCCAAATGGGAATATGAACAGACTGTGCCCAAAGGAAATTAACACCCCAAATGCTTCCAAACTTTCTAGAGAATGATATTTTAGACAAATATCAAAGCTTTTAGGTTATAGAGAAGGGAGTGAACCGTCGGTGGATTGGTGAAAGTGTTTTGTAAGAAGTCGGTCTTGAAACAATGGTGGAAAACTGGCCCCAAGTTTCACCCACCTGAAATTGCTTCCCTGAAATCCTGGTGAGGCAAAGAACTCTTTCCCGAGCTGCAATATTCCATGGAAAGACAGAGACTGGAACTTGAGTCGGTCTCCATTAGCAGATGGTGCCCTCCAGGACAAGTTACTTGGAGAGGAGGATAGGTGATCTGTGGTTTAATCCTTCACTGCCATTTCTAACCATATACCCCTAAACACAAATCACATTGAGTGGAAATAATGATTACTCCTGAGGGATATTAGAAAGATCAAATGAGATCATAAATATGAAAGGCCTCTGTAAATATGGGGATATTTGCTAGGCTCTGTGAATTCAGTAACACTGTTCCAGAGTGGGAAGAACTCATTGACCTACAATCTTTAGGCCCTATTCTCTGTGATCTGTTCTGCATACAGGTGCATGATGTCGAACATTAGTTCTCCAAGTGTGCTCTCCAGACTAGCAGCACCAGCCTCTCCTGGAACTTTTTAGAAACGCAAAGTGCTGGCTCCCTCCTCGGAGCTACCAAATCAGAAACTCCAGAGGTAGGGCCCAGCAATCTGTCTTAAAAAGCCTTGTAGTAATTCTAATGTATGCCAATATCAGAATGGTTTGAGAACCACTGGCCTCGTGCAATGTGCAAAGGCTTTAAAGTCAGCAAATGTGTGTTCTAAAATGTTAACTCTCTCACTTGCCAGCTTATGGCATGAGCAAGTTACCAGGCCCCTCTTGGGCTTACAAACTCTCATCTATAAAAGGAGGATGGTATCACGTCCCTCACAATGTTGTTTTGAGAACAAAGTATCCTAGCTATGCTGCTTTTTAGCTCTGTATCCTTTGGCAAATCACTTCTCCTCCTTTCTGCCTCATTTTTCTCATCTAAAAAAGATGGAATGGCAAGAGTTATCACATACGTAGTGTTTTACTCTGTTCCAGCCACTGTCCAAAACCTGTGCATATTTTTATTTTATTTAATTCCGACAGTAAACTTTTTTTTTTTAAAAGATTTTATTTATTTATTTGACAGAGAGAGATCACAAGTAGACAGAGAGGCAGGCAGAGAGAGAGAGAGAGGGAAGCAGGCTCCCTGCTAAGCAGAGAGCCCGATGCGGGACTCGATCCCAGGATCCCGAGATTATGACCTGAGCTGAAGGCAGCGGCCTAACCCACTGAGCCACCCAGGCGCCCCCGGACAGTAAACTTCTTTTGCCATCTCTGTTTTACCATGAGAAAACTGAAGCACAGAGAGGTTAAGTAACAAAGTTACTCACCTCATAAGCTGGGATTCAGACCCAGGCAGGGTGCTGTGAATGTCTTTGCTTTCAATAATGCTTGAAAACTAAGTTATCAATAAACATCTGAAGATGATGGTGAAAAGAGTGCCTGGCACAGAGTAGGTGCTCCATGTATCAGTTCCCTTCCTTTGCCTTGTAGCCTGGCTTCATGGGAGCCTCTGCAGCTTTTCTTATAGTCCTGCTGCCCTCCTGTGTGGTGACCCTCTTTGCAAACCTTCCTCCACCCCCAGGCGGCAATTTTTCCCTATTCACCTCCTTTATGGCCACTGAACAAACCTTACAGAGGCCTGGTGGGATGGAGGAAGACAAAGTGAAGCCACCCTGCTGTCACCACCTCAGCATATTTTTAGAAGAGGGTCTAGGCCAGTCCCTGAAAGGTCATTAGGTCTACCTAATGTGGGACATAGCCTTCAAGCCTCTTTTGCTCTCAAATTTCCAAGAGAATATAAAAACTCTTTTTTCGTTCGGTTTTTTCTTCAGTGTAAAATTTACAGCTGGGAAGTTGAACCCACAAGATTAACAGCAGCATTTTTTTCTTTCATTTTTGTTTTACAAAGACAATAAAGAGCCTGATTGTTTTTCAGTTCAGGGTTTCACTCATTGTTCTTGAAAATTCTGTTTGGTTTTGCTCTCAAGATGGCCTCCCTTACCGGGCATGACTCACTGGTCTAGTGACTCAGAAGTGGCATCAAACAAGACAAGGACTGTGCAGAGCCTTTAAAGGACTTGGTGGCCAGTGGAACCTGTTTGAGCTTTCGCTAAACCCAGCTATTGACAGAGAGCATCATTTTACTTAATGGGTGTTTACAGAGATCCTTGATACCAGTTTCTTTGAAGTGAGGGGTCTGTCAGAGACACTGCTTTGTTTTGGAAAGCTCCAAGGCTTGAGCCCATTCTGGTCCCTCGACTGGTTTGAGGTTTACTGTAGGATGAGACGAGGCTTCGGAGAATTCACCTGACCCTGCTTGGAATGGCCCAGAAGCAGAGGTCAAAGGCTTTTGTAAATATTGTAGCAGGAGGGAAAGTAAAGGTGCTTTTTATTTGAAGAGGACTGCAAACCTCTTTCCACTTAATTAAAAACAACAACAACAACAACAATTAAGGATGGATAGAGATGAACAGATATGTGATAATGCAAATAGAGCAAAACTTGTCAAAGATGTTCACCATGCAATGCCTCCAACTATCCATATGTGTGAAACTTTTCAAAGTTCAATGTTGGGTAAACCGTAGGTACCTCTGGAAATGACCACGTTCTTGGAAACAATTGGCTTCCTTTTTAATTTCCTCGCTCCTCCTAGCCTTAGTCTTTTTTTCCTGGGAAGCCTACTTGATTAAAACTCACCTCCTGGAGTGAGGCTGGCAGGGGTAGCTACTCCTTTATGCCAAGGCCTATACATTCTTTCTGATGTGTAACTCTCACAGCAGCCCTACAAGCTAGTTATTATTTTCTGTAGAAGGTGCGGGGGGGGGGGGGTAAACTTGACCCAGGTCACAAGGTAGTAATATTAGTCTCACAGCATTTATGGAGCCCTCACTTTATGTGTCAGGCTTTGTGCCACGCACTTCACATGTATTAACTTGGTTGAGCCTCACCCAGCCGTAGGAGGTAGGTTCCATTATTGTCTTCGTCTTACAGATCAGGAAGTGTAGACATAGAGAAGTATAGGAGAGGGTCCCAGCTTACCTTAGGGGCCAGGACATAGCAGAGCCCATGTTTGAACCATCTCTCCTGCTTTATGGCCCCTCCCCTACTATTCAAACCCAAGCCTTGGCATTCCTCTACCTAATCAGTAAATCAGCATACCTCTTAGGAACCTCTTGCCCTGAAGCCAGAGGCTTCTTGAGGACAGAATGCTTTCTTCAGCGCTGTGTCATTCCTAGTGCTCAGAGCAGTGCCTGGCACAATGAATATTTATTGAACAAAAGTGCACAAATGGTGGCTTCTTACCACCTACTTCTTTTCTCCTCTCTACCCCCAAAGGTGCTCCTAACTGGGCACATATTGGCCATCCTGGACTTGGTCCTTGGAGATGGAGATGCCTGTTTCTTTGTGGTCTGTGCACCAACATGGCTCCTTTGGTGGCCAGCAAGGAGTTCCAGTGAAGGCAGCTTTTCCTCACTGATCTTGAGTTGGCAAAGAGAAGCATAAAGGTATTATCCACTGCCAAGGAAAGATGGGAACAAAAACCAAATACTTAAGATTTTCCAAAACTTTCAGGGAGTCTTTCAATTGTGGCAGCTAGAAATCAACTCCAGGACCCCTAGTGGCCATGGCAAGCTTTCACTCTACAGCTATATTTGACTCTTGGGCTACAGTAATGACCAGGTGCATGCTAGCAATTAGTTCTCTTAAATGTGCCCAAGTATGTTGATAATTATACCTTACATTTATATAGGGCTTAGTTTGCCAAGTACCACGTCTGTTCTCCCTTTTGATCTTCTGAAAGGCACACACAGGGCAGGTATGATTAGCCCCACTTTATAGATGAGGAAACTGGTGCCAGAGAGGTTGTCACTACTTCCACCACTCAGTTAATAGTGGTAGAGACATGTCTTCGACCCTCTTATCTCAACTCCCACTCCTGCAGATTGTCCATGTCAGTATTGCATTTAACCAAGCAGTTTCTGGGGAATGAGAGCAACAGGTAGGTTTTCTCATTGTTGCTCTTCTTACAGCTTAGTGAGGTCCTGGATTGGGTTGTTGTCTTTTTGGATATCAGTTTACCCATCTATAAAGGGAAATAACCCTCCCTCCCCATCACCTAGAGTACACCAGGAGCAGAGGAGGTGGTGAGGAGTCAGCACTTAAAAAAACATCAGAGTGAAGGTATTTGGAAGGGACTATGATGACCCTGATCCATTGTTTCATAAAATAAATTAAATGTCACTTCCTCTCACCACCTGTTTGAAATGGCATGTCTGTTACTTCATTACCGTGCTTCATTTTTCCTCATGGCATTTATTGCCATTGACTGTATGTTTACATTTGTTTGTTTATGGTCTGTCTGAATACTCTCACCAAAATGTAACAGCCACAAGAACAGGATTTGGTCTGTTTTCTGCACTCCTGAGTCCCTAACAGATGGAATTCTACCTGGCACAAACAACCATTTGTTCAGTGAAGGAATGAAGGAATGAATCTGAGCTATGTAATGATTGAAAGTAAGCTGGAATTGGATGATTGAAAGATTTGCTTGAATTTTCCTTGCCCTCTAAGAGAGGGCTCCCATGGTCTGGCTTCCTCATGCCTGTTTCTGGTTCAGTCTTGACAATCAACTTACGCCCGGATGAAATGAGTTCAGTAATCCGTGTCCATGCAGCAGACATGGGTCACTGTATGCCTCTGTATTGTAACAGCCTGTGAGCAGCTGAGGAGTAGGATTGGACCCCACTACTTAGCATGGAACCTGGGCCACAGAGAAGTAAAAGAAATAATTGTTGAACGAATGAATATGAAAAAGAAAACAAAGCACAGGTCTCTTAATTCTCTCCAAAATTAAGGTCTTCATTTGAGAATAAGCTTGACATATGGCACAGACCTTCCCCTTTGAACCAGAATCAAATCTCTACAGAGCCTAGGAGGCACTAAACATTTGGTTCCCTAATCTAAGAGAAGGCAAGGCAAGCCTAGACTCCAGATCCAGTTCCATGCCATGTTTTGGAATTTGTGTTTACGTCGGCCTTCATCCCCATCCTTTCTGCTCTAGCATAAGCAAAATTATCACCCCGCACACTGACTTGCATGCAATTATCAGAGCTCGGGTGCTCCTGCGTTGAGGGACTTCACCCCTGAGACCGCTGACTTTCTGTGAATGACAAATCAAAAGTCAGGTTTGCAGAATCAGCTGGACTTTCCTGCTCATTTGCAGCAGAGGGAGGAAAGAGAGAATGAAAGATTCTGAAAATAAAGGTAAGGGGCCAACTGCCGAGGGGAGGCCAAAAGATCTAGGGATGAAATGTCACTCAACAGATATGGTTAGTTTGTATTAATGGCCAACTTTAGATTACTGTGTATATCTATTTTTAAAATTCTGGTTATGTAATAAACATGACTCTTTTTTTTTAAAATGACTGGCTTCTGGTTTCCAAATATTGTGTCATTCAATTTTCCATATCCTTGCTACCAAATAGAACAATATTTTTGCAGTCTTCATTTAATCTTGGCTGAATAACACACATTTCCATTTTACAGATATTCTTGTAAGAGCTCCCAGGATTTTGATAATTTTATTTTTGGAGAGTTCACAATAGTTAATTAATATGTAGGTTTTCAATGCATTATTGCAATTGGAATATCTGAAATACTTCGGACTTTTACAGCTTGGGTTTATAAGAAAAATGTGACAGAGAATTCCTTAATGAATGTTAATGCTTTCAGGAGGACCCAATGGAGAGCCATCACTGACCTTCAAAACTGTTTATCTTGCAGATGTGCTCACAGTCAAACTACCCCCACCCCTCTGGCCTCCAGACTCTAGATCCCTGGTTCATTATCACCACCCCCACCCCATTACTCGAATTCGATTTGAGGCAAGGGGAAAGAGAAAAATGGATTTAAATGAAAACTCAGGAAAGGACAGGGCTAGTATTACTAAAATGAGCCAACCAGATTTTTAGTTCAATAGCAGGGATTCTGGGGTTTTAAATTCCGACGCTCCTTAAATTTTCTGCCGCAGTTGAGGGAGGAGCGATAGACCCCAAGGTCTCCGGAGGCTACACGTGTTCCCCGACCCTGTTACCGGAAGGAGCCCTTCCTGCTGCGTCGTTTCTGCTCCAGGTCGGAGTGGCTGTGGAAGGCGCAGAGGGGCCCGGCTCCGGGAAAGCCACCCCCTCCCCGCCCCCCGGAAAGCTCCAGGGCAGCCTCCGCAGCAGAAGACGCCATCTCCGCGCTGCCGTGACCAGCCTCTGCTTCCCGAGCGCTAATTTTAGGGTTTGCCCGCCCCCCTTTTCCCCTCTGGCTTTCGCGGTTCTCACACCGGAGCCGCTGCGCAGCGGTTTGCACCTCACCCTCGCCTCCCTGTGAGCTCCCGGTTAAGGAGGCCCCAGCATTTGCCCTTGGACACTGGGGCTGGGGTGCGCAGGTGGAGGCTGGCACGCAGCAGGTTACTTGCGCCCACCGAGCCTTTCCGAGACACCCTGAGTTAAGTTGTTTGGGTGACCAGGAAGACGAGACAGGCTCCAAGCCTTCTCCTCCCTTTACGCCAGGCCCCCCAGGCTTGGTCTTCCCCTGACCCGTACCCAGCTACTCTCTGGTTTGTTGTAAGATTCCCACCTTGTGATGGTCAGTGATGTTTATTCCACATTAAAAAAGGAACCCCCCCTCCCCCGACAACCAAATCAAACCAAAAAACCAAACCAAAACCAAAAACCACCAGAAAGCCAAGACACTGAAAGCAAAACCCCAAAGCCACAAACAGCCTGATGCCCATATTTTAATCTACTGAACTGTTTGTAATGAAGTCTCCCAAGCAATGCAACTTTCTGTAATTGAGGCTTTAAAAGGGGCAGGGGTAGTTGGTGTTGGTAGTATTAATATCTAATAGGCTCAGGATCATTCACATCCCTGTATTGATCTGTGGTTTTGATGTTTAAATTTTAATTAAGCAGCCTTAGGTGGGGGAAAAGAGCTATGTATACAGGGGCCTGGCAAGTGGAAAGAGGGCCTCTCCACTGCTAAGCCAGCCTCTGGTGAACAAACAAAACCAGCGCCTGTGTAATCCAAAGTATTTAAATGAACTCAGGAGTGTTATTTTTCCCTGTGTTGTTTTCAGTGGCCAGAGAAAGGGTTTGGGGGAAGAAAAAAGAAATTGCTTATATGCCATGTCATGCTAGGCCATGCTCATGTTTTAGAAAAAGTTAAGACTGTCTCAATTGGAGGCTCTGGATGGGGCTAATATTCCCTATTGTTTGCAATTTTACCGCCCAGTTTCTCAGTGTGTCAGCGTGTTTTAAGCTTCAAATCCCTAGCTGCTTTTTGAGGGGAGTTGGTATTTAGAAATTTGTTTCTCTTTGTTTTAGACAGAGCCTTTGGTTGGGAGTCAGGATAGTCACTAATTTATTAGTAACTAAGGACAAGACCCTTTATTCCTTTGGATCTTAGATTCCTTAAAATGGAGAAATGTTAGATGGGATCACTGCCCTTCAGATTGTGGATGGTAAGAAAGTACTGTAGTGGGTCTTGAACAACATTTTAGAGAGAGGACATAGAATAGAAAATGTCGCACACCAGAGCACCTGGTAAGGGTAACCATTGTTTACTTAAACTTCTGTTAGGGGTACTTAGGCTTGTTTATGCATGGCTTGATGTCAGATGTGTTTCTTACTGTGAATCCCAGTCACGGGTTTGAGAAACACTGAAATACAGCATAGCTTAAGTGATATGCATGTCCATTTTGTTTATGTATGAGAACATCAATAGTTTTTCTCAGATTTTCAAAAAGGTCTAAGATTCCCCAAAAGGTTCTGAATGATTGTTTTTCTAAGGTCTTCTAAGACCCTTTCAAGCTGATTTATTAGTGATCGAAGAATCTTTTCAGGGCCAGGAGATGCGTATGTGTTGACAGAGAGCAGTTGAGTATACAATGTGAGGGATATGTGTGTGTGTGTGTGTGTGTGTGTGTGTGTGTGTGTGTGTGTGATGCCTGTGCCCAGCAGTGAGGAGAAGGTGTGACCATGGTAAGCAGATGCGTATGTGTTGACAGAGAGCAGTTGAGTATACAATGTGAGGGATATGTGTGTGTGTGTGTGTGTGTGTGTGTGTGTGTGTGTGTGTGTGTGATGCCTGTGCCCAGCAGTGAGGAGAAGGTGTGACCATGGTAAGCAGATGCGTATGTGTTGACAGAGAGCAGTTGAGTATACAATGTGAGGGATATGTGTGTGTGTGTGTGTGTGTGTGTGTGTGTGTGTGTGTGTGTGTGATGCCTGTGCCCAGCAGTGAGGAGAAGGTGTGACCATGGTAACCAGATGCGTATGTGTTGACAGAGAGCAGTTGAGTATACAATGTGAGGGATATGTGTGTGTGTGTGTGTGTGTGTGTCTGTGTGTGTGTGTGTGTGGTGCCTGTGCCCAGCAGTGAGGAGAAGGTGTGACCATGGTAACCAGACCATGAGAGTTATTTGTAGGTTCCAAAGTACCAGTTGGTGACCTGAATATGAAACATAACTATCTAAAAATTTGATTCTTTATGCTGAAAACCACCACAGAAAAACTGTTAAAATGTTGCAGATTGTTTGGAAGTCAATTCTCCTTGCAAAGACTGAAAATGAGAATCAGATAAAATCTGAGGAAGTTGATGGGGCAAATAAATCATCAGGATATTGGTAGGCAGAAATTGAATATAAGCTACCATCACATGACTAATGTTCAGTAAATGATGAGTTGTGATTTAACAAATGCCTGTCTTTTTCCTCCTTTTGGTGCCTCCTGTCTTAAGACAGTTCAGTGAAGATTTTATTTTATTTTTTAAAGGTTTCACTTATTTGAGAGAGACAGAAAACATGAGTGGGGGGAGGGACAGAGAGAGCCCTCCCCGCCCCCCCCGCCCCCCCCCCCCACCCCGGGGCTTGACTCTGGGGCTGGGAGCTTGACTTGGGCTCCAGGGGCTCAACTTGGGGCTTGACTTGGGGCTTGATTCCAGGACCCTGAGACCATGACCTGAGCCCAAGGCCATTGCTTGACTGACTGAGCCACCCAGGTGCCCCTCAGTGATGCTTTTAAATACAAAAGCTATTGTATAACACTTACCCTGCATATCAAAATGCTTTGCAAACCAGAAAAAAAAATTATGTATAAGGCAACTAAGGAGAAAATCATTGAATGAGTTAATAAGTAGATATTGGCAAACATGACAGCTGATTATAATAACACTGACCATAACTCCTATTTCATGAACAACTAGTATGTGAAAATCCCTTTACATATTGTCACAACACTGTAGGGCAGGGCATATTGTGCATGTAAAGAAATGAATTAAAAATTTTGTATAAGTACACATGGCTAGTGAGTAGCAGAGTCAGGATTCAAACCCAGTTCATTTTACCTCCAAACCATTCACATGGTAGGCCAGGGCTTGAGAATAAGTAGCGTGGTGAAATTGAATAGTTATTAATAAAAATTTCAACATCATCTATTATTAGAAATAATTTACGTATTGTCAAAAGGGAAATGGGAAGCATAGAAATGATGGCTTTTGACTAATTTTCTGGATTGTGTTTATTTGGAAAATAGGCGTTCCAACTCAGCTTGAAAATTTCCTTTTTAGAAAGTTTCTGAGTATTTTGTGTAACAAGGTTTTAAAAGCAGCAATATGAAAGAATAGGAGTGGAGGATGTAAAAATTTGGTTGGAAAATTTTTTTCTACAGAAGTATAGGGCAAAAAGTTCTACACTTGATCTTAGCCAAAAGGCCGAGAAGCGATAGGGGGCAAAAAGTTCTTTTAAACTTTGTTATTTTCCTGTATTTTATCTCAGGAAAACAGGCATGGCATTTTTTTGAACAAATGGAAGTTATATATAGTGACTTAATGTGGTAAAACTAGGTGTGGAGCATTGTCTATGGCAGCAGATCTCAAAAGAATTTGGATTTTCACTGAAAGTTATTACAAAATTTGATTGGGAGTTTGAATATGGACAGATCCAGGCTTTTAGGTACTAAATATTTTTTTTTTTTTTAAAGATTTTATTTATTTATTTGATAGAGATAAATCACAAGAGAGGCAGGCAGAGAGAGAGGAAGGGAAGCAGGCTCTCCGCTGAGCAGAGAGCCCGATGTGGGACTCGATCCCAGGACCCTGAGATCATGACCTGAGCCGAAGGCAGCGGCTTAACCCACTGAGCCACCCAGGCGCCCTTAGGTACTAAATATTAAAAAGACTATGGTGTACATCCCCTAATCTATAATCCAAATATAGTAAGTGGAAGGAAATTAAAAGACATTGTGATTTTTTTTAACCACTATGATTATGTTGAGACTTTTAGAGAAAATTCAAATTCTTTCAAGGATTTTTGTCATTTGCTGCTTGTGACTGGGTAGGTTGGAGAAACGATATGTTGGCTGGGGTGATATGTTAATGGCTGACTGATTTCTTAGTCTTCAGGGCTAGCATGTGATAAAACTGGGTTTTCTGCCTACCTTATTCCAGTGGTTCTCAAAGGTACCGCTTGGGTGAGGGGCAAGGACACACTGGAAATATGTAAGGGGCTCTAGAAGCTTTCTCTGGGCAGAGACCAGAAATGTTGTAGACGTTCTGCAATGTTCCGGACTGTTCCATTCAGTGACAAATTATCTCGTGTCTGGGGCAACTTTCAAATGTTTTGCTGAAGAGGTAAGTGAAAGCTCTATACTTTTCTGAGCCTAGAACACACATTGGTTTTACACTGAAATATATATATACAGTGAAATTTTCAGGATGAGAAATGCTGTGTAAAATGAGGAGAGATCATACTTAATTTTGTTCAGAAATACCACTTACCGAAAGCAACACTGCTTCTATTTGAGAAACCAGTAAAACACACCTGTCTCATTCAGTCATAGAGGTACATGTACCTGACTCCTTTACCATGTTCTCTAATATAGTATTGCTTGAGCATTTGCATATTGAAATCCATATTTTTATTATGACTTTTTTTGCTTCTCTTACATTATAGTTGGTATATTGTATATATTTTTGTTTAGTTTTGTGTGAAGTAGGGTATTTTACCTTTCCATTTCATTTTGAGATACTAAACAGGGAAATACAAAACATTTTCATATTTATAGATATTTGTGTTACTCAGAGTATGCAAAATGACCTCCTTAATGATTTTAAAGAATTTGAGCCAACATTACAACTTTTGGAGATTATATACTCAATTCTGTATTCCAGGTTCATTTAAAAAATTCGAAAAATCTATAGCAATGAAATTGAGGTGAGCATAAACTGCTTTCTTTAAGGCAGAAATACTGGGATGTAGGTATTACAAATCTTCTGAAAAACGATGTCACTGGTAATTGATTTTTATTTATGCTACTGTAACTGGCATTTTAAAATTCCACTCTCTAATTGCTTGTTAGGATATAGAAATAAAGCTGGTTTTTATTTGTTGACCTTATTTCAGGGACCTTGCAAGATTCACTTATTAATTTCAATACTTTTAGATTTTTTTAGGTGGTTAGATTTCTGTGAATAATGACAGGTTTATATCTTCCTTTCCAATCCTTAGACTTTTTATCCCTTGCATTACTGTACTAGCTAGGAACTCTCTCGCAGTGTTAACTAGAAGTGATGGTGAGTGTCCTTATCTTGGTCCTCATCAGAGGAAAAGCTATCAATCTTTGGTCATTAAGTACAATATTTGATGTAGGATTTACATAGGTGCTTTAAAAATCAGATTAAGAAAGTTATGTTCTATTCTTAGTGTGCTAAGCTTTTATCATGAATTTTTTAAAGTTTATTTTTATTTATTTTTTTAAAAGATTTTATTTATTTATTCGACAGAGATCACAAGTAGGCAGAGAGACAGGCAGAGAGATGGGAAGGGAAGCAGGCTCCCGGCCAAGTAGAGAGCCTGATGCGGGGTTTGATCCCAGGAGCCTGGGACCATGACCTGAGCCGAAGGCAGAGGCTTTAACCCACTGAGCCACCCAGGCGCCCTTAAGTTTATTTTTTTAAATTTATTTATTTGAAAGCAAGGGGGGGGGGAGAGAGAGAGAGAGAGAGAACAAGCAGGGAGAAGGGGCAGAGGCAAAGGGGGAAGCAGACTCCCTAGGGAGCAAAGACCCTGATGTGGGGCTGGATCCCAGGACCCTGGAATCATGACCTGAGCCCCAACGCAGATGCTTAACCCACTCAGGTACCCAGGTAGGTGCCCCTTTAGCAAAAGATTTTTGGTATCATGACATCATGATTGTACTATTTTATTTTGTTGATATGAATTACATTGATTTTTTTTTTTTTTTGAGTGTTAACTTTGCTCAACTTAGCTGTGATACGTTATCCTTCGTATAGGTTGTTAGATTTGACTTGCTCATATTTTGTTGAGGAATGTTTTTGTTCACGAGAGAGATTTACCTTTTATTTTCTGTTGTGGGAGTCCCCTTGCCAGATTTGGACATCAAGGTTTTACTGACTTTATAAAACAAGTTTGGAGATATTTCCTCTCTATTCTGTTCTTTGGAATGAAATTGTAAGATTGGAATTATCCTTTTTAAATGTCAGGGATGAATTTACTGCTGAAATTATTTGGGCCTAGAAATTTTGTGTAGGAAGGTTTCAAGAGGTGGATTCATTTATTTTAATAGGTATAGATTTATTCAGATTTTCTATTTCTTTTTATGTTAGTAAGTTGTGTTTTTCTAGGAATTTATCCATTTTATCTGAATTTTCAAACTTATTAGTAAAAGGTTTTCTTTTTATCCTCTTAAGATCTTAATATTGGTAGGTTGTATGGTCTTGTCTCTCTCTCTCTCTTTTTTTTTTTTTTGGTACTATTGGTATCTCTTTTTTTGATGCATATTGCCAAAGCCTTATGAATTTTATTAATCTTTGCAAAGAGCTAGTATTTATGATTTGGCTGTCTTTTCTATTATAAATTTGTTTGAGATCTCATGAGTTCTTTTATCATTATTATTTACTTTTTTTTTTACACTCTTTGATTCCAGTTTTCTTTCTTTCTTTCTTTTTTTAGATTTTATTTATTTATTTGACAGAGAGAGATCACAAGTAGGCAGAGAGACAGGCAGAGGGAGAGGGGGAAGCAGGCTCCCTGCTGAGCGGAGAACCTGATGTGGAGCTGGATCCCAGGACCCTGAGATCATGACCTAAGCTGAAGGCAGAGGCTTAACCCACTGAGCCACCCAGGCGCTCCTGATTCCAGTTTTCTGAAATTTTTTCTAGTTTCTTAAAATAGAAGCTTATATCTCTGATTATTTTTTTTCCAAAAAATATTTTCATTTAAGGATATGAGTTTTCCTCTAAGCAGAGCTTTAGCTGCATCCTGTTAGTTTTGTTCTGTCATATTTTTATTGTCATTTAGTTCAAAATATTTTATAATTTCCATTGTGATTTTTTTATTTTTTGGACACACAGGGTCAGGTAGAAATGAACTACTTTTTAAAAAAAAAGTATTTATTTTAATTCCAGTTAGTTAACATACAGTGTTATATTAGTTTCAGGGGTATAAAATAGTGTTCCAGCAATTCCTTACATCACCTGGTGCTCATCACAAGTGCACTCCTTAATCTCCATCACCTATTTCAGCCATTCCCCCACCCATCTAGAAATGTACTTCTTCATTACTAAGTAGCTGGGGAGTTTCTAGTTTTTCGGGGTTTTTTCCCCCTTGCTATTTGTTTTTAGCTTACTTTTCCTGTGGTCAGAGAACATACTTTGGATGATTTTAGTTCTTTAAAATTTGTTGCAATTGCTTTGGGGCCCTGCATATTGTTAATTGTTTTATATATATATGTGTGTGTGTGTGTAACATGTATGTTACATGTGACATGTGTGACATGTAACATAAATATATATATTTATGTATGTTACATACATAAATGTGTTACCGCTCTCTCTCTATATATATACATATATATATATATATTTTTTTTTTCTTTTTTGAGGCTGATTGGACCTTTATTTTTAAAGTAGGCTCCATACCTAGTGTGGGGCTTAAACTCACAACCCTGAGATCAAGAGTTGCATGCTTTACTGACTGAGCTAGCCAGGTGCCTGCCCCTTACACGGCTGCTGGAAAAGAATGTGCATACTGAGATTATTTGGTTCCATCTTCTATATATGTCAAGTATATCACTTTTTAAGATCTTGTAGCTCAGATCTTATATATCCTTACTGTCCCATTATGACTTTGTATTTGCCTGTTTCTCTTTTTATATTGGCTAACTTTTGCTTTATTTAACTTTGAGGCTATGATTTTTCGATGCATACCACATATATTTAGAATTGCTATATCTTTTTTTTTTTTTTCTTTTTTTTTTTAAAAGATTGTATTTATTTGACAGACAGAGATCACAAGTAGGCAGAGAAACAGGCAGAGAGAGGAGGAAGCAGGCTTCCTGCTGAGCGGAGAGCCAGATGTGGGGCTCGATCCCAGGATCCTGGAATCATGACCTGAGCCGAAGGCAGAGGCCTTAACCCACTGAGCCACCCAGGCGCCCCTAGAATTGCTATATCTTTATTGTGAAATGTCTCTCATATCTAGTAATGCTTCCTATCTTAAAGTCTACCTTTCTTTTTTTTAATATTTTATTAATTTGACAGAGAGAAATCACAACTAGGCAGAGAGGCAGGCAGAGAGAGAGGAGGAAGCAGGCTCCCCGCGGAGTAGAAAGCCCCATGCAGGGTTTGATCCCAGGACTCTGGGATCATGACCTGAGCCGAAGGCAGAGGCTTTAACCCACTGAGCCACCCAGGCACCCCAAAGTCTACCTTTCTAATATTAACGGACCCATACCAGCTTTCTTGGGGCTCATACATACATGGTATATCTTTTTCCATCTTTATACTTCAGTTTAATTTTGCTTTTATGTTTAATCCATATCTTCTGTAAGTAGCATATAAAAGAACTTACAAAAAATCCAGTCTGACAGTTTAGTCTTTAGTTCAAGTGTTTAAAGTTCAAGTGTTTAACTTATTTGTGGAGCATAACAAATGACATGGAGGACATTGGGAGATGGAGAGGAGAAGGAAGTTGAGGGAAATTGGAAGGGGAGGCGAACCATGAGAGACTATGGACTCTGAAAAACAATCTGAGAGTTTTGAAGGGGTGGGGGGGTGGGAGGTTGGGGAACCAAGTGGTGGGTAATAGGGAGGGCACGTATTGCATGGAGCACTGGGTGTTGTGCAAAAACAATGAATACTGTTACGCTGAAAAAATAAATAAATTAATTTAAAAAAAAGTTCAAGTGTTTAAAGCATTTTTAGTTAATTAATTTTAAAATTAATTTTTAATTAATTAATTAATTTAAAAAAGATTTTATATATTTATTTGTGAGTGAGAGAGAGAATGAGAGGCGAGAAGGTCAGAGGGAGAAGCAGAGGGAGAAGCAGAGCTGGGAGCCTGAAGACGGACTCAATCCCAGACTCGCAGATGATGACCTGAGCTGAAGGCAGTTGCTTAACCAACTGAGCCACCCAGGCGCCAGTGCTTTTTTAATATAAAAAGCATTTTCTGTTAAGGTCTACAGGTACCATGTTACTGTTTCCTATCTGTGTCCACCTACTTTACCATTTTTTTTCTTCTTTGCTTTTTTTTTAATTAATCAAGCATTATTTTTAAGTTTCCCTTTTTCCTCTCTACTAGGATGTTACACATTTGTTTTCATTTTACTTTTTGTGTGTATGTGATTGGTCCAGTGCTGCATTTACATAATCACTTTCCAGACAAGTTAGGCTCTGAGAATACTTTAATTCTATTTACCCCGCCTTTCCTTCGCAATGCCCCCTCCCCTTCTGCCTCTTGTTGTGTTATTAGAATTCATTTAAGTTATATATTTAATTCCTCATGAGACCCTGATATTATTGTTTTTCACAATCAGTCTCCATCCACTTAGATTTACTCACATATTTACTCTAGTCATTGCTTTTCATTATTTCCATTCATTCCCCCTGGGATCTTCTGCATAAAAAAACAAAGCAAAACAAAACAACAACAAAAGAACTTCTTTTAGTATTTCTTGTAATGCCTATCTGACATGAAAGAATATTCTTAGTTTTTTGGTCTGGAAATGATTAGTTTCGCCTTTGTTTTTGAAGATAATTTCATTGGATTCATAGAATTCTGGGGAGGAAGATCCCCCCCCCCCATTACTTTAATGATGCCATTCCATTGTCACTAGCTTTCTTCCTTTCTTGGAAAGTTAGCTGTTAGTTTTATTGTTCCTGTTTGATGTTGCATCTTTTTTCTCTGGCGGTTTTTAAAGACATTTCTTGGGGTGACTGGATGGCTCAGTCAACCAACTGCTATCCATTGTTATCATGATCTCAGGGTGCTGGGATAAAGCTCCATGTCAGGTTCCCTGCTCAGTGGGGAGTCTTTTGCTTCTCCCCGCCCCCCCCAATGCTTATTTGCTTGCTCTCTTTCAAGCAAATGAATAAAATCTTTAAAAAAAAAACTTTTCTTTATATATTTGGTTTTTAGCAGTTTTTCTAGGTGTGATTTTCCTTGTGTTTATCCTGCTTGAGGCTTTCAGACCTTCTTAAATCTGTGTGGCTTAATATTTTTTTTAATTCTCATAATTCTCTGCCATTATCTTTTCAAATATTGTTTTTGCTTTGTTCTTTTCTCTCTTTTTTGGGATTCTAATTACTTATATGTTGAAACTTTTTACTCTGTTCCATACATGTCCAGTTTTATTATCTGTATTCTTAGTCTTCATTTCTCTTTTCCATTTTGATTATATTTTGCTATTGTAGGGCTCTCTAGCTCTTTGCTGTGTATTATTACACAATCTGTTAACTTAATATCATTTTGTAATTTTCAGCTTTCAAATTTTTATTAGATTATTTTAAATAATAGACTCTCAAGAAAACAAAAAAACCCCAAAAAAGACAAAAAGCCAAACCCAGGGGCCCTGGGTGGCTCAGTCAGTTGAGTGACCAGCTCTTGGTTTTGGCTCAGGTTATGATCTTAGGGTCATGTGATAGAGTCCCGTGTTCGGCTCCATGCTTTAGCACTGAGTCTGCTCTGCACTTTCTCTTTTTCTGCCTCTGTGCCTCCCCCTGTTCTCTCTCTCTCTCAAATAAATAAATCTTTTAAAGAAATAGATTTTCCATCTTACCTATTTCTTCAAATACATTAATCGCAATCATTTTAAAGACCATACTTATTAATTCCTATGTATGGGTCATTTGTGAATCTGTTTATATTTTCTGTTTTTCTTCTTGGTTCTCTTTCTTCATTTGCCTGACAGTTTTTTATTAAATGTCCAGTATTGTGTATGAAGGTGCTCTGGATGATATCTTCTCCTTTATGAGTACATTTACCCTATTCTTTGCCTACGGGAGAAAGGAGATCACCTCAGTCTAATCAGGCTTTCAGCCTAATTAAGTGTGTTTTGCAGACTTTTAAGATTTGGTCTGTTTCTGGGTTCTCCCAATCCTAGGCCCACAGGAGTACTGATTGAGAGAACCTTAGATGTTTTCCTCAGCAGGTCCTAAACTCCAATTTTTATCTTCCTAATACTGTGAGTCCACAGAATACTCTGAAAAAAATGCTTATTCTGCCTTTCATCTCCTCGCCTTCTGAGCCTCTTACCCCGTGTGGCTCAGTTAGCCATACTTCAAGGAGACGCTCATGTCAGGTTCTCTTCTTTGAGCTTCTCCAGGATGTGACTTTTCAGTCCTGAATTCCTTTTTGTCACTGCAGCCCCAGAAGGATGTCTGAAGTTCTCCAGGCTTCTCTGCCTCTTAGCTGCCCTCTGCCTGGCTGCTCAACTTCTTGCCCCATGCCAAGAACTGGCAAATACCCTACTGAGCAAAATGGGCTTTCAGAATGCTGGGCTTACCTCAGTGAGCCTCCTATCCCCCCAAGATCTGGATCCTCAAATCTCGACTGATTAGTAGCTTTCCTGTTGCTTCAAACAGGTGTTTTGGATTTTACCTGGCTTTCTGACTGCCTTCAGCAGAACTGTGGGTCTGCTGCATACCACTCTGTTATAGCTGAAAGTTGAAGCAGACCATGTTTGTTTTGTTTCATTTTAATGGAGGCTCTGTTAAAAAAAAATGAAAGCAACAGAGCAAAGAAACTTCCAAGATATCAATGACATTACAAACATCTTATACAAATAATAAAGGGTGTGTGCAGTTGACTTCTAGCTGCTGTTTCTTGCTTTTTAAAAACATGTCAGTATCTTCTTTCCCCATATGTTCTCTGAAATATGTATACATTTTTGTGTTGCCTTGTTCCAGAGAATAGGTATCTTAAAAGACTTTTTCATTTTCCTGAGTCTGTTTTTTTCCAAATGTTTAGTAGTTTTGTGACTTTATGATTTGAAATTTTCCAACTCTTACCTCCCAAGTTCCCTATGATTCTAAAATTCACAAAATAATTGGAGTGATTGTATTATCATTAAGTTTTAGAAAGCTTGATTCGAACCTTTTACTGTAGCTGAGTAGGTGTTTTTTTCAGTGTCCTTGTCAGGGTTACATGTGCTGGTCTCACCCATGAGCTTCACCTCACTGCCTGTGCCTTCGGTCTCTCAAATTCAAGATCAGTTCGCTTGTTCATCTCGTATTTTTTGAGCACTTGTGCAATAGACTCTCCTTCCTTCTCAAATACACATTTTTGCAGTTCTAGGAATTAGGTCAGAGCAATAAATAGCTCTCCTCAAATGTGGCATAAAACTGAAGGTTGACTGAGTGACTGAGTGATTGGTGCATTACCCATTTGTGTTTTTTATGTTTCTCCAAATTTCCTATTAAAATCAAACTAGCTAGGGGTGCCTAGGTAGCTCAGTTGGTTAAGTGTCTGACTCCTGATTTTGACTCAGGTCATGATCTCAGGGTTGTGAGGTTGAGCCCTGTGTTGGGCTCTGTGCTGGGTGTGGAGCCTACTTAAGAGTCTCTCTCTCCTTCTGACCTGTACCCTTCCCTCCTCAAAAAAAAAAAAAAAAAATCAAACAAGCTAGCATTCATTTTTCAGTCTTCAGATGGGTTTCCCTACTCCAGTGCTGGTAATGTTCTATTACTTGATTTGGCTCCTGTTTTTGTTTGTTTTTTTTAGGTCAATTCAGTTTGTGAAAATTCATAAAGCTGAACACATGACTGGATCACTTTTCAGTATGTCTGCTACACTACATAAAAATTTTTCATAGAACTAATGTTTTCATGTTAAATTTTTAAAAAAGTGTCAGGGGTACCTTGGTAGCTTTGTCTGTTAAGCGCCTACCTTGGGTCACGATCCCAGGGTCCTGGGATAGAACCCCACATCAGGCTCCCTGCTCAGAGGGGAGCCTCCTTCTCCCTCTGCCTGCCGCTCCCCCTGCTTGTACTCTCTTTCGCTCTCAGTCTGTCAAGTAAATACATAAAATCTTAAAAAAACAAAACGAGTGTTTAAAGTTCAAGTGTTTAACTTATTTGTGGAGCATAACAAATGACATGGAGGACATTGGGAGATGGAGAGGAGAAGGAAGTTGAGGGAAACTGGAAGGGGAGGCGAACCATGAGAGACTATGGACTCTGAAAAACAATCTGAGAGTTTTGAAGGGGTGGGGGGTGGGAGGTTGGGGAACCAGGTGGTGGGTAATAGGGAGGGCACGTACTGCATGGAGCACTGGGTGTGATGCCAAAACAATGAACACTGTTATGCTGTAAATAAACAAATAAAAATAAATAAAAACGAACAAACAAAAAAAAACAAAAAAACTTTTAATTAAAAAAAAAGTGTCAAGGACAAAAGAGCTCAAGAATCACTGATCAAGGTCAGTCTCCAATCCCTGAAATGATTAAGAATGAGGAGGCTGAAGCTTGGGAAGGAGAAATTGCTTAGGGGTGGGCAGGGACTGGGAGCTAGGCTTCTCACTCCGTCTTGCTTTTCTAACTGGTTGAGTCATTCATTCATATATATATATATATATATACACACACACACACACACACATACACACACACACATACATTTATGTGTGTATGTATATGTATATGTGTGTGTGTGTATATATATATATTTTTTTTTTAAGTAACCTCTGAGCTCAGCGTGGGGCTTGAACTCACAATCTGGATATCTAGAGTCACATGCTCTACTGACTGTGTCAGTCAGGTGCCCTTCTAACCAGTTGATTCAGGGGACGAAGAAAGATGGAGCTCACTAACCCTGGAGCTGGATGACATTTCAGAACCCCACATATATCTTACACGAGTCACCACTTAACTCCCCCACTCTGTTTCTGCCCTCTTCAACCTCTTCCCTGGTCATTAAAAAACAGACACTTTTATCTCTTGTGAACTTGGAGATGGTTATTTTATTACCTAAGAATCATTTGACTACATCTGCTTAGAAAAAAGGGTAATTTGTGCCTGTGAAATCTAACAAGAGCCCAGCACAAGGTACTTTGTTCCCCTTTTAAGCCATTTTTAGTTTGGTGCTGTGTGTTTAAATTTAGAATACTTATTCCAAACTGGGGATAGGGGCGGGGGGTGCAGAGCTCGAACCCAGATGTGACTCCTGCTGCTGTGAAATAAATGGGGAAGTCTGGGAACCAGTGTTAAAAGGAGAGGATCTCAAGAGAGGGGCCTGCAGGGGAGGGGACTTGCCTTCACTGGAGTAGGGGAGCAGGAGAAAGAAACAGAGGTTGGTATCTTCTCTTTTCCTCCTGCTCTTGCAGGATTTGGCCTACTGAGAATGTGGTGAGGGCATTTTATTCGTGCACACATAAGTAGTTGCACAGGAACACACAGAGACACATACACCCTGGAGTTGGTGCTGAGTATTATGTCTTCCTGGATTCATTTTACTTCCTCAAAGTCTAGATGTTGAGTTCCCAGCATGCTGTTCCCTCTGCATGGAATGTATTTACCCTCCTCTTTCCTGGCTGAGTTCAACTTCTCTTTCAGATAGTAGCTTCCTCTGGGAGGCTTTCTCTGACTCCAGGTCCTCTCCCCACACCCTGCCTTATAACATATTCCCAGAGCATCCTGTGTTTTCCCTTTCATGTCACTTCTCATGTGTTTCATCCTGTGTTTTCCCTTTCATGTCACTTTCAGTTACTAGATTAAGTTCTGACACACCATAGGCCCTCAATACATACTGTAAAATGGTGGGGGGTGGGTAGGAAGGAAGAGAAGGAGGGAGGGAGAGAGGAAAAAAAGAAAAGAGGAAAGAAAGTCAAGATTTGATCCCTGCTCTTAGACTAACAATGTGGACAAGTTCCTTAACTTCTAAGACTCAGTTTCTTCATTTTCAAAAGTTAAATAGTAAAACCCAACTTACAGGGTTGTTGTAAGACTAGAGATAATATGTAAAAAGCACCGAGGACTGTGCCTGGCATGTAGTCTGACAGAGGCCTGACTCAGTTAGATGTCATTAGGAAGTACCTATGTTCTAAAAAGAAAGTATATGAAAATTCAGAAAAGCACAGAGAAAAGCTGTAAAACTATCTATTAATCCATACCTTTGAGATCACTGTTAAAATTTGAATGTCTACCCTTTCTGTGTATATATTTATATTTTCATATAAAATAGAAAAATTATGAAAAATTTTCCTATATTTTCATTTATGGAACACCTTTGTGGCTCAGTTGGTTAAATGTCCGACTCTTGGTTTTGGCTCAGGTCATGATCTTAGGGTTGTGAGATTGAGCCCCACGTTGGGTTCCATGCTGAGTATGAAGCTTGCTTGGGGTTCTCTCTCCCTCTGCCCCTCCCCCATGCACACACACTCTCTCTCAAATAAATCTTAAAAAAAAAACATGCTTTACCTTGTTGAGATCATGTTTTCTTTTCTTTCCGCATGATGGCCCAAATACCTCCCACTTTTTAGTATTGCAAAATACTGCTATACTCAAAATATTGCATAATAATACTTAGTCCTTCAGTAGTTAAAAGAAGATTTAGAAACTGGTACTTTAATTGTTCAGACTCACCTTTCAACAGAACCATGTTTTGTGACTTAGGAGGATAATCCACATTGCAGGGTAAATCAATAATACAGGGGATAGGGTACAAATTGATGTTTTATTTTTGGTTTTTGTTTAGATAACCTTTCTTATTTTGGTAAGTTGGAGGATTATTTGAGATGCTTAAAGAAATTGGGAGGCCGGGGGGAATGAAAACTCCATTGGCCTGGAGGTTCAGGGGCCTGACATTTTCCTGCTTACAGTCCAGTCCCCAGCGCAGCTTGACTCTGTGACTTCACATTTGGGTCTCATTTTCCCCACCCATGTAAGTGAGATAGTGGGTTTCATTATAGAGATTTTCAAACTGGGCTTTCCCAGGTGCTAGAGTTCCATGGAGATGTTTTCTTTTTCATATTGGGTAAGATTTCCTTTGAGGAAAGAATTACATGGCTTAAAACAAACCAACAAACACCAAAAAATTTAAGTGGAACATTTCTAATAAAATTGCAGTGTGCTTCGCCCCCCGAGATAGAATTCATATACCATACAACTAGCCCTTTTAGAGTAGTATACAATAAAGAGGTTTTTAGTGTATTCACAAGATTGTGCAACCAATTGCGGCTGTCTAATTCCATAACATTCTCCCTGCCCAGAGAGAAACCTGGTACCCATTAATGCTCTCTCCTCTTCCCCTCTTTCCCTCAGACCCTAGCCACTACTAGTCCACTTTATGCCTCAATGGATTTGCCTTTTTTTGACATATCATATAAAAGGAATAATACAGGGGCGCCTGGGTGGCTCAGTGGTTTAAGCCTCTGCCTTCAGCTCAGGTCATGATCTCAGGGTCCTGGGATCGAGCCCCGCATCAGGCTCTCTGCTCAGTGAGGAGCCTGTTTCTCCCTCTCTCTCTGCCTGCCTCTCTGCCTACTTGTGACCTCTCTCTCTGATAAATAAATAAAATATTTTAAAAAAAAAAAGGAATAATACAATATGTGGTCTTTTGCATCTGGCTTATTTCACTTAACATAGTATTTTCAAGGTTTCTCCATGTGGTAGCATGGGAAAGTGCTTCATTCCTTTTGGTTCAAGCTTTTCAGGAAAAAATGTTTTTTTCCCAGGCTTGGAAAAGAAGTTGATCAGACTATTAGAGGAAGTCTTATAGTAGTAGAATGCTTCATCAGTACTTTTCATTAAGAGGTAAAACAATTTCAGTATTTCAGGCTTTTAAATAAAATACTCTATTTAGTGCATGTGAAAAACCATTTAAGCTTCCTCCCTAACCCTGCAACCCTCCTTAAAGCCAGGAGATGGATATACTGATTGGCCAGTTTTTTCTCCTTTGTGTCTGGGGGAGACTTTTCATTGCAGGGAGTATATGAAGTGTCACTTTCCAATTCAGTTGGTCAGTTAAGAGTACTCTTTTTAAAGACCCTTTTCAAAGTATGGACTCTGAAAAATAACCTGAGGGTTTTGAAGGGGCGGGGGTGGGAGGTTGGGGGAACCAGGTGGTGGGTAATAGGGAGGGCACGTATTGCATGGAGCACTGGGTGTTGTGCAAAAACAATGAATACTGTTACGCTGAAAAAAATAAATTAATTAAAAAAAAAAAGACCCTTTTCAAAGAATATATTCCCTGCAGACTTTCTTGTGTTATTACCTGAATGAAAGGTTCCATCCTTTTTTTTTTTTTTTAAAGATTTTATTTATTTATTTGACAGAGAGAAATCACAAGTAGAGAGGCAGGCAGAGAGAGAGAGAGGGAAGCAGGCTCGCTGCTGAGCAGAGAGCCCGATGCGGGACTTGATCCCAGGACCCTGAGATCATGACCCGAGCCGAAGGCAGCGGCTCAACCCACTGAGCCACCCAGGCGCCCCGAAAGGTTCCATCCTAATCACATGAAGTGCACACTATGCCAGGCACTGTTCTGAGTCACAGGGACAAGAGGTGATCAGGAGATAACCCTTGCCTCCTCCTGGTGTTCCCAACCATTTCCCTTCTTTAGATCCCCATAGTTTCCCACCTCTTCCTTTAATGCTGCCTACCTTATTCTGTGCTGTATTTTAGGTCTGGGTAGGTACTTAATCCAGGGCCCAGCACTATGCCTATCACAAAGTTGATGCTTATGATACATTCATGAAGTAATTTAATAAGTCCCCTACTCGCAGCAACTTGGGAGATCAATGGACATGTGCTGAATGAAACTGACTCTGACTGTGCGTACATTCTTCTCATACAGTCAGAGCCCAATTTTTGTTTTGTTAATTAGCACTCTGCATTAGCCATTTGAATAGCAGAATTCCAAGTGGTCATCTGTTTTTTGTTTTCTGATTACCTAGAGATCACTTTTTAGGATTGAAAAGCCATGGACAGTCTCTTTCATCTTATTTGATAAATGTAGAAAATCATAACAGCAATGATGAGAGCAATGTGTTGGTCTTGATATAACTCAGATGAGGTAATGCTTATAATTTAAAATCTGAGATATAGAGAGTAGGTTGTTAATATTCAACAAACAATAAAATTGCTGCTTACTTACCTTTTACTATGTGCTAGTATTATGCTATGTGCTGAGCATATATTATCTCTTCTAAAACTAGCAATATTAATGGTATTAATATGACCATTTTATTGATTAAGGCATGGAGGATCAGAATCATGAAATAATCTAAGAGTCGAACAACTAGTAATCAGTAGATCTAGAATTTCAACATAGATTTCTTTGACCCCCAGTTTATGTTCTCTATGCTGTTTTGTCTCTTTAGGTAACCACAGAAACTGTCCCATAGTTAGAGTTAACGCCCACCTGAAAATTATGTTCTGAAAGCTAAATTATTATTATTTATAATAATATTTATTATATTGTTATTAACAACATTGTTTCTGGCCCATATAAAAATGACTGAGTGAAAGAAAGGGTGAATGAAATATTGGGGGTGGTAGGTTGGAGATACCATATGTATTCCTTTGCTAGATAACTAGTGCACTTAAAATATTTATAAAAATATATTAAAATACTTATGATGGTAGATTTGCTGGAGAATAATCTTTTTTTTTTTTAAAGATTTTATTTATTTATTTGACAGACAGAGATCACAAGTAGGCAGAGAGGCAGGCAAAGAGAGAGAAGGAAGCAGGCTCCCCGCCGAGCAGAGAGCCCGATGTGGGGCTCGATCCCAGGACTCTGGGATCATGACCTGAGCCGAAGGCAGAGGCTTTAACCCACTGAGCCACCCAGGCACCCCGCTGGAGAATAATCTTAAAAAAAATTAAAAGTCCATTAAAAATGGCAGGCAAATGAGAGAATGCAATGTAAAAACATGGAGAGGGTGAGGAGTTTATAAGTGAATATTAAAAAGTTTATATTAGAGGTCCATGAATCAGTGGAATAATGAGATTCTGTTGTAGTTCATTTTGGCCTCCCTCTCCTGTCTCCTTTAAAGGTACTTCCTCAATGACTTTCGAGTAGTATTTATTTATTCCCGATTGCCGTGTATTTCTTTTCATTCATCTTATCTTTTTCGTCTTCAGGACAGACTCCTTCTAAAGCTTCTAAAGCTTCATAGATTGAATGAAGAATAAGCACTTCCCCATTTACGTGCCTCCTTTGGCAGTGCCGTTTAAGAGTTTGCCCCTATGCAAAAAAAAATTTAAATGCATTTGTTCATAAGTCTGCCTGATCTGTTGAAACCAGTTAAACATTAAATAAAGTTGGGACACCTGGGTGGCTTAGTTGATTAGGTGTCTGTTTTCAGCTCAGGTCATGATCTCAGTGTCCTGGGATCGGGTCGCACATTGGACTCCTTGCTCCACTGGGAGCCTGCTTTTCCCTCTGCCTGCTGCTCTCCCTGCTTGTGCTCTCTCTCTTTGAAAATCTCTAAAAACATCTTTTAAAAAATAAACATTAAATAAATAATGACTTTGCCACAAACTCCCCACCTGCATGATCTTTGGCAAGGTGAGTTAGCATTCTGAACTTATCCTCAACTATAAATGGGAATAATAATATCTACTTGAAAGTATTGTTGTGAGCATCACATCCATCTACATGTAAAGAATAATAAAAAGTCAGCTATTATAAAAGATATTTTGGAGACAACTGAGGATATTTGAATATAGACTGGATATTAGATACATTAGGGGATTATTATTAATTTTGTGGTTCTGTAGGAGAATATCCTTATTAGGAAATGCATGATGAAGAATTGAGAGGTCAAGTAATACGATGTCTCAATTCATTTGTGGTAAGTTCGGCAAAAAGAAAAAAACCCTTAAATATCTAGATAAAACAGACTGGTAAAATGTTTTCTGTTGTTAAATCTAGGTATTGGATATGTGTGTATTGTGAAATTCTTTCAACTTTGTGGCGTATATGAAATTTTTATAATAAAATGATCAGGGAAAAGTTAGCTATTAATAAAGTTATAGCAGTCTATTATTTCACGCTTTTCCAAAGCTAAAAGTATAAAAGGGTATAGTTAAGTGGATTTTGAGTAAATGAGCTTCTTACGTCTGGGAAAGAAGAAGAAAATGCTTTAAGAATAAAAAGTGAACTCAAGCTTGAGTGGGATAAAGCAGAGCGAGTTCCATAAAGTGAAGGCATTGCTGGGAATATAAGGAAGGGGGACATAAGGAAGGGATCTAGGATGTCCTGACTACCCATTAAACTATTCTGCTAGATGCTATAAATATTGTCACCTTTAATTTTAAAAGCAACTCTTTGCTGTAGGTAATATTAAAAAAGTTTAGCATGTTTTGAATAAGTTGGCTAATATAGCTGCTGGGTACTGAAGTCAGGATTTGAACCCAGATCTGTTTTGTCTGTTTTCCTTTCCTCTCTCCCTCCCTTTCTTCTGTATGATGAAGGCTGGGATTTTTTTTTTTTTGCTTTGTTTTTTAATTTTAATTTTAATTTATTTATTTTAAAACATTTTTATTTATTTATTTGACACAGAGAGAGAGTACAAACAGGAGGAGCGGCAGGCAGAGGGAGAAGGAGAAGCAGGCTCCCCACTGAGCCTGATGCAGGGCTCCATCCCAGGACCCTGGCAGATGCTTAACTGGCTGAGCCACCCAGGCGCCCCTTGTTTTGTTTTTTAAACGAGTGGTATTTTTTTTCTTTGTGGAAACTCTGGAAAACACATATTTACCAATTATGCTTGCTGCATAACAAACCACTCAAAACTCAGTGGCTTAAGAAAATATATATTTATTCAGCTCACAGTTCTTTTGGCCAGGAGTTGGGCTCAGCTGGGCAGTTCTGATCTGGGCCAAGCTTGTCAGTGAGGCTTGCTCTCATGTGCGGATGACTGGGCCAGTACCTCCTTGAGGTCTCCAACCTATGACAGATTAGCTTGGGATCATTCTCCCAGGGAAGGAGAGGAGAATCCAAGAGAGCAAGCAGGAGTCCATCAGGTCTGTTGGGGCTAGGCTTGGAGCTGGTATAATGCTATTTCCCCTCTTAGTCCGTTCCAACAGACTGAGTGGCCTAAAGAACAGATATTTATATCTTATAGTTCTAGAGGCTGTGAGGAGATAGGATTGGTGGTGAGAGCCCTCTTCCTGGCTTGAAGAAGGCCACCTTCTTGCTAGGTCCTCACATGATGGAGAGAGAACACTCTGGTCATGACTGGGGTCCCACACTCATGACTCACCTATCCCTAATTACCCCTTAAAGCCCCCACTTCCACATACCCTCACATCAGGGTTTGGGGCTACAATCCATGAATTTGTGGAGACACAAACACAACACCCTTTGTTTTTCAGATTCAAGGAGTGAGGAGGTAACCTACCTTTTGGTGAAAGGAAATGTGAAGTAATGTTGTAAAGTGGGGTGGATTGCAGCCATTTTTGCAAACTACCGTCCAGAAAATACAAAAATAAACATCCTTTAAATCATTCTTGATACTATTATCAAAAGATAATTATTGTTACTATATTGGTATATTTCCTTCCATTGTTTTGTCTATGCATATGTAGAGACAGACTTTCTTTTTTAAAAAAGAACAAGATTCATATCTAGAATCTGATTTGTGTTGTGATAATTTCCCTTAATGTTATATTATAGGTATTTCCCAGGCATTAAGTATTTCTTGACAGTGTGGTTTAATCTATGATGCATAGGAAACCAACAGTAAATTGCTGTGTTTCAGGCACTATGCTAAATACTTTCACAGTTATCTTGATTAGAAAGCAAGTTTCTTTTAATTTGCGGGATTTATAGTCTGCTGCTGCGAAGAAAAAACAATGCATTTTATGTGATGAAAAGATCTGGAGAAAATTATAATGGTTAAGATGTATCAGCAATGCCCATTTTTCTCTTGAAATCTTACCCTGTCAACTCTTAACTGTCTAGGAAAGGGCAGTCTCTCCCTTGTAAATGGTGGGACACTGACAACAGATGAGACTATTTGCTCTCCATTTCTGCCCATTGCTTCAAGAGACCATTCTGCTGGACCAGTTTAGGTGTTAAAGTTACATTGTTGGCAGTTGCAGACTGTTTCAGGGAACAATTTTATTTGTAAAGATTTTGATTTTGATTCTGTGACCAGAGTAATAGTTAGTTAGAAAAGAAGGTGTAGTGGAGGGAACTCTTCCATTTGTGATAGTAAGAGATTCAATATGTTTGTGAATCAATAGATAGAAGTTGGAATTGTTCCCATTTGAGCTCCTCTGTCCCATTGGCAGGCTCTGTGTCCTGAGGGATCAATAAATATAGCACCTGTGCCTAAAGTCCACCTGTCCAACCTTTCATTTTATAGGTGAAGCCACATCATTATTAATTTATTTGATCTGGCTGTATTTCAGGATCATGTTGAACATCCGTTCTTACTGTACAGTTAGCATAATGTGATAGCATAAATTTGGAGGCTGAAGTCCAGGGTTTAAGCCTGGGCTTTGTGTTGTCTAGCTTTTGAGTATGAACAAATTACTTAATTTTTTTTTTGAGTTCCAGTTTTCTGATCTATAATTACAAAAGCTTCATTCAGTCTTCTTAGGGTTATTGTGGAGATTTACTGAGATAATTTATATCTGCACTAATACGGCAGCTACGAGCGCTCAGTAGCCTTTGAGTGCTTGAAATGTGACTCATCTAAATTGAGATGTGTGGTAAGTGTAAAATGCACACTGGATTTTGAAGACTGATTATGAAAAAAAAAAAGTGACTTACTGATTACTTTTTTCCGTAGACTGTTGAAATGGCAATATTTTGTGCTCATTGAAGTAAATAAAATACATTAAAATTAATTGACTTGTTTCTTGTTTTTTAAAAAATGTGGCTACTAGAGATTTCAAAGTTACCTGTATGACTCATATTTGTGGTTTGTATTATGTTTCTACTGGGCAATGCTACACCACGTGGAAGTTCTCTGTAGAAGGCAGTGTAAAGAATAAATGTTAGCTGTAGCTACAGAAAGTGTAGGAGGTTTGAATGGGTAGGGATTCCAGGTGACAGTATGAAGCTTATTATTTTACTAAATTTCTAATGCAAGCTTTATTTAGGCATATTAATTTTTCCTCTTTAAGTGGAGCAGGGAAATAGAGGAGTGATAATCTAATCATGTGAGCAAACAGTAACTGCTAACTGAGTTAAAATGATGCAGGCACTGTGCTAAGCATTATCTTAGGTGGGATTCCTTTTGTGCATCTGGGCCTCCTGAATTCTTAGGCTTTAATCACTATGTTCTGTCTCTGCTTTTCTCTCCCTCTCTCAAATTTACTTCACTCTCCTTGACAACATTGTTCTTGCAGATCACTTATCTCCCTCTACATTGCAGAAAGTGTGGCTCCCACTACTGCTTGTCATCCTTGCTCTAAAGGAGGACTCTGACCTATTCCCTCTAGTTTTAAATTGAAAAGTCCTGTGGAAAGGCCATGTTGACTTAGCTTGGCTTCATATAGCCACCCCGGAGCCATGGCTCTAATTCCAACACCAGAGGAGGAAGATTTCCTAGAAAAAGGGAGTGTTACTCTGGGTTCATAAGAGAATAAGTGTTCACTGGACCTATGTTATTAATTTAATAAGTACAGCCATTCTGTGGGGGTAATAGCTCAATTTAGAAATGAGGAAACTAAGGCTCCAAGAAGTTACATATTTTGTCTAAGTTTAAAAATCCAGGCTGAGGGCGCCTGGGTGGCTCAGTGGGTTAAGCCGCTGCCTTCGGCTCGGGTCATGATCTCGGGGTCCTGGGATCGAGTCCCGCGTCGGGTTCTCTGCTCAGCGGGGAGCCTGCTTCCCTCTCTCTCTCTCTGCCTGCCTCTCTGTCTACTTGTGATCTCTCTCTGTCAAATAAATAAATAAAATCTTTAAAAAAAAAAAATCCAGGCTGAAAGCCCAGATCTGTCTGTCACCAAAGCCCATGTTCATAACCACTACACTGACAGAATTTGAGAAAATTGGGTTGTGTTGACTGAAGTTTTACTGAATTCAATGTTTGCTATTTTCTCCCCTTCCAAATTGCTTTCCACTGAAATCTGTGATAGGAATAAGGGTGAGGAAAGTAGAATAAGGATAAGGAAAAAGGAATAAGGGTAATGAAACCCACAGTAACATGTAAATCTTTCTTGAATTGAAAACCAATACTACTGTGCTCTCCAATCTTGTGTCCAAAGCTTTAAAGGTCATAAAAAGCTCTGCAATAATTATCTTTGTAGTAGTGAGTTTAAAAGATATTTACCACCACTTGGGCATTTTGCTTTTGTAATTTTTTAAAAAAAGATTTTATTTATTTATTTACTTGAGAGAGAAAGAGAGTGAGAGAGCAAGCATGAGAGAGCAGTAGAGGGAGAGGGAGAAACAGGCTCTTACTGACAGGGAGCCCAATGTGGGGCTTAATCCCAGGACCCTAGGATCATGACCTGCATGCTACCCCGGCATCCCATGCTTTCGTAATTGCTGATTATATACTTTTTTTTTGGGTAGCTATCACATAATTGGTACTCAATAAATATTAGTTACTATATTTACCATACTAACAAGTGTTAGCTATTATATTTATATTAATAAATGTTAACTGTTATGTCAATTATATTAATATATATTAGGTATTATTATTAAAATTAATCATATCCTATTAATATAATTATGATTTTTTTGGGGGAACTTTATTGAGACCTAATTTACATACTGTACAGTTCTATCCATTTAAAGTGTATCATTCTGTGGTCTTTGGTAGGTTCAGAGTTGTGCAAGCGACCATATACTTTCTTTTGAGAACTTTCCCATCTCCTTTTCACCAACACATGATTTCCTATAGTCTGTACAATGTGGGCATAGTGATTTCCGAGGCAAAGATCAAGAGCCATCTTCTGTTATTCATAAACAATATCTGGCCCAAAGGAAATATTATTTAAAAATGATGACTTGTAAATCTTTCAGTAAGATGATCTGGAGTTTGTGAATCTCTTCATCAGGTCAAAAAGTAAATTTCAAACAAAAATGATTTTTGAAATGCTGTAAATCTGCATTTTTGACGATCCGTTAGGAATCATTTAATTTACATAGGAAATTATTAGTAAGGGATAGCTTTTTTGGCTGAATTCATACTAAGCAGGGTGATGGACTGCTAAGAGCTCTGACTGGCCAGAATGCCAGCCAGTCCTTTATGTGTAGTTCTGAGGCCTGATGAATAAGAAATGCAATGACTAACCTTCATTGGGTGCTAGGCAGTATACAGAGCAACTTTCTCTTATGTCTTTCATGGACTCTTCCCCATGGCATTGGTCATTCATCTATTTAACAAGTGTCTGTCTGGTGTCTGCATTGTTTCAGGCGTGGAGTTAGACCACACATGGCCATGCCTTCACGAAGCTTATAATGTGATGTGGGAACTCACATCTTAGAGGAAATTTCAATGTAGTGTGTTAAAAGTGCTATGTTAGAAGATGTACAATGTGCTGTGGGACAACATGGAATCATATCTAACTTGGTTTTGAGAACTTTGATGGTTTCCTTGGGAAAGTGCTGTCTGTGCAGGGATCTGAAGGGTAAGCAGGAGTTGACCAGACTAGGGTTGTAAAGAACGTTTATGTCTAGACTTAGAGGATGGGGAAAGGCGAAGTGGTGAGGGCTGAGTCTCCAGAAGGAAGTAGCTCATCCTAGAATGTGAAGGGTTTGTTATGTTAAATACCTTAGACTGAGGGCAGTGGGAAGCCCTCAAATGGTTTTAAGTAGCTGAGTCACATAATTGGATTTGCATTTTAGAAAGCTCAGAAGTGAATCAATTTGCTCACTTCCCTGTCTCAATATTCTTATCTTTAAATTGAAAAGGATAGCCTACCCTGTATAGTTCCTTCCAACTTTAATAGTCCATAAATTTCTGCTATCCTGGAAAACCTTAATTCCATACCGATTTCCAGCTCTCTCAGGTAGCAAGACCTACCTAAGATTATGACCAGTACTTGAAGAGGTGGGTTTTGTGGGGATGGAGGTGAGTGAGAGTGGGGATAGGAAGCTGAATGGATATATTATTTCCACTGTGAAATAAAGGAAATAGAAAAGTTATGCAGGTTCCTGTGACAGTCTCCTGAAAGGGAACTGGTGGATGACTTTAATTTCTCAGCATACATGGAATGGTACCTTGACCCCTTCCAATATAGTGAAATCTGATGTTATGTTCCAAAAATTAAAATGCTGCATTCTGAGATGTTTGTTGATGAAATGATACAAAGTCTGGGATTTTCTAAAAAGGTATTTAGGGATTTATACCAAACATGGTTGGCCATGACTTGGTGATTGTTGATGCTGAATGATGCGTTCAAAAGGATCCATTATATAATTTTCATGTAATTTTCATAATTCGTGTATGTTTGAAATTTTCCATAATAGAAAGTAAAAAGAATAATAAAATAAAGATGTTCTGACTTATTACCCAAGTTCCTTATTACTTTAACACAAATGGAGAAAGAATCAGACTCTCACTTGGTCATGCTGAAATAAATATACTCAAAGCTACTGTGTCATAAGCACTGACATTTTGCTTCAAGTTCTTTAAAAAAATTTTTTTATTTGTTTTTATTTATTTTTTTAGAGAAAGAGAGTGATTAGAGAGAGAGTGTGTGAGCTGGGGAGGTGGGGGGTGCCAGAGCGAGAATCTTAAGGAGGCTCTACACTCAGTCCAGAGCCCGATGCAGGGTTTGGTCCCATTACCCTGAGGTCATGACCTAAGCCGAAATTAAGAGTCAGATGCTCAGCCAACTGAGCCACCCAGGGGTCCCTGCTTTGAGTTCTGTATCAATTTTAAGGGCTTAAAATGTTCCAGACTGCACTGAGATTATGTTGGCAGATCAAAGAAAGAGAATAACACTCCAAGGAAGAGGCAGTTCTTCTAGGGGTTTCACTGATGACGTAGGCAGAGCTCTGCAGTTCTGGCCTGAGTCAGCCCAAGAAGGCAGTCTCTGGATACCAGGATAAGCTGGAGAAATCACTGGCTTTGGAGTCATAATAGGTATAACAGACTAAGCTATGTGTCAGGTGAAAGATAGTGACAAGAAAAAACAAAATAGGTCACATTCATTGAATTCTCACTGTATGCCAGGTACCTGTGTAAGCTTGTTATGCATTTTATATCATTTGATTCTAATGGCTGCCCTATTAGTTAGATGCTACTGTTTTATAGATGAGGAAACTGGGGCATAAAGAACATATATAATTTGTGATCACACAGACTTTATATAATTGCCAGTAAATGTTGTGATTAATAAGTTAACAAATCCAATGGTTAGGTTTAGGTTTGGATGCACATAACAGACAAAAGTAGAATAACAGTGACTTAAAACAAAATAGTTTCTCTCTCATCTTTTTGAAGTCTGGAGATAATCTGTCCAGGGTTGCCATGATTCTCTGGAATCAGGTTCCTTCTGTTGCTTCATTTTGAAAGTCTTCCATCCTCAAGTTTACTTCATGGTCCAAGATACCTGCTAAAGCTACGTATTCCAAACAGAAGAAAGGCAAAAAGAATGGAAGACGAGAATACCACCCATCCTCCCTTCCAAGGATGCATACTAAAAATTGCACTTATCATTTATGCTTATTTTACAAAATCATTATTATCATGTCTTCTCAACTTACTGTCATGTACATACCTAGCAGATTATAGAAAACTTGCTTGTGGCAGGTCCAAGACATGAAAGATGACTAAGAAGTAGATTTGTCATGCTATATGGCCATGTGCCCAGCTAAAGAACAAGGGTTCTGTTAGCGTAGCTGATGGATAGGAATATTGAGGATCACTGACAATCACTGCTTGGTCCACACTCTGCTGCATTTAGAGCTCTGGTCTCTGTGGATATGCAATGGGTATGGTAATCCTTTTCAAAAGACATTTCAGGTTTAAATGGGTAAATAGGTTAATAGCTCCCCACCCCAAACGAACAAACAAACAAATACCCCCCTCCCAGGCTCTTAATTTAGTGTTTAGGAAATGCAAGTTCTTTCCTTTCAGCGAGATGTGGGCAAGTGGGTGAAAGTGGTCTGGCGCCATGGAGACTCAGCACCGCAAGAATTGACTCCACCTGCCCCTGAGGTCATCCTTGTCTTATTCATCACCATCTTATAGGACTGTCACATCTTCTAGGGCTTAACCTTTAGGGACAAAGGGGTTACAGAGAATAAGCACCTACATTTTAAGGATCTTGAACATAAAATCATATAATGAGCTCAGGGTGAAACATGGAAATTGAAGGAAACTTTCACTTCTGTGTCAATTTATATCCGACTTTGGGGAACTAATTACCACATGAATTTTGTCAGTTTGTTATTCCCAAGATTGAGGTCAATTGAGCACAGGTCCAGTTTATGGTAGTTTGTCAGAGTCTGTCCATTTGAGAAACTGGTTTCCTTCCTTGTACAATGACAAATGAAAGGACAGGTGCTTCCATGGGTTACTCTTGAAATGGTAATGTAGGTGTAACATTGTTGAACGATGAGCGTGTCCTTGAAGAGCCAAGATTAAGTTGAATGTTAGCAAATGACACAGCATTTTAAGTGAGCTTACTGAAGAAACCCATGGTGATTTTTTTCTGTAAGCTAAAGATGACCTCCGAAACTTTTTTTTTTCCTTCCTCATTTTCATTCAATTAGCAGATACAGAACACCTTTTACCTGGCAGGCACTGTGCTAGGCCTGGTAAATATATGATGAATGTTGTCTTTACCTACCAGAGTTGCTCAAAATACCTGAATTAAAAATAGACAAATAATATGCTCAGGTTAACAGATAGTCAGATAATAATATTTGTTTCATCAATTCCAAAACAATTTTTTAAAATATTAACATTTAGGCAGTCTTTACGTGTCTTAAAATTGAGAATAAGTCACATTACTGTGACTCAAAATGGATGATTTCTTAGATTTGATGAAATACAGCTTTTGAGGAGGGCTTTAGTGTTTATTATATGCTTTCATGGACCTTATTTCATTTGATTCTTTCTATGCAGGAGAATGAGTACCTCTTCAACTTTATGGAAAGAGAATGTGACTCTGAGTGGGAAACAAATTATAGAATACTTGCATCTGGCAGGTCCAAAACTCAAACATAGTCGCCTTTTTTCTCCAAAGCTAGTGGTTTTTCCACCACACCTTGATGTCTTTTTAATCTGCATACACACATATTTATACATGTACATGTGCACAAACACAACAAGGGCCAAGTTTATTTCAAAGCTAGGGGCTTGCTTTTAATGAATATAAAGATTATTTGTCCTAGTGATTAAAACAAGGCCGAAGAGTAGCCAAGTACTAGTTTTCAGGGGACACAACATAAGAAGTCCACTAAACCAGATAGTTACAGAACAAGATTGCCTGTTGGGAACCCACATCAATTGAAAGCTTTCAGGTCTCACTGAGCAGAACCTGCCATGTGGGGAGTAAAGCAAGGGTGACCCTGGAAGATGCCCAGACTATTTTTTGCCAGCCATGCTTAGGTCAGATCTAAGAAATAACCCAAATGTCATCCAGTGTTCACTTTGGTCTCTGGAATTGGCCTCTCAGGCTGGTGCAGTGGCCAAAGCATAGTCAGAAAGATGGGATTCTTTTAAAAAGAATTTTTTATTCATTAGAGAGAGATGTGCATGCGTGAGAGTGAGAGAGTGAGAGAGAGCATGTGTGCCCACAAACGTGAGCACGAGCAGTGAGGAGGGGCAGAGGGAGAGGGAGCAGCAGACTCCTTGCAGAGCAGGGAGCCCACCACTGCTCTCCATCCCAGGACCCTGAGATCCTGACCTGAGCGTAAAGCAGATGCTTAACCAACTGACCCACCTAGGCACCCTATAAAGATGGGATTTTGGATACTAAATGAGAGCCAGCTCTATGAGCTTGGACAAGACTTAACCTCTCCATCTGTGCCTCAAAAAAACGGTCATACGTTTGCAGGGTTGTTGGGAAAATGACTGTTAAGGCAGGAAAGGTACCTGGCAAATGGAAAATAACTAATGACGGTTGTTTTTATTACTGTTAGAAATTCAAGGAGGCACAGGTTTTAGGGTACTGAGTTACCTTAAAAAATATACCCTGCCTGGAAAGTTTGTCCTGTCTTGTAGGAGACCCAATACTCTATCAGGCGTCAGGAACAGACAAGCTCATTTCTAAGGAAATATTGTAGAAATAGTTGAGGGTTCGTCTGCTAAATATTATCAGCTCACTCAGTTTTTCCAGCATATTCTGTCTTGTCTCTTGTGTATTGCTCTATGTGCAACTCTTGACAGCTGCCACTATTTAAGCATGTGTTCTGTAGTAGAACCTTGATTAAATGGGACTTAGAACTGGAATACTTAAATAGTCATGATTTTCCCCTGTGGGCTTCCTTTGGAGAAGGAAGGAAGCAACAACCAAAGTTTTGAGAAAGATAGGAAAATTTGAGAATAGAGAGAATGCTGTGATTCAACACCTTCAATTTAACTGCTAAGAGAGAATGATTATCAAGGACACTTTGCTGATTGATAATAGAGCCAGGAGAGGATTC